>NC_137162.1:27764154-28364154 GCF_951394435.1 Stenella coeruleoalba
AACCAGCTCACCATCTTTGGGGGTATATCAGGCTGGAATATGGTGGTAGAATTCATGCATTAAATTAAAAATTTAAATCAAATAACTTAGGTCTAAGATCTTCAGCTGCCTACAGAACATTTTATTTGGAAATGCCATAATTCCCTCAATCAATATAAAAAATATATATGATCACCCCCCCTCCAACTTTTTATCAGTCACAAGAGCCCGTCCAGCTTTCTTTTACAATCATTGCCACTATGTTAATCCAGGCTTTCATCACCTGGTACCTGGATTGTTCTCTTAGTCTAATTTGATTCCCTGCCTCCAGCTCTGTTCTCTCTGCATGGTGATCCATATTGCTAGTCTGATGTAATCTTATTGCATACCTGCCCATAATTTTCAGTAACTCCCAATTACCTGCAGAGTTGAATTGGTATTCCACAATCTGAATCCAGCCCACTCCCCCAGCTGTAGTCCCTTTCATTCATGGTATGGGAAACACCAGGGCGCTATTAGCCGGTTGGGCCCCTTCCTCCTCGCTGGGAGTCCACCTATCTTCTTGAAACCCCAACGTATGACACCTGTCTCGTCCCTGAAACCTTCCAGGAAGCCCCTGGTACCTTGCCCCCCGCCCATCTATAGCTTTTAATTAGTTCAACCACCGGTTGGGGGCACCAGTTGCTGGGCTGCAGAAAGTCACTCACCGCTCTTTATGGCCTAGATGGCTTTTTACCTTTTCAACTAAGTGGATTCCGCTGAGAGCCCCTGGAGCTAGGTCCGGGTCTTCTCCGCTTCAATAAGTAAATAATGAGTTATTTTCCCTTTTCAGAGGCTGCCCGCGGAGCCTGACTCAAATTGAATAGACCAGAACTTACTGGTCGCGGGATCTGACCCACTGCGCAATCACAGGACAGGTGAGGGAGGCCCGATTAAAAGCTATAATCCTATTAGGGAACGTTCTCCGTGGGTCAGCGGGGTGCTGGGCCCCGCGCCTGGCGGCGCGTGTGGGAGGTGGGGCCTGCGGGCCAGGACTACTTTTGGTCCTCCGCAGCCGCCTTCCACAGCTCCCCGCTGAGCTCCGAAGCCCTGAGAGAAGACCGGCTCCGGCTCCGGCTCCGGCTGCTGCTACGCCGCGCCAGACCCCTGGCCTGGGCTCTCCGCGCAGGTTGGTTTTCCCCGCCTGTACGGGGCCGCTGAGAGGGGAGGCCGTGCCGGGGACCCCGAGCGCCGCCCCTCTCTCGGGAGGGTGCCGGAGCGCGCTCGCCCTCCGCTGGCACTCCGGCCCGCCCCGCTCCCGGGGCTCCTGCCGGTGTGCCTCTCAGGGGACCCTACGACGCCTGCCCTGCTCTCGGCCGCACTCGGCTCGTTCTCCCTGCCGCGCCTGGGTGCCTCAGCCCGAAGACGGCCTCTCTCCAGCGCTGCCCTGGCGCCTCCCCCATCAGCCCTGGGCCCTGACCTGGCCTGGGCCCAGTGTCGGCAACGGGTCTCTGCGTCTGGCCTGGGCGGGAAGGCCTGTCAGTGCTGACGCCGGCGCGCCGCGGGGGAGGCCGACCATCCTTCGGAGGGACTGGACAGCCAAGGGTAGCTGGCGTCCTCTTTCACTGCACGAGCGTGTCCAGCTCTTGGTTGAGTGGTCATAGCTCTCCCACTTTTAACGCCCCCGGCCCCCGGCATTCTGACCGCAGCGGGGACCTTTTTTGTGAACAGATGTCTTTGAACAAAGTGGATTAAAAGCCCATCTTCCCAATTTGTAGGCTGGGGTTTAAACACTTCATGGAGTTTAGTTTAGACTGGTATAATGGTTAAAAGCACTGGGCTCTGGAGGCTGTTGGGGTGCACAGCTTGGTCTAGCCAGTTTTCTTCTCTGTAAAATGCGGATAGTATCAGTACTGACCGCCCAGAACCATTGTGAGAATTAAATGAGATATGCATGTCAAGTGCACACGGCTAATTGCAGCTCCCGCTTAAGAGACCTTTCTCCAGAAACGTGAAAATGGTATTGACCAGCAGGTGGCACTGGTGACCGTGTAGTATGATGTACAATCTTGTCCGAATATTCCTCAAGTGTTTAGAGGTCCCCGGGAAATCTCGGCTGAGTTGGCAGCCTTAAACTTTCTTCAAGCTGGAGAGTCATTTGATATTATTAAGTAATAAAACTTTTGTTTTGGTAGGTCAAGACTAACCTGGCTGTGGCTTGCTCAAGCAGGTCACAGTGGGTCCCAAGTTTACTCCATCAAGTTCAGTGTTAACTTTTTTTTTTTTTTAACTTCCCTGCCGCTTTAGCCTGTTGGGATGGCACCTTGAGTATGTGTTAGAATTGGTTTGGAAACTACTGAGTTAAAATAGATGTCTGCATTCATTCATAAAGTATTATCGAGCACTTACTATGTGCCAGACATTGTTCTGACGCTAGTTATAACATGGAGAACAAAGCAGACACAGTGCTAGCTCTCATGGAGTTTACTTATTAGTGGACAATGTAGATGTAAATAAATATATAATTATAGATTGCTAAGAAGAAAAAAAGGAGTCTGTTTTTGATTGGGTGGATGACCTCATTGAGGTAAGAACCTGAGCCCTGAAAGATGTGATAAGGAACCAGTCATGCAGAGAACGAAACAAAAGCCATCAAAGTATAGCAAACAGAATTTACAAAGCTCTAAAGTGGGGAAACGCCAGGAAATGAAAAAAGGCTAATGCAGCTGTAGCACAATAAGTAAGGGGGAGAGTAGGAAGAGATGAAGTTGAAGTGGTAGGCTAGAGCCTTTGAGCAGGGATCAAAGGGGTTCGCATTTTATTCTGAGTGTGATAGAAGCCACTGAAAAATTTTAAGTGTGGAATGCCAAAATCCAATTTTTGATTAAAAAGTTTACTCCTGCTATGCAGAGAATGAATTGGGTGACAGGGATGAGTAGCAGGGAGAAGACCAGTAATCTAGGTGATAGATGATAGTATCTTCAAATAGAGCAGTGGTGAAGATGGAGAAAAATAGACAGATTAAGGTATATTTTAGAGGCAAAATTTGGAAGACTTAATGATGGATTAGAAGGGAATAAGGGCGAAGGAGGGATCTACGGTGATTTTCAGGTTTGGGGGTTAAGCATTTGTCTGTGTGGTGGTACCATTTGCTGAAATGAAGAAAACTGAAGGAAGAACAGATGGGTGGACGAGATGGTGGAATAGAGAATTCCAATTTAAACAGACTAACTTTTAGGTATCTTTACTATATCCAAGTAGAAATATTTGATTAGCAGTTGTATATAAGAACTTGTAGCTCAGAGGAGATTTGTATTGCCGATATAAATTTGGGAGTCATCGACATATGGATGATGTTTAAAACCAAGGGATTGGATAGGGTCACTGAGAGATTATTTGGTTTGATGGTTATCATCACCCTCGGACCTGTGGCAACTAGTGTATTTGAATACCTTTTAGGGTTTAAAGCATTAGATTTCAGTAACTGGGAAAATGAACTGTCATTACAGATCTGCAGACGGTCATGTATTTGTTACCCTGTGTTGCCCCAAAATGCCCCATTCTTTGGTGGTGACAGAGAAACAAGCTCTCATGTCCACAGGTGTTCCCCTTGATCTGGCCCTTAAGCTTGCTGGTTTCTATTTTCAGTAGACTGAGGAAAAGGGTCACTTTTCTGCCACCTACAGGACAGACCATGAAGCTGAAGGAACTTGAGCGGCCAGCTGTCCCAGTGTGGAGCCCAGCTAGCCACTACTGTGGATAAGGATCCACTGAGTACATAGGTTGAAGGGAAACATAGTATCCAGGGCTCTTTATTGTGGTTCAGAGAAAGTTTTAGAGTCATGGAAATATGGAGTTGGCTAGCAGCATATGCAAAGGGATATTAGGAGCTTCTGGTACCTGGGGGCAACCTTGGACTCTGGCTTAAGGCTAAGCACCTCATGCTTTCTTGTTTTCTTTGGAGCTACCATTTGAAAAAGGGTATATCCAGTCTGCTCCTGTTCCTCCTCTTCTCTACTGCTTAACCATTTATACCCCAAATCCGTGCATATATTGTTGCTCATATGCTGCCTCTTCCTGACTTTTCTTGTGCCTAGGAACATCTGCCCAGCAGCTAGATGCCTCCTTTGGTACAGATGGCACATTGGAAATCTTTGAGGTTGATTTCAGGGACCCCTCTCTGGACTTGAAATGCAAGGGAGTCCTTTCTCCCTCCAGCAGGTACTATGTCTGAACTTTTGATGGGTATGCAGGGCAGATCCTGATGTAGACCCTGATGGGGAATCCCGGGAGTAGTGTGTGCTTCTCAGGGCTCATGAGGAGACAAGTGAGGGGAGAATGGTCTTTTAGTAGGAGAGAAGTTAACTCTGGGTTTATTTTGCAAGAGGATTTTGAAAACACCCACTCCAACCTTTGCGGTCAGCAGCAGCAGCGTCATGCAGAATCATGTGATAGAGACGCCTCACAGAAGCCTGGACCCACAAGTACCTGATCTGTCTCTGAACGCAGAGGAATTGGCTCCTTCCTCCCTTGGCTCTTGTGAACATAACAGCCTTACACAATATTTCCTTGTCTGCCAGTGGGAGGCGAAAGAATGATCCTCTCCTCATTGCTGTCAGGCACCGATTGGGCACTCATGGATTTCATGGCTCTGGCAGGCTTACAGGGTTGGGTACTAGCATTCACCAAGCACATGTATACATTCCAGGCACTATGCTAGGGGCTCTGTATAATATCTTATTCATTCCTCAAAATGAGCCTAACCAAAAAATACCGTTATTCCCATTTTACATAGGAGAGAACCAGAACTCTGAGAAGCTAGGATTTAAGTCTAGGCCTGTCTTACTCCAAAACCTACCTTCTTTCTATTATTCAACTGTTCTTTTACAGGTTGTGTAAAGATGAGGCTTACAGTCTGAATCAATGATCTCTAAATTTTTGTACAATCAGGAAAAATGTGAATATTCACTGTACTCAAGTATATATTTAGTATAAATAATATACATGTATTACTGTACTACTTTTTTTTTTTTTTTTTTTTGCGGTACGCGGGCCTCTCACTGTTGTGGCCTCTCCCGTTGCGGAGCACAGGCTCCGGACGCGCAGGCTCAGCGGCCATGGCTCACGGGCCCAGCCGCTCCGCGGCATGTGGGATCTTCCCGGACCGGGGCACGAACCCACGTCCCCTGCATCGGCAGGCAGACTCTCAACCACTGCGCCACCAGGGAAGCCCTGTACTACTTTTTAATATTAAAAATATAAATCTTTTTCTTACAGCCCAGAGGATTATCTTGCCCATCCACTTTAGAGATTGCTGGTCTAGAATGCAACTCTCCATCTTCTTGTGCATTTTTTGGTCCATCTGAGTGTTTAGATTAAGATATTTAGACAGAAGTACCCTCTTCTTTCTTTTCATGGTTTAACCTAATAATGAAAGTTAGTTTTTGTTCTCCTTTTCTTGAGCTCCTATATCACTTTGTTACAGTATCCCTTATTTTGCAGTTTTTAACATTTCTTTGTATTTCCAGTACTTTTACCTTTTGAAGAGCAGGCCTTGGCGGGTTTACCAGTAATGATGAGATATTCTTAGCCTCTAAGCAAGCATTTCAGAAAGGGCTGCTGAAAGGGGTGTGCTAATTTAATAATGTTTATACTCCTGAAGATAAGAAAAGGGGCAGTGAGCGCAAGGACTCTTTTCTTTGACCAGCCAAGCAGCAGCTTCAGCATAGTAGTGGCTCCTTAGGGCTAGGAGTTCCTAAGAAAGAGGCAATGTAATTGCTTAAGAAACCTTGAAACTGAATCCTGAGATCCATGTAGGCAGAGATTTTTGTCTGTTTTATTCACTGCTGTATCTTTAGCTTCTAGAACAGTGCCTGTCATTAGGTGGTTAAAAAATATCTGTGGAATAAATGAGTGATACTAGAACCTTCTGGATTACCAAACGGAGCATTCATGTCCACCAGTTCAGTTAGTTATAGTTAGTCTTCAGTTAGTCTTAGTGCCTTAAGAGCTTTTCAAGGGTAACAATCTGTTTGTTTGGCAGCCAACTAGGTTGAAGGGACACTTTTTGAAATGTTGGTACTGTATTCAGGAATCATGAAGCATCACCTCACACCCTGCTCTACCCTGCAGGAATTTGGGGACTATAACCAAAACAAATAGTACAGTTAGCTTCCTTTTT
Source organism: Stenella coeruleoalba (assembly GCF_951394435.1). Lineage (NCBI taxonomy): Eukaryota > Metazoa > Chordata > Mammalia > Artiodactyla > Delphinidae > Stenella > Stenella coeruleoalba. The sequence continues at coordinate 27,770,294 of NC_137162.1, forward strand.
CCACCTCTATAATTGTGTCTAAAGATTGAGTCTTATTCTCAAAGACCTAAGGGATTACTTTTGACACAGTTCGGTTGGGACCTTTCTGAAGAAATCATCTTAGACCCTCCAGGGTTTAAGACACCCACTTCTTTCTGTTCCAGCCTGGGTTAGGTCACTTACTCAAAAGTCAGCATCACAGACAGTTGACCAAGATGATCAGGGTAGACGAAGGGCAACCCATCCTTTGCTTTATGCTTTCCTCTTTTCTGTATCATCTTCTGCTTGGTTTAATGGAAAGCACAGTTGTGTTTGGTTGCTACCTTGGCTAAAACTATGTGACTTTGGGCAAATTGAATTCCATCAGTGATCTTAGGTTTCCTCACTTATATGTAAAGAAGAGGTTGTACAAGATGACTTGTAAGAATCTACTGAACTCCAAATTTAAGTCTTATCTTCAATCTCTCCTTCCCTTTTTCTAGTTTAGTCTCCTTCCTTTTTTCCTTTTTTTTAAACAAATGCCTCTCCGTATCTCTTTATTATTAACTAAACATACTCTTCAAAGTCTTCCCCCTTCCATTGCCTGCCCTTTTTACCAGACCCATGCCTCAACCACATTTGAATCCTGAAGATCCCCTTATCCTCAACCCGTGATGTATCAGAGAAATATCATCTATTTAGAAATACCTGACTGAAAGAGAAATGTTCTGAAACACTGGTATGGGTGTAGATAAGGGACAGCCTTAAGCTATAAATAGAGTGAAGAGAGTGTGCGAATTAATGCCCCTGGATGCAATCAGAATCAATATGGATTAGCATGTGCACTGAAGCAAGTGATGTTTGGTTTGTTAGATGAATCTCACTCAAGAAGAAAGCCATCTGGGAGAATAATACATTGTTTGTGTATTGACTTTTGAGTTGAGGACGTAGCTGCTGTGGCTTAGTGAGTTCAGGGGTCAGTGGGTGATTTGCTGCACTCTACCTCTGTCTACACTGAGGTTCTAGATCTCTGAGTGGCCACTGTAACCTATGTCTGACCCATCCTCTAGTAACATGGAGAAAGTAGGTGATCTATCTTCCAATACCTTTATCTCAGTTCTAGCTACTTGGGGAGCACTGTGACCCCTCTTTAGGTGCCTTTGTAAGGGACAACACTAAGCAGTAAAAGATCGTTTTGGTACTACTCCTAATTTTCTTGTTTCTAAGACTTGCCTTCTCTCTAGAGACATTAAGATCACAGAGGAGAGAGCATGGACTTTGTTGTTGGACAGACTTTGGTTCAAATCCCAGCTTTGCCATCTACTGTCCTATCAGACACATTATTTAACTTCTCTGACCCTGTTTTCTCTACTGTAAATTTGAGTAACATAGTTGGCATATAGTAGCCTGGTGCATACTAGGCATTCAGAAAAGTAGTTCTCCTCTCAGACAGCCATCGCTCCACCCCAGTGTCTTTATTCTCCAGCTTGGAGCGCTGCCCTCATCTCTCTGACTTTTAAGGAAACTTGGATTTCCTCAGTTATTTTGGCTAGGATGTGGACAAACTCATTTTCACTTTAATCCACTAACATGAGGTTGGGATTTTTCATAAGGAACTTCACTAAGCAAATGAAAGCAAAATCCCAAAGAAGTACAGAAATCATGGGAGCAAGAATTTATACAGCACATATTCCTAATCGTAAGGTAGCTGAAGCTTGGCCTCAGATGAGCTTAGCTGGTGTGACGTTCTGATCTCACAGGTCTCAGTTTATTCTCTCCAGCCTTGTTTTTCTCTTTTTGCCAGGAGCATAGCCATGAGTTGATTGTTGGGGCTGGTTCTATCTTTATGCATTCAGCTTCTTCCCATTGTTCTATGCTGGTGTGCAGTCTGATGTATCTAGTACAGAGGTTCCTAACCCTGGCAGCTTGTTAGAATCACTTGGGGGGCTCTTATTAGAAATGTAGATTCTGAGGGCCTGTCTCTGGAAATTCTGCTTCACAAGGTCTGGGTGGGAATCAGGAACTTGTATTTTCTTTAGGTGCCACCCCTCATTCTGTGATGCCATATGGTCTCCATCGTTGCCATCATTATCCTGAGAAGCTCTTTAGCAGAGAATTCCATGTGTATTCTCATGTTTTCAAAGTTCCCACCTTCCTATACAAACTCGTCTCCCTATACCTTTTACTTAAATCTCTTAGTTCCTATTTGCAGGCCAAAGGCCATCTTTTTTGTTTTATAACTTTTTATTTTTAAAATATTCAAACACAGAAAAGTTGCACAATATAGTACAATGAACAATCATATACCTTCATTTAGACTCATCAGTTGTTAATGTTTTGTCACATTTGCTCACATGCTTGTGTGCTCTCTCTTTGTTTACACACACGGGCGCACACACACATATGACTGTCCATTTGCAGGGCAGAGATGATTGATCAAGTCTCCTTCCTTGCTTGACTCGTCCCAGGTGTTCCCCCTCTCCCAGGTGTTGTCTATCACAGCTATTCGGGCTCCAGTTTCACCCTTACTAGTGAAGTGTTAACAATAGGAATGTATTTTCTGCATGCTTACACAAAGAAAAATCATTTTGTCACACCCCGTATTCTGCATTTCAGCCACTCTAAAGTAACTGGGCCCTCTTCTCCGACCCTTTGGTGACTCCCATGTGGTCTCAGGTACCTTTTACTCTGATTTTATATATCATGTGCTCTGACCATACCACGGTCACTGCATTCCCATGTGAGTTTCCATGGCCATACCTACCTCTGCTTCCTGTGTGACCTATTAGAGGCTTCTCTGGCTAACCTATTGACTTGCCCTCTGCCCATGCTGAGCTCTAGCCCCTGGATGACATGGCAGCCTCTGGAGCCAGCATGGAACACATTCTTCTGTCCTTTTAAGGTCAGCGCAACCTTAGAAAATATAGCCTTTCTGACAGTAGCTTTAGACCCACCGTTTGTTCAGCTCTGCTGTTTTTGTTCAGATGCTGACCTGATCTGAACTAGTGCTCAGCTCTTCACTTTTGACCGGTTGGCTCTGCTCTAATGACTGGCCAAACAGGTTCCTGCCTGGTCACCCCATTCAATTTCTTTGCTGATTGTTCCCAGGGTGTGGGAACATTTAATTTCAGTTAGAGATCTTACGACATCATTCAATGTGAAATCTGGCTTCTCGGAAGGCTGCAGAAATATCCTTGTCTAGTAGGATAGCCAAGTGAAATGGAGGACAGACCACCTGTGAGCCTTTGGGGATTTCACATGCCTTCCCTAGGGGCTTTGCAGGGGACCCATACTTGTGTGCAGGGAGCCCAGGGTCCATCTCTTTCTTGTGTAAAAGATGCTCAGAAAGCCAGAAAAGTGTCCCCCAAACGGTGCATTTATTCTTTGTGCCTCTGTGTCTCTAGGGCTGGCCCACTGAATCCACATGGTAGTTCCAGTGGACTAGACACATGGGAGAGGCATGGGATGGGAAAGTCCTTAGATCTTTTCTCACTTCCAGTTTAAGAGGGAAGAGGGGACAGCAACTGTTGGCCTAAGGAACCTGCTTCTATTCAGGTATAGAAGAGTTTGGATCTTGCTCTAAATAGAAGACAATATTTTATGATGGTTAAGAGCTCAGGCTTTGGCATAAGATGGGCCTAACTTTGAACCTTGACTCTGTCACTTCCTAGATGTCAAATGGGAGTAAAATTACTAACTGTATATACAGAAGTTTCACAACTTCTCTGTGCCTCGTTTCCTCAATTGAAAATGGAGTTAATACCTCATGGGGTTGTTGATCAGCTAAAACATGTAAAGCACTTAACACGTACTAGTGACTAGTACGTAGGAAGTTATCAAAATAAGTGTTAGTTGTTATTTGAGTTGGGAGGATTAAGAAGTAATTTATTTGAAGTGTTTATCACTGGGTTTATATTAAACCCAATAATGTTAACAAAAACATAAAAAGCACCCCTCCCCCAGCTCCGTGGCAGTGGCCTCCTGGCTTCTAGTGTAACATAGATGGAACATTTTTTCAGCCAAACGGCAGGAGGACCAGGCAGAGGAGACCTCTGTTCTGTGTCTGGGAAATGAGGGAGACAGGCAGGCCCTGACCAAGGGTGGGGATGCCTGCGTAATGTCAGAGGCTGGCAAAGATGCCCATTCTCTACTTACTGACGTGGACCTGAGTTGGTGGTGATGCCAGTTCCTCCTCTTGTAGGTTGCACAAGCTGATCTGGGGGAGCTTTGGCAACGGGCTTCTGGAAGGCTCCGGGGTTATTGCAGGCGGCAGGGATGATGGCATGCTTACTCTATACAATGTGACCCACATCCTGTCTTTGGGAAAGGAGCCTGTGATTACCCAGATACAGAAGCACACGGGGGCTGTCAGAGCCCTTGACTTTAATCCGTTCCAGGTACTACATTTCAGTTAATCAGACACGGCTGACAGATCTGAAGGGAAGTGTTTGCTTGTGACCTGTGGTCTCTAACTCTGAGCCCTTCCCAGGTTGTTGTGGGGGTGGCTTTGGAAGCCCCGCATGTGGGTCTCCTTCCCCCTTTTCTGCTCTCATCTCTCCCTGGGAAGGCGTGTCTCCAAAGGCCTGTTCCTTCATACAGGGCAACCTCCTGGCCTCAGGGGCCAATGATTCAGAAATCTTCATTTGGGATTTGAATAACCTGAGTGTGCCAATGACCCCAGGATCCAAGTCACAGGTGAGGAGCCTTCTGGTGCTGCTGCTTAAGAGTGTGCACCTGATTTTCCCAGGGAGCGTTGAATTATGGAGGCAGCCAGCCCACAGGAGATTTCCATCTTCACCACTGGAGGGCACTAAAGCTCCACAGACTAACGTGCTGCCTACCAGCCAGATAATAGAGAGTTGGAGTCGGGTGGGGGCGGGTTGGGGGTGGCTTGTGGTCATTAACTGACCCAGGGGTTTCTGGAAGGCAAATGAAGAAGGGTGAGGGGAGTAAAAGACATTGAGAGAAGGCGTGAACGTACTGTTTATCATAGTATAGCTTAGGCAAGCTTGGGCCCTGAGCTTAGCTGACCAGGGGCAAGAGTAGGACACCCAGATACACCCTTGTCCTTTTTGGGGGAGGATCAGCGTTGTCTTTGTATCTGGTTCCCCCATGTGGTTGGGGGACTTGTGTGTCTCTGTCTCTGAGTGTACCTCTCTTGTCAGTCTGTAACTGGGCCCATCTTTTTCTTCCTCGCTTTTGTTTCTTATGCTTACAGTATCGTGAGGTAAGTTCAGTATGAATTGATAGCACCTTGTGTCCTAAAAGTATCAATGGCTTTTCTCTCTGCCTCATTCTCTCTGGGCGTCTTGGGGGTCTATATTTCCCTCCCTCCCTCCCTCACCTTTTTCCTCTCCCTCTCTCTCTTGTCAGAGACGAGAGGGCTGTTTTAAAATCTTGACTCTATCCTCTCAGGAGCACTTTGGGATAGGAGTAAAACCCAAGTGCATCTGTCCTCTCAGCTTCTACACCAGTTTCCTAAAGCATCCTCTCTGGAAAACTCCCCTCCCAGCTTCCCGAGACTGGCTTGGTTTGGATAGCCCCATGTCTACTCTTGGCCTTTCTCTGGGTGGTTGGGAGCAGTGGAAGAGCAGCTGTCTCTTGGTCCAGGGGTGACAGGTTGTCCTCAACCTGCCCCCCACACATCCTGCCTCAGCAGCCCCCAGAAGACATCAAGGCACTCTCTTGGAACCGTCAGGTTCAACACATTCTGCCTTCTGCTCACCCCAGCGGCAAGGCAGTCGTGTGGGATCTCAGGAAGAATGAACCTATCATCAAAGTCAGTAATCACAGCAATAGGGTGAGTTGAATACAGGCAGAATATAGGCTCGGGCTCTGCTGTCTCTCTCAGGCCTAGTGTTGGAGCTGCTCTCCCCCAGGCGAGGGTTCTGCTTTCGGCTGTTACACCTGTGAATTCAGCCTCAGCAGATTTCCATTTGAGAGTGAAAGCTTAGGGAAGCTGAACTGAGCTGATCTGGAGGCTTCTGGTGCTCCTTGCTATGGTCATCACTCATTCCCCGATGGCTGTGGTGTTCCCAGTCACATAGGAGAGACACAAAGCCTACCCTCAGAGAGGTCCCATTTCAGCTGGACAAAAAAGATTCATAACCAGAAGAGTCAGGTTACATGGCCCATTGGGGTCTGCTTTGTTCACAGATGCACTGCTCAGGCCTGGCCTGGCACCCAGACATGGCCACCCAGTTGGTGCTATGTTCAGAAGATGATCGTCTTCCAGTAATTCATCTGTGGGACTTGTGCTTTGCCTCCTCACCCCTGAAGGTGCTGGAGAGTCACAGCAGGCAGCATCTCAAACCCCATCCACATCCTTGTTGGAGGGCGGGGGCATAAATGACCTGGGTAGAAGGCAATGCATGCCTCACTTTGGCTACCAGACATTCTCCCTGGCTTCAAAGCTATCCCAGTGAACACATAGTTACCTAGTTCTAGTTCCAGGTCCAATCAAGAGGAGTTCCTTTAGACCCAGAGGTTATGGAAAAGAGCCTGAGTTTCCATCTAACTTCCAGAGATGGGAGTGGGGATAGGGTCATGAGAAGTACTGGAGCCAATGTTTAGTCCCACTGGGAGAGTCCCCAAGCTCTGATCTGAGGACAGTACTCATTTCTTTAGGTGATTAGGTTGCCTCCTTCAAGAGTTCTTAATAAGGGAACCTTGGCTCCTGTCTTTTCTGTGAACAGGCCTGCCTCTGAAGCTGTAGCTCTTGGGCCTACAGCAGAGAAAACAGCCCCATAGTCTGTTCTTTCTAACTCAAGGGCCATGCCCCTTGGGGACTTTTGAGCATTAGGTCCTCACTACCCTCCTGGGCTAAAAGCACCTATAGGGATGGGTGGTTGCCTGATTCATGTTGATTCGTAATTCCTACCGTACAATCAGGGAAGAGAAGCAGGCCATCCTTCAGTGACCTGCAGGAGGCAGAGTGGTATAGCGCATAGTGCACAGGCTCTGGGATTTGACTTGGGTTCTGGCTGCTTGACTGCTGAAAGTTCCTTAATTTCCTCCAAAGCCTCATTTTCCTCATTTGTAAAATGAAGTCAGACTGCTCATTTTGGGGGGGATGAGATTTATCCAAGATACATAAGGCACCCTGCTCACAGTAGGCATTCAGCAAATGTTAGTTCCTCTTTTCTTTCCTTTTTAGGGGGATCCTGTCAGTGTCATGGAGTCAGGCTGACGCTGAGCTACTGCTCAGTAGTGCCAAGGACAACCAGGTCTTGTGCTGGAACCTGGAGAGCAGCGAGGTAGGCTGGCCCTTCTGTGGGCATGCTGGGATGGTAGGGGAGTCCCGGCTGCACCTGTGTGTTCAGGGTTTCCTTACCTAAGTCAAGGTTTCCTTAATGCTTGTGTTCCCTCATATTAGGTGGTGTATAAGCTACCCACACTGAGCAGCTGGTGCTTTGATGCGCAGTGGTGCCCTTGGGACCCTCCAGTGTTCTCTACTGCCTCCTTCGACGGCTGGATCAGTTTATACTCTGTGATGGGTAGGAGCTGGGAAGTCCAGCAGATGAGACAGGCTGACAAGGTTTGAAGGGCTTGGTGGAGAATGCTGGAGGGAAGGAACTGTCTCTGTTTGGCGGGAGAGGGAAGGACATAAGCCTGGGAAGAAGTGGGGACTATTGGAGACTTGGGAGACCAGAGCCCTGGGTTTGGGAAGGCTGAACCTTTGCTCCAGTGCCCATCTTCCCGGAAGGACGTCAGTTCCTGCCCAATATAAAGGAGGCCTTTACCTTGATTCTTGCTCTTGGATGTTCCCAGCGGTATTTCGGGGAAATTGGACCTCCATGCTAGGACCCTTCACTATTTTGGAAGTATGAACTGTCTTTCCTCCCTGCCTCCTATAGATCCGTTTTGTGCCACACTCCACTGTAGACATTGGATGCAGTAGGCTTTCCAAGAGCCTTATTGCTTGGGAGTCCCATCCTTACTACCAGTCCCCTGGAATATGAGAGTCCTGCCTTTGTGGGCCAAATTGGGTGTCTCAAGGATCCCTCCCAAAATGGAGTTTGTAGGTAGAGTTCCTGGCTGAGCCACCACTCCACACTGGTGATGCAGGTGTCCTTTTGCCCTCAGATCTCTTCTTCCTTTAGCAAAGTCTAGCATCTCCCACCATTGCAGATGCCAGAGCAAGTGGCCCAAGCATCATTGATATCTCCCCTGAAAAAAAACCCCAAATGGATGAGAAGGCCAGCAGGTGTCTCATTTGCTGTAAGTGTAGTGTGTGTGTGTGAAGCCTACTGTGTGCCCAGCATGGAGCTGTGTTCTGTAAGAGGTTTATTCTCACTGCCTGTGTCTGAGATCAGGTCCCACTTTACTGCTCAAGCAGAGAGTTGCTGTAGCTTCCCTCTCTATCCCTTCACCCTGCTTGCTGTGCCAGTCCTGTCTAAAAGGAATTGATTGCTTTAGAACTCTCATTTATGGAGAACTGCCTGAGATTCCATCTGATTTTTCTCCACATCTACATACCTGGACTGGTAGTGAGTCCAGGCGTAGTTAGAATACAAAAAGAACAGGATGAATACAAAGCAGGAAAGAAAAAAAAATGTAGATTTCATCCTCTCCCTCCTCTGCTCAAAACCTTTGACCCCCCCGCCATTGCCTTATAGACTCAAGGCCAAATGTACACAGCCCCATTTACCTCCAGTTTTTTTTGGTGGGGGGGTGGGAGCACTGCCCTAAACATCAAGTTTATTGTGCCGTTCTCACATTCCAAACCCAAACCCCACCTCTCCCAGTGGGGGACAGCAGAGGGAAGGATTTTCACAGTACCTGCAGACCTCCCCATCAACATTCCCCTCTTAACCCTCAGTCTGTCTATCTGTGGTCCACTGAGACACAGCTAGGACAAGGGCCGAGGAGAAATGGGAATCTCTCCTTGGGACAACAGGAGCAAGAGGCTAGAGAACTTGATACCCACCACCTCCCATGCCCCAGGAGAACAGAGGTCAGCAAACCGTCCATGCCATCCAGCCCAGTGGAGTGGGGGAGAGGAAGATGATGGTGACTCCAGCACAGCCGGGCTTGCTGCTTAGGCGCCAGAGGTGTATGGAAGAGGCTGGGGCAGCAACACAGGAAAGGCTTTCTCTGCAGATCCAAGAGAGGAAACTATCTTTGGAGCCAGAAAGAAAAGACCTTGGGATACTTTCCTCTTCCCCCAGGTCCTTTGTAGCAGCGGGCAGCTTCTTCACACTGTCTGTTCAGGAGGCCACTTAGTGGCTGGGGGGATGGGCCTTGTGGAACAGTTACAGGACAGGACACTGGAAGTCTTTGAAGGTGTTGTGGGGTGTGGCCACAAGCTCCTAGCTGGAGGACCCCACCTCTGGGGATGTCAGGTAGGAAGTGAACTGCTCTGGCTTCAGCTGAATTTGATGATAGTTCTTGTAGATTGTTTCCATGAGAGTCTTTCTCATGCTGTAGGATGACCAAGGCTGGGGCTCCAGGACCAGGATGCCCCTAGGATGTAGGTGCCAGTAGATCTGGCAAAACACGCACTTCAGCCCCTCGTCTGTCCAGTTGAAACACACCCACCTGTTGAGGCCGAGGCAGAGCACCATGTCTTATGTGAGCGTTTGGGGCTGCACCAGCTCATCTCGATCCAGTGCAAAGTTACCTGCCCTGGAGAATTCTCTGCTGAACTAAAAAAAATAAAAAATAAAAGGCACTAAAACAGGCGATGTTGTCCAACTTCCACTTCCCCCAAAATGGCCAAGTCCTGCTCCAGTTTTTATTCCCACCTTATTCTCATGTGTTCGCTCTACTCCAGTTATATATGTCTACTTCTGTTCTATGAATAACTCAACTCTGCTGCCTCCACCTGTACCTTACCCTTCAGCTTCTCTCCTGAACATTGAATCCTACTGCAGCCTTTCAAGGTCGCTTGCTTAAATACCACCCTCCTCCATGGTGCCCGTCTTTAACCCCATCAGAGGTGAAGAACTCTGAGGTCAAGGGGCCTGAATTCTTATCATAGCTCTGTCTCTTACCAGCTGGGTAACCTTGGGCAAGTCACTTAACTCAGGACTTCAGTGTTCTTATCTGTAAAACAGGGATAGTAGGACCTGCTGAGCTTCTATTTGTGAATTGACATGAAACTCAAATAAGAATATATGTAAGCACTTTGTAAAACTGTCGAGTATTATACAAATCAAAAGTTAAGATGGTTCTGTTTAGCACAATCTGTAATGTAGATTTTGTGCTGTAAGAGTGGAGAAGAATTCTGGCTGGGAACATTCATTAAGGAGGGGGTAGTAGTGAATTGTTGGGGACTGGAGCAGTAGTTGTCAAGCATGGTTGCAGTTGGAATAACCTGAAGAACTTAAAAAAAATACTGATGCCCAGTACCACCCCCAGAGCTTCTGATTTTTTTGTCTGGGGTACAGCCTGGTGACTTTGGATAGCTCCCCAGGTGGTTTTAATGTGCAGCCAAGGTGAAGAACTGCTGGAGTAAAGGAACTTTCCTGGGCTCTGCTTTTGTTCCAGGTGCTTTATATAAAGTACCTCATTTGGTGAGAAGGATTCTCAGGTGGGGTTGTTGTGGTGGTTGAAGGCACAGAAGCAGGAATGAACTGGGCACTTTGGAGATGCGGAGTGATCACATGAATGAACAGAGAGAGAGGTGCCGGAGACGCAGGTCTGGCCCTGATTTTGAAAGATTTTGTGCACTCTAGGCAGAGGAGCTTAAGCTCTCCTCTGGGGCCTTGTGAAACCAGTACAGGCTCCTGAATGGCAGCAGGGATAGGGTTGTAGTCTAAGGCTTGGAATGGAGGAGGAAAAGACCAGTGCTAGCACTGGGCGTGGGAGACATTGAACAAGAAGAGGGAAGGAAGACTTTGTTGTTGCTCAGCTATTGTGGGTAAAAAGACTGTGATAATTCCAAGGAGTTTAGTCCAGGTGACTGGGAGAAAGGTGGTACCAGGACAGGTGAGGAAAAGATGAGTACCATGTACTGAAGTTTTAAGTTGATGGCGCTGAAAGTGCAGGAGTGGTTTTGGGGTGGGGTACATTCACTACTGAATTCCTGATCCTATTCTACCCCCAGGAGTTCTCTTATTATTGCTTTCCTATCCTAGGGTCAACCAATAGATAGCCTTCCCTATGATCCTGACTTGGTGTTAATTTTTGCCTTAACCCTTCTTGTTTTTCCTCAACAGTTTGGGGGGAAGCTGGTTACCTTTGACCTCCCCAGCAACCCTGCCCATCAGGTGCCACAGCCTTGCCTCCGCCTAGTCTTCATCAGTCAGGTCACCACAGAACCTGAATTCCTCATGCGGTCAGCTGAGCTGCAGAAGGGCCTGGGATCAGGAAATCTCCTGAATTACTGTCAGAACAAGATCCAGCAAGCATCACTGCAAAGCGAAAAGATGCTCTGGCAGTTCCTGAAAGTAGGAAGCCTGAAGGCTGGCTGCTCAGAAGTGTTTCTCCAAAGCCGGGCACCCCAGCCTCTGTCAACAACCACCACGTGGCCCAGATTACAGAGGCCCTAACCTCGCTGGGATTTTTCCTACATGGCACCCACCCCGGGCACAAAGTCTTCACCCTTTACCCGAGGCTCAGAGACCATTCATGGCTATAGGGGAACTGAGGAGTACAAGCAGCATTTGCCTTTTTCCTACTGTTGCTGATGTCCTGGCTACTTTACCAGAGCCAGGATGAAGGCTTTCACAGTGCCATGCCACAGGGCAGTTAAGGTGATGGGAATGGAGAAGAAAGAAAGGGAAAGGAAGGGAAGAGGATCAGCTGGAAGGCTTTGAGTTGTTTCAGGTAACCCAAGGCAAGTCATTGTGGTGGGACTCAGGGCTCAAGTCCCACTCTACTCTGGAGGCATGGTTTCAGTTGCAGCGTCAGTTTAATTTCAGGTTGCTTATGACACCATGATGAGTGCTTTATGTGTCAAAGGAAATGAGCATGTGAGAGGAGAGAGCTGAAGAAAGAAAGAAATAACTGGACAGGCAGTGAGAGGATTAGTCATATCTTTGGGATTATAGAGTAGAATGCAAAAAGAAGGACAGGGCCTGTCCTGGGGGGTCTGAGAAGAACTTGGAGTCTGTGCTTCAGATATACTAGAACGTTTTGCTTTGCTTTGTTTTGTTTTTGCAGTACGCGGGTCTCTCACTGTTGTGGCCTCTCCCGTTGCGGAGCACAGGTTCCGGACGCACAGGCTCAGTGGCCATGGCTCACGGGCCCAGCCACTCCGCGGCATGTGGGATCTTCCCGGACCGGGGCATGAACCTGCGTCCCCTGCATCGGCAGGCGGACTCTCAACCACTGCGCCACCAGGGAAGCCCTACTAGAACTTTATGAAGGTCGATACCAGGAATCTGAGGAGAAAAGGATCTGAGGAAGATCATCAACTGTAGAATGAAGCTAGAAAGAGATGTGGGAAGAAAATAGTAAGAAATAATGCTATTGTTATAAGCAGGATACAGGTAGTAGCTCCAGGAATGGTGGGGTAGGAAAGAGTAGAGGGAATAATTAGGAGTTCAGCCTTTACTCTGCTGAACAAAGGAGGCATTGGTGCCCATAGGACAGAGGGGAGTCTGATTTAAAAGCTACGCAAGAGCTGTTCATGATGATGGTCCTGAAGCTGAGTATGGATGAACATTTCCAGGAGAAGAAGATAGAAGAAGGGGGCCCTGAGAGACTATGAGAAAGATCATAGTAAGAATTCATGGTTCAGTGTGGGATAAATGAAGGGCCCAGGCCAGCTAACCCATTAGGGTAGGGCTTCAGGAAGCCTTGGCCCTTAGTATCTGGAACACTGAGTGGGTAAGCTGACTTCGTTTACTATATCCATGCAACTTCCACTTAGGAGTCTTCTCACCTAGCCGTTTAGACTCATAAGACTACTGAAGGCTCACTTGGCATCAGTCTCCCCAGAAGGATAGGGGACAGGAACCACAGCTTGTCAGCAGGGCAGCATCAGGGAGCATCAGGTGGTTCTCTTCTGTGGGAGTCCTTGTTACAGTCCATGAGGCAGCTTAGAGTTCGCTCCTTCAGCTCCCCAGGTGCAAGAAGATGAGATATACATCAGGCTGGTGTGCTAGCTGCCCTGGCTTGGAAGCTCCAGGCCCACAAGAACTAATATCTCTTGTACAAACTCCAAAAGCATAGCTTCTAGGGTCCCTGCAAGGGATCTGTTTAGTACAAGAGTCCTTGCTATCAGGGAAGCCCATAGCATGGTGTCCACATCAATTATTTATAGTTTACATAGTTCTGGTCCAGATGCAATTTACCAGTCACAAGCTGTGTTGCCTAGAAACATAGCTGACATTTTACTCTTATCAGGTTACCAGGGCAATAGATCTAGGAAGTCAACTGAAGGTCCAGTTCTCATTGCAAAAGGGGGAAAGGGTTTGTTAACACATCTGCCCACACCCCAACAGGAATCAAGTCTGGGGAGAAATAGGGAGAGATGGTGTTGGCCTCAGTGAGCACTTGTGGTAGTACAAAGAACTACATTTGAGGGTACACTGGCACAGATGTCCAGCTGGTGCAGGAGAGCGTCTTTCACGTTCATTTAATGGAGACTTCTATGTTCTGTGGCTCCTTAGGTGACCTTAGAGAAGGACTCCAGAATGAAATTCCTAAGACTATTAGGATACAATAAAGATGAACTTCAGAAGAAGGTAAGCTGCTTTCACATCAGAAACGTGCTTGATGCAGAAAAGAGAATCCTGCCAGTGGAAACCGTCTCAGAATACCTCTTCCATTAATACATATATGAGCATTTTACCTTCTGAAGGTAGTCTCTTTCCCAGGAAAATACCTCAAGGATCTTAGCGAGTCCAGTTGGTGGGGTAGGGAGGTGGGAAGAAAGCGTAATGCTTATTTGACCTCATGCTGGGAAGAGTGGTACTCATGTCTCTCCCTCCAGGTGGCCACATAGTTGAAGAGTGATTTGGGGCTGGGTGAGAGCCCTCAGCCCAAGGGAGTTGACCTCAACAGTAACAGACAACAGGCCTTTTGCATCCAGGTGCGGTAGGAGCACAGCCAGCCTAACCTTGGGTAGCATAGAAGATCTGCCTTTAGGGTATCTTCCCCTTCCTAGCCCTAAGCTTTTCTCTCAGTAAGTGCTCAGCTTCTGTGGAAGTCTTCAAACTCCTCATTCATTTAAAACCAGAGTGAGACACAGAGACCTAAGCTTTTAGGCTAGGGGTAGAGTTGTGTTTTAACCATGAAGTAGAGCACTTCCCAAACCATACCTGGTTATTCTTTTAGCTTTACCCATTAAGGGCCAACTCTTTTTTTTTTAATTGAAATATAGTTGATTTACAATGTTGTGTTAATTGCTGCTGTAGAGCAAAGTGATTCATATATACATACATTCTTTTTTATATTCTTCCCCAGTATGGTTTATTACAGGATACTGAATATAGTTCCCCGTGCTATACAGTAGGACCTTGTTGTTTATCCATCCTATATGTACTAGTTTGCATCAACTAATCCCAAACTCCCACTCCATCCCTCCCCCACCCCCTCCTCCTTGGCAACCACAAGTCTGTTCTCTATGTCTGTGAGTCTGTTTCTATTTTGTATTGATAGATAAGTTCATTTGTGTCATATTTTAGATTCCACATATAAGTGATATCATATGGTATTTGTCTTTCTCTTTCTGACTTCACTTAGTATGATCATTTCTAGGTCCATCCATGTTACTGCAAATGGCATTATTTCATTTTTTATGGCTGAGTAGTATTCCACTGTGTATCTGTACCACATCTTCTTTATCCATTCATCTGTGGGTGGACATTTACGTTGTTTCCACGTCTTGGCTATTGTGAGTAGTGCTGCTGGGAACGTAGGGGTGCATGCATCTTTTTGAATTATAGTTTTGTCTGGGTATATGCCCAGGAGTGGAATTGCTGGATCATATGGCAACTCTATTTTTAGTTTTTTGAGGAACCTCCATACTGTTTTCCACAGTGGCTGCACCAGCTTACATTCCCACCAACAGTGTAGGAGGGTTCCCTTTTCTCCACACCCTCTCCAGCATTTGTTATTTGTAGACTTTTTCTTAAAATAAATTTATTTATTTTATTTATTTATTTGTGGCTGTGTTGGGTCTTTGTTGCGGCACACGGGCTTTCTCTAGTTGCAGCGAGCAGGGACTACTCCCACACTGAGGGAGGAGACAGAGGAGCGGCCTGAACTCTGGGAGGTCAAGCCATGTTGTCAGGGACTAGAGTGCATCCCTCTATGTTTAGTAGAGGGCATTTATGGTCCTCTTTTACTTTTTCTTGTCACATCTCAGTGCAAGAGTTTTGCCCTTCACTGCAGAGCAGGATTAACCTCACTGTTGTCTTAAAGCCACTGAGGCTACTTGTTCCATAGCTCATGGTCCCCCAGCTGTTTTCAAACAGGAGGAGGAGGAGCACAGGGAATCTGTGCCATTTAAGAAGTTTCTGTCTCTCTACAGACATGCTGGGAACTCACATGGAGCAGGAGGGTGGCAGGGCACTAACTTCTGAAGCCAGACTCTGTTACGTGTGCTCGGGAAGTGTGGAGCGGCTGGTGGAGTGCTGGGCAAAATGCCCCCGGGCTTCATCCCCCATGGCTCTACAGGTACCCCTTCTCTGCAGGGCCCTGGTCCCCCACATCAGGCCTTTAGGAGAGGCTAGCAGTGGAGATTGCAGGGACATCAGAGGTGAGTCTTTTGAGTAACCAGGCTGGAATCAGGGTATTAGGGAAGAGATTAGGGCCCCTAAAGTCTGGGACCTTTTCCATGGGTAAGCTATCATCTTCCTTCTTTCTCAGTCAAGGGAGACTGAGCAGCAGCTGCTTAGATATTAACCGTCATAATTTTTTCCCACTTCAGGTTTGGGTGTATAAGTTTACATGATATTTGAGTAATTGTGAGCTTGGGCCTTCTATTAGCTTCTGTGAAAAGTCCTGTATCTAAATTGTACCAGATACTCTGTGGGTACCCCGAGAAGGTGGGGGTCGCAGACTCATGCGGAGACAAAGTCACACATGAAATAAGAGTATAACAGAATCTGAAGTTGATGATGTATTAGCATAAAAGATAAAAAATCCAAAAAGAAGAGGCAGAAATGTATAAGAGTGTAAGACTCAAACGGCTTGGGAAGTGAAGCCAAGTGGCCCTTCTCTGACTGTCATATCTCTTATATATCATATATCATCACCTGCTACCTGCACCTGGCTATGGCCAGGTGCCCTCATACCCATAGCAGGGAAGTCCTTGGTTGAGCTCCCTGGGCTTGGAGAGCAGGATGTGCTTTGAAGAGGGCTGACTGCCCTTATCCTTGTCCCTATAGGACCTGATGGAGAAGGTGATGGTCCCTAACAGGAGCTTGAAGCTACTGCGGGGTGCTGATGGGGTGAGCCCAGGCCCTGCCACAACCTACAGAATCGCTCAGTATGCCAACCTCCTGGCATCCCAGGGCAGCCTGGTCGCTGCCATGAGCTACCTACCCAGTGACAGTGCTCAGGTGAGTGGGGGCATGTGGAGAGAGCATACCATTTCATTCAGTCATCTAACACTGGCTGAGCACTTCGATGTTCCAGGCACTATGCTAAATGCTGAGGCTCCCAGGATAAATAAGATCTAGTCCCTCAGGAGGTTCACAGTCTCTTGGGGGAAAGTCAGATGTCAATAATTTATCCTGCTATAACAGAAGCTTATACTAAGCACTGTGGGACTTCACAGGCAAGGGGCTGGCTTTGTCTGGAGAAGTCAAAGAAGGCTTCCCAGTGGTTAAAACATTTGAGCTGGACCTTCAAAGAGAAATAGCTTACCAGAAGATGTCAGGCATTCTAGGCAGAAAGAACAGCGAGAAGGAAGGCTTGGCAGGAATTAGAGACCTTTTGAGTCCTCTAAGGTGGCTGAAATGTAGAGGGTCGGCTGAAGTTTGAATGCTATGTGGGGCCAGGCTTGTAAGAGGGGTTGTTTGCTTGTTTTAACTTTACTTAACACAGTTCTTCATGATTATAACTTTTATAGCCACCAATTCAGCAGCTGAGAGATTGGCTTTTTCATGCCCAGGGTTCTGGTGTCTTGGGCCAGCAGTCTCCCCCTTTCCCCTTTCCCCGGGTTATTGTGGGAGCTGCTCCCCACTCTCAAGAGACATCATCTCCCAGACTGGGATTCCAGTCTTCTCCCCAGGTAAGATCTTGCTTGTTCATTCATTCAAAAATACCTGTTAAGTGTCTACCAAGTGCCAGGCATGATTTTATAATATATTTATAATATAATATAATATATTTATAATATATTAGTGAAAAAAATGATGAAAATTCCTGTCTTCATAAAGTGTAGATTCAGTTATTTTTCTAACAACTATTTATTGAACAACTACTAGGCACTTAGAAAGGTACACAAACCATGATCCTTGCCCTTAATTAGCTCATAGTTTAGTCTAGGAAAGATAGGTAAAAATTAACTACAGTAAAATTCATAAATACCATGATTGGGATATGATTAAAGATTAAAGAGCCATGAGATCACACAGAAGAAAGCAATTTACTGGGGGATGGGGGAAGTTCAGGGAATGTTTCAGAACGAGTATGATGTTTGATCTGAGTCTTGAAGGTTAAAAGTTATTTAGGCAAAGAAAGAGGTAAGGAAGGCTATTTCAGGCAGAGGGAATGGCATCTACAAAGGCAGTGAAGGGAAAGTAAGCAGAGCCCATTTGAGGAATGACTAACATTTTAATGGGGCTACAAAACAGGTGTTTGTGGCAGTGGACTGAGTTAGATGAAGCTGGGGTAACAAGTGGTAGTTAGATCAGGAGAGACCTGGCATTCTGTGTTCAAGAGTTTAGACTTGAGGGACTTCCCTGGTGGCGCAGTGGTTAAGAATCCTCCTGCCAATGCAGGTGACACGGGTTCAAGCCCTGGTCCGGGAAGATCCTACATGCCACAGAGCAACTAAGCCCGTGCGCCACAACTACTGAGCCCACGTGACACAACTGCTGAAGCCCATGCACCTAGAGCGCGTGCTCCGCAACAAGAGAAGCCACTGCAGTGAGAAGCCCATGCACTGCAATGAAGAGTAGCCCCCAGGCTCTCCGCAACTAGAGAAAGCCGGCAGCGCAGCAACGAAGACCTGACACAGCCATTAATTAATTAATTAAAGAAAGAGTTTAGACTTGACCCTGAAGGCAGGCAGGAGCTATTGAATGGTCTTATGCAGGGGAAGGACTAGCTATGTGTCTAGGAAGGGCAAGGCTAGAGGTGGTTAGGAAGCTATAGCAAGAGATAGTGAGGGAATGAAAGACCTGAAACTAGAGAGTGAGGTTGGATTTGAGATATTTAGTAGGTAGAATTGACAGAAACTGGTGATGGTTAAGAGGAGTGTGCTAAATGGGGGGACTGACCACAGTGCCCAGATGGATAGGATGCTGTTAATTTATGAGACCAGGAGCCTACTAGAGGGGAATAAAATCCAGGGAGATTGTAGATAAAGGTATCAGGTAGAAAAGTTCTGATGATTCATCCTGTCCCACCTTTAATTCCCACCCTAATTTTCTTTCCTCCCTCACCTTCCCCCTCCCTCCTCCTCCTCCTCCTTCCCTACTTGCTGGCTCTCTCTCCCTCCCTCCCCTCTCCCTTTCCTCTCACTCTCTCTTTTCTATAATTACAGATTCACAGGAAGATACAATGAAATGTATTGGGAAGTCTCATACATCCCAAGCCCACCACATCCCATGCCAGTGTCCCACACAACCACAATACAATATCAAGGCTGAGATATTGACATTAGTATAATTCACAGATTCAGATTTCACTGGTTTTACATGTATTCATTTGTGTGTGTGGTGTGGGTAACCATGTAAGAATTTTACTTTTCATCTTTTTAACAGAGTCCTTCACAGAGCAAAATAATTTTATAAGGGCCAGTTTTTGAAGTTTTCCTTCTTTGGATCATGCTTTTCATGTCAAGTCTAAGAGCTCTTAGCTTAGTCCAAGGTCCCCCAAATTTACTACTGTGTTTTTTCTAGAAGTTTCATAGTTTTATGTTTTACATTTAAGTCCATGTTCCACTTTGAGTTAATTTTTGTGCAAGTGTGAAGTTTGGGTCAGGTTTCTTTTTTTTTTTTTGCCAATGGATGACCAGAATCATTTATTGAAAAGGCTGTTCCTCTTCCATTGAATTGATTTTGCTCCTTTGTCAAAAATTAGTCAGACATATTTGTATGGACTTATTTCTCAGTTCCGTGTTCTGTTCCACTGATCTGTGTGTCTGTCCTTCTGCCAGTACCACTCTGTCTTGATTACTACCTCTATATCAGTAAGTCTTGACATGGGGAATAGTAATTCCTCCTACTTTATTTTTCTGTTTCAAAATTGCTTTGGATATTCTAGGACCGTGTTCTTTTCAAATAAATTTTAGAGTAAGTTTGCCTATATCTAAAAAGAAACTTGCAGAAATGGACAGGAATTGCATTAAAACTATAGATTAATGTAGGGATAGTTGACATCTTTACTATATTGAGTCTTCCTGTACATGAACATGGTATGTCTCTCCAATACTGTCTCCATCAGCACTTTATAATTTTCATCATACAGCTCCTGACATGTTTTGTTCATTTCAAACATAAGTATTTAATTTTCTCTTGAGCAATTTGAAATCAAATGGTATTGCATTTTTAATTTTGGTTTCCACTTGTTTATTGTCAGTGTATAGAAATGTAATTGGTTTTTATGTGTTAATCTTGTATCATGTGACTTTTCAATGCTCATAAATGAGATTCCTGAACTCATTTATTTGCTTTAGGCGTGTGTTGTGGATTCCTTGGGAATTTCTATGTAGTTATGTCATCTGTGAATAGAGACAGTTTTATTTCTTTTTTTCCAAATTGTATGCCTTTAATTTCTCTTGCGTTATTGTAGTACTAAAATAAGAATGGTGAGTGTGAACACCCTAACCTTGTTTCCAGTCTTAGAGGGAAAACATTTAGTCTTTCACCACTAAATATGATGGTAGCTCTAGGTTTTTTGTAGATGCTCTTTATGAGGCTAAGGAAGTTTTTCCATCTATTCCTGGGGTACTGAATCATGAATCAGTGTTGAACTTTGTCAGATGTTTTTTCTGCATCATTTTATATGATCAAATGATTTTCCTTCTTTAACCTGTTGATATGGTGGATTACGTTGATTGATTTTTAAGTATATCATGATATACATTGCATGACCTGGGGTAAATCTCATTTGGTTGTGGTATATTATTTTTATATACATTGTTGGATTTGATTTGCTAAAATTTTGCTGAGGATTTTTGTGTCTAAGTTTATGAGAAATATTGGTCTGTAGTTTTATTTTGTACTGTTGGTATCAGGGTAGTACTGACCTCATAAAGTGAGTTAGGAAATGTTCCTTCTTCTATATTCTGGAAGAGATTATGTAAACTTTGTGTTAATTCTCTGAATGTTTGGTAAAATTCTCCAGTGAAGCTATCTAGGCCTCGAGACTTTTTTTGGTGGGGGGGGGAGCTTTTTAATTACAAATTTA
This sequence comes from Stenella coeruleoalba, assembly GCF_951394435.1. Classification (NCBI taxonomy): domain Eukaryota; kingdom Metazoa; phylum Chordata; class Mammalia; order Artiodactyla; family Delphinidae; genus Stenella; species Stenella coeruleoalba. Next base: position 27,790,733 of record NC_137162.1, read on the forward strand.
ATTCCTTTATTAGTTATAGAAATATTCAGGTTTTCTATTTAATTTTGGCTGAGTTTTGGTAGTTTGTGGTTCTTGAGGAATTGGTCCGTTTTTTCTAAGTTGTCAAGTTTATGAATGTAAAGTTATTTGTAGTATTCCCTGCAGGGTCTGTTGTAATGTTCCCTGCTTCATCCTTGATCTTGATGAATTGTGTCTTCTCTCTTTATCTTTGTCAGTCTATAAAGGTTTATCAGTTTTGTTGATTTTTTTTTTTTTTTTTTTGTGGTACGCCGGCCTCCCACTGTTGTGGCCTCTCCCGTTGCGGAGCACAGGCTCCGGATGCACAGGCTCAGCGGCCATGGCTCACGGGCCTAGCCGCTCCGCGGCATGTGGGATCTTCCCAGACTGGGGCACGAACCCGTGTCCCCTGCATCGGCAGGTGGACTCTCAACCACTGCGCCACCAGGGAAGCCCTTGTTGGTGTTTTTTAAGAATTAGTATTTTGTTTCATTTTCTTTGTTGTTTTTCTGTTTTCAGTTACTTACCTTTCTTTTCCTTTCCAAGTGCTGACCCTTTTTTCTCTTCCATCAGGTTCCATCTCCATCTCCAAGGCCGAGGATTTTTACACCTCTGTCATCACTTGTGATGCCCTTGACACCTTCCCGTCCTAGCCCTTATCAGGGCTCCAGAATGCAGAATACAAGTGACTACAGGCCATCTGGGTTCCAGGAAGCCCAGTCTTTGCCTGTGGTCCCTGGGGTAAGGCCTGGTGAGTGACTGAGTGGAGACCTGTCTAGGCAGAGCACAGAGGAAAACATCTGGCATGGCCAGAATGGATTTGGGAGGCAGTATGTCTATCTAGTGAGAGGAGCTTAGAGTTTGAAGTCTGAATTCTCAGTACTGTCAGTTACTGGCTTTGTACCTGTGGGCAATATACCTAGCCACTTTGTTTCTTTTGAAAATTGAGAGTGGTTGTTATGTTGGTCATTTCAACCCCACAGGATTGTTCTGAGGGTCAAATAAGGAATATAGTTAAAAGTATTTTGTAAATGGTAGATCTCCACACACATGTATTAGTTATTTATTATTATTATAGTTTTTTTAATTGCTGCTTTATTCCTCTCTGATGTGCTCTGAGTCTCTCCCAAATTGAAATTTGGTGGCAAATGACCTGTTTCTATCCCATTTCAGCTTTATGTCAGCCGCGGCTGTCAGGAGGGCAAAGGGTGCAAGCTCCTAACCCCGTGGGATTCCCTGGAACATGGCCTCTTCCTGGTCCACCCACGGCACCCCCAGACATTATGCAGGCTGGTTCTGCCTCCCTGCCTGAGACTCCTCGACGGCTCCCTCTGCTTCCTGTGAGAGCACCAGGCTTCAACCCTATGAGCTCCCAGCCGCCAGCCCCTCCTGTCACCTTCTCTGCAGCACACCCTCCAGGAGGGCCAGGTGCTCCATGCGCCAATACCTTCCCAACCACTGGCATCTTGACTCCTCAGCCAGGTCAGTCTTCTCCCATGGCCTCCCTCTCCTCCCCTCCCCACTACCACCTTGGGAGTCTCTTTCCTCAAGCCAATGAACTGGGGTTGGGGAATGTCAACTCAGAGTGTGGCTGGTCTGTGGAGGGAGGTGTGGCAGACTCCAACTAAAATAATTTTCCTGGTCTTCAGATCAAAAATTACAGTGTTTTTGATCATGCCCCTAAAATACCTCTATATTTATACTATTCAGGACCTCAAGATTCCTTGGAAAATGCTCCAGTGCCCAGGGGAAACCTCCAGAGGAAAGAGGTCAACACATCTCCCCCCTACTCAACCCCTTATACATTCACCGACGACCCACACTCTAGTTCCGTACAGAAAGCAGCCTGGTCCTTCCCGTTCTGCTTTCCCCACTCACTCTTCTCCCCTCAGCTCCCTCCTCTTTTCTTCTTATACACATTCACCATCTTCTCACGTCCAGGTTCCCCACGCACTATTCTGTGCCCTCGTTCATTCATAATTTCTGCCACTCCCTCAAAGTAGGGCCGAAGGAGTCTTTCAGCTTAGACTCACGTGCCTTTCTTTTCTCTCTCTTTAGTTGCCAGAGACATTCATGCCCCCAGCACCAATTACTGCTCCAGTTATGTGCCTCACCCCTGAGCCACGAGGGGTCCTTTCCTCACAGCCTGCTGTCCCCAGTGTGAGTCATGCTCCCCCTGGAGCCCCAGGAGAACTTAGCCTGTAGGTGACAGGAATGATGTGTTTCCCTCCTCTTGGAAACCTTCTTTTCTTGGGTATAGAAAAGCAGGGAGCACGGTAGATGGCTTCATTCCTCAAGTTGGAGGCAGACTCTGGGCTGAAGGAGATGGGGTGGGGGGCAGATACCAAGTGTCTCTACTGCAGACAAGGGAGGATGCCCCTCCTCATCTCTGCTCTGCTCTAGTGGGAGCAGTGTGACCCCCAAGTCACTGAGGACTAGTCCTGAGGGGAGCCATGAGCAGGACAGCTTGCCTCTCTCTCCTGTGTCCCTGCTTCCTCCTCAGCAACTTCAGCGGCCACCTGCGAAGATGGACAGGAAAGAGCTGCCTCCTGAACATCAGTCCTTGAATATCAGCTTTGAGGCGCTTCTGCAGCGCTGCTCCCTGTCTGCCACTGACATAGTGAGTCTGAACCTTCCCCATGATGCTCCCCTCCTACCCTAGCTGGTCCCAGGACCCCTTAGCTGTAGACCGGTTCCTTGTGTGACTCTTCTTACTGTCCCTGGACATGCTGCCTGTATCTTATACTTGTTTGATGTCCATGTGGAGTTGGGGAGGACTTGTCTGGTCTGGAGGTTATCTCCTTGGCAGCAAGACCAAACAGCACTGAGACTTAGCGCTTGGAAAGGCCGCAGGGAGTACTGCAAGGAGGGTGAGACCAGGAGTGAGGAGACCTGCCATTCATTCCTGGCTGCGTCAGCTTGAGCAAGTCACTTGGCCTCTTCAGGTCTCCTTTTTGTCCTCCGTGAAATGAAAGAGCATTAAGCCATTCTAGCTCTAAGGTACCGTGACTCTTTATGGTTCTGTGTAGTGTTAGGCATAGTAGCTGGAATCAGAATCCATTTCCCTCCCTGCAGAAGACAAAACGGAAGCTGGATGAAGCAGCCCAACGTCTAGAATGTCTATATGAGAAGCTCTGTGAAGAGACAGTAAGTACAGGCAGTGGTGCTCCTCTGCCTCCCACTCTTCCACCTTCACCCATGGCCAAAGGGTGCCCAGTGTCCCTTCCTATGGGCCTCACCGACCCTGGGTTCCTTACAGAGTATAGACATCTTGCCTGGACTGGGCTCTAGAACTTAAGTCCTCTCTTCTCCCTTCCATGCCTCCAGGGTAGGGGCGGGGTTGGGCTTAGTGACTGCACGCTAATCCTTCCACAGCTCTCGCCTCCTGTCCTGGCTGGGCTCCACGAGGTTGCCCAATGTGTGGATGCAGGACGCTTTGAGCGGGGCCTCGCTGTGCATGCTCAGGTGGTGAGCTGCAGCAGCTTCAGCGAGGTCTCCAGCTTCATGCCTGTCCTGAAGTCCGTCCTCACCATCGCTTATAAGCTACACATCTAGACCAGGCAGCTCCTCTTGCCAGGAGGCCACTTCTACTTTACTTAACTCCTTCCTGCGGGAAAGGGGAATTTCGGAACAGATTCCGTTTGTTTTTCCTAGCCCTCTTCCCTTGCTGCCAGGTATATGATGCTGTAGGCTTGGCTCCAAACAGGCAGAGTGCCTGCTCTCCACCCCTTTATGCGTGGCCCTCTGGGATCTGCTCAGGGCTCTCTCAGCCTGTTCTTCTTCACTTTCCCTAAAACTGTACTCCAACAGGGCCTGGTGCAGTGTGTCTTCTCCCCCAGGGATATTCTAAGTGGCTTCTGAGAGGGTGAGCAGGATCGTTACTTCCAAGTCTACCTCGACTGTACCCATCTTGTGGGTCTTTTGTCTTTCCCCTTCTGTGGATTATGAGCCTGACTTTACCTTTTCCTTGCCTCTGACTTCATATTTCCAGGTTCATACTTCTCTGAGCCACAGAGGCTGGGGTAGAGTTGACTGCCGTTCACCCTTTGAACAAGTCATACACATGAGGGATGGGTGCTGAGCACAACGAAGAGAAGGAACTCAGACCCTTTTAAGAAGGGACCTCTCAACTGCCAGCATTGTTAAGGGTGGGCTAGGTGAGGTGGAGGGTGGATGGGATACCTTTTGCTGAAAGCTGTCTTAGGCTATGGGATAGGAGCAGAGGGACCACTACCTGTGTGGAGTGGCCCCTGACTCAGCCTGCCTGATCCCTGGCCCAAGGCCTAGACCACTCATTCTGTGATTAGAAGCCATATTAATGAAAGAGTCTTCTAGCACTGTTCTTCAAGGCTTGGAGGCCCTCTTCCCCCAGCCCCACACTTCTCAGGGCTGCCTTCTCTGGCTGCGCTTTCATTGTTGGACTCTGCATTTGAAGCACTGATGTACTTTATGTGCAATAAAGCTGCTTTAGTTTGGTTTCCTCTGTCATCTCCCAATTATTATCTCCTCTAGGTCCTATTTTGCTCTTATCTGTCTTCCCAGTCCTTTTTGTTCTTGTTCCCTATACCGTAATAAGGCAGGGGAGAGGCTTGGGGACAGATAGGAAGTCAGGAGAGTTGAAGAAAGGAGGTGGCACTGAAATAGGCTCTCCTTGCAGCATTTATGGTCACTCTGCTGTGTGTGTGTGTGTGTGTGTGTGTGTGTGTGTGTGTCTCCATCCGTGCCTGACATTCAGCTCCAGGGTTTTCCCCACACCACTTCAGGACTGAGCTCAGCTACACAAAAGGGGCTGGGTGTGAAGCCAGGGGTACGATCTCTAATCCTGTTGTAGATCGCATCATGTCTGCGGGCTAGATGTGTGTGTTTGGGAGGAAAGGATTGTTAGGCAGTATTTGTTTGTAAAGCCACTTGCTCTTCAGATAATACTTGCACTAACTTCTATTGATGAAGCAGTGTGAGCCCCAGCAAAGTCCTTTCCCAAAGTGTCTTTGAAGCCAAGAGCCCATTGAAGGGAAGAAAGGCCGGGAGAGGGGATTAGTTTGTTCAGCAGCTGTGAATTTCAGTGGGAGGTTGATGAACTCTGAAGTCTTTGTTTAAATTAAAGGTGGGGAGAAAAAAGCCGCTGCTGGAGCGAGAGCCTCACTTGGGGCCCTGAACTAACACAAGGAGAAGTCTGAGCTGCGGGGAGCTGTGTACTGACTGCGAAGACTTTTCCCAAACACTTTTCGGGAAAGGTGTTATGAGAAGAGAAGGGGGCGGAGTGGGGGATTAGCATGTGAAATGAAGTTTTCATTGACTCCGTGGGGGTAGAAGGCTATTTTAATGGCATTTTGTTCTCTTATTTTCTCTTCTTGAGCTCTTTAGAGATATTGTTTTGCTAAGGCAGGCTTTCTTCCCCCTTCTTTCCAGTCTGCGGATTGCCTCTATGGGAGCCAACATAAATATTTCTCCTCCAGGAATGCGGGTTAATTAAAAGGAAATGAATGAGTGGAAGCATCCAATCCAGACCCACAATAGGCGAGTGCCCTGGCCTGCCCTTCCCTCCCACCACCACCAGCAACGCCAGCGCTGAGCACGACCCTGTCTCTGTCTTTGCCCTAACCTGCTGCTAAGGCCAGTTGAGGCTGCGATTCTTTTCAAGAAAAGAAAGCCCTGCCTGTGTGTAGGCTCACAGGCTAGGGACAGGAAGGAGACAGTGTTTTGTCCCCTCCACCCAGCGTCCTTGTCACTTCTCAGGACCTCCCTCTGCTTCTGTCCCCTGGCTGAGACAGATGGACTCCTAAAGAGCACACAAGAGGAGGGAAGGGGCCTGGGTTCCAGGACTCACCCCACGGTACCTTACTAGTTGGTGGAACAAGCCACACGTCTTTCTCAGCATCAGTTTAAATCTGTAGAACAGAAGGTTTCACTAGCTGACCTCGAAGGCGTCTTCCCAAGCAACCGGTCTGGTTGTCCACATTTATAAAGGGGAACACAGCACTGGTGATTGGTTGTAAGAGAGAACCTACACTCCATGAACGCAGAAGGTCAGTGTGTTGTTCACCACTGTATTTCCACTCTGGTGTTCATTGAATGAATAAATGAATGAATAGATAACGCAAGAGGGGGGAAAAAAGCAATCCAGATCTAAGGTAGCTCAGTATTGTTTTCTTTATAGATGCAAATGAATGTGGTATCAATCATATCCATTTGGGAATACAAAACAACGTATGAAGGAACTTTCTGGCAGCATGACATGTTTCAAGTACTGACCTGGAGTTATCAAACGTGGAGCACAATAGTCCTACTTGTAGGCTGAGAGACCTCCTGGAGAATGTCGCTTTCCTTTACAACATTGTACTTTTATATTTTCTAGCTGCCTTGCCAGATTTTCTTACTGTACGCTATCAAGTAATTCTGCCAAGTGAGACAGCCAAGTTAGTACATGCTGCTGCTTCATTAGGGACGAAGGGTGAGTTGGGAGATTCAAGAGGCCCAGATCAAAGCTGAGGGAAGGAGCAAAAGGCCTTTTGCTGATGGAACTGGAAATGAAGCACTAGGAGACCCTGAAGGGAAGCATGTCCCCTGTAAGGAGGGAAGGGGAACCTCTCTCCTCAGTAAGTGTTAGTGGGACCAGAAGATGTGTAGGGATGAGGCCAGGGATTTGAGGTCTGACCTGGCCATTGTGTCAATTTGGAATATGGGAGCTTTTCCACTGTCACTGGTCAGCCTTTAGAGCCTCCACCCATTTTACCCACTTGGAGCCACGCCTCCTCTGTGCTTTCTCCTGCTTTACAAGAGGTGAGATGAAGTTGTCTAGCATTTGACCAGTTCTGCTCCGGAAGGGCTGCAGGGCTACCTGGTGCCTATGACCCAGGACCAGCCTAGGGGAAGGGGGATGACTGGCAAGCTCCTTGGGCTGCAGAGGGTCTGTCAGGGATTAGTTCTTCCCTTCCCAGAGCCCTGTTTCACCAAGTCCCTCTTATACTACTGCTTTCTGAGAAGAGAACCAGAAGACTCAAGCACAACCAGCAGCAAGGTCTTAGCTACTGAGGGAATGTATTAGTGGAAGATTTATGGGGCTGATTTACTAATCCTTGGCAGATTAACCTCTGTCAGGTCAGGATAACTACTTAGGCCATCAGGGAAGTGAGGCTCACAGGAGGATAGTATCCTGGCAAGGTGGGAGGGAGGAGAGGACCTAGAGGTTATATCTTATACACGCTCTTCCCCATATCCCCAAGAATAAGTTCAATACCTGAAAAAAAGGCACATGTCACAGTGACTGCAATAAATTAAGGTTCAAGGTGCTGAACTTCCTATTAACAGTTTCATTACAGGAAGTTTATGTATTGAAGGAAAGTATCCAATGCCTGAATCCTGCCTGTTTGAGAACCAGGTTAGTGAAAAGGAAGGGTCCCAGCTTCTCCTTCCTCATGACCTGTCTTCAGAGGTGCAAACCAGGGTCTGAATGGGAAATTAGCTTTATTTATCTCAGTCTTGGCTCAGGGGAATAAGATCCTTTGGGGAAAGAGAAGAGGTAAAGTTGGTTGCTAGAAGGCTATAGGTTAGGAGCAGGGAGGAGGTTACTTTAAAGGGTAGGAAATGACTGGCAGTCTGCCCTTACATCATTCCTAGATGTCGTGGGTATGTGTCTGGAGCACCTTGGGTGATTGTCTAGGAAGGTCATTGCCCCACTGGCAAAGTCCATTAGAGACATGGTATCACAAGGATGAGTGGCACCCTTGGTTTTCAGCAAGTCAGCATTCTAGGGTTCCCATTTCCTCCATCTTCAACCCCTGCCTCTAGGAACCAACCTCCAAAGACATGCTTTTTCCTGGGTCAGTTTCCTCAGTATCCCTTCAGGGAAGGAAGGAAGGAAAAGGGGGAGAGAAAGCAGAGATTCCTGGGGAGTCTATGCCAGCAGTTAGGGAATCAGAAGCACAGGAGGGCCTCTGCAGAAGGAAGATGTGGCTATGGCAGAGAGCTGGCAGCAGAAAATTGAGGGGGAGGGGGTGGGGTTAGGGGGAGGGGGGAAGACGGGTGAAAGAAAAAAGCCGTGTTTTCCCTGGGCCCTGCCTATCTCGGAAGGGCTCTTCCAGTTCCTAAGCTCTCCACAGGCTAGGCCAGGCATTAGGGCAGCTGGGACCGGGAGGAGGAACGCCTATTCTCTTCCAAGGAATATCAATAGCTCAGAATCTCAGAACAGAGGTTTCTCAGACCTAAGTGGTGAGCAGACGATGCAGACAGCGCGAGGAGAGAGCAGAGGAATTGTGGAAACAGGTTGGGAAGTGGCAAGCACAGGAGAGATTGCAGCGTCTCTCTCCCTCTCGGGATCCCTGGCCTTGGTAGTGTGGGGTCCCTATTCCCTAGATTCCTCTACTGCTGGGGTCTCTAAAAGAAGCCAAGGACAAATTGGGAAAGGAAAGTGGGGAAGGGGACCCTTAGGGTTTTCTCCCGGGTTTGTGCGCCGCGCCCCCCCGCGGCCGGTCCGCGCGACTGCAGAAGTACTTGGTGACCCGGCGGCGGCACTGCTCGCAGCGGACCGCGCAGCACCAGTGGAACTTGCAGTTGCAGCTGGACACGGTCTCGGCGCGGCGCTCCTCCACCGCTAGCCCACAGTCCCCGCAGAGCCGACGGCAGCTTCGGCGCTCCCAGCGGCCCAGGGCCCGGCCGCGCCGCAGGCACTCTCTGCCTTCGGTGCCCAGCAGTCCTAGCGTTTTGTTCTCCAGGCAGTAGTCTGGGGAGTCCTCCAGGTGCACCAGCTCCCTCGTGGAGATGGAGCGAAAGGTGTCTGCGATGGCGCCGCGGCCCGCCGCGCTGTTGCCAGCACCCTGCAGCAGGTCCACCTTGAGAGCTGCGTGGTACTTCTCTTTCAGGTGCGCGCCCACCTCTCGGAACTCAGGCAGCTGCAGCCAGCAGGTCTGCGTGGTGCAGCTGCCAGACACGCCGTGGCACTTACACGTGCGTTTCATGGTGCCCTTCACCGCCTGGGAAGAGAGCTAGGAGTGAGCGGGCCAGGGATTAAGCGCCTGGGGAGTGTCACCCTCTGGCGGATTGCGAGGATTCTAGCTAGTCTACGTGCCAGCCGCCTCGATGCCGCGTTTTCCCAATCTGATGGATGAATTGAAGAGCCGTCCGCACCTAGGGCTGGTAGTGGATGGAGCCAGCTGCCTGACCCCCGGAGCTGCAGGACTCACCTTGCGGCCAGCCTCGTTGTTGTGCAGGTTCATGGCTGCCCGAGCATCCTGTCCTGTCTCCAGGGCATCGACGAACTGCTTGGATATTGCCTCTCCGAAGCCCACGTTGTCGCTGCAGCCTCCCCACAGCCAGCCTTGGCCCCCTGGAAAAAAGGCAGTGGGAAGAAAGGACGGCCTGGAGCCTCCTGGGCTGCTGGTTCTAAGTGGGTTTGGGGGATCTGAGGTGGGGAAGGGTTCAGGTGGGGCGAGTGCCCTGTCTCCAAATTAGTTTCACCCTAGATTTGTTTTTGCCACCTTTGTGCTCCTACTTCCAGCTTCAGCCAATCCCGTGTCCCAGGACGTAAGTAGCTGCCAAGTGAGGCAGGTGCCTGCTCACCCCGTTACTATGCTTCTGGCCTTTGGGCAGAGTATGCAGACCTCCGCCAGCAACTGACGTCTGGAAGGGACATGATGGTGCAAAAAAGGTGAGGAAAGCACAGCATCGAGGGGGAGAGAGAAGGGCAATTGAGATAATACGGAACAGCAGTTGGCAGTTGAGCTGCAGGGCAGAGGGTTGGAAAGGATAGTGGAGGTAAACAGTGGAAAGGAGACAGGGATAAGCAGCATGGAAGGGCATTCCCCCTATGTTTGAGACAGTAATAGGAATGATTCTGAAGGCAGGGTTCTTCCTTTATCATTATTGTGTTTAAATTAAGGAAACCACCCAGTCAGAGAAGGGTCCCTAGCTACGTTTAGCCTGGTTTGTCACTGTAGGGTTTGGGCTCAAACTGGTTCGCCCTGATTTTCCTCAGATTTAGAAGAATACAACTCTTGTTCACCCCACCAAGTACCCACCAAGCTTTTCACTACTTAAGTGAACTTCATTGGGCTGCCCTACCCACCCTCAAGATCACTACTCACCCAGTTGCCCATTGCGGGAGTCATCACAGCCACAGTTGTCAAAATCCCCAAGGCTGCAGTTTCTAGTCAGAGTGTACATAACCCCGGCAGAACTGATAGCATGTACAAATGCTGTCTCCCGATTAGCTGACAGGAACCAAAAATTGAGTGAGTTAGAGGGAGGAGTTACAGCCCAAAGACATACCTTTAATACCATCGTTATACCCGCCTCTCCCTGTTCCGTTCTATTTCCCCACCTTTATAATGTACCTTACTCTCTTCCAGGGTCTGCTCTAGCCCTGGTCTCAGCCCTGCTCTTCTTCCTTCCCATCTTTTCAGGTCACACATTTTATGACTGAGTGGCTAGATTATTTGATATGGGTGAGATTTAGGTGGGAAAGAGCCCAAGAAAGAAATGGGGGAGAATCTGAATGTCAGGTTGTAAAGAACTCATCCCCACTTCCTCCTGGAACATTGAAGTCTGAGAGGCAGGTGCTAGTCCCGGAAAGAACCACTGATTGGCAGCTCTTTCACTTTCTTGCATGGCCGCTTTTTATCTTCTCCATGGGAATCTGGGCTCCAAGTCAGTTCCCACTTGCCCTGTACCTCTCTGCTAAGCCTGCTGAAGGAAGGGGCTAAGAGGCATGAAGATTTACGACCCCTACCTACCTTATTTATATTTTGAGGAAGCCTTTAGCCAGCCGGGAGACTGAGGGTGGTATAGGATTGGGGGTGAGGCAAGGTCCATTTGTTGAGCAGTGAGGGTATTGGGGAAGAAGGAAAAAAGCTCTATAGGTAGGAAAGAGGAGCTGGAGAAGGAACAGAGAAGATGCTGGAGAGGGAGATGACCTGAGAGCAGAGACCAGCTGAGGAACAAGGGTGTAGAGGAGGCAGGGGGCCATCCCTGGAGAGTGGGGCTCTAACCTGTGGCCAGGGGGTCCAGGGAGCTGTGGCCGAGGCTTTCCTTACCACTGCGAAGGCCGCCATGGCTGGACAGCTGCAGGGCTCTCTCAGGGCAGTTCCAGCGGTCCCAGGCAAACTGGTATTTGCATTCTTCAATACCACTCTGGGCACCAGCTGCCACGCTGCTGGAGTAGATCAAGTAAGCCTGCAGGGACACAGGGGTCAAACTTCAGACTCACAGCAACTGAACTTGGGAGGCATTTGCCCTAAAGTGGCCAAGCACCTCTTTTCCTGTGCACTCCCATCCCTCCAAAATCATGACAGAGTAAGCACTTCAAATATGCTTTTAACATCACAAATAACATCACAAATAAACTTAGGTAGAAACCTAAGCCTCAGAGAGGTGATGTAAAACAGTGTGCCCAAGGTCCCACCACTAGCAAATGTCTGAAGTAGGAATGAAAATCAGTTTCATTAGACTCTAGACCTCACTGCCTCTATTCATTATACTATTCTGTCACTCCAAAATGAGCCTCAATTACATAATTAATGAATTTTCAGCCATTTTCATCCTACTACTAGCTTAGAAGAGAACATTTTGTAAGCTGGAAATGTCCTTAGAGATCATGTAGTACAATGCCAGCACTTGAAAGATGGAAGACAGCCTCCCACCCTGCGCTGAGGAGGATGGGTGACTGTAGCCTGACACTGCGAAAGAAAACTTCTCTGGCTCTGGAAATTCTGGCCATAAATTCAGAGTCAGTATTCCTGAGTTCTTGTCCTGGCTCTGACACTAGTTTGCTGTGCGGTTTGGGGTGTGTCCGTAACCATTTCTGTGCTACAGTTTTTCTGCCTATAATATATACAGCATAATAAAAGATATAATAAAAGATATTGATATGTGTAGTCTTCAGTCAAGAAGCTGAGTGAAATCCAAATAAATCGAAGGAATTTTTTTTCTTACCTTTGGACCAGTCATCAGGAAATTGTTCACTGACCTGGAAGAGAGAAAAACCACAGAACATAATAGAGATACACCAATTCATTGCTGCTGCCAAGAGTTGTGAGAATTACTTCAGCAAATATGCAGGCACACCTCAGAGATATTACTGGTTTGGTTTCAGACCACTGCAGTAAAGGGAATATCACAATGAAGCCAGTCACGTGAATGTTTTGGTTTCCCAGTGCATATAAAAGTTATGTTTACACTATACTGTAGTCTGTTAAGTATGCAATAGCATCATGTCTAAAAAAATAAAATGTAAGTGCCTTAATTAAAAAATACTTTATTATTAAAAGTGTTAATCGTCACCTGAGCCTTCAGCGAGTCGTAATCTCTTTGCTGACAGAGGGTTTTGCATCGATGTTATGCTGCTGACTGACCAGGGAGGTGGTTGCTGAAGGTTGGGGTGGCTGTGGCGATTTCTTAAACTAAGAGTAAATTTTGCTGAATTGATTGGCTCTTCCTTTCATGAATGATTCCTCTGTAGTAGGCAGTGCTGTTTGATAGCATTTTGCCCACAGTAGAACTTCCTTCAAAACTGAAGCCGATCCTCTCAAACAGTGCCACTGCTTTATCAACTAATTTATGTAATAGTCTAAGTCCTTTGTTGTCATATCAACAATACTTACAGCCTCTTTACTATGGGTAGATTTCATCTCAAGAAACCACTTTCTTTGCTCATCCATAAGAAGCAACTTCTCATCCATTCAAGTTTTATCATGAGATTGCAGCAATTCAGTCACATCTTCAGCCTCCACTTCTAATGCTAGTTCTCTTGCTCTTTCCACCACATCTGCAGTTACTTCCTCCGCTGAAGTCTTGAACTCTACAAAGTCAGCCATGAAGATTGGAATCAAGTTCTTCCAAACCACTGTTAATGTTGATCTTTTGACCTCTTCCCATGAATCATGAATGTTCTTAATAATCTAGAATGGTGAGTCCTTTTCGGAAGGTTCTCAATTAACTTTGCACAGATCCATCAGAGGAATCTATCTATGGCAACTATAGCCTTATAAGATGTATTTCTTAAATAATAAGACTTGAAAGTGAAAATTACTCCTTGATTTATGGGCTGCAGAATGGATGTTGTGTTAGCAGACATGAAAACAACATTAATCTCACTGAACATCTCCATCAGAGCTCTCAGGTAACCAGGTGCATTGTCAATGAGCAGTCATATTTTGAAAGGAATCTTTTTTTTTTCCCTGAGCAGTAGGTCTCAACAGTGGGCTTAAAATATTCAGTAAACCACGTTGTAAACAGATGTGCTGTCATACGGGCTTTGTTATTCCATTTATAGAGCACAGGCAGAGGAGATTTAGCATAATTCTTAAGGGCCCTAGGATTTTCAAAATGGTAAATGAACATTTGCTCCAATCTAAAGTCACTAGCTGACTTAGTCCCTAAAAGAGAGTCAGCCTGTCCTTTGAAGCTTTGAAGCCAGGCATTGACTTCTCCTCTCTAGGTATGAAAGTCTAAGATGGCATCTTCTTCCAGTAGAAGGCTGTTTCATCTACATTGAAAATCTGTTGTTTAGTTTTGCCTCCTTCATTAATTATCTTGGCTAGATCTGGAATCTGGATAACTTGCTGCAGCTTTTATATCAGCATTTGCTGTTTCCCCTTGCATTTTTATGTTATGGAGATGGCTTCTTTCCTTAAGCCTCATGAACCAACCTCTGCTAGCTTCAAACTTTTCTGCAGCTTTCTCACCTCTCTCAGGCTTCATAGAATTACAGAGAGTTAGGGCCTTGCTCTGGGTTAGGCTTTGGCTTAAGGGAACGTTGTGGTTGGTTTGATTTTCTATCCAGACCACTAAAACTTTCTCCGTATCAGCAATAAGACTGTTTCACTTATCATTCTTGTGTTCGCTGGAGTAGCACTTTAAATTTCCTTCAAGAACTTTTCCTTTGCATTCACAATGCAGCTAACTGTTTGGGGAAGAGGGCTAGCTTCCGGCCTGTCTTGGCTTTTGACATGCTTTCCTCACTAAGCTTAATAATTTCTTGCTTTTGATTGAAAGTAAGTGACTCTTGTTTTCATTTGAACACTTAGAGATCATGGTGGAGTTATTAATTGGCCTAATTCCAATATTGTTGTGTCTCAGAGAATAGGGAGGCCCAAGGAGAGGGAGAGAGATGGGAATGGCTGGTGGGTGGAGCAGTCAGAACCCACACATTTATTAAGTTTGCCATCTTATATGGGCATCGTTTGTGGTGCCCCCAAATAATTACAATAGTAACATCAATTTTTATTTTTTTGGCCACGCTGCACAGCTTGCAGGATCTTAGGTCCCCGACCAGGGATTGAACCCAGGCCCATGGCATTGAAAGCAATGAGTCCTAGTCACTGGACCGCTAGGGAATTCCCACATCAAAGATCACCATGACAAATATAAAAGTAATGAAAAAGTTTGAAATATTGCAAGAATTACCAAAATGTGATACAGAAACGCTAAGTGAGCAACTGCAGTTGGAAAAACGGCACCAATAGATTTGCTCAATCCAGGGTTGTCATAAACCTTCAATTTGTAAAAAATACAAGATCTGTGAAGCACAATAAAGCAAGTCTGTAATTGAGAGGAAGAAAGGGAAAATGGTTTTTCCAAGGAAAAATTTTGCATGAGGAATCTACTTAATTTAGTTTTAAAAAAAAAAAAGAACATGTACAAAAGGAGCTAGTATTATGCTTTGCTTGGATTTTTAAAATTTCAAATACCAAAAATGTTGGGAGTAATGTTTGATCGTTATTTTGCCAGAGTGGGAAGAAAGCTAGCATTAACTTGCTACTGTCTACCAGACACTCTGCTCTCAGTATTTTACATGTTGATGTTGTTAAATCCTTACTATCTTGGGCATTGTTATCCCTAGTTTTCAAATAGGGAATGTGAGACTGAAAAAAGTTAAATATATTGTTCAAGCTCACCCAGTTAATTAGTGATTGAAGCAAGATCTGAATCCAGGTCCATCTGACTCCACAGGACTCTGAGAAGGATAGTTCTCTAATCAGAAAGAGGTAAACAGTGGAATAACTTTCTAGGGATTGAGTCATAATTAAATTCGAAGAATAAACTGACTCTGGAAAATAGTTTGGCTGTTCCTTTGAAAACTAAAAAGGGACTTGCCACACTACTTAGCAGTTCCACTGTTGGGCATTTATCCCAGAGAAATGAAGACTTATTTTTACTCAGGAACTTGTATTCAGATGCTCATAGCAACTTTATTCAGAATAACCAAAAATTGGAAACTACCCAGATGTCCTTCAAAGGGTGACTGGTTAAAAAAACTGTGGTACATCCATACCATGGAGTGCTACTCAGCAACAAAAAGGTATGAACTGTTGATACACACAAACACTTGGATGAACCTCAAGGAAATTAAACTGAATGATCAAAGCCAATCTCAAAAGGATACATACTGCATGATTTCATTTATGTAGCAGTGGTTAAATATGTAATTATGGAGCTAAAGACTAGATTAATGGTTACCAGGGGTTAGGGATAGGGGATGGATACCACTATAAAGTGATAACACCAGACAGTCTTGCGGTTATGATTGTGGTATGGTTTTGCAAAGCTATACATGTGGCAAAATTGCATCGAGCTATACACATACATACATATATACATACACACACACAAATAAGTGTATGTGAAACTGGTTGAAGTCTGAATAAGCTTCATGGATATTGTACTATAGCTGTAAGATGCTAACACTGGGGGAGGCTGGGGAAAGGGTGTGTGGGACTTCCCTGCGTGTTTCTTTGCAACCTTCTGCAAATCTATAATTATACAAAAATTAAAAATATACATACAGGGGCTTCCCTGGTGGCGCAGCGGTTGGGAGTCCGCCTGCCGATGCAGGGGACATGGGTTCGTGCCCCGGTCTGGGAGGGTCCCACATGCCGCAGAGCGGCTAGGCCCGTGAGCCATGGCCGCTGAGCCTGTGTGTCTGGAGTCTGTGCTCCGCAACGGGAGAGGCCACAACAGTGAGAGGCCCGCGTACCGAAAAAAAAAAAAAAAATATATATATATATATATATATATACATACATATATACATAATCTAGAGTGCCGGAGATTTGGCAAATGGACTTCAGTATAGGCATTTGAAAATTAATCCAAATATATTACCTATTATCTTTCTTTTTCCATTATAATGGGAGAAAGTAACATGGGAATCGTTATGTATTATTCCATGAAAGTTGGTGTAACCTGCATTTCCAAAGGCCAGTAAGATGCTGGCCATCACAGAAAGTGGGTTGGAAATGAAAAAGGCTAAGAAAGTTCAGTTTCTCATCAGAGGCCAAAATAGCTTGACTGGCATCATACAGAACACACACAACACCTAAAATACGGGTAGTTTTTGACAAACAGTATCAATAAACTGAGATGCTGCCATATGAGAGAAGATGGAAAAGGTTCAGAAAGAAATGTAACAGACTTTTAGAAAATCATAAAAGACTACAGAGTCTAGCAAAACCAAGGCCTATTTTTTGATGCTTGGCAAGCAAAATTAAAGAAGCAGTAAATAAAAAGAAGCAGTACTCTCTTGGGGACAGTAGTACCAGCAAAGCATAAAAATAAATTCAAAATGATGTGAATGAACTCATAATTGCCAAAGCCATTATGGGTTTGGAGATAAATTTCTGATCCGTAAAGACTAGTGTCAGACAAGTCAGCCAGTTCCTGTGCCTCAGATAAAGAAGCCTGAGCTTGCTGTGTCTCAGAACGGCAATCTTTATGTGAGGGATAACTTTTGAAGACTTTCATACGTTACCAGGCCAGACAGAGGCTAGTTCCCATTCCACAAGACAGACAGACAGTATAAGGAAAGAAAACAAAGCAACAAAATGAAGACTGGGTGGCAGCCAAAGGAGAAAGCTTAACGGTGAGCCTGGGTCAAGAGACTTCCTTTGAGAGGACACTGAGTTGAAGTCACAGAGAGTGATGAGCAGAGATGCTAGAAGATTCTTCTTTCCTCGAAGATCCTACAGTATGTAGAGATTTGTATGATATGCTGGTATAGCCTAGTTGATTAATCAATGAGATGTAATTGAGCACTTGCCATATGACACAACTGTAGGCCTTATTTGGACAATATTCCCGTAAGTTGACTTGGGTTGTTAACCCCCGAGGTATTTGCAGATATATTTGAACCACATGGCAGGGTTTACTTGTATCCAGTATGAAGCAAAGACTCCAGTATGTCCTTGCACTCCGCACCAAAGGAGGAGGGTCTTGTTCTTGATTAATGAGATGATGGCAAGGTGTCCTTTTGAGGAGTAAAATAGAATATGGATTACAGAAAGCATAGTGAATGTGTAATGTGAGGAGAGCAAAAGAGGAAAGAATTTAAGCATTTGTATGGGTGCCACCTAGGGACAGTAATATGATTAAATGAAAGATGCTAACAAACAGTGGAAGATAGAGACAGCTCTACAGAACATGGTCCAAGCAGCATACTACTAGACGAAGGTGCAAGCTTCCCATTCCCTATATGTACAATTGCTGATGACACTACACAGGTTGGGTGTCAGTCAAAGGGTTTATGTCTTTCTGGACCCTCCCAACTCTTAGACCTTTTGTTAAACTCCAGACTTGCATATCCAACTATATTCCTTTTTTTTAAAGAACTAGGGTTTGAGTCCTAATTTTTTTTTTTGGCCATGCTGCACCGCACGGCTTGCAGGATCTCAGTTCCCTGAGCAGGGACTGAACCAGGGTCCCCTGCAGTGGAAGCACTGAGTCCTAACCACTGGACCACCAGGGAATTCCCCCAACTGTATTCTTGACATCTCCACTTCAATCTTTAATAGGCAGCTCAAACTTAACACGTCCAAAACTGAACTCTTGATCTTCGCTGCCACCATTTCAAACCTGCTCCTCCCATTGTCTTCCCTATCTAAGGAATGGACAGTTCTTTCTTCCATTGGCCGGACAAAAATCTTGGAGTCATCTTTGACCTTTCTTTCTCTCACATCCTGTATTCAGTCTGTCATCAACTCCTGCCAGCTCCAGCTCAAATTATATCCAGACTCTAACAGGTTCCCAATACCTTCACTGCTGTCACCCTGGTCCAAGCTGTCATTATCTCATGCCTAGATTATCATTAAGGCCTGCAAACTGATCCCCTTGCTTCCACCCTTATTCTCCCATAATCTATGCTCAAAAATGATTGGTCCCTTTAAAAAGTGATCCACTTAAACTATAAATCAAATTTTGCCACTGTCTGCTCAAAATCCTCTAGTGGTTTTTTATCTCACATAGAGTGATAGCCAAATTCTTATTGTGGTTTATAAGATCCTATACAATCTGACACCCAGTTAGGCCTCTGGCCTAATCTCCTACTACTCTCCCCTCACTTACTCTGCTCCAGCCACACTGGTCCCTTGTTGTTCCTCCAACACACCAGGCACTCTCCAGCCTCTGGGCCATTACACTTGCTGTCTTTTCTGCCTGGAATGCTTTTTACTCAGATAGCCACATAGCTTGTTTCTTCACCTGCACTGGCCTTTTAATCAAATATGTCATTCTCCCTGAGGTTTTCCTGGATCATCTATTTAAAAATTGAAACTTCCCCCACCCTTTTCTCTGCTCCATTTTTCTCCACAGCACTTTTCATCATCTGAACACTAGGTTTTACATCTTTATTTGTATATTCTCCTTCCACTAGACTGTAAAGCTTCATTAGGCAGGTTTTTTTTTTTTGGTCTGTTTTGTTCACCAGTTATTATCAGTGCCTTGAACAGTGCCTGAGGATAGTAAGCATTTAATAAGTATTTGTTGAATGAAAGAACAAAGGAACTCACATTTAGGGGTGGGAGCAGGAAGAAGTATCATCTGAGGAAACTCAGAAGGAACAGCAATCTAGAGAGATGGGGGAAAGGAGAGAATCCTTCATTCGTGCCCAAGGTCTTACCACCATGATTATGCAATATCTCCCAAATCTTTACCTCCAACCCTGACTTCCATCTTGAGATCCAGAGCTACATTTCCAAATGAATGCTAGACTTCTCTCCTGGGAATGTATCAAATTGGGAGGACAGTATGTTTATTTTTTTTTAATTTTAACTATTTAATATTAAAACACACACTTTTCAAATAACTCCAATGCCTATTCCAAAATATTAACAATGATAATATGATATGAACACTTACGGGATATGGTTAAAACTTGTGTTTTTTCTTACAAGGGAAGCACACAGCTATTAGAAAGCACTCTCAATAACAGTATAATCCTCAAAGGTTGGGGTGGGGTGGGCAATTGGTGCAAGAGACAAGAAAATAGTAGATTATCTGTGAAAAAGTCTTCCTGGAGATTATAATTAGCCTCCCTCCCCACTCTCATGCTGGTTGAAAATCACTGTTATATTGAGAGAAAAACTCTCCTTTGTTTTTAAGAATTAAAAAAAAATTTACTGTGTGTTATTTTGAAATCAGCACAGTGAACCTAAGAAAAATAGGTAACGTAATCAAAAAGATAAAAGCAAAAGTTAAAGAATTAGAAAACAGAAAAACAGTAGTTTTATAGAGCTGTCTTTGAAAGATAATAAAACAGCAAATCTCTAGCTAGAGTCACCAAGAAAAAGAGAAACACAAATACATACAATTAAGTTGATTCATGCAAAGAAAATACTATAAAAGGTTTCAAGGGACTTCCCTGGTGGTGCAGAGGTTAAGAATCTGCCTGCCAGTGCAGGGGACACAGGTTCGAGCCCTGGTCTGGGAAGATCCCACATGCCACAGAGCAACTAAGCCCGTGCGTCACAACTACTGAGCCTGCGCTCTAGAGCCCGCAAGCCACAACTACTGAAGCCTGCGTGCCTAGAGCCCATGCTCCACAACAAGAGAAGCCCCCGCAACGAGAAGCCCGTGCACCGCAACCAAGAGTAGCTCCCGCTCGCCGCAACTAGAGAAAGCCCGCGCACAGCAATGAAGACCCAATGCAGCCAAAAATAAATAAATAAATATATTAAGAAGAAAATAGATTTCAATATATCCTATTTTCTTTAAAAAATTTTAAAACTACAGATGATTTTCTAGGAAACTATTACTAAATTTGCCTTATTATGAGGCAGAAAACCTGAGAGAGGAAGTTCTAGAGCCAGAGGGTCGGTGTCCCAGCTCTGCCACTACTAGCTGTGTGGCCCTGGGAAGAGACTAGTCTGTGCTTAGTCACCTCAACCATAACTAATGTGGGGATGGTGTGGTAACCTCAGAGAGTTGTTGAGAGGGTCAGATGAGATAATACTTGTATAGGACAAATGACAAACTGGGGGAAATGCTTACAATATATGACACATGAAGAGCTCTTACATATTAATAAGAACAAAACAAACACAGAACTTTAAAAAAAATAAAGGACACAAACAACACAAATCCCAAAAGAAATAAAAATGGCCAGTAAACAATGGAGGAGAATATGTTTAAAAGTTAACTCATCTTCCGTGCCAAACTAGCCACTTCTCCTGACTTTACTAGTTTTTTTTCCCCCGTCTCTCTCAAACCATTCTCAACATCCAATCAGTTATTACAACCTGTGTGTATTTTACCTTTTTTTTTTTGCGGTACGTGGGCCTCTCACTGCTGTGGCCTCTCCCGTTGTGGAGCACAGGCTGCGGACGCGCAGGCTCAGTGGCCATAGCTCACGGACCCAGCCGCTCCGCGGCATGTGGGATCTTCCCGGACCAGGGCATGAACCTGTGTCCCCTGCATCGGCAGGCGGACTCTCAACCACTGCGCCACCTGGGAAGCCCTATTTTACCCTTATAATATTTTTCACATACCAGTTCCCTCTTTTCTTTCTCGCTACCTCGGTGACTCTCATTGTCGCAGCCTTAGTGGTGGCCTCCGACCTAGACCACTGTAGAAGCTCCACTAATAAGACTTCTCTACATAACATTTTTTATCCCATTTAATTCAATGTAGAGTCTGTAGCTAGATCAATCTTCTGAAAGCCTGATTCCGATGTCATCCTACTCAAGAATCTTTTGTAGTTCTCCAACTCTGGACACTCAAGGCCCTCCATAATCTGACCGTACATACCTTTCCAACCTCATTTCCCATTAAATATCCCTACTTGTCCAGTCCTCTAGTCAAGCTGAACCAGTTGCTATTCGTGGAAGTCCATGCATTCATGCCTCTATACCTTTGCTCATGCTGTTCTGTTAAATCTTACCTATTCTTAGTATTTTCAACCAATAGTGCTGAGACAACTGGATATCCACATACAAAAGAATGAGGTTGGATCTCTACCTCATACCATATAAAAATTAACTAAAAATGGATTATAGACCTAAATGTAAGAGCTAAAACTATAAAACTCTTAGAAGAAAATACAGGTGTAATTTTTCATGACCTGGAGTCAGGCAATATTATTTTAGATATACCAAAAGTACACATAACCAAAGAAAACAGATAAATTGGACTGAATCAAAATTAAAATCTTTTATGCTTCAAAAGACGCAGTCAGGAAAGTAAAACGACAACCCACAGAACGGGAGAAAATGTTTACAAGTCATATATCTGGTTAGACACTTGTATCCAGAACATATAAAGAGCACTTACAACTAAAGAGTAAAAAGGCAAATAACCCAATTTGAAAACAGACAAAGGATCTGGATAGACATTTCTCCAAAGAAGATATACAAATGGCCACTAAGTACATGATAAGACGCTCAACATTGTTAGTCATCATGGAAATACAAATAAAAAACACAACAAGAATTCTCACCCACTAAACTAAAATTAAAAAGACTATAACAAGTGTTGTCAAGGATGTGGAGAAATCAGAACCTTCATACATTGCTGGTGGGATTAAAAAATGGTGCAGCTACTTGGAGAATAGGCTGGCAATTCCTCAAAAGGTTAAACAAGGAGTTACCATATGACCCAGCTATTCCACTCCTAGGTATTTACTCAAGAGAATTAAAAACATGTGTCCAACAAAAACTTGTACATGAGTGTTCATAGCAACATTACTCATGATAGCCAAAAAGTAAAAACAACCCAAATGTCTATCAAATGATGAATAGATGAATAAATTGTGGTCTATTCATACAATGGAATATTATTCAGCTGTAAAAAGTAATGAAGTACTGACAAATGCTACAACATGGATGAATCTTGAAAATATCATTCTAAGTGAAAGAAGCCAGACACAAAAGGCCATAAATTATATGATTCCATTTATACAAAGTGTCCAGAACAAGCAATTCCATAGAAACTGCAAGAAGATTAGCAGTTGCCAGGGACTGAGGGATGGAAGAATGGGACGTGACTGCTAATGGATAAGGGGTTTCTTTTTAGGGTGATGAAAATGTTCTAAAATTGATTGTGGTGAGGGTTGCACAAATTTGTGAATATACTGAAACCCATTGATTTGTACACTTTAAGAGGGTAAATTTTATAATTTATGAATTATATCTCTATAAATATGTTAAACACCTTACTTATTCTTAAATTAGTATCTAGCTCAAAAGCCACAGTCAGAATTTTTCAAGACTCACAGCATCATTTTTCTGCCTCACATAAAGGTTTTCCTTTATTCCCTTATAATCAACTATAAATGGAGCCTGCCTTAATTATCATTGTATCCCTTCCAGCTCCTAACATAGTTCCTTGAACATAGCAAGTACTCTATAAAAGCAAATTAAAGGGGTTTGAAAAAATAATCGAAGGGTCATCAGAATCAACAGAAAATTCTAGGATTAAAGGGACTGAAAAAGGATTTGGGGGACTATGAGAACGAAGTCTGTGGCAAGCCTGTGTTCCCACTAATTTTCTAGCATTGTGAGCAGATGAGCCTGCTACATTCACAGAAGGTTATTCCACAAGAGCAACAGACAATGAACACTGAGCAGATGTATACAGAGGTTGATGTTATAATCAAAACTTTTACCAAAGTCAATCTGATACGCTTAATGCTATATGTAATTGTTATTGTGCTTCATAGTAATTAGGCATAAGTAGTAAGCAATTTACATAAATAACTGTAGTTAGTTTTGCTTTTACACTGCCAAATAAAAATTTTATAATTTTTTCCTCTCCTTTGGTTAGTTTTCCAGTGTATATACTGGTAACATATAAAATTTAATTTCTATCACAAAAATAACAGTTAACGTTTATCAAGTATGTAAGGAACTCTCTGAGTGCTTTACCTGTAACATCGTTTTCAATTTTTATAACAACCCCATGAGGTAGGTACTGGACTACTTATTGAGTGTTTATTCTGTGAACACAAAATACTATTTTTACTGCTTTACATGTTTTAAACTCACATAATTATTACAATTATATGAGGTAGAAACTAGTATGTATTCCATTTTACAGACACAGAAACTGAAACATAGAGTGGTTAGCCAGCGTCACACAGCTAGTTAAATGGTAAAGACAGGGTTGGAACCTAGTCAGTCTGGTTCTGGAGCATGTACTCCCTTACTGCTGTGCTTTTCTGTAACCCATATATCTCTTGCTCATATTCCCACATATTAATCCAGGACTCCTAATCCCAAAAAGTTCTTGATAAGTATTTCCTGGAGGTCTCAGGGATGTTTTGCACACAGTCAGAAAAATCTCAGTTAACTATCACATTGTCTCTGCTGCTTTTCTATTATTCCATTGCTCCAGCTCTTCCTTCTGCTTCATGCCTACCAGGCACCCATATCTGCCAGGCTCGGCTTTATCTACCACCACATCCCCTGGGCACATTTTGGGGGTACTGTTGCTGCTCACGTTGGGTTCAACGCATAAAAAAGTAGGGACAAACAAATGTACCACACTAATGCAAGATGTTAATAATGGGGGGAATCTGTGCAGGGGAGAAGGGGAGGGGATATATGGGAACTCTGTACTTTCTGCTCTAGTTTTCTATAAACCTAAAACTTCTCCTTTAAAAAGTCTATTTTTATTTTAATATAGGGGCAAATGTCTTTTAACCCCTTTTAGAGTTTTACTTTTCCACTTGAGTATCAAAACTGCCATTTGTGTATAAGTTCTTACAGGGTTTTAGCAAAATAGTTCTTTTGTTTTTGCTTATAACAACCCCTGGGAAAGAGACTCCTAGTCACCCTCCAACCTCCTTCATTGAACTGAAACTGAGGGGCTTGCTAACAAATTCCAGTGACAAGCTTTATAGCTGGATCTTCTCAATTCCCTTCCTTTAGAGAGAATCCTCTCCTGAGAAGACTCCATAGTCACTCATTTAGATAAACCTCTGGGGCCTGAGCCTTACCAGTTTTCCTGATCTGCCTATATATGCTGGATCCAAGTGGTGGACCCAGCCTGGAGCCCCTTCAAAAGGTGGCCCTTTCAAAGGGTGCCATCCTTGCAAGGAAATGAGCAATTTTAAAAAGTATTAACTAGAGACTCTGTAGTGTTCTGTTCATACCTTTCTTGGGATCGGCTTTCAGGGACCTCATGCAAAAAGTGCCTTTGCCCACCCAAGAGCAGTGTGCTTAGTCTTGACACCCTGGCCATTATTGATTCACCTACCCTGGACCTCTTCCACTCCTATAATGACTCTGAAGAATAAGCACCAGTGAACTTTCTGATTTTAGGGAAGACTCTTTATTACCTTGGAAGCTGACAGTTCCAGTGGCTCAAAAGCAAACACATGGAGACTAGGGTCTGACCAGATAAGCAGGATAATTTCTCAGTAAGACTCTGACTGAAGCTCTAGCCCTGCCCCTGTCCCCAGATGCCTGAAGAGGGTTACTTTGGTGTCAGCATCTCCCCAGTGGAGGAGGGTGTAAGCAACAACCACAATCCACCAATCCCCTTTAACTGTCAGGTGGCCATAGTGCCTGGCCTGGACAGGACTGGATTCTTTCCCTACCTCCTGTCTCCTACCATCTGTCTTGCTTTGGCGTTCTTTTAGAGGTGTTCCATTAGTCTAGGACAGTGAAGTGCAGCCTTGGAGTATGTAAAACTGGTGAAGTCTGAATGAGCTTTATGGATATTGTACTACAGTTGTAAGACGTTAACACTGGGGGAGGCTGGGGAAAGGGTGCATAGGACTTCCCTGCACATTTCTTTGCAAGCTTCTGCAAATCTACAATTATGTAAAAATAAGAATGTAACATACATACGTGTATACATAATCTGGAGTGCCGGAGATTTGGAGAAGGGACTTCATTACAGGCATTTGAAAAACAATCCAGATGTATTATTTGTAGAGCATGTGAGAATCTTCTGGGGTTTATTAAACATGAAGGCCCCCAGCTCCAGAGACTCTTGTTGGGTGGTGGTGATGGGGGAGTGGGTCAGAATCTGCATGTACACGTTCCCGAGACGGCTGTATTGCAGATGATCCTGAGAGTCTGCTTTGAGAAGCACTGGTCAGTGGGAGAACAGGGAGGTGCCTACAAGCATCTGATACCTGGGTATAATTTGAGGGCCTGGGAGACTCAAATTATTGCCTCAATCTTCTGGAAAATGGCTGCTCCAACTGCAACAGTAACAAATAGGTGGACATTCTCTTCTGTTGTGTCTGGATGGAGCACCTTCTGGTTTCGGTAGTTCCCAAAGCTCTCACTGGTCACTGCCTTGAGGTGCTGAGTCTCTGATTGCACTGAGTGTTAAAACCGTGGATCTCATTCCTTCCCTGCCGTTTTTTCTTGGTATTGGTGTTTTCCTGGTGATTACAGCTGCCTTGTTTATGCCCACCTTCCGCATTCCAAGGCTAAAATATCTGGGGGGAATGGAATATGCTCACAAGGATTCTGAATCTTTATCTAGGGGCCCTCTGTCCTCTAAGAAACAAGCTAACTACTTTCACTCATGGAAGTCTTTAATGCCATGACTATGATTTTATATTCTTAGACGACCTCCACACTCTTGCCTTCAACCTTGAAGTGAGTCTTTACTCATTTTTTGGCCTATGCTTTTTCCTACAAGCTTCTAATGCTATTTCATTCTTCTCCCAAGTTAATTTACCAACAGTAAGAATTTGAGAGAACAATCAGATCTCTCTCTCTCTTTCTCTTTTTCCATCAGTCATCCTGAGCTCTCACAGTAATGTTTCACTCAAAGTAACCTCTGCTGATACTGGCTCCCATCTGGGCTGGTTGGCCGAATTGTGTCCTTTTGCTTGTCTTTACTACCTTTTGCCACGACTTCTCTAATATCAACATTAACAAGTTCCTTCCCCTTCCTTTTAAGTCCTTGCTATTCTCTTCATTACTAAGTATCTTTTCAACACTTGTTAAGCAGCCATCCACACATACAGATGCATTAGTAGTTTTGAGGTTGTGGGTAACCGCTAAAGCAGAGCCCTGTGGACTTTCTGTCATTTCCCCATTGCTTCTCTGCTCTAGGGACCTTCTAAACTTGCAGCACCTCAGTGGCTGTAATCTGGCCATAATCTAACCACAATTCAAAATTCTTTGATCTAGGGCACAAACACCCACACCTTTCAACATTACATATCTTTTCTTGTGGCCTATATGGCCTCCTGAATTGCCTATTCCATACTCAACCTGATCACCAGCAAAACATTTTCCCAGGGATCTGGGACAGGAGGGGAAGGACTTTAGATCAACCCAAATACGAATGCCACAGCTTCTCTTTTAGCTCTTGGAAAGTCTCCAAGTTTCTTTTGTTTGTTTGTCTTTTCTTACCTAACATTTGTTATCCATAGATCCATACACTCAAATTTTTAAAGCTCTCTTCACCTGATACCATTTGAAGAAATTACTTTATTTTACCCCCTTAGGAAGTTCTAGAAAATTACAAGTTCCCATTCTCTGTTAGCTATGTCTCATTGTGGACAAGCGGTTGCAGCCATTATCCAATTAGTTGTACCCATTTCTCCCTATTTGCAGGCTTTCTCCAAACTAGGGTAGCCCACGAGGCAGTCTGTAGCACATCACTTTGTACCGTGAGTGGTGCAGCCGCCCTGGTGAGGACACATGCCTGGTTCTGTATAGTTCCATGGCACAGGACCGGGAGCACCCAGCACTATGCTATCTGCAGGCTTGCTTCTCCCTTTGCATGACCAGAATGTTGTTACTGGGCTAAGTTTGTGCGCATGATTCCCTCTCCCCTCAGTATGAGAGTTCCCTCCCAGGAAAGAACTCAGTCTCATGCAGAAAGCCTTGCAGGCCAGCCTCACTAGTTTCCCAAGTGTGCCCAGATACATTTGAATCCCAGTGGTTGATATGGCTTTGATTTAAGTTAGGATTCCCTTTTTCCCTTCTGCACATATGTTTTTAAAAAGCAAAGGTTCTAAATATAATTATAATTCTCCAGAATTTGGTGTTTTCCTCTCAATGCCAAGGACTCTCATCTCAATGCCCTCTCATCCCCTCCTTTCTTCTGCCTCCTTTCACTTTCCCCACAAGTCTTTGAATAACAGGTTTGGTTTCTCCTTGCCCTTTGAGGTCCATAGAAAGTGTTTGGGTGATGAAGCTCTAGTCGGCCTACTTCAGGAGAGACCATCGGTTTATAATAACTTTGGGTGATGGCCCAGGGAAAAGAAGAAGTGGTTGTAAATGAACATAGATACAGATTTCCATCTGGTGATTTGGCACAGAGAGAGTACAGGGGAAAGGTTAAGGGGAGGGTCCAGAGTAGGGGAGCTGCTAGAAGATGCCCCAGTGAAACAACTTTCTCTTAGAATGAATGTCTGAAGGCCAGGTTTTTCACCTCATAGAGCTCATGAGGTGCACTGGGCCGGGGAAAGCCCAGAGACAGCTCTTTCTCAGCAAACTTCATCGTGACTCTAGCCTCTACAACATCAGTCCCACAGAGCACACATGCACCAGCCCACACACAGAAACGTACGTACATACCCAATTACGTATATAGAAGGTGAGCTTTACTAGTGACTGTGACATAATATCTCATTGGTCCAAACACTTTCACTACCTTTGCTGACAATATCTGAGGATATTTAAGCTAGAAATAATTCACTGTACAATTAGAGTTAAGTTTAAAATGCAGCTTTTTCTAAGAGTGACCAGCATGACTAATTCTTATCCACTGTAAAGTAGAAATAATTGAAATCAGGCTCTTTCCTATTTAGTTATGGGGAGGGATTAGGAAGTAGAAGGCACAAGATAGCTGAAGTCTTGAAGGGAAGAGAAGGATTCAGAATTTCAAAGGCAAGTTTCCTCCTACTTAAAAATTTGTATTTCAGTAGATTGAATAGAACAGAGGCCAGATTACAGTGAGTAAACAGTTATGAAATGAAAGTAGCTAGTATAGATTCATTGAAGGAGTACGGATATGAGAAGAAAGAGAGAAAGAAATGTTGCAGTGAAGATTGGGGCCAAGTGAAGGTTTTTTTCAAGATATGTATAAAAGGAAAAATTAACAAGTGTGTAGTTTTGGCCGTATCCCCATATCTATTTCATGGATTTAAACTCCCTCTCTTTATTCAAGGGGAATTCAGCCCTATAAATAATTCTCAAACTGTTTTATATAAATGTGAATTTTCTATATTATAATGCAGTGCCCTAAAATATTAGGGAAAAAAAAGTCTTGTAAACCACTTGGCAAGGAGAAAAGGAAGGAAGGAAGGAAGGAAGAAAGAAAGAAAAAGTAAGGAAGAAAGAAAAGTTAAACAGATGCCTCAGTTTTAGCAGTTGTCCTTAATATTTATATTAAAATCCCACAGTATCTCAGATCTAGCCCTTGCCAACTAAGTAGTGGCAAAGATAATATAATAGCCCAAAGACAACTGTGTATCATGGGTCTCTGCAAAACAATCTCAGGTTTCTTCCCAAGCAAATCACAGATTTTCAAGGGATAATCTTTTCCCTTGAAACTGAAAAGTCATTTGTATTTCAGGATATTTTATAGAGTGATAGGCTCTCTTTCCTTGTCCTCATTTCCTTCCTTCTTTATGTATTGTAGCAAACTCTGCTGAGAAACACTGAGATACAAAAAAGCACTTCAGCCTTCAGCATGTAAATGAGGACTGTAGCTGGGAATAAGCTGTACTCATTCTCCATTCTGTGGTCTCTAAGCGAAAGCTGCTAAGGTACAGCTCAAACCACTGTTCCCAGAAAGCCTGGGATTGCAGGAACCTCTTCCAGGATTGTTATGAAGGCAAAGAATTTTGTTTTGTTTTATGATCTTGTAACGTTGGTCCCTGTAGTGCAGCCTTTAGAAAATATTCATGTTCTCAGTTGCATTGGTGGATCAATCAGTTTATATCAGGATCAAGAAGGGAGGTATGCATGGTAACTATAAAAATTATCCTACAACACAACTAGGTGACCAGTTCAAGGCAGGAAAATTGACACGCGTTGGCACTTTGGTACCGTTTTCATTACTTAATGGAACAAAATCCAAATGGATGTTAAAATTTTCTTTCCTCAATCTGACCCATTTATCAATTTCTGTTGCCTTTGCTAACCAGCCACAGCTCAAATAGAAATAAATTCAAATATTTTTTGAATAAATTTTCTCTTTTTACTCATTTGTTTTCTTGATTTTTCCCCCAAGGGCAGTCATATCTGTATGATGTTCCCCAAGATTCACTCTAATTACTGGCTCAAGGTCTCTCAGACACAAGATTTCTTTTCCTATCATTCTTTTTCCTATTTTGAACCATGGTAGTATTTGGAAGATTTAAACAAAGAGAAATATATGCAGTTGACAATGTTACAAGAAAGTATAGATGAAGCAAGAGGAGCTTGCAGTTGATAACTGTTGAAGCTGAGCTATGGGGTTTCATTATATATGCTGTTCCCGGCTTTGTAAGAAAATGAAAATGTTCATAATATAAAGTTAAACAACAGAGTGAATAATCCAAACAGAACCAATCATCTATGCAGTCTAGGCTCTACCAGATGCCTTGGATTCACATGAAGAAATGCCAGACATGATAAAATGGTGCACTATCACTATTTATTATCTTGGGTAGTATGGAAAGGAACCTTCTAAGTCTGATATGGAGAGCCTGAGTAAAGCAAAAGGACTGTGATTTATGGTAGCAAGAGAGAATTACAGTCTTGAATGAAGGGGAATTTTTCCTCACGCAGGATGTTTTAAGCTTGACCTAGTAAACATAAGAATTTCATCTATGGAGTTGCATAGAAAGATTCAACTGTTGGCTCACTTACAGGGTCTTATTGAAACTACTGGCACATAGCCTCGTACTGTGCTGGTACTGCAGGATGCTGAAGTTGGAAAAACATCCTATTAAGAAGAGTGAGTTTGAACTGGTCAGATAAAGGTAAGTTTAAATGATACCCCTATGGTCTAATTTCTCTTGGCCTGGAGAAAACTCTGACCTTAGAAGCATACAGTGAAATGATATGATCAATAACAAGAGCCGACAATAAAGATTGAGAAAAACAAACCATAAAAGTTTGGCTTATAATAAGGCTAGAGAGTCTGTCCAAAGTGGATGGTAGTTTCTTTCAAGAGGCCCTCCGAGTGTAGGTATATTTCAAATGGGAGGCAGTGGGAAACGTTATTTATGTGAACCAAGCTCAGAGTTCCCCCAACTGTTAACCCAGCATGATCTTTTACCTAGGAAGAAAAATCTGCTTTCTGAAAAATGAGGGTTTATCCTAAGAAAAATTGTACTGACCTCTCTTTCTAAGCCCTATGAATTCTCTTCTGCCTTTCTGATGGAAATAGGGAAGAGGTTTTCTTTCTGTTTGGGGTTTTTTTTTTTTTTTTTTTGAAGATCAACACTATACATTTATTCTACACATCTCCCCATCATGTGCTTGAATTAGGGATATTGGGAAATTTGTTTTTACCATTGGCTAGTTACTTTGATAATCAAAAGGCGAAAGAGCTCTAAAGATTCCAAGTGTTTATT
Organism: Stenella coeruleoalba; assembly: GCF_951394435.1. Taxonomy (NCBI): domain Eukaryota; kingdom Metazoa; phylum Chordata; class Mammalia; order Artiodactyla; family Delphinidae; genus Stenella; species Stenella coeruleoalba. The sequence goes on from NC_137162.1 coordinate 27,821,475, forward strand.
TAAAAGCTGTTAGGAAATGAAATGAAATTAAAAATGATGAAATGAAGGACACCCACAATAATTCTTGAACTCCTGGAAATCCTAACAGATGCTGCAAATATAGGTCTTTATTCTTAGGAAAATATAGTCAGAGCTAGCTTCCTTATGCTATACATAAACTTTTAACATCAGAGGCAGTACAGATAGTACAGAAGTTTTTGAACTGATCTCCAAACAAACACAAACCCACTGTGTTGAAAAGAACAAGTAATTTGAGGTTTAGGGCAAAAGCCAGTACTTCACACATCTAATCCAAATCAAAGAGACTGCAAATAGTTTTTGGTGGGATGAAAGGAGTGAAATAAAAATAAATTCTATGGGTAAATAAATGTAAGAGACAATTTAAATAAGCTAACAAAAGAAATACATTAAAAAATAAAAATACTAGCCAGGTACAAGCTTTTGTTTCTCAATGCCAGGCTTCTGCATCTTTGTCAGACTAAACTGTTAGTATCATTAAAAACTCCCAGAAGAATTGGAATTCCAGACAGAGAAAGAAGTCCGGCCACAGAATGAAGGAGCATGGTCCAGTATTCTGGCTACTGAGCTACAAATCATGGGCAGCGGAAACAAACCAGAGTCTTGTCTGACACAGGATAGTTTAGTGGCTCAGTGTAGCAAGTGGTGTAGAGTCAAATTCCTGTCTCATTACTGACAAGCTGTGTGTCTTTGGCCAAGTTACATAGTGAACGCTCACTAAATGTTGGTTCACAATATTATTATTCCTGAGTATAGATTGTGTCCCAGGATATGGGGCAGAGCCAAAGCTAATCATAACTTAGCCTTTCTCAGGAGTCTATAGCTATATAGCAGTAAGAACTTCAGTAAACCAGGCAACTTTCTACTTTTAAGCTACAAAATGTGAAAAAGGGGAGCAGAGAACAGAGGTAGCTAATTTAACCTGGGAAGACTTCCTGGAGGAGGGACTACCTGAACTAAGTCTTTAAGGATGAGCAGATGGCAAAGTTCTGGTGGAATCTTTGGACTCTTTTAGCCAAAAAACCATTTCACCCAAATGTGAGCAAATAAAATCCTTTGCAAATGTCCTGATTTATAATAATAATAATAATAAAATCAGCCAGCAGATTAAGAGAATTTGATCATATCAATTGGATAAAAAAAGAAAAGAATAAATGGAGCCCAGGAAAAAGGGATTTTATTAATAGTCCCAGAGAGAATTAGCATTACCCAATATAGAGCAGCATTAAACCAATTGTCCCAGCTGGGAAAAAGAAAAAAAAAAAAGTAAATCCTTTCCATGGAAGAGAGAGGATTTGGAACGAAACTCCTTTTCTTCTAGCCTTTTAAAAAATACTCCCATTTTTCTCTATATAATATCACAAGAAGGAGATCTTTCTTTGTGTCATATTATCATCTACGCACACAGAAATGAAGATGTACCACGGAGCGTCCTCCTCATCGTTTATACAAACTGGTTTTGTAAGAAAAGCTGTAATGAAGTGTCTCCTCCCAGACCTCACAGCCTTTGTAAATGATAATAATAATTATTGTATTAATATTATTATCTATGGCAAGAGATATAGAGACACTGAAAGGAAAAATGCAGGGCTCCACTATTGAGAAATCAGTGACAAAATGGGAATTAAATTTCAGTGATCATGTCTCAAGCCCTTAGAGGGACTTCCTACAGTGCAGCTGCCAACCTAATCTACCTCCGAGTTACTCCACGAATACCAAGCCTTTTTTTACGGACTATAAACTTTTTTTTATTGAGAAGGGAAGCGATTAGGTATGTGAATCTTTTATATTGGCATATTATTTTCCTAATTTCAAAGCAATTTCACACACCTTCCTTTTTATTTCCCCAACTTTGCAGATTCCCAACCTCTATGAGGATGAGAATCCCTTTTTAATCTGACAAAGTTTAGTGGATTCTCACCTGTTCTTTTTTTATCTGTCAGTGGGAAGAACTCAACAAAAACTTAATATAAAAACAAATTACCATGAATTCAATAATTTTTAAATGAGTGTGTATTTTATTGTTCATAATATATGTGAAAAATAGTTTCACATATATGCAGACAATAATAAACTATAGATGATGCTTGGTGAGAACATGGACTCAACGCCCCCCCCAACCACACACACATGGTAATTGAAGTGCTTGCTAATCAGGGGTTCTGCATGTCATTATCAGATGAAATTTCAAGAACCATAGAAAGGTTACCCTAAAAATGTACCTGGAGAGAACCAAGGAATTATATATATCAAAAGCTGCCTTAAAACCCAGAGATTTCAGATAAATTCTTGCTCTACTGCAGAAAAGAGAATGACCCTATTTAACTCCTTTGGAAAGAAGGAGAGGCAGTGATCTCCGTTAAAGAATGAGGACAGAGCCAGCGTTAACCTCTATGTCCCAGTGCATCTTTCTGATTTGGTGATTGAGTGGAGCAGAGAGAGAGAGAAATGGATAGAACTGAGCAAGACCCAGTATCATTGTGAGACATCATTGGGAGTAAAATAAAGGTAAGAGTTAAGGAAAAACATGTTCTAGGCCTGTTCATGCCAGATAAGAAAGTATATTGGAAGTGAAAAGTCAAATTGGTTTATCTCTGGCCACCATTACAACTGTCTCCATCTGCTTGACTGTATCATGCATTCATGCGTTCCCATTCTCTCTCTCGTTTTTTGTTGTTGTTGTTGTTTGTTTTGTTTGTTGGAGCCATTAGGATTAAGAAAAACAAATTCAAAGGAAAGATTTTTCCCAAGTTACTAAAGGAAATTATCCTCAGAAGTATCCCAACAAGAAGAAACTGTGGAGAATGCTTCCCCCCCACCAACTCCCACCCAATTATCTTGTACTGAGATACCTAGTAAAACTGCATGTTGTAGGTGAATGTCATCTTTATTCTTTCCTTTTCAAGCCCAGGAATTTCTGTTGATGGACTCTTTTAGACAGTAATTTCAGGAAAGCCTACAATTGAACAGCCAAGCAGAAATTGTGGTTCTATATTTGTTAAATGCTTTTGAGGTCCTCACATAAAAGGTTGATAATGAAGTATTAAGAGAAACTCTGAAAGGCTGCGGTTGGTCAAATTTCTCTGCATGGCACAAAGGGGAGGATGACCTTATGCAAAACCCTGATAGTTCCATTATAAGAATAACCAAGATTTAATGTGAAGTTTAAAAATCACTTTCAAATGCTACCCAAACCAGACTCTTGGCAAAGTATAAATGTTTCATTCAAATTGGGGCTTATAGGGAAAAAGCAATTAAAATCTAATTGCATTATACAGGAGATTTGTACATTTTCTCCTCAAAGTCAGGCAAGGAGAGAAGGGGTTCTTAAACCCTGTTTTTAAATTAGAACTTTCTTTCACATCTCTTTTTTTCTTGTCTCCTTTTGAATCCAGACACTTGAATTTGGACAGACAAGCAACCCAGCCACCTTTCAGTGTGGCTGTGTCAGTATCGGAATGAAATGAACATGACCCCCTCCAGCAGGGAAGGAACACACAGTAAAGGTATTTTTTATAGAACAATTCTTCACACTGCCCTGGTGACTGGGGAAAGGAGTCTCGTGTTTCTCTTTTGCTGATACTGAATCAGCTGAAGAATACCATGAACGTCAGTAGAAATGCTCTGAAATAGTCTGCTCTCCCTTTTGTCTTTTTGTTCTCATGAAGGAGAGAGAAGACAGATTTTTTTTTAACATGAAATATTTAATTAAAATGCCAATTAAAAATTGACCAGTTATTCGGTGGTTCAGTTTATAATCAGCGATGTTGCAAATTATTGCGTTAACTTGCAAACTGTATTAATTTGGCATACTTCTGTTCGACTGTCTAATAAAGATGGCTATACTCACTAAAGATAAGAATACATTCTTAACTAGCATAGGAAGCTGATTTCAGCAAAGAAATTCCTGTTCTTGTTTTCTCAATAGTTAATGTAGCAATTGGATTTATATCTTGGTTACACAGATGGGCAAAATTAGAACTGATAGAGAAACTGAGTTTATATCTTAATTGGAGAGAAATTCCAAACACCTTAGCAACATGCATCTCCCAGGTCTTACTTCTGTATGTTATTGCATACTTACTTATTAACATTTCCATATATAGACCCTTATACGGTTTCCAAGAGCTAAATGAAAATGATGATAATATCATCTATCATTTGTACAATGGTTTATAGCTTACAAAGCACTTTCACACACATTTTCTCAGCAATTTAGAAATTTGTGTAAATGGAATAAATTAAATACATTTGTAGAGAAGTTTAGATTTCTAAAACAGTTTATTTCAAACACGTTTATTAACCCACTAGCAACTCGGTAGCTCGAGCAAATTTTTAGTCTCTAGGAAGTGTCAATATGGGCAGTTACTTAGAATATTCTGAAAAAAATTAAAGTCAGAAAGTGCAAAATAAGATCCAATTGAATTTTGTCTCCAGCCTTCACCTCAAAGATCAGATTCAGCAGACGGTAGAACTTGCTTTGAACCACCACCTTCTTCTCCACAATGCGGACATCAGGATTTGGTAAAAAGGAGTACTGTCCATTTCCCCCAAAAAGACTTCGAATATTTGTGGTCCAGCAACTTATAAAAGTAAGAACCCCTCCCCTCATCTAATCATCCATTCCTTTATTACCTGGGGTCCTAAAGATTTACTAAAACCGGCCATAAATTTAGGAAGAGCCCTACTCCACGGAACAATTTTTTCCTAGGAGAGATCCCAAGGCTTCCAACAGTTCTGGAAATGAAAATAAGCTCTCTCCAATAGATTACATACATTTACCTATTCCCAGTTCCAGGTAAGAGTCCAGGTTACTTACCAGGTGTGGCTGAGTTGGAGGACACAGGTGAAAAGAAAGATGCACACAGAAGGCTTCGGAAGCAACATAATCCTCTGGAGTGACAAGGATAGAAAATTCTAAAAACTTGGGAGACAGAGAGGTAAGATGGGAAAGTATTCTCCTCAGTGGTAGTGGGGTGGAATTCTCCTCAAGCCCCAACTTCCTTGGTGTGTAAGCGATCCCAAACAGAGTTAAGGGGAGGTGAAATGGAGCTGCCAAACTTCCAAAGAAGAGATTATCTACTTAATTAAAGTTTTTTTCCCCCCTCTAAGTCCTTCAGCCAATCAGAACTCAAGTGCCAGAGAAAGATTGAGTCGATCAAAAGAACACTCCAGGATCCTCCCAGACAAATGCAGAAGAAGGGGACGAGGAAAAGGGGACAAAGAGAGGAACACGGAGAAAGAGGACAAAGAAAGAAGGTGGGGGGAGGAAGAAAGGGACATAGCAAATCCCCTCCACATAATCACTGCATGGAGTCTCTCTCCTCCCTCCCGCCTCTGCCCTCACCCCCACCCCCAGCCTCCCTCACCCATGCACACTCACCACAGACACACACACACCGAGAGGAAAGCCTGGTCCCCAAGGGGATTTAGAAGGGACTGTGCTTTCCCGGTTGTCCTTTGTAGGGCTTTGAGGCTTAATTTGCATTCAGGGTAGCTTTCTTCAGAGAAAAATATACCGTGTACTGGGTGAACCTCAGCCCTCTAATCTGAGAATGCAGGGGTATGGCCCAACCATCTCCAGTATTCTTTAAGTTAGAAAGAAGCTTAGGAAACTTTAGGGAGCCTGATGGTTTCTTCCTTTCAACTTTTCCATTGAACGCTTACTTGTTGAACACCTATGACATTCTCAACCCTACACTAGACATTGTGGACATTTTTTAAAACCAAAACAGGATTTCTGCCCTAGAGACATTTACAACCTAGTAAGGTGATAATACAAGAATGTAATTTAGTAAGGTATTAAATTGCTACAAACTGACTGTAAATCATATAGGCTTATTTGGGGAAGGTTTTCTGAAGAAGGTAGAATTTCAGCTTCGAAGAAGGGATGATATTTCAATAGGCAGCCACCTCCCTATGGTGAAGCCAGGAGGGTGCCCAAGTTTCTTGCTCTCACATCTTGGAGCTGCTGTCCCTTCTGTTCTGCTAAGAAGGAAGGGTCACCTGAGTCACAATGCAGGAACCCAAAGGGCCCCCAACATACTTCCACATGGTCACATCTGCTTTAGCATCTGCATCACCTTTCCTCAGGGCTCCCCAGAGACAATGGTCTGTCTTCATTTCCTTCCTTTTATCTTTATTTCTCTTGCTTCAGAACCCTCTCTGGCCAGATCTACAGTGGCAAAGGGAACTGGAAAACAAAGAATTATTAGATTAATTCATTGCTGGATTATTCAGGCCAGAAGATTTAGGGCTCTTGACTTGAATATTTTGACCGTTAACCTTATTGTCCATTTTGAATCTTCCAGATCTTTATTTGAGATTCCTAAGTGTGAGATGAGCTCAGTCAGCTCTGACCCCCATACAAACAACTTTAGGTCCTTTACTCACTCTTTGTTTCTCCTCAGCTTTGAGGTGTAATTAACAAATGAAAATTGTATATATTTAAGGTGTCCAATGTGACGGTTTGATATATGTCTCTATTGTGAAATGATTACCACAATTAAGTTAATTCATACATTCATCACCTCACATGGTAACGGTGTGTGTGTGTGTGTGTATGGTGAGAACACTTAAGATCTACTCTCTTAGCAAATTTCAAGTGTCCAATACAGTATTGTTAATTACAGTCAACATGCTGTACATTAGAATTTGTTCACCTTATAACTGAAACTTTGTACCCTTTGCAGGTCCTTCTCTCTTTTGTCATTCAGAAAGGGAGCTGCAGAGTCTATTTAAGACCCAGAGTCAAGTCCTAGGAAACCAAGGCATGATGACTCATGAATTTCAATCTTGACTTCTTCCCTGAGATGAGGACAGGGTTCTCTCCATATACTTGCCTAGGGAATTCTGAGGGGATGGAAAACTTGTAGGAGGTAGAACAGACTTGGGTGATTTTTCTGTGAAAAGGGAGAGCTAATTTAAAACAAGTTTCTTGATGCACTTTCCCATGCCCTCAGAATTTTTTCCCACAAAGGAAAGATTTAATACCCTCATTGTTTTGTATAAGGTTAATGTCTTCTCATTGTGAAAACTTAAACATGACAGAAATATATGAAGTAGAGAGCTCACGTCCCCTTGATGACCCACCTTCTTCTCCCCACTCCAGGAGAACAACTAAGTTTTGGATGGTCTTTTGGCTTTTTAACTATATGAATATAAATATGTATATTAACATTTTTCACAAAAATGAGATTATATAGATTATATTTTGCAAGTTGCTTTTCTCATTTAATAATATGTTGTACTGCTTTCTATGTTAGGGCCTAAAGATCTCTCTCTTAAGAGTGTGATAGTATAAATTATCAGACGTATAAATTGTCAGCACTTTGCTGAATATTTGGGTTGTTTTCAGTCTAGCAAAGGAATTGGAAACTTTTAAATTTATTTCAATTTGGAGTTAAGTATTGCTGTTTTAATCACTTTGATGCTGGAGAATAGATTTATCTCAATGTCTGAGGCACAAAGGATTATACATAAAGTTATGATTTCCACAGTACTTTTGTGTTTGTTCTTAAATTATTGATAATCTTTTTCCAGTTGAAATATTATTGCCATACAACATTGTGTAAGTTTAAGGTATACAATGTGTTGATTTGATACATTGCAATATGGTTGCCATTGTAGTATTAGTTAACACTTTTCTCATGTCACATAATTATTATTTCTTTTTTATTGTGAGAACAGATCTTGGTCTCTTAGCAACTTTGAAGTTTACATAACCTTCTTAATCTCCTCCCATCTTCTCCAAATCCTAGGTCGGGAGTTTCCTCTTAGTTTCCTCAAATCAAGGATCCCATGTAAAAATGAGCTACATTTACCTTATTCCTCTAAAAATGAACTGTATTACATTATTGAATAACTTTCAATTTATAGATCTTTGAAAATAAGATGCTCTTAGGTTTCCTGGAATTTTATACCAGCATCTAATATATCAAAGCATTTTATAACCAGATTTCTTAATCTTCTTCTATCCTAGTTTATCTTCTGAAGATGTTTGCTTGATAGTATTCTTTTAGACCTAAAAATGTAGAAATTAAAGCACAGGGCAGAAAGGCAATGTAGTGAATATTCTAAATGATACCACCTTTAAAAATGATTGCTATTAATGTCCTGACATTCTGCTATATTGTTTAATCCCTGTTTAAGACTTTGACAGTGGCATATTTGCTTTGGGTAAGACCCTGCATTATGGTGAGAGAGGAGGCTGTTACTACATTTATAGTCTTCCGGGAGAAACAGACTAGCAAATGCTCAAAAGTGCTTAAGGGAGAGATAGGCATGGAATGCTGTGGAAGCATAGAGGCCGTCTACCTAAAGGAACAGGGGAGAGAGGCTGAAAGGCTTCCTAGAGCGTACAAAGACTTGGTTGAGTCTTAAAACAGTGAATAAGAGTTAATCAATAGTGACTGAGGGTTCCATGTAGATGGAATAACAGAAGGTATTACAGATCTGTGAAGCAAGAGGGTACATTTGGAGAACTGTAATTAGTCCATTGTGGCTGGATTGAATGTGACATGAAGATAGAAGGAAGGCCAGAGAAATTCGGTAGGACGCAGATGAAGAAGGACCTTGTGCTAAGAGTTTGGATTTTATCATGAAGGCAATTGGAACCAATCAAAGGGGGTTAAGCGGATGTGTGATATAAAATGTGTATATCAGAGGGATTATTTGGGGGCAGTGATGAAAGATGGCTTTGATGAGACTAGAGGCAGAGACAATTTAGGGCCAGTTACAGAAATCCAGGTGAGAAGAGACAAGGGCTGAACTATTGTAGTGAATAAAAGAGGATGGAATTATATCGCTATTAATATAACAGAGGCTGCTATGATTGCATAATTGTTTGGTACTTCATACTCATTAAGTATTCAAGATTCATTTGTTAATATTTAATCTATTCTTCTCCATAGTATTTTTTAAAAATCTACTATTAAAGTTGATCTGCAGACAATTCATATTTAGGTAAAAGCATCTTTTTAGACTTAACCAGGCATCCAAAAAAAAAAAAACACTCTATAAGCAAAATAAAAATACTAATAGAAATAGAAATATTTTCAACATAGATCTTAAAAAGTAAGTTTCATACATATGTAAAGAGCTATAATGAGCCATTAGGATGAAAAAAAAAAGCCCTATTTAAAATTGGCTAATTCATGTGATTAGACTCTTCAAAAACACAGAAGTAAAAATATCCAAAAAGCAGATTAAAATATTGAGCTTTCTTGATTATAAGAGAAAAGACAGATAAAAACGAGACATCGCCTTCATTTATCACATTGTCAAAGGTTAAAAAAAATGAGACCTAGTATTGACAAAGGGATTGTGTTTTATCAGATGGTCATTTATATACTGCTGGTAGGAGTGTGAATTAATCCAATGCTTTGGAAAGCAATTTGATAATATGAATTTAAAACTTTAATCATATTAATACACTTGACTCAATAATTCCCCCTTTAGGAATTTATCATAAGGAAGTAATCAGATGATGTTTATCAGGATATATCTACAAGGATATTTATTGAATTATTATAAATAATAGTTTTAGTAGAAACCTTTTGGACTGTCTACCTAGGTCATAGTGACTGATTTTATGGATTGTCTTACTTCCAACGGAGGGGCCTCCAGCAGTGATTTTGTACCACGTGGCAGCCTTCCTCCACCTCCACCACAGTGATCATAACTAAGCTGGTACTCACCCGAGCTGAGCCAGTCAGGTTTCCTTCCCTGGGAATTTAGATGACAGAGAGAATGACAGAGAGGAAATAGTACCTCTGTCAAATTGCACTTCTCAGTGTCTCCTGAATAGTCCGTGTATTCTTTTTTCAAAAGGAGAAGAATGCTGAGAGCAGAAAGGAGAAGCATGGGATAGCAAAATGCTTTCTAAAGTAGATGACTTAGGGAATCTGTACTGTAATAGCTTGTAGACACATCACTCCAATCTCTGCCTCTGTCCTCCTATGGTGCTCTCCCTATGTGTCTGTGTCTCTTTTCCTCTTCTTATAAGGACACCAGCCATTAGATTAAGAGCCCACTCTACCCCAGTATGACCTCATCTTAACTAACTACATCGGCAATGACCTTATTTCCAAATAGGGTCACATTCTGAGGTACTGGGGGTTATGACTTCAAAATATCTTTTAGGGATCACAGTTGAGCCTATGACACATGACTCCAACAAACCTTGAACTCTTATTCAGATGTTGTATAATCTCATATTTAACTCTCTGTACTCTTTCACTTAGGTGGTCAAATCCCACACATCAGATGTTGGAAAGTTCTGTGATTCTAGAGCCTGCATTTTTCATAATGAGCCCTTTCTCATTGTGCCATTATTTTTACTTTGAGAACTCTTTTATTTATTTGCCAGAGGGATAGATGCTTGGCTGATGGAGGGAGAGTGGAGTTGATGACTTGTCTGTTGTGTAAATAGACTTTTAATTAATAAGCATCACATCCCACTTATTCCCTCTGTTGTACCTGGCGTTTCCCAGCTAAAAGCTTCTCCGGTATTCTGAGGAACTGATTAGTGCCCTCGGCTGTATCACTCACCATGTTCTCTGGGCAGTAGCTTCCTCTTACTGGCTTCATTCATTACCCTTCCTTTATCCATTCTCTAACTTCCAAATATTGGTTGAAATCTTTCATTTGCTTATGGGCTCCCTCATTATTTTCACCATCTTAAGTTTTATTTATGTGGATGTTATTTCTCTGTCATCATTTTTTTTTTCTGTCATTATTTTAACGGGAGGTGGTTCCAATACGGAATGGGGAAAACTGTGTGTTCATAGCCATCTAAAAATGTGTATATACGTACTTAGTTTTTTGATAGATATTACCAAATTAGTTTTCCTTTTATATTTCTCAATTCTTTTTCTTAGTTCTTGCATTGAAACTTGAATATAATGTTGTTAGTGGTCATCCTTATCTTATCCTATTTAGGTGGAAATGCTAATATTTCATCATTAAATATGATTTTTGTTGTAGATTAGTATCCTTTGTGAGACTGAGAAATTTTCTTAATATTTCTGCTGAGTTTTTAAAAATCTGTGTTGGGTTTTGACCTTATTCAGTTATCTTAGTATCTGTTGAGCTGATGGAGCTTCCTCCTTTAATATGTTAATGTAGTGAATTATATTAACATAGTTCCTAATTCAGAATCATTCATGGATTCCTGGGATGAACGTTTCTTGCTCAAGATGTATTGTTGGATTGATTTGCTAACATGTCATTTCAGATATTTCATCTGTGAGCATAAGTAAATTTGGCCTACCCTCCCCCCTTTTTTTTAGATACCAAATGCCATCCTAGTTTGGTGTTGGTAGCAGGATTATGCTAGCTTTTTGGAACAAACTGGAGGAGTTTCGTCCTTTTCTAAATGCTGATACAAATTATATAGCATAAAAATGATCATTTCTTTGAGATTTGTTAGGACTCAGACAAAATTATCTGAATCAGATGCTGTTGTTTTGAGGAGTAGAACTTTTCCATTTCTTTTGTAAATATCAGTCTCTTCAGGTTTTCTACATATTCTTGAGTCATTTAAAAGTATTTAAAATATTATAAAATATATCATTCAGAACTAAAACATAACAAATATATGTATCCATCCTACCTCCATCAAATCCAAACCTTTTTTTACTTGCTTAATTTTTTAAAAAGAAATAAAGGATTAGAGATGTATTTGAAATCCCTAACGTTCTTCCTCCCAATTCTATTCCTTTCATTCTCTCCCCACACATATCATTATTCTGAATTTGGTGCTTATAATTCCCATGCATGTTTTATACTTTACATACATATGTATTCTTAAATAACATATAGCATTGTTTTGAATGTTTTCACAATTTATACAAATACAATTATATGCCATGTATTGTTCTGTATCTTCCTTGTTTTCCTCGTCTTTAGTTTTAACCTAGTTTCTTCATTTAAACCACCGTGTAACATTTCTTTCATGAATGTACCAAATTTTTTTTATCCATTCTTTCCTGGTGAATATTTAGGAATTTTTTACACAGATATTCATGTCTCCTGGAACTCCTGGCACAGATATTCATGTCTCCTGGAACTCCTGTATCAGAGTTTCTATAAAATATGTAACTATAAATGTAATTGTTGGTACCCCAAAAAAGTGCTCTTGAACTTTGCCAGATTCTGCCAAAAATTCTTCCACAGTATTTATACAAATTTATATTCCCTTAAGTAATATGAGGTTTCTTGTTTCTTCACATCTTTATCCACATTTGGTATTTTCACATTTTTTTCTTTTTTTTATTGAATAGAAGATTCTTTAGAGTCTATAAAGGTTATTTTCACATTTTTAATTTTTTCAATCTAGTGAATGTGAAATGGTATCACATTTTAATTTGCATTTTATTGATCACCAGTTATTCAGATTGTTATTCTATGAGTTGCTTCTTCCCATCATTTATTTTCTATTTCATTTTGGCTTTTATCTTTACTAATTTCATCTACTTTAATTGGATTTATTTAATAAATTTATTTATTTGTTTTTTAATTAATTAATTAATTATTTTTGGCTGTGTTGGGTCTTTGTTGCTGCGCATGGGCTTTCTTCAGTTGCGGTGAGTGGGGGCTGCTCTTCAGTGTGGTGCGCGGGCTTCTCATTGCAGTGGCTTCTCTTGTTGCGGAGCACGGGCTCTAGGTGCACGGGCTTCAGTAGTTGTGGCACACGGGCTCAGTAGTTGTGGCTCGCGGGCTCTAGAGCGCAGGCTCAGTAGTTGTGGTGCACGGGCTTAGCTGCTCCACAGCATGTAGGATCTTCCTGGACCAGGGCTCGAACCCATGTGCCCTGCATTGGCAGGCGGATTCTTAACCACTGTGCCACCCAACGCAGCCAAAAATAAATAAATAAATTTATTTTAAAAAAATTGTTAGTCTTTAATTTTATTGCATTGTGATTAGGATAAATCATTACTTTTTGAAACTCCTTGGGATTTTCTTTCAATATATATGACTATTTCATTTGTGTTTGAAAAGTAGGTATAAGTCTTACATGTACTATTATATCAGCTTTTTAAAATTGCTTTTAGATATTAATTAATTTGAAAATAAATTTTATAAATATACATTAAAAATAAAGAAACAAGATACACTGCACACCTATGTAGCTTAATACAAGTAATAGAATAATTCTATTATGTTTGAAATATACTTTATACCTCATCCCAATCTCATCTCCTTTACTCCCCCTTCAGAAATAAATAATATCTTGAATTTTTTTCTTTAGCATGCCTTTGCCATTCACATGTTTTATTCCTAAACAATGTTGGTTTTGTGTTTTGGGACTTACACTAGTGAAATCATACTGTATATATTCTTCTGCAGTTTGCTTTCTTTTCACTTAACATTACATTCCTGAGATTATCCATGCAGCTATGCATAGCTGTAATGAATTTATTTTCACTGTGATAGAGTATTTAATTGTATAAATAGTTTATAATTTATCCATGTTACTGTTGATAGTATTTGGATTGTGTCAGATCTTTTGCTAGTCCATAACAGTGGTGCTGTGAATGTTCTTATACATGTCTTTTGGTACACGTGCACAGCGGTTTCTTTAGAATATATACCTAAAGTGGAATTCCATGATCATAGGGTTAGTGCATCTTTCACTTTCCAAGATGATGTTAAATTGTTTTCCAAAACAATTATAATAATTTACATTCCAACTAACGTTTTATACTCTACTGGGCTCTTTATGATGTGTACTTTCAAGTCTTCACCTATTTTTTCTATTGGATTATTTGTCTTTCCTCTTTTAATGAAATATATAAATTCTTTATATATATTGGACTTTAAACTTTTTTCAATTATATGCATAGCAATACCTTCTCCAATTTTGTGGTACGTTTACTTCTCTTTCTTTATAGTAGCTTTTGATTAATAGAAATTCTTAATTATAATTAATAAAACTTAGTATTATTACTGATAGTAATTTATTCATATTACTATTATCATCATCACTAATGGCTTGTGCCTTTTATATCTTATTTAAGAACTTCTTCCCTAACCCTAGGTGGTAAAGATAGTCTTTTATATGTGTTGAATTTAACAAATAAGTAAATATATGTGAAGCTCATAGAACAGTACCTGTCATATTAAAGTGTTCCATAAATTAGCTATATTAATATTATCAATTTTATCTTATTTTGTCAATTCTTAGATGCACATTTTTCACATTTTTGCATCTGTGGTAGGCTGAATAGTGCTCCCCCCACTCCCCAGCAAAGATATACAGGTCCTAACCTGGAACTAAGGTTACTTTGCAAATGTGATTAAATTAAGGATTTTGAGATGGTGAGATTACCCTGGGTTATCTGGGTGGGCCCTAAATTAGCAAGTGTCTTTATAAGAGAGAGGCAGAGGGAGGTTTGACTGCAGTGACAGAAGGGAGAAGGCAATGTGACAATGGAAGTAGAGAGAAATTTGAAAATGCTATGCTGTTGGCTTTGAAGATGAAGGAAAAGGCCACGAGCTAAGGAATACAGCTCTAGAAGATGGAAAAGGCAAGGAAATGTGTTCTCCCCTAGAACCTCTGGAGGGAACATGGCCCTGACCACACTTTGGTTTTGGCCTGTTGAAACTGATTTCAGACTTCTAGCCTCCAGAAATATAAGAGGATAAATGCATGTTGTTTTAAGCACCATGTTTGTGGTAATTTGTTACAGCAGCCATAGGAGATATACTGATAACATGGAATACTCTTTAAGAAATGCTTTGATCACCTTTGTTCCTGATGGCAGTGTGCGGACAATAGGGTTGGAGGTCAAGGATGAAGCCAAAAACTCTTTGTAAGATTCAGGCTCTGAGTATGAAAACATTTTAGGAATATTTTAATCAGCTTATTTCTCTCAAATTTTCTTCCTTATGCATGAACATGAAATCTGTGTTTAAGTAAGTTTATAATAGTATAAGATTAAAAATGCTAATTAGTAAGAAAACATTGTCCTATAGTTTAATTAGCATGTTTTTCCTGTCTTAAGGTAGTGGTGCATCATAGAATTGTTGGCATCTGAGATTCTCTGAAATTTAGTGTTGTTGTTGTTGTTATTATTAATAACTTGTACCTTTTATGTCTTGTTTAAGGAATTCTTTCCTACCCATAGGTTATAAAGATAACCTCTTTATAAGTCCCAGATAATCCCAGATAATCTCTGGGACTTCCCTGGTGGCACAGTGGTTAAGAATCCGCCTGCCAATGCAGGGGACACGGGTTCAGTCCCTGATCCAGGAAGATCCCACATGCCGCGGAGCAACTAAGCCTGTGAGCAACAACTACTGAGCCCACGTGCCGCATCTACTGAAGCCCACATGCTCTAGAGCCCATGCTCCGCAACAAGAGAAGCCACCACAGTGAGAAGCCCACGCACCACAACAAAGGTTAGCCCCTGTTCGCCACAACTAGAGAAAGCCTGCGCACCGCAACGAAGACCCAACACAGCCAAAAAACAATAAAATGAAAACTTTTAATCATTAAAAAAAGATAATCTCTGATATTGTGTTCTAAAAATATTATAGTTTGCCCTTTATATTTAGATTCTGAATTCACTAAGAATTGATTTTTGTAAGGTAGGGGTCCAATTTAGTTACTTTTCATATGGATAACAAAGTACCATTTATCAGAAAAAGCTATCCTTTCTTCACTGCTCCTTTTTACCAGCTCTTTTGTAGGTCAAGTTTTCATTTATTCATGGGTCTGTTTCTGGGCTATTTTATTTTATTGGCTACATTTTTTATCTCTACGTTAGTAAGATACATTTTAATTATTAGGGATTTATAGTAATTATTTATATTTTGTATGGCAAGTCCTCCCATCTAGTTCTTCAGAATCACCTTGTCAATTTTCCCCTCTTCCCAAAACACTTTTAGGATTTTGATTGGAATTTATCAGATCTACAGATTCATTTGGGGAGAACTGGCATCTTCACAGCACTGAGTCCATGACTGTGATATAGCCCTCCATTTATTCAGTTATTCTATAATGTTACTCAGTGAAGTTTAATAATATTCTCCTCCAAGGTCTTAGATGTATTTTGCTAAATTTATTCCTAAATACTTCATATTTTTCATGCTACTGTGAGATCATTTTTTAAATTGCATTTTTTAACATTGTTGCTGACGTGTAAAAATTCAACTGATTTTTCTACATTGGCTTTGTATCCAGAAACATAATATTATTCACCTTAATTCTAATATTTTGTGGTATATTCTTTTGCCTTTTCTATGTTAACACATCATATGATCTGAAAGTAGTGACTGTTTCTTCCTTCTGTTTCTTGTTTTTCTGTGTCAGCTAAGGCCTCTAGTTCCATATCGAATAGAAGTGATGATAGTAGCAACCTTAGTCTTGTTCATAAAATTGGAGGGAATACTTTGAATGCTTTACCATAAAATAAGCTTTTTTAAAATTAATTATTTATTTTTGGCTGCGTTGGGTCTTCATTGCTTCTTAAGTTTTGTGGGGCCTTTTTAACATCTTTATTGGAGTATAATTGCTTTACAATGGTGTGTTAGTTTCTGCTTTATAACAAAGTGAATCAGCTATACATATACATATATCCCCATATCTCTTCCCTCTTGTGTCTCCCTCCCTCCCACCCTCCCTATCCCACCCCTCTAGGTGGTCACAAAGCACCGAGCTGATCTCCCTGTGCTATGGGGCTGCTTCCCACTAGCTATCTGTTTTACATTTGGTAGTATTTATAAGTCCATGCCACACTCTCACTTCGTCCCAGGTTACCCTTCCCCCTCCCCATGTCCTCAAGTCCATTCTCTACGTCTGCGTCTTTATTCCTGTCCTGCCCCTAGGTTCTTCATAACCTTTTTTTTTTTTTTTTTAGATTCCATATATATGTGTTAGCACATGGTATTTGTTTTTCTCTTTCTGACTTACTTCACTCTGTATGACAGACTCTAGGTCCATCCACCTCACTACAAATAACTCACTTTCGTTTCTTTTTATGGCTGAGTAATATTCCACTGTATATATGTGCCACATCTTCTCCATCCATTCATCTCTTGATGGACACTTAGGTTGCTCCCATGTCCTGGCTATTGTAAATAGAGCTGCAATGAACATTGTGGTACATGACTCTTTTTGAATAATGGTTTTTCAGGGTATATGCCCGGTAGTGAGATTGCTGGGTCGTATGGTAGTTCTATTTTTAGTTTTTTAAGGAACCTCCATACTGTTCTCCATAGGGACTGTATCAATTTACATTCCCACCAACAGTGCAAGAGGGTTCCCTTTTCTCCACACCCTCTCCAGCATTTATTGTTTGTAGATTTTTTGATGATGGCCATTCTGACTGGTGTGAGGTGATACCTCATTGTAGTTTTGATTTGCGTTTCTCTAATGATTAGTGATGTTGAGCATTCTTTTATGTGTTTGTTGGCAATCTGTATATCTTCTTTGGAGAAATGTCCACTTAGATCGTCTGCCCACTTTTGGATTGGGTTGTTTGTTTTTTTTTGTTTTTTTTTTTTTGATATTGAACTGGATGAGCTGCTTGTAAATTTTGGAAATTAATCCTTTGTCAGTTGCTTCATTTGCAAATATTTTCTCCCATTCTGAGGGTTGTCTTTTCGTCTTGTTTATGGTTTCCTTTGCTGTGCAAAAGCTTTTAAGTTTCATTAGGTCCCATTTGTTTATTTTTGTTTTTATTTCCATTTCTCTAGGAGGTGGGTCAAAAAGGATCTTGCTGTGATTTATGTCATAGAGTGTTCTGCCTATGTTTTCCTTTAAGAGTTTTATAGTGTCTGGCCTTACATTTAGGTCTTTCATCCATTTTCAGTTTATTTTTGTGTATGGTGTTAGGGAGTGTTCTAATTTCATTCTTTTACATGTAGCTGTCCAGTTTTCCCAGCACCATTTATTGAAGAGGCTGTCATTTCTCCATTGTATATTCTTGCCTCCTTTATCAAAAATAAAGTGACCATATATGCATGGGTTTATCTCTGGGCCTTCTATCCTGTTCCATTGATCTATATTTCTGTTTTTGTGCCAGTACCATACTGCCTTGATTACTGTAGCTTTGTAGTATAGTGTGAAGTCCAGGAGTCTGATTCCTCCAGCTCTGTATTTCTTTCTCAAGATGGCTTTGGCTATTTGGGGTCTTTTGTGTTTCCATACAAATTGTGAAATATTTTGTTCTAGTTCTGTGAAAAATGTCATTGGTATTTTGATAGGGATTGCATTGAATCTGTAGTTTGCTTTGGGTAGTATAGTCATTTTCACAATGTTGATTCTTCCAATCCAAGACATGGTATATCTCTCTGTCTGTATCATCTTTAATTTCTTTCATCAGTGTCTTACAGTTTTCTGCATACAGGTCTTTTGTCTCCTTAGGTAGGTTTATTCCTAGGTATTTTATTCTTTTTGTTACAATGGTAAATGGGAGTGTTTCCTTAATTTCTCTTTCAGATTTTTCATCATTAGTGTATAGGAATGCAAGAGCTTTCTGTGCATTAATTTTGCATCCTGCTACTTTACCAAATTCATTGATTAGCTCTAGTAGTTTTCTGGTAGCATCTTTAGGGTTCTCTATGTATAGTATCATGTCATCTGTAAACAGTGACAGCTTTACTTCTTCTTTTCCGAATTGGATTCCTTTTATTTCTTTTTCTTCTCTGATTGCTGTGGCTAAAACTTCCAAAACTATGTTGAATAATAGTGGTGAGAGTGGAAAACCTTGTGTTGTTCCTGATCTTAGAGGAAATGGTTTCAGTTTTTCACCATTGAGAATGATGTTGGCTGTGGGTTTGTCTTATAGGATGGAATGTCCTATAAATGTCAATTAAGTCCATCTTGTTTAATGTATCATTTAAAGCTTGTGTTTCCTTATTTATTTTCATTTTGGATGATCTGTCCATTGGTGAAAGTGGGGTGTTAAAGTCCCCTACTATGACTGTGTTACTGTCGATTTCTCCTTTTATGGCTGTTTGCATTTGCCTTATGTATTGAGGTGCTCCTATGTTGGGTGCATAAATATTTACAATTGTTATGTCTTCTTCTTGGATTGATCCCTTGATCATTATGTAGTGAGTGTCCTTCTTTGTCTCTTGTAATAGTCTTTATTTTTAAGTCTATTTTGTCTGATATGAGAATTGCTACTCCAGCTTTCTTTTGATTTCCATTTGCATAGAATATCTTTTTCCATCCCCTCACTTTCAGTCTGTATGTGTCCCTAGGTCTGAAGTGGGTCTCTTGTAGACAGCATATATACAGGTCTTGTTTTTGTATCCATTCAACCAGTCTGTCTTTTGGTTGGAGCATTTAATCCATTTACATTTAAGGTAGTTATTGATATGTATGTTCCTGTTACCATTTTCTTGATTGTTTTGGGTTTGTTATTGTAGGTCTTTTCCTTCTCTTGTGTTTCCTGTGTAGTGAAGTTCCTTTAGCATTTGTTGTAAAGCTGGTTTGGTGGTGCTGAATTCTCTTAGCTTTTGCTTGTCTGCAAAGGTTTTAACTTCTCTGTCGAGTCTGAATGAGATCCTTTCTGGGTAGAGTAATCTTGGTTGTAGGTTTTTCCCTTTCATCACTTTAAATATGTCCTGGCACTCCCTTCTGGCTTGCAGAGCTTCTGCTGAAAGATCAGCTGTTACTTATCGGGATTCCCTTTTATGTTATTTGTTGTTTTTCCCTTGCTGCTTTTAATATTTTTTCTTTGTATTTAATTTTTGATAGTTTGATTAATATGTGTCTTGCCGTGTTTCTCCTTGAATTTATCCTGTATGGGACTCTCTGCGCTACCTGGACTTGACTGACTACTTCTTTTCCCATATTAGGGAAGTTTTCAACTATAATCTCTTCAAATATTTTCTCAGTCCATTTTTTTTTTTTTTGCGGTACGCGGGCCTCTCCCATTGTGGAGCACAGGCTCTGGACGCACAGGCTCAGCGGCTATGGCTCACGGGCCCAGCTGCTCCGCGGCATGTGGTATCCTCCTGGACCGGGGCACAAACCCACGTGCCCTGCATCAGCAGGTGGACTCTCAACTACTGCGCCACCAGGGAAGCCCCCCTTTCTTTTTCTCTTCTTCTTCTTGGACCCCTATAATTTGAATGTTGGTGCATTTAATGTTGTCCCATAGGTCTGTAAGACTGTCCTCAATTCTTTTCATTCTTTTTTCTTTATTCTGCTCTGCAGTAGTTATTTCCACTATTTTATCTTCCTGGTCACTTATCCGTTCTTCTGCCTCAGTTATTCTGCTATTGATTCCTTCTAGAGAATTTTAAATTTCATTTATTGTGTTGTTCATCATTGTTTGTTTGCTTTTTAGTTCTTCTAGGTCCTTGTTAAATGTTTCTTGTATTTTCTCCATTCTATTTCCAAGATTTTGGATCATCTTTACTATCATTATTCTAAATTCGTTTTCAGGTAGACTGCCTATTTCCTCTTCATTTGTTTGGTCTGGTGGGTTTTTACCTTGCTCCTTCATCTGCTGTGTGTTTCTCTGTCTTCTCATTTTGCTTCACTTACTGTGTTTGGGGTCTCCTTTTTGCAGGCTGCAGGTTTGTAGTTCCCATTGTTTATGGTGTCTGCCCCCAGTGGCTAAGGTTGTTTCAGTGGTTGTGTAGGCTTCCTGGTGGAGGGGACTGGTGCCTGTGTTCTGGTGGATGAGGCTGGATCTTGTCTTTCTGGTGGGCAGGACCACGTCTAGTGGTGTGTTTTGGGGTGTCTGTGACCTTATTATGATTTTAGGCAGCCTCTCTGCTAATGGGTGGGGTTGTGTTCTTGTCTTGCTAGTTGTTTGGCATGGGGTGTCCAGCACTGTAGCTTGCTGGTCTTTGAGTGGAGCTGGGTCCTAGCGTTGAGATGAAGATCTTTGGGAAAGCTTTTGCCGTTTGATATTATGTGGAGCCAGGAGGTCTCTGGTGGACCAATGTCCTGAACTCGGCTCTCCCACCTCAGAGGCACAGGCCTGACATCTTGGCTGGAGCACCAAGACCCTGTCAGCCACATGGCTCAGAAGAAAAGGGAGAAAGAAAGAAAAGAAAGAAAGAAAGGAAGAAAGGAAGGAAGGAAGGAAGGAGGAAGGAAGGAAGGGAGGAGAGAGAGAGAGAGAGAAGAAGAAAGAAAGAAAGAAGGAAAAAAGTTACTAAAATAAAAAATAATTATTAAAAATAAAAAAATTTTAAAGTAATAAAAAAAGACAAAAGAAGAAAGAAAGAAGAGAGCAACAAAACCAAAAAACAAATCCACCACTGATAACAAGTCCTAAAAACTATACTAAAAAAAACCCAATAGACAGAACCCTAGGACAAATGGTAAAAGCAAAGCTATACAGACAAAATCACACAAAGAAGCATAAACATACACACTCACAAAAAGAGAAAAAGGAAAAAAAATATATATATATAAAGAAAGGAGGAAGAGAGCAACTAAATCAATAAACCAATCTACCAATGATAATAAACTCTAAATACTAAACGAAGATAAACCTAAAGCCAGGAACAAATTAGATGCAGGAAGCAAACCCCAAGTCTACAGTTGCTCCCAGAGTCCACCATCTCAATTTTCGGATGATTCGCTGTCTATTCAGGTATTCCAGAGATGCAGGGTACATCAAGTTGATTGTGGAGCTTTTATCCGCTGCCCCTGAGGCTGCTGGGAGAAATTTCCCTTTCTCGTCTTTGTTCGCACAGCTCCTGGGGTTCACAAGAAAGCTTTGGATTTGGCCCTGCCTTTGCGTGTAGGTCACCTGAGGGCGTCTGTTCTTCGCTCAGACAGGACAGGGTTAAAGGAGCCGCTGATTCGGGGGCTCTGGCTCACTCAGGCCGGGGGGGAGGGAGGGGCACGGAGTGCGCGGCGGGTCTGCAGCGGCAGACGCCGGCGTGACGTTGCACCAGCCTGAGGCGCCGTGTGTTCTTCCGCGGAAGTTGTGCCTGGATCATGGGACCCTGGCAGTGGCGGGCTGCACACGCTCCCAGGAGGGGAGGTGAGGGCAGTGACCTGTGCTTGCACACAGGCTTCTTGGTGGCTCCAGCAGCAACCTTAGCGTCTCATGCCCGTCTCTGGTGTCTGCGCTGATAGCCATGGCTCGCGCCTATATCTGGAGCTCGTTTAAGCGGTGCTCTGAATTCCCTCTCCTCACGCACCTGGAAACAGTGGTCTCTTGCCTCTTCGGCAGCTCCAGACTTTTTCCCGGACTCCCTCTCGGCTAGCTGTGGCGCACTAGCCCCCTTCACGCTGTGTTCACGCAGCAAACCCCAGTCCTCTCCCTGGGGTCTGACCTCCGAAGCCCGAGCCTCAGCTCCCAGCCCCTGCCCGTCCCGGCGGCTGAGCAGACAAGCCTCTCGGGCTGGTGAGTGCTCGGCACCGATCCTCAGTGAGGGAATCTCTCCACTTGCCCTCTGCACCCCTGTTGTTTCGCTCTCCTCCGTGGCTCTGAAGCTTCCCTCCCCCCTCTCCGCCCAGCCACCGTCTCCGCCAGTGAAGGGGCTTCCTAGTGTGTGGAAACTTTTCTTCCTTCACAGCTCCCTCCCAGAGGTGCAGGTCCCGTCCCTAATCTTTTGTCTCTGTTTTTCCTTTTTTCTTTTGCCCTACCCAGGTACATGGGGAGTTTCTTGCCTTTTGGGAGGTCTGAGGTCTTCTGCCAGCGTTCAGTAGGTGTTCTGTAGGAGCTGTTCCACATGTAGATGTATTTCTGATGCATTTGTGGGGAGGAAGGTGATCTCCACGTCTTACTCCTCTGCCATCTTGAAGGTCTGTAACTTCTTAAGTTGTATGACATTTTGTTCTCTTAAGTTGTATGACATTTTGTTCTCATTCTTGGATCACTTGCTCTGGGGGAAGCCAACTGCCCTGCTGGGGGCACACTCAGCAGCCCTATTGTGATCATCTTCTTTTCAAAATCATTTAATGTTATAAATTACCTTTCAGGTACTGCTTTAGCTGTGTCACATGTGTGGTGTATTTATGTCACTCAGTTCTACATATTTTTGAATTCTAGAGAATATATACTTTGTAATGTTGGGTATCTTCTAGGTATGTCCATTAGATTAAATTGTGAATTACGTTCTTCAGAATTGTTAAAACTTCTTGATGAATTGATCTTCTTTATCTTAAGTAATGCTTTTTTGCTTTAAAGTTTGTCAGATATTAATATAGTTGTTGTTACTGTTGGCCTGGTATTTTTTTCCATCTTTTTACTTCAAAACTTTCTGTGTCCTTATGATTTATGTCTCTCTTGTAAAAACTCATATAGATAAATTTACTTTTAATCAATCTATCTTTGCTTTAACTGGGATTGTTTAATCCATTTACTATGATTACCGACATATTTGAATTTCCTTCTATGTGATTTTTATCTGTTCCACCTTCCCCACATGTATCTTTTTCTATCTTTTCTTGCCTCTTTTAAAGGGATTGAATATTTTTTCATTCCTTATTTCCCTGTAGTAACTTAGAAATCATACACTTTCTCTGTTCTTTTAGTGTTTACCCTTCAAATTTTATTATCCATATTCAACTTTTCAAAGTCCCAAGGTAATCAGTGTAAACCACACCTGCCAATAAAAGACTGTAGAAGGGCTTCCCTGGTGGCGCAGTGGTTGAGAGTCCACCTGCCGATGCAGGGTACACGGGTTTGTGCCCCGGTCTGGGAAGATCCCACATGCCGCGGAGCAGCTGGGCCCGTGAGCCATGCCGCTGAGCCTGTGTGTCCGGAGCCTGTGCTCCGCAACGGGAGAGGCCACAACAGTGAGAGGCCCGTGTACTGCAAAAAAAAAAAAAAAGACTGTAGAAAGCTTTGACTCCAATTATCTTCCTTCCAATTTATATGCTATTATTTTCATGCACTTTAATTCCGTCTTGTTTTATTTAAACCCCATAAGACATTGTCATTATTATTTAATCTAGTTATTGTTTTTTTAGAGTCACCCACGTATTTACCACTTTCTTTGCTAATTATTTTATCTGTGGTCTCAAAAAACATCATTTTCCTTCTACCTGCATTACAACCTTTAGAATTCCTGTAGTGTGTTGGCAAACTCAGTTTTTGTTTGAAATATTTTTGTTTCATTCTTGTTTTTGAAAGATAGCTTTACTAAATATATATTCTAGCTTTATAATTATTTTATTTGAGCATATAAATATGTTATCGTTTTCTGGCTTCCATTGTTCCTTCTGAAATGTCAGCTGTAAATCTAATAATCTTTCTTTTGAAAGTAGTGACTTTCTGTCTGCTTTTAAGACAGTCTTTTTGTCTTGGGTGTTCTGCAGCTACGCTGTGCTGTTTCTAAAGGTGGGTTTCTTTTCTCTTTTTTTTTGGCCACACTACTTGCAGAATCTTAGGTCCATGACCAGAGATCAGCAGTGAAGGTGCAGTGTCCTAACCACTGGACCACCAGGGAATTCCTAAAGGTGGGTTTCTTTTTTAAAAAATTTATTTTATTGACATATACAGCAAAGTGATTTAGTTATACATATTTATGCATTCTTTTTCATATGTTTTTATATTATGGTTTATCACAGGATATTGAATATAGTTCCCTGTGCTATAGAATAGGACCTTGTTGTTTATCCATTCTCTATATGATAGTTTGCATCTGCTAATCCCAGACTCTCAATCCATCACTCCCCTCCCCCTCCCTTGGCAACCACACGTCTGTTCTCTATGTCTGTGAGTCTGTTTCTGTTTTGCAGATAAGTTCATTTGTGTCATATTTTAGATTCCACAAATAAGTGATATTTATCTTTCTCTTTCTGACTTACTTCACTCAGTATGATAATCTCTAGGTCCATTTATGTTGTTGCAAATGGCATTATTTCATTCTTTTTTATGGCTGAGTAGTACTCTATTGTGTGTGTGTGTGTGTGTGTGTGTGTGTGTATACACACACATATATATATATACACTACATCTTCTTTATCCATTTATCTGTCGATGGACATTTAGCTTGCTTCCATGTCTTGGCTACTGTAAATAACTATGCCACATTCTTGAATATCATCTAGTTTAAAGGTTCCTCGGTTCTGTTTACTTTTTCCCCATCTCAACTTTGAAGAGCTTTACCCCCAAAGCTCACTTTTAGTCTTAATAACTTCTCACTAAACTGTGCTTTCACTGTTATCCATTCAACCTTCTTCTGGGTTGTTGGAATCCTAGACCTTGTGCCTGTAACATGCTTTGTGTGGAGTTTAAGCTAAACCACAGATGAGCCAGTCAAGTTTAGGAGCTTTTCTAGGATCTGTGTCCTTTAGCTATTTCACTTCTCATTTGAACTTACAGATTCTTGAAAACTCCAAGGATTTTCACAAAAGTCTCTTATAAAAATACATGTAGAACCTATCAAAAAAGAGATTAAGAAAGAGGTGGGGGTGACATGAGGACTGCTCTTTTTAAGGCAGGTACTTATAAGTTGAGTTTTTCTTATGTAGGCATTATTTCAAGCAGTAGTGTTTGTGTCCAATATTGGGCTCACAGATGAAGCCTGAGACAGAGAATTTGACAAGGACAAAAGAGAACAACAATGTTAGAAAATGTGAAGAGTAAAACTGGTGTTAAGAGGGCCTAATAACAAATTTATTCCTGACTATAAAAAGACAATTTAATGATTCTATTGAGGACCAAATGGGAAAAGACAGCAATTGCTTTAGAAAGGATTTAGTCTGGATATTAGGAAGACTGTTCTGACAACTAAAAGATATTGATGCTGGAATTCATTTTCAGAAAAATGGTGAGATCTTCTCTGGAGATATTTAAAGAGAGTACAATCTGCTCTCTTTTCAAACTGCTTGAAGGTGGTTCATTCATTCATTCAACACATATATAATGAGTGGCTGTGTTGTTCTAGATGCTCTTCTATGCACAAGGGATATAGCGCTCAAAAAGTAGGAATGAACTCTTTGTCATAGGACTTACATTACAGAGGTGGTGATGGTGGGGGAGATGGATAATGAATAAATGACAAAGCAATTTCAGATGATACGTGCTATAAAGCAAGATAATTAATAAGAAATGACTAGAGACCTACTTTAGATCAGGTGGTGATGGAAGGCATTTCTGCAGAGGGGATGTATGAAATGAGACATGAAAGACAGGAAAGAGGCATCTCGCATGGATCCACGGAGGAGCAGTCCAGTGAATGGAACAGTAGATGCAAAGGTCCAGAGGTAGGAACAAGTTGGGCAGGTTTATGGAACGAAAAGAAGACCTGTAAGGCTGAAGCATAGTAAGCAAAGATGGGGAGAATTGTTGGAGATAAGGTCAAAGAGGTAGAATAAACTAAATCAGGAAGAGCCTTCAAGATATTTGGATTTGATTCTAAGAGAAATGGGAAGCCGTAGGAAGGTTTTAAGCAGGGGAGTATTGTGATATGGTTTATATTATTGAAAAATGTATTCTGGCTGTTGTGTGAAGAATGCATTAGAAGAATGATAGAATAGAAGCAGGGAAAACCATTTAGGAGACTGCTGTGGAGGTCCAGGTGGAAGATGATGGTGGCTTGGCCAATGATGTTAGCAGCAGATGTAAAGAAAAGTAGACAGATCCAAAGATTTTTTCCAATACATTGGTTCTATGATTTTCAGAGGAAATTAATTTTTTATTTCAAAAAAAAAATAATGTAGGCATGCAAGAAACACAAAAGTTTAACTTTTAGTGCCTATGATTTCACAATGGCTTGTACACTTAACATTGTTTGCAGATGGGAAAGACATTCTTTAAAACGAGAGCACTGATGAAATCAGTGTCATACTGGTGTTATGGAATGGACTCGGTGGAGATGCATTCTCTGCTTTGTACATTGACAAAGACCCTTTTCTTCTTCTCAGTCCTCTGCAGTCATAGCTTATTAGTGATAATGCTGGAAAGATAATTTATGGCACATCATGCAGAACCTTGTATAATAGGCTAAGGACACCATATTTTATTTTGTAGGGGGAGTCATGGAAGATTTTTCTGAACAGAGGAATACGTATGATTAAAAACTTTTATTAAAAATGTTAATTTGGTAGGCTTCTCTGGTAGCGCAGTGGTTGAGAGTCTGCCTGCTGATGCAGGGGACACAGGTTCGTGCCCCAGTTCGGGAAGATCCCACATGCCGTGGAGTGGCTAGGCGCATGAGCCATGGCCGCTGAGCCTGCGCGTCCGGAGCCTGTGCTCCGCAACGGGAGAGGCCACAACAGGGAGAGGCCCGCGTACCGCAAAAAAAAAAAAAAAAAAGTTAATTTGGTAAATAATGGATCAAAGCGGAGAGATCCTGGAGATAAGAGAATCACTTATAAAACTCTTGAAATTACCCAGGAAAGAAGTAATAAGGCTTGGGCTTCCCTGGTGGCGCGGTGGTTAAGAATCTGCCTGCCAATGAAGGGGACACGGTTCGAGCCCTGGTCCGGGAAGATCCCACATGCTGCGGAGCAACTAAGCCCGAGCGCCACAGCTACTGAGCCTGCGCTCTAGAGCCTGTGAGCTACAACTACTGAGCTCACGAGCCACAGCTACTGAGCCCGTGTGCCGCAACTACTGAAGCCCACGTGCCTAGAGCCCGTGCTCCGCAACAAGAGAAGCCACCGCAACGAGAAGCCCGCACACTGCAATGAAGAGTAGCCCCTGCTCACCGCAACTAGAGAAAGCCCGCGCGCAGCAACCAAAACCCGACGCAGCCATAAATAAATAAGTTAAAAAAAAAAGAATAAAGCTTTACTTTAGACTAAGATAGAGATAGAGGTGGGAAAGGAAGGAACTGATGAGAAACATTTTGGAGGCTGACTTACAGCCTTCAACACAAGTTACAAATGGAACTGATTGGAATTAGTAAGTGGAAGAAAAGTAGGCAAAGGTTGTTTCTGAGATTTTGAATCGGATAACTAGGATGCTGTTAAGAGAAAGTGGAGTACAGAAAAGGAGATGGTTTGGGGCAAGAAGAAATAATAATTCACAATGATGAGAATTTACTTAACATTTCTGAACTGTACGCTTAAAATGGTTAAGATGATAAATTTTATGTTATGTATCTTTTTACCACAATTTTTATGAAAAAAGAGGAAACAAAATAAAGGAAGGAGTAATAAAGGCAAGCTATTCTGTGTCAGCAACAGCAATCTGCCAAAGGACAGTCTGGAGAGACAGAGAAGAATGCCTTAGTTTGTTGAATTATAGGGCAAGTCCAGGTGACCGATGGGGATTATTCAGCTTAAGTCCTGCAAGAGTGAAACATGGTATCTAATGACCATATCAGCCTGTCCAAAAGCCAGCCCTCCAAGAAACCCTCTGAGGTTTTATTTTGCTCTGGACTTCTGAAGAAATATGTTTCATATTTTAAAAAAAATGAGCACCAAGCAATACACAAAGCTGTCCTTACTCAAGTGATCATACCTCTGCCAATGTGCTAGAGGAAGAGTGATGAAATGACACCTCACCTATGGCTTTAAATGGCTTCTTGCCTAGCCACTGCCTGTATTGTTTAGCTACCCAAGTTTTTTGAGCACCAGCCTGGATGGCTCCCTGTGAGGGTATTTTTTTGGTGTGTTTCCCACTAGTCATGGTTATCCCTTCCTTATCTGTCATTCCCTAGTCTCTCTCTCTTTTCTTTTTTTTTGTAATTCAGCCATATTGAGGTATAATTGACAAATAAAATTGTAAGATATTTAAAATGTACATCTTGATGATTTGACATACATACGAAAGGCTTCCTCGAATTCATTAATTAACACATCCATCACCTCACATAGTCATCTTTTTTGTGTGTGGGAGTACACTTAAGTTCTACTCTTAGCAAATTTCAATTATACAAGGCAGTGTTATCAACTTCTACCCCTCCCCAGCTTCCTATCACATTTTATAAGCAACCGCTGATCTTTCTATCACTATAGATTAGTTTTCATTTTCTAGAATTTTATATAGATGGAATCATATACAGGATGTACTCTTTCTCTCTGTGTTATTTTATTCAGTATAATGTTTTTGAGGTTCTTCCAAGTTGTTCATTAATCAACAGTTCATTTCTCTTTTTTTTGCTGAGTAGTATTCCATTGTATGAATACACCACATTTTGTTTACCCATTTACCTGTAGATGGTCATAAGGATTGTTTCCAGTTCTTAGTTTTTACAAAGAAAGCTGCTGTTAACATTTAATACAAGTCTTTGTGTGCACATGTACTTTCATTTATTTGGGGTAAATACTTAGAAATGGAATGACTGGTTCACATGGTAGGTGCAGCTTAACATTTTAAGAAACTGACAAACTTTTCCAAAGTGGTTATATCATCTTACATTTCTACCAGCAGTGACCATTTTACATTTCTTCCAGCTACCTGGGGACACTGACAACACCAAAGGCTGGTGAAGGTGTAGAGCAGCAGGAACTCTCATTCATTACTAGTAGGGATGCAAAATGGTACAGTTACATTGAAAGACAAATTGGCAGTTTCTTACAAAACTAAACATACTCTTACCGTATGATCCAGCAACCCAAAGGAACTGAAAACTATGTCCACACAAAAACCTGCATACAAATGTTTATAGCAGCTTTATTCATAACTGCCAAAACTTGGAAGCAACCAAGATGTCCTTCAATAGGTGAAGGATAAATAACTGTGTTACATCCAGACAATGGACTATTATTCAGCTTTAAAAAGAAATGCACAATCAAGCCATAAAAAGGCATGGAGGAACCTTAAATGCATATTACTAAGTAAAAGAAGCCAATCTGAAAAGGTTACATGCTGTATGCTTCCAACTATATGACATTCTGGAAAAGGCGAAACTATGGAGACTAAAATCAGTGGTTGCCAGGGATTGGAAGGGAGAGATGAATAGGTGGAACACAGAGGCTTTTTAGGGCTGTGAAATTACTCTGTATGATACTATAATGATGAATACATATCATTATACATTTATCCAAACCCATAGAAACCCTTGAGTGAACCCTAATGTAAACTGTTGAGTTTGGGTGATTATGATGTGTCAATGTAGATTCATTTATGTAGATTCATCTGCAATCTGATGGGAGATGTTGATAATAGGAGAGCCTATGCACATGTGGGGACAGGGGCATATGGGAAATCTCTGTACCTTCCTTGTAATTTTGTTGTGAACATAAACCTGCTCTTAAAAAAAATATTTTAAAAAATCACTTAAAAAAAGAAGACAGCCTTTTCTTAGAAGTAGAAGTAGGTATTAGAAGTAGATATGGGCAGAGGTGGATTTCCCATAAGACTAAATTAGAGCCCCTTGAACTGCCATATGTTTTTGTAAAATTTATAAAAATAAGACATTTTTGTATTCTTCTTCTTAGATGGCTCCCCAAATTGTATAAGCTATAGGACACAGAAAATCTAGATCAGTCCAAGATATAGGGGATGGGATCCTTTATCCTGAGTGTTCTTTTTTGAAACTAGCTAAACCATACCTTTCCTGGGAAAGGGGAACTTAGGTTCTAATCAGTGAAAAACTTCAAGATCATTGAATGAACTTGTAATCCTTCTTAGTTTAAGATAAACTAAAAAAGTTTAAAATTTTTAAACATTTATATTCCCAATATAGTTGGGATCTCTCCCAACTATGACAATATAAAGCTATCATCTGTATGTTGGATGTTCTTAGTTTGTCTTTAATATTTGTCACTTTCTGGGAATTCCCTGGTGGTCTAGTGGTTAGGACTCTGCATTCTCACTGCCAAGTGCCTTGGTTCGATCCCTGGTTGGGGAATTAAGTCCCACAAGCTGCGCAGGGCGGCCAAAAAAATGTATATGTTTGTCACTTTCTCTTTGATATTTTATATTTCTTTTTGGTTTTTAAAATTTCCCTCTTTTTCACCTTCTATTTCTCTTAAGGTGTTATCTGTTATGTTTGTTCACTCTGGTGTTCCTGGTTGTTCAGTCTTTGTTTCTGAATTTTTTTCTTTTATTTCTAATTCTTTCATAAGTTCTGTCACTTTATTTCTGAGTATTTCTATTTCTGATTTCTACTATTCTTTTATGTCTTGTATCATTTAAGAATGTTTTTTGGTTTGTTTTGAAGCAGAATATAATAGCTTTAATGTGTTCTGGTGTGCTTTCATTTTCATTGTCTGTAAAAATGTTATCTGCTTCTCATTCTCCTTATAATAACTTTTTTTGGATTTAATCTTTAAAAAAATTTTTTTATAATAATAACTCACCTTTATTGAGTGCTTTCTATTCAATATATGCCAGACATTGTCCTAAATGCTTTATCTTTTTTAAACATTTATTTATTTATTTATTTATTTTTGGCTGCGTTGGGTCTTTGTTGCAGTGCCTGGGCTTTTTCTAGTTGCAGCAAGTGGGAGCTACTCTTCGTTGCGGTGCGTGGGCTTCTCATTGTGGTGGCTTCTCTCGTTGTGGATCACGGGCTCTAGGCGTGGGGGCTTCAGTAGTTGTGGCACTCAGGCTCAGTAGCTGTGGCACGTGGGCTCTAGAGCACAGGCTCAGTAGTTGTGGTGCATAGGCTTAGTTGCTCCACAGCATGTGGGATCTTCCCGCACCAGGGCTTGAACTGGTGTCCCCTGCATTGGCAGGTGGATTCTTAACCACTGTGCCACCAGGGAAGCCCTACTGGATTTAATCTTGATACTTTTCTGTTACTTATTTTTATGGGATGTTGGTTTTCCTGAAGTTTTACAAGATAAGTGTGTAGTGTTTCAAAATATGGTGTCTTACTTTCTGCAACTTCCTGACATTGTTCCCTTCCCCCACTTGATCTGACCTTCTCTTTCCCTGGCTCTGTAGATCACCATTACCAGGTGGATAGTTCTCTCAGGAAGGAGACAAACTGCTTCTGGTTGCTTTGAAAATAAACATTTAAGTGGTGTTAAGGTCCATCAAAAAATAACTGATGGCAGGTATTTGTCTGCAGTTTGAGAGGTCTTGGCACTCAGGACCACTGGGTGAAGACCTCCTCCGTGAACTCTAGGCCACTTTGCTCTAAGAAAAAGAGTCTAGGCTAGAGTCACCCTCTGAGCTGGGCTCTCTCAATACTGTTTTTCCTTTTCTCCAACTGGGTATGAGATTTAGTCTCAGGCAAAGAAGAAGGAGACTGTTGAGTTCCACTCATGAGACTGTATCATGGCACAGTAAAAAGGATGTTCACAAAGTGAGGCTCTGGGCCCAGCTCCACCACTACTCCAGCGATAATGAGCAAGTCATTTCACCTTTCTGTGCTCAGAGAATTCTCAGACAAATTTCATTTGCCTAGCAAATTGGTTCCAAATGCTTTGGAACTTAATTATAAAAAAGAAAAGAAGATAGGTAGGGCATGCACTTTCCAGTTCCATTTTGTAAGCATCACACCGTTTTTATCCGACACCCTGTCCCTTCTTATATGTGCATGATCTGCTTAGCTTCTGAAAGCTTTTGAGTTTGATACCCTGGGACTGGGTAATTGTTCCCCCAGTTTTATTGAGGTATAATTGACATATAACATTGTATACGTTTAAGGTGTACAACATGATGATTTGATACACGTATATATTGCAAAAGGATTACCACAGTAAGTTTAGTTAATATTCATCACCTGGGACTAAGTTATTTCTAAGGCCATGTTTTTCAAAGTGTGAGCTAAGGATTAAAGTGAAAATGCCTGGGCTCCACACCAGGTTTACTTAATCAGAATCGCGAGAAGTAGCCTAGGAAACTGTGCTTTTAATATGTGCTCCGGAGGATTCACTCGCTTACCAAACTTGAAAACTCCTGTTAAGGTAAGTTCCAACTGTATCATTCTAACACTAATGATGGGGGGATTAAGGACTGCTAAATATATTTATTTTATCTACCTGCTATGATTCAGAGGCAGGAAGGACACTTTCCGTATTTACTTTTTTAACTGGTTATTGGAGGCAAGGATGAGCAGTTTTCCTCAAAACAGGGCATTAGGACATGAAAAAAACCATATAGAGAGTCCTTAGATTACGCAGGTGCTCTAGAGATCAAGGTAGTGGGCTACTAGTACTACTATTAATAGATACCATTTATTAATCATCATGTGCCAGGCAGGGTGTAAGGACACCAAATCACCTCATTTGAGTCTTCTATAGCCTTCAGAGGCAGGTATGACTATCTCCTGTTATAAATAAAGGTTCAGAAAGGTTAGGTAATTTTTTTAATGTCCCATAATTGATGAGTTGTTGCTTAGATTCGAACTCAGTTCTGCATGATACCAAAGTTAGACAGATCACCCCTCTTCCCTAACTGGGATGATCAGTAAGTACATGGAAGGGAGACAATGCAGTCTCGTACTACGGAATTACAAATCTGTTGGGTCATCAAGTCTTTCCCATACTGGGCGGGAGGAAACACCGAATAGAGGTCTGTTTAGTAAGCTCCTCAAGGAGATAGGTGGGCTTAGTCAGTCAGTTGTGCTCTTATTTCCTAGAGAACTCACTGCCACAGAATAGATTCTCAATACATTCATTGTTCTTTTGTTTGTTTGTTTGTTTTTGGCTGCATTGGGTCTTCATTGCTCCATGCCAGCTTTCTCTAGCTGCATCCAGGGGGGCTACTCTTCGTTGTGGTGTGCTGGCTTCTCATTGCGTTGGCTTCTTTTGTTGTGGAGCATGGGCTCTAAGCACGCGGGCTTCAGTAGTTGTGGCTTGTGGGCTCAGTAGTTGTGGCGCACAGGCTTAGTTGCTCCGCGGCATGTAGGATCTTCCTGGACCAGGGCTTGAACCCATGTCCCCTGCATTGGCAGGCAGATTCTTAGCCACTGCGCCACCAGGGAAGTCCCCACGTTCATTGTTATTGAACTGAGAAATGAAAGCTGTGCTTGCTGCAAGGACTGATTCCTCTTAAAATATTGTTTTACTTTCCAAGTCTTGCATAAATGATCTTTGGGAGAGCTTTTAAAAAAGGCAGGTGGGGACTTCCCTGGTGGTGAGGTGGTTAAGAATCCACCTGCCAATGCAGGGGACACAAGTTCGAGCCCTGGTCCGGGAAGATCCCACATGCTGCGGAGCAACTGAATCCGTGCACCACAACTACCGAGCCTGTGCTCTAGAGCCATGAAGCTAGCGTGGCCTAGAGCCCTGCTGCGCAACAAGATAAGCCACTGCATTGAGAAGCCTGCGCACAAGACCCAGTGCAACCAAAAATTAAATAAATAAATAGATAAATAAATTAAAAGACAGGTGACTGGGCCCCTCCCCAAAGTTATAAATCAGAGTTTCTTGGGCTAGAATCTGGGATCTACACCTTTAAGAAAGCTTCCCTGGTGATTCTGTTGGTCAGGCAGGTTTGGGAACTATTGGATTAAATTCTCCAAAATGAATTACTTGGGCTAGGGGATACGTTTCCTAATTGAAATGGGTCTGATTTGAGTTGCCAGGCAAGCCCTCTCTGGCAGAAAGAGCCAGCTTTCTTCCTTAGCCTCTAACTCCTCGTAATTCCCTTGTACTTCCCACCCTATACCTTCTCCCCGCTGTCACCCTGTCTTTCCCACCCGAAGCTGGCTGAAAAACGAGTTTAGAACAGCAGCGCCGCATTGTGGAGAGAAACAGTATAGTGCTACAAAAAGCACAGGACGCAGTCCTCATAGATTACTGGGGCTGCAGTTGCCATTTTGTCCTGCAGAGGGCACAACTTCCTTACGTTTTCTTAGCTGAGGAAGTTTCTTTTCCTTACCCACGTGGGTGATCTCAGTAAACATCCCCTATAACAAGGCACGGGGTGGAACATCGTGCTAGATCAGAAACCAAAAACCTCCCCGCTGTGAAACTAGAATAAACTGGGATGACTAAGTACGTAGGCATGCACAAAGCCTTCTGCTAAGTTAAATGCCAGTCTCTGTGACAGTCTTGGTCAGGGTGAGACTATGGGTGGTCCCCATTCCCCAGTAAATATGTGACTTTATTTTAAAAATGTCTATCTCGTGTGTACCTGGTGTAAGATATGTCTTGGAAAGATTTATATTTTATATGGTACACATAAGTCAGGCATTAATTAATAGATCACCTCTTATATAGTGATATTTCTCCCCAAGGACACATTGGTTTATTTTGGTGGAGCAGGTTGGGGTACCATAGTGTTGTTCGAATTATGCATCTTTTGATCGAATCCTACCTGGTGAAGTCTCTCTCTGTCTCTGTCTCTCTGTCTCTCTCTCACACATGCACTCCCATTTTTCTGGTATTTGTCCCTGCACACATTTTTCAATGGCCTAATCATCTTTAGTGATCCAGCTAACTTAATACAGCTGGAAAGAAGATGTATGAAAGTTTACATAAATCCAT
Source organism: Stenella coeruleoalba (assembly GCF_951394435.1). Taxonomy (NCBI): domain Eukaryota; kingdom Metazoa; phylum Chordata; class Mammalia; order Artiodactyla; family Delphinidae; genus Stenella; species Stenella coeruleoalba. The sequence continues at coordinate 27,856,711 of NC_137162.1, forward strand.
AGTCTACCTGATTACATTCTCTTCTTGTTTTCTAATAGCTGCATGTAGGCTCCAAAGTTGGGAGGTAGAACTGGGAAGGACCCACGTCCCTGCAAATTTATGTAAGATTTCCTGGCAGGTGATGGCATGGCTTTGTTTCTCTGCTTTGAGACATCGAACTGCTTGGTTTTCTGAACTTTAGAGTTACACTGTTAGCCGGATCACAAGGTTTAGTGTCCTGGTTTCCTCGTGGTTTTACTTGCTCTGATATGTTTGCTGTCTCCCTAACTAGACTGTAAGCCCTTTGGCTGCAGGCTCCAAGCCTAGATCTCTTTTATCCCTCAGACACTCACAATGTTGGATGTGCACTACCTGCTCAATACAAATGTTAGGGCTGACTGAATAATGAGGAAAGGTGTTTTAAAAGAGTGAAGTGTAAAGTGTAAAGTGTAAAGGAGAGCCAGGAAAGAGAAAGAGAGAAATAATACTGTTTCTTCCAGTGGAAGGAAGTACAGTTAAGAAGAGGAAAAGCACGGCAGAGAAGGTCTAATCAAAGGCAACATGAAGGGAGGAAATTAGAGTGTAGTTTTTTCAAAAAGTGGAAATGCTATTGTGGACAGTAATAACTTCTGAGGAGATATTCATGGTCCATACAGGAAGAAATAAGATTTCTTCACTGACTGAAAACCAAAATGAATGGTACAAAAGGTATCCTGTGAAAGAAAGTTATATTTTTGGAATGAGTCCCAGTTGGTGAATGAGTCTACAGATTTAAAACAATAGACCAAGCTTCAAATTCTTCCTGAATGTTACAATCAAATATTGAAGAACAAAACCATTTTTTATTATTTTATTTTATTTTATTATTTTTTATTATTTATTTATTTATTTTTTGGATGTGGACCATTTTTAAAGTCTTTTTTGAATTTGTTACAATATTGCTTCTGTTTCATGTTTTGGTTTTTTGGCCGTGAGGCATGTGGGATCTTAGCTCCCCGACCAAACCCTCCTCCCCTGCACGGGAAGGCAAAGTCTTAACCACTGGACCACCAGGGAAGTCCCCAAAACCATTTTAAAATCTGGCTTTATTCTTCTGTAGAATTGAGCCAGTTTAAGTGTCCACTAAGATTTCAGAGAGTTCTGGTTTCGCGTTAGCTCCTTAGATACAGTGAATTGAGGAGGACAGCCTAGCCTTTCTGACGCTCAGTCTCATCAGTGAGGTGCGTGTTCCAGAGACCCTTATTTAGCATATTTTAATGCTTAGAGAGATTTAGAATTTAGAAAGGATTAAGATTTACTGAAATAAAAACATACTTGGGGGCTTCCCTGGTGGCACAGTGGTTGAGAGTCTGCCTGCCGATGCAGGGGACATGGGTTCGTGCCCCGGTCCGGGAGGATCCCACATGCTGCGGAGCGGCTGGGCCAGTGAGCCATGGCCACTGAGCCTGCGCGTCCGGAGCCTGTGCTCCGCAACGGGAGAGGCCATAGCAGTAAGAGGCCCACGTACCGCAGAAAAACCCCAAAAAACAAAACAAAGCATACTTGGAAAATAGATTTTTTTTCTTATTTTTACTTGCTTTATAGTTGCACATATACCTGACAGAATACATCTGGAGTGTTGTAAAGCAAATTCGGAATTTTATCACTTCACTCATATCTATTTCTCTCTCTCTCTCTCTCTCTCTCTCTCTCTCTCTCTCTCTCTCTCTCTTTTGTGCACGTGAGCGCTCTTTTTTTTTTTTATAGTGGAGGAGAGCAGGAGTACATATTCTTTCCTCCTACCCAGGCCATTGACAAGAGACTCCCTTATTCCTGCCTCTTTAATAAACATGTTCTCAAACCCCAGCCTCTGCCTCTTTAAGTGTCTTCTAGGCTTGCTTCTAGTCTCCTTAAAATGCCCTGCTCTCAAATATATGGACACCAAGGGGGGAAAGTGGCGGGGGTGGGGAATGAATTGGGAGATTGGGATCGACATGTATACACTCATATGTATAAAACAGATAACTAATAAGAACCTGCTGTATAAAATAAATAAATTAAATTAAATTTTAAAAAGTTGCCCTGCTCTCCTGAGCACCTACCACTTTAAATGTCTTCTGTCTGCTGAGCTGTCTGCTCTATCTTGGGCACCTGTCCTTTAAGTGTCTAACCTATCCTGGGCCTTGGCCCCTTAATTTAAAAAAACAAACAAAAAAAAAAACCCCAGAATTTTATCACTTCACTCTTGTCTATTTCTTATTTAAATAATTGTTTTTTCTGTCTCTGAAGTGATTGTTTCAGTGGTAGCATCTCATATTACTTGAAGGAGAAATAATCCATTGATTTTAGTGATATAAATGTGAAATGGTTGGGATCTGGATCAGTGATTTGGTCATGGTTGTAAAGAAGAATAAATAAGTCTGCAAACTGTAAACTGTTGGAATAGCGCATACTGGTTAATTGGGTTTCTGATTAACTATGGGTTAATGAGAAGACACTTGTTTGAAATCTCTCTAAATTGACTTGGTGCCTTTTCCTGCTTTAATAAGTAGTCTAATGAACATAATTAAATCTTCTCTTTCTGATTCAGCCTCCTGCAATGCCTCAGGATCATTACTCTGAACATAATATATAATTCTATACCATACTGTAGTGACAGAAGGTTTAGGAGTTTAAAATGGCCCTGGACATTTCTGCGCCTTTGAAAAATAAGTCTCTGTGATCTGTGCATTTCACTGTATGTAAATTTACCTTAATTAAGTAAATGCCTGTTACATATTGTAGAATAATAGACTATTCGCTCCAGAAGAGACTTTTGAGATTATGAAATTCAATGCCATTATTTAATAGATGAGAAAACTAAGACCCAGAAAATAACGAGGATTAGTATAGCGAGACAACGAACAATGTCTCCTGATTGCAAATCCAGAGGCCCTTTGACTCTACCATGCTGCGACTTTCAAATGGCTTGGGATTTTTGTCATTTGTCTCCCTTCCCCCATAAAAAGTGGAGTCCATTCTCAAAACTGGCTATTTGGGGGTTTTGGTCAAATGAATATAAGCTCCACTAAAATGTAAGCTCCCTAGGGGAGCCTGTTTTGTTCACTGACGTCTCTTCAACACCTAGAACAGTGCCTGCCCCTTGGAAGGCCCTATATAAATGTTTTTTGAATGAAAGAATGAAATGAAAGTGGAATATGTGTTCTATACAAGATAACTTGATCTCAAGCTCATAGGCTACCTCTAGCTCTGTGTTAATCTACTCAGCATTTATTAAGACTGACAGTATACAGATTACAGGTTACAATCATTGGAGTTCATATGAACTTTGGGTTCATAATTAGAAAAGGAAAGTAAATGGATAAATATGAAATAACTGTGGTGAAACATCATGAACTTTTGTCTCACTTCGACTGGGTATCTCAGTTTCAAACCCCACGTGTTTGAAGTGAGGAGCCCAGATGTTAAACTGTAAAAACCCTCTTCAGATGGTCAAGAGGATCAACAAAAGAGAAGATGTCACAACTCAGCTTTGCCAAGCTGTTTGTTAAATATGAATTCTAATTCTGTTTAATATTTAAACATCTCTTCAAACAAGGCAAACAGAGCCATCAAAACTAGGGAGAACACAAAATTCTTGGACACTGTACCCTGTGCTTATTATCAGATATGCCCTTTGACTCTCAAAATTTGTGGGTATGTTTAAATCATCCGATAAGTGCTTCAGTATTAAGAAATACCTCAGAAACAAACTCAAGAATGAATGAATTGCAAAACCCCTCTATTTAAGGACTAGTTTAAAATTTAACAGTGTAAACATTTAAGGTTACATGCATTCACAGGTAGATTTAGACTTGGAGTCATGGTTTCAATAATACAAAATCAGAAGAGGGTACTTATCTACAAAACGAGATCCAGATGTTATCACCTTATATTCCTGAAAATGCTTTTAGGTCTCCAGAATTCTTTGAATTTTTTTTTCTTGAATCACCGCTAAACCATAAGTTCCTCGAAGTGGACAATCATGTCTAATTCCCATTTGTATCTGCAGTGCTTGGCACAGTGGTGGAAAATAAAAGGAAATTAAGTATTTGTTGAATGAATGAATTTTAGGGACAGAGTTAAGGGGCCTCTTGTAAATTATAAGGATATATGGAAACGTTAATAGGAAAATGTTTATGGTATCCAGGAGCATTTAACCAGGGTAAAGAGATGGGTAAAGATTAAGGGAAACGCAGACTTGTCTTTTCAGATGGATCTTGAGTATTTCTGAGCTTGCCTCTAAGCCCCTTAATCCTCATTATCACGAATATCCATTTCGAGAGCTTTGTGAGAAACACATACACACAAAAACATCTTTGCTGTTACGCAAGTACATTGAAAGGACAGCTTTCCTATAACTTCCTTATTTCTAATTTTGCCTAATTTCTGAACTACCATGCCTATTAATAAAGAATCTTACACGTGCCATAGAGGTACTGCTTTCTGGGTAGAAATTTGACTTTCTATACTCTCTGCACTCAGATTTCTTTTCAAATCAACTTTAACCTCTCTGGAACAAGAAGTTATATGGTAGAAGAGATTACAAGGTGGTGAAAATGATTGGGCATAGGGAATGCAGGGAAGAGGAGACTCTTTCTGACCCTTAAACTAGGAATGTGCAGCCTTTTGGAAGCAAAAAAACTGAGAACTGGCTACCCAGGCAAAGTCGATGGAATGTGCTTCCTCCTCAGAGAAGTGCTGTTAGGACCCAGCATCCCGTGGGGGTCAGCCTGAGACCTCAGGGGTCAGGGCTGTTGAGAGGGTCTGGTTCTCTGTACTTAAGGCTTGGAAAGTCATTGTTCATGCCAACTTTTCCTAATCTTATAATTCTAGAAATGTCAAGATCAGGGACGGAATCTGTACTTTATCTTTCCATTTTTCTAGTCAGAGATTGGGCTGAATGTGTAAACCTCCAGTAGTAAATGGCACCTTCGGTTAATGCTTAATTTATTAACCTTAGAAAAGGAAGTGTCCCCTTGTATTTTTATCATTGACTTTAAGGGTTTAAACATTTCACACAAATGTTTTTATTAGTTCTTCCCAACATCCTTATAACTAGATAAGGAGCACAAATAATGCTACACAACAAATCAAATTCCTGAACCACAAAAAGAGGTTAGCTGACTCTTAATCCCAACTTCTCAGCAAAGGGAGGTTTTGCTGTTGTTTTTAAACGGTCTTTGCTCTCTTCACTGGTGAGCTTCTTTGCAGAGGAGAAGCTGAGAAGCTTAGAGAAATGTCCTGAAATATCTCAACAGAGCTTTATCTTCTTGCTATTTGAGTGAGGACCTTAACAAAATCTCTCTATGAGAGGTGGAGTTCCATCAGTTAAACTCTGACAGTAAATCCTTTGACCTTTTTGAAGGTGAGGATTAGGGCTGACCTAAGGCAAAATGATGAAATAATCAAAGTTATCTACCTTTCTCTCCTCCCACTTATAGGCAGTACCCTAAAGTTTCCTTCTCAGCTCCACCCTCCCTGTTATCTCTTCATCAGGACCTGATGACAGTCAGACTCTATTGCTCCTCCCTTTTTTTTCGAAATTCAAGTTCTTCATTTTTATCCTCTCTGAAATCTAAACTGATTTTAAAGATGACAATGAATTAATCTGATAAATGAATGAATGAGCTGCTTCCATTTGCTAAATCCATTTTCTCTTTCCACTTTCACCTTAATTCACTCTGGCTCTTTTGCCCACCACTGAATTGAAGCTGGTTATCAGTTACCTTCATTGTTTGAGTTCCTAGATGCATTGGACATGTTGACCCCTCCTTCTTTCTTAAAATTCTTCTCTTAAACTTCAGACTGCAATTTCTGCTGGTTTTCCTCCTACGTAGAACAGTCTGGCCATTCCTCAGTCTCCTTTGTCGACTGCTACTCCTCTGCACGATCCTTAAATATTACTTCTTCAGAGTGCTCTCCTAGGGTCTCTTTTCTTATTCTAAGCTTCTAGTTTGGCTGTCTCAAATACTCCATGACTTTGACCATCTTTTCTATGCTCATGAATCCCACGTCTGTCCAGCCCCTCTCTCTCTCCTGAGCTTTAGATGTGTATTTCCAATTGCTTCCAGAACACTTCCCCTGGGATGTTGCACAGGGACCTGCAACTCAACATGGTCAAAATTCAGTCTCCACATTTCTTCTTCCTCCTCCGTGTCCCTAGCTCAGTGAATGATGCCACCATAAACCCATTTGCTTATAACCCAAAATATAATTTAAAAAAATTTTTTTTGTGGTACGCGGGCCTCTCACTGTTGTGGCCTCTCCCATCGAGGAGCACAGGCTCCGGACGCACAGGTTCAGCGGCTATGGCCATGGCTTACGGGCCCAGCTGCTCCGCAGCATGTGGGATCTTCCCGGTCCGGGGCATGAACCCGTGTCCCCTGCTTCGGCAGGTGGACTCTCAACCACTGCGCCACCAGAGAAGCCCACCCAAAATATAATTTAACAAACATATAGTTTTTAAACACTGTTATGTGTCACATACTATGCTAGAACATGTACACAGGGATAAGGTGTTGGATAAGATTGGTCCCTGTCCTTGAGTTGCTTATAATCCAGTAGGGAAGGCAAACATTAAATAAATAATTGCACAGATACCTAATTCATCATAACTGTTACAAGCACTACCAAGGAAAAGATAAGGAATCATCTTTGACTCTTTCTCCTTCCTACACCTATCAATCTTTCTATCCTATCAGTTCTAACTCCTAAGTATCTCTTCAGTTTGTCCCCTTTTCTCTAGTGTGCTGCCATCGATAGCTCTCCCTTGAACTGAAATAGCTTTCTAACAGATTTCCTGTGTCCACCCTTGTGCCTGTGGTCTATTCACCACTCTATATCCATAGTGATCTCGTACAAATGCACATCGGCATGTCACTTCCCTGTTTAAAACCCTTCAGTGGAATAAGATTGTTTATATAAAAAAGATAATAAAGTTGATAAGTTAATAGAGGTGAAAACATAATCTGGGGTTATTGAGCAAAATGCTGCAAGTGGTTCAGAGAGGGAGGGAGATTTGACTTCCCATTATAAACTCGTCTGTACCATTTCATCTGCTTTATGTACATGTGTTACTTTAATAAAAATAAATAAGTGGTGACCATGTTGTAATGTATAGAAATATCAAATCACTGTGTTGTGCACCAGGAACTAATATAGTGTTATAGGTCAGTTATACTTCAAAAACAAACAAACTCATAGGAAAAGAGATCAGATTTGTAGTTACCAGAGGTGGGGTGGGGAGGAGAGAGGGAACTGGATGAAGGTGGTCAAAAGGTACAAACTTCCAGTAATAAGGTAAATAAGTACTAGGGATATAGTATACAACATGATTGATATAATTAACATTGCTGTTTGTTACATATGAAAGTCTTTAAGAGTAAATCCTAAGAATTCTCATCACAAGGAAAAAATTTTTTCTTTTTCTTTAATTTTTATCTATATGAGATGATGGATGTTCACCAGACTTATTGTGGTAATCATTTCGTGATGTATGTAAGTCAGATCATTATGCTGTGCACCTTAAACGTACACAGTGCTATGTGTCAATTACATCTCAATATAACTGGAAGGAAAAAAATAAAGGCAATAGTTCTCTGTAAAAAAAAAGAAAAAATATTGAAAGTTAGTATACTTGGACCAAGGCGAGAGGAGCTTGTATCCTAAGCCCCAGGTTTTAGGGACCCCTTTGATCTTCTTTCAATAGGTGGAGGCATCCATGAGACCAAAGGGCTGTGTCCACCCTGAATCTGTGTTCACCTCCTTCTAGACTAGGCTCTGGGGACTTGGAACCCCAGTAGTTCTTGCCCATGTGGCCTCAAGTCCACTTCCAGAGCCCATGTGGGCCTCTTCCCTGGGTCTACTCTCCAAGGGTGGACTGCACCACCTGTGCACACGTCGCCAGACCCCAGGGGTGGCTGTTTGAAGGGTGTGTGACTGGAACTGAAATGTGGGAGTTAGAGAGTTATCCTGGAAGAGGGCGAGGACCCTCCCAGAGCGGGGGAAGTGTGGGGAAGTGTGTAGAGGCTGGGGGCTGGGAGCCGGCTCTTCTTGGTGTGGAACTCTGTGGCATTTGGGAATTCTAACTCCAAATCCAGCCTTCTAGAACATGAAGGCATATGTGTCAAGGCAAAAGGAAAGACGACCTCTTTATCCTCTTTTACTTAACAGTTTGTTGGCTTCATTTATAAATTCTAAATATTTGAGCGCGGTATGTGGGCCTTTGTTCTCTTGCCATAGCTCTGCAAATGTTAGGGGCAAACCTGTTGAAAATCCTCCTGATAACCTTTGTTTCTCCCTTACTACTACAAAGAAAAGAAAAGAAAAGAAAGAAATTAGGAAAGTGTTAGGCTTCCCTGGTGGCGCAGTGGTTAAGAATCCGCCTGCCAGTGCAGGGGACACAGGTTTAAGCCCTGGTCCGGGAAGATCCCACATGCCGCGGAGCAACTGGGCCTGTGCACCACAACTACTGAGCCTGCGCTCTGGAGCCCGTGAGCCACAACTATTGAGCCAACATGCCACAACTACTGAGGCCCGCGCGCCTAGAGCCCGTGCTCCACAACAAGAGAAGCCACTGCAATGAGAAGCCCGTGCACCGCAACGAAGAGTAGCCCCTGCTCTCCGCAACTAGAGAGAGCCCGTGCGCAGCAACGAAAACCCAACACAGCCAAAAATAAATAAATATATCTATTAAAAAAAAAGAAATTAGGAAAGTGTGGTTCTAAAGCCCTCCGGACATGCCTGTGCCTTTCCACATAATATTTAAAACTGCTTGTAAATGTTTCATAAGCTACGTTGCCACAGATGTAACTCAGCTATGGGAAACCCAGCATGTGCCAGGCAGCCACTTTAGAGATCCCGAAGGTCAGTGACAGGAGATGACACGACCCTGTCAGGCCAGCCCCAGCTCCCTCCAGCATCTCAGGATGAGCGTGTTCCTGTCTTAACTCCGTTCAGATTGAACCCAGCTGCGCTTTATGTATGTGACCTTCCATATGGTTTACCTCGTTCTTGTTACCCAAGCAAAGACATCGTGTTCACTTTACTGAACATTCATATTTTCAAACTGGCCCAAGTTCGTAGTTTTGTAAAAAATTTGAATTTGAAACTACTCTGATTCTCTCTCTCCTTTCCTTCCTTCCTTCTTGAAGACACGGCACATAGACATTTGTTCCCCAAAAAAGAAAGTTATTGTGAATTTCTTTTGTCCCGTAAGTAAATAAGCTTTTCATTGGGAAGAAAGCAGACCAGCTTATGGACCCAGAGTCCAGGACTTCTCATCCCATTTCTAAGAGGGTCCCATCATGTGCTCTTCAGCAAATACTGTAGCTTCTTCATGCCTCTTTTTCTTCATCTCTAGCTACACAGAGCTGAGGCTTCTGTCCTACTGCCCAAAGGAAGTGGCTATCTGCATAAACTGAATAAGGACAGAAAAGTACAAAATGTCATGTGAATATGTTTTATTCATGAGAAACAGTATGAAAGCAGGGTACAGTGATGAAAGAACTATTGGTCACAGAGGGTATTTTTTTTCCAGCCACACCCACGTACTGACAACAATCTCAGCCAGTTGTGTTTTCTCTGATTACAAAGAGGTAACAGAAGAAAATTCTGGCTGCACCAGAGTCCCACTTCACATAAAAGGGACATTTTTGGAGGCAAGACTCATGGATAGCAAGACTAAGGGGTAGTCACAAGGACAAAGGTTCCTTCCAGTTCTAAAATTCTAGAATTTTAAATTGTTTGAGAGTAGGAATGTTCAGCTGAATAGAACTACTCCACTTTTCAGTGTTAGTGTCAAAATTCTGGCATCGCCTGGTCTGTCTGAGGTTGAATTTATCTTAATCTGGGATTAGGTCAGTTGACCTCGCAGGATTAGAAATACAGGATTTCAAAAATTTTATTAGCTTTGCTGGATGAATCCAAAAGATAGGAACGTACACCTTTTACTGGCATCCAAAAAAGCTTGACCAACACCTTTTCCTTTTATTGAATCACTCACTAAATTACCAGACTGATGGGAAAGGAGTATAGATTTCCAAATCCAAGAATAATTGAAGGTAAGCCCTTCAGTGGTAGACCAAGAACAGGGCTGTGAAGGGTCTGGAGTCTATTTCTTCCCAGACACAGGGTGGAGTGGGATGAATATATTAGACAGGGACAGAGAAGTGCATGTCTCACAAAATGGAAAGGAAGAACTACTGACAGAAGAAGCAGGGGCAGCTCCTGTTCATTCCTGCCCTAAGCCATCATTCTGCCCTTGGCCGGCATCACTGAATGTTAGAGCCTACAACTGGCTGGAGATACTCACCATCCTTATAAAGCCGCTTATTGAGTAAAATGTTGTGAAGAGGTCCACTTTATTCAAACAAGGCTAGTAACTGATGGAAGTTTCATACTCACTTTGAAGTTTGGAAACATACAGTAAGTCCCCCACATATGAACAGGTTCCTTCCGAGAGCGCATTTATTAAGTCCCATTTGTTCATACGTCCAGCAAATTTAGCCTAGCTACCCAACTAACACAATCGGTTATATAGTACTGTACTGTAATAGGTTTATAATACTTTTCACACAAATAATACATAAAAAACAAACACAAAAACATTTTAAATCTTACAGTACAGTACCTTGAAAAGTACAGTAGTACAGTACAACAGCTGGCATACAGGGGCACCACGTTCACATCTTTGAAAGTTTGCAACTTGAAGGTTTGTATGTAGGGAACTTACTGTATTGTAGATCTTGTGTACTGGTCCTCCATCACCAGAGTGAGATGAGTGAATTCCTGTGTGTTTCCTCCTGATTCCTGTGGTAACTAAATCACTGCCAAAATAGCTTTTTCTGTGAAATGTTTAAAGAAGATAAAAATATTACAGTTGTTATTGCAAATGTCTTCATGAAAAGAATCTTTTTTCTTAGAATCTCCCACGTTGGTCCTAAGGCTAGATGCAAATGGAATTTCCTTCATGAAGGAAAGCTAAGGATTCTCACTATGATATGCGAGTACTTACTTACCTCTTGTCTTCCTTAATGAAAGATCATCATTTCCCATTGCAGTTCTTTGTAAGGGCCCCTAAGGTAACCTGTTGTTGGTAGATTTTGACTCCAAACCCAGCTTCTATTGATATGTCCAAGTGACCAGTGTAGCTGAGATGGCAGCAAAGAATCTATGGGATATCTTTGGTATCTGCTCTATCTCTTTGCCAACCTAAAATCTGGGAAGGTTGCAGGTTAGTTTTTAACACAAAGGATTTACAAGCCAATATGGAAATATTCTCACCTAAGTTTATGAAACTTTCTGATTTCTTCTATATAGATTGTGTCATTAAATAGGTATGTACAAAAAGCTATGAAAATTTTTTCATATAGGTCTGTTTGTTAATAGCTAGTATGTGTTTCTCACAAAATCCTGGAACAGAATCAAACTCCCATTTTCAATATGGGTTGGGAGCTCAGATTGGAAAAGAAAGAGGAAGACATTATACAGAGAGTATAAAAGCCACTAGCTTCCAAGTCCTGAATTGCTTCGACCTCATTTCCCCATTGCTATACCAAAGAAATATGCAAATATTTTTCATTCTGCTGATGGGCACAGTGATAATGAACTAATGTTGGCAAGATCTTTTGAAATGAGAATATAAAGTTTATTAAAGAAGCAAGAAACAAGACTAGAGAAAGCCCTTTTGATTGGCCAGATTTTATAATGTTACATAACATGTTTTTTGCACCAAAGGAATAGGGCAGCTGACTTTAAAAAGGATTTTTTAAACTCTTCCTTTTACTTTGATAATAACAAAAACCAGTTTGATTTAGCAATTACTTAGACTGTTTGAAAATTCAGGCATCTGAGAGCCAAATGATGTCGTCCCCACTGCTTTGTTTTAATCTTTCATTCAGCAACATTTACTGAATTTACAGTGTATGTCAGCACTCTTCCAGACTGGGTGGGAGATAGAAAGATGTCTAAGAGGGGAACACCTTCCACAAATGAATTTATAATTTAGTAGAGGAGGTAAGGTATACATACACAAATATCCAGCATAAGACAATGCAATGCAGGCAAAGTACTTTCCTGGGGTGATTGGGACATTTTGTGGTGAGTTGGCCTTGGAGCTGGTCATGAGTAGGACAAGATCTTCCAGAGTGAAAACACGGTCAGAATACCTCCTCTGTGAAGGTTTTGTTGACCCTCTCCCCACTCTCCTTCCCTTCCCTGCCCCAAATGGAGGTAGATTTGTGTGCTACTTCTGCCTTATTGCATACTGTAATTTATATAGACTTTCATTGTAACAATTATATTCTAATTGCTGTTTGCAAGTGTTGTCCCTCCAGGAAATTATAAAGTCCTTTAGGACAGGAACCATGTCTCTTCATGTTTGTTTTCCTAACATATAGCAGGGTATAGTGTATCTACTGACAGTGTATCTACTCAATAAATATTGAGGGAGAAAGGAAATACATTACACAATACATTCAGGGATCAGCGTGTGCTGGAATTTGGCTGGAATCAAAGATTCATGAAGGAGAACAGTGAGAATTAAAGCTCTAAGTGTAGGTTGGAAAGTAGGTCTGAAACTATCAAGTGTTGGTGGTAAATGGAACAGTGGAAACTCTTCTATGCCGCTGGTGAGACTGTAAATTGGTACAACCATTTGGGGGAAGAGTTTATTAACATCTAATAAAGTCAAAGATGCTCATATCTTGTGACCCAGAAATTCCAGTTCTAGAGTAAGTCTTGCTCATGTTTACAAGGAGACAGATGTAGAATATCCATAGCAAAAAGTTGGAAACAAACTCAGTGTCCATCAGCAGGAGAATGGATGAATAACTACAGATTTATCAATAATGAGTAATGAATAGCTATAATAATTATATCTACATTATATATATTCATATGAGTCATAGCTGATGTATAATAATAAATAACTACAGATATATCAACATGGGTGAATATCATGCTGGTGTTTCACCTGTTGATACTCATAACAGCCTGAGGAGACAACCTCCTGGAGTTACAGTTAAGAATGTTTTATGAAACACTGGAGCTCTACCACCCGCACTTCTGGGTGTCTAGCTTGCATACATACTGACTTCTGCAGATTTTGGCTTCTCAGCCTCCATCATCATGTGAAGCAATTCCTTATAGTAAACCTAGCCATCTGTTGATCAGTCAATAGGTCAGTAGATGGGTAGATAAAGATCCTGTTGGTTCTTTCTCTGGAGAACACATACTAGTATACCTACTAAATAAAATGGGTTTTTATTTTCTTCTTAATTTGCTCACATTTCAAAAACTCTTCAATTCAGGTTCCCTATTTGAAATTAGGGCTAGAAACTTATGTCTCATCAGGCTGTTGTGAGTATCAACAGGTGAAGCACCAGCATAGTGCTGGGCACATAAGTGCTCACTTAAAGTTAGTACTTTTGATTGTGACCCTTGCTAAAAGAATATTGCTTGGTCAATTGATCATGAAGCCAGCCTGCAAAAATGTGGGTTGGGCCTTGAGTGGGTGGGTGAGTGGGAATGGTAGGGTCAAACCAGCTTACCTCAATATACTCCAGAGTAAATCTGAAGTCCAACGTAAGTTCAATATTTTCTCCCTGCCAAGAAAATGTGGGCTGTGTCATTCTTTTATCATCGAAGATATCATGATCATCACATGATTTTTACTGTACTTTTATTTTACTAACCTTAGAAGCTTATGGGTACTAACTTCCAGGAAGAAAATGAGGTCCAGCGATTTACCATTATTCCCACATACAAATGGAGAAATTGAAATTCGGGAATTGTGTCTTACCCAAAAGAATATGACAGGTCAGCCCCTAAGTTCAAATATCTCTCCAGACATATAGGCAGCTAGTGAGGTCAGGTTCTCTGTAGAGTTAAATGCCAGGTGAAGTGAGGGTGCAAAATAAAGAGAAGACATTGGTCTCCCTTCAAGCTAAGGATAAATAGAAGCTAAAACTTGTGGAAAATATGTAGAAACCCATCCTATGAGGAATATATATATTTATGATTCCAATTCCTTCAAGTCTTTGCTCAAATTTTACTTTCTCAATAACACCTACCTTGGTCATTCTATTAAATACTGCAGTCTACCCCCCTGCCCATTACTTCTGATTCTCCATTTCCTGCTGCACTTTCTTTTAAATTGAAGTATAGTTGATTTACAATATTGTGTTAGTTCCGGTGTACAGCAAAGTGATTCAGATATACATATATATTTGAAAAAGAGGATATATTATATATATCCTCTTTTTCAAATTTTTTTCCATTATAGGTTATTACAAGATGTTGAATATAGTTCCCTGTGCTATACAGTAGGTCCTGGTTGTTTATCTATTTTATATATAGTAGTGTGTATCTGTTAATCCCATTCTCCTAATTTATCTCTTCCCATTTCCCCTTTGGTAACCATAAGTTTGTTTTCTATGTCTGTGAGTCTGCTTTTGCTTTGTAAATAAGTTCATTTGTATCATTTTTTTAGATTCCTATATATGTTATATCATATATTTGTCTTTCTCTGCCTGACTTACTTCACCTAAGTATGATAATCTCTAGTGCCATCCATGTTGCTGCAAATGGCATTATTTCATTCTTTTTTATGGCTGAGTAATAGTCCATTGTGTGTATATACCACATCTTCTTTATCCATTCATCTGTCAGTGGACACTTAGGTTGCTTCCATGTCTTGGCTACTGCAAATAGTGCTCTTATGAACATTGGGGAGCATGTATCTTTTTGAATTAGAGTTTTTGTCTTTTCCGGATATATACCCAGGGATTGCTGGATCATATAGTAACTCTATTTTTAGTTTCTTAAGGACCCTCCATACTGTTTTCCATAGTGGCTGTACCAGTTTACATTCCCACCAACAGTGTAGGAGGGTTCCCGTTCCTGCATACCCTCCCCTCCTGCCATACTTTCTACCTTACCTATATAATACCTATTATATAATCTATGTATTTAGGTTTATTTTTTATTATCTCTCCCTATGGACACACACAAACACACACACACACAAATGTAAATTCCGTAAGTGCAAGGATATTCTGTTCACTGATGTATCCCAAGTGCTTAAAGGGTACCTAACACATATGAGGCACTCCATGAATGTGTGTGGGATAAACAGGTTCTGAGAGACTACAGGAAAGTTTCAAGATAAGGAAGACATTTTGAACACATGCATTTGCTCTCTCCCTAAACCCTAGTAAACGAATGGTAAAGAGATTTTTTTTAAAGAGGCATAATCCCACAAGGACAAAAAGAATGGGGGACGAGACAACAATAAGACTTTGGAAGCTGGAAAACAGATGAATGAATGATGATTGTCTTAGTAGAACCTGGAAAGCTAAAGCTTAAGCCGGCAGTGGGGATAGCCAAGAAGCAATGTGATTTACACTGAAGAGAAGCCACAAAGGTTCCAGATTTGCTGGTACCAGCTTCCTCTGCAAGTGTGTGTGTGTGTGTGTGTGTGTGTGTGTGTGTGTGTGTGTGTGGTGGAGGGGTGAAATTATGGCTGAGAACAGGATAGTTGTTCTGTTGTGAGGAGATCCCCCCAACTCGAGACATAACACTGGAGGTTCATTCATTGGACAGGGTAAAATCAGGGGTCTCTTGACTGGGAAACACCAGATTCAGATAAAGGCAGAGTTATTATGTCAGTCTGGGTCCATCCAGGAGACAGAAACTACACAGTATTATACCAAAAAATGGGAGCTCAGTAGAATATTTACATACTGAAGGTCAGACTCCTCAGTCCCTTTCCTCTTTCAGCTTCTAAACGCTGGCAGCCAGGCTGAACTATTCAGGCAGGAGATTGAAGGAAGCTTCTTTGCAGACGCTGACAGCCTAAAAGGAAAACCTATGATATTGCGAATGACTCAAAGAAATAATCCATTCGGGAACACAGAGATCTGCTTGCATCATTGAATGTGCTCAACGCATGCTTAGAGACTCTGATTGGCTTTTTGGTGCCCTACTACCATACATAAACAGATAGCTAAGGATCATCAGTTATCTGTGGAAACATATCTGCCCTAACAAATAACAGGAAAAAGAAAAAACTTGGAGGACAAGAGACTGTTCAAGGAGAAGGAAAATATTTCCTCAAACTATCAATATTCTCAAAGGAATAAGAGAAAATATTGCATCCTCATTGACAAGAGGCAATAAAAAGGAAAATTCCAAAAGAACTTTTGGAAATTAAAGTATGATAGCAGATCTTAAAAACAATTGGGGCTTCCCTGGTGGCGCAGTGGTTGAGAGTCCACCTGCCGATGCAGGGGACACGGGTTCGTGCCCCGGTCCGGGAAGATCCCACATGCCGCGGAGCGGCTGGGCCCGTGAGCCATGGCCGCTGAGCCTGTGTGTCCGGAGCCTGTGCTCTGCAACGGGAGAGGCCACAACAGTGAGAGGCCCGTGTACCTTAAAAAAAAAAAAAAAAACCAATAGAAGGTTGTAGGGTGCAGTTGAAGAAAACTCCTAGAAAATCAAGCAAAAGAAAAAGACATGTAAAATAAAAGAGAAATTTTTTTTAAATAGAGGATCAATTCTGGAGATTCTATAGTGAGAGAAAGAATAAAGAAAATGGATGGGGAGGAATAATTAATCCAAAAAAGTTTGTCAGAATGGAATGACATTTCTAGATTGAAAGAGTCCACCAAATGTCCTTAATGCTGGATGAAAACAGATCCATACCAATTTCATATCATGAAATTTTGGAAAACTGAGGACAAAGAGACTATCTTTTTTTTTTTTATTTTTGAATTTTATTTTTTTATACAGCAAGTTCTTATTAGTTATCTGTTTCATACATATTAGTGTATATATGTCAATCCCAATCTCCCAATTCATCACACCACCACCCCCCCCCACCACTTCCCCCCTTGGTGAGGACAAAGAGACTATCTTAAGAACACTCTTTTTCATGAGACTGACAGAGAATGGAGTTCTTCAGAATAAGGAGAAGCTAAGGAAGAGGAACACAGAGGATCCAGGAGCAGGGAGTCAAACCTAGGAGAGAAGAAAAGGGAATTTCTAGAACAATGCTGAAGAGAATTCCCAGGACAAGAGCTCTGCAGCAACTTAGAGAACAGCCAGTCCAGGTTGGAGCAAGTGAGAGCAAGTGGAGCAAGTGGCTCCAGGGGAGATTTCTTCAAGAAGAAGAAATTGATAGAATACCTAATATGACCAAATGCATTGAGAAGAGATATAGACAATTGGTGGGGGGGTTAGGTTGAATTAATGATTAAATACATAGAAAACTAAATGAAAAAAAGATAATCATTAGGTCCAGAGAAAACAAAAAGTTGTGTAAGAAGGAAATCATGGATATATGACATGGCTAATGTGTGAGCAATATTTACGTAGTCATAGCAATATAAACTCTGAATATTGAAATAACCAAAAATTACAACACAGCTGTTTGGGGAGGACAGGGAAAGTGAAACCTACTCACACCTATGTGAATAAGTTAGAACGTGGTGGTGGTGGTGATGATCAAGAAAGTGAGATTCTCATCTTCCATGGAGGGAAGTCAATAAATAACGAATACGAAATCTAAAAATCAACAGGTAGCCACATAAGCATGTCATTTAGAGATACAGAGGTAAATGCCAAAAGAGTCGCTATAAAGAGTTGAAAATGGTTACCTCTGAGGAGCAGAAAATGGTGAGAGGTGGATGGCCTACTGTTATTTTCAAAACAGGCCTTATAAAACTATTTGACTCTTTAAACTATGTACATGTATAACTTAGGTATAAAATAAAAACAAAATTCAAAGAAACTGCAAGAGACTTTTCAACTGAAAAGAGCCCATTGGGACATTCCCCACCCCTCCAATCTATTACCACAGCACTGTCTTATCTCATATCTCGCCAGCCTCTCCCCAACACCACCACCGCCTCAACAAACCAGGTACTAAGAGAGGAAAGGCAGACACTGGTTGAGTCTGGGATCTGCCCTGCCAGAATCTTGTCAGGAGCCCTGGGTCATCTTTAGTCCATTATCAGATAACTTCTCCCTAGACAGTTTAAAGGCTTTCTACCGAAGTGAAGTTACAAATATCAAAACTCAGATGGCCTCTCCTAATGTTTTCCTCTTCCTTACGTTTCACTGACTATCTTGATTCCAAAACCCTCGATTCTAAATGCACCTTCTACTCCTTCTTTCTTTAGATTCTCCTTCTTTAGAGACAGGGATGGCCTCAGGGTCCATCTGCTTTTGGTAGATACTCACACTTGCCCAGTCATTAACACTTGTGTAACAGACTATTTCTGCTACCCTTTCACCTCATTGTGTTGCCTTCACCAGTGATAAAGGGCAGAGGTATACTATTAGCTATGGTTACTTTTTGTAGAGAACATTACCCTTAACTTACCAAATTCTAGAATATTTTTTCTTTCTTTTTCACTGGCTATTCTACTGGCTCTGATTCTAAGGCTGGTCTGTGACACAAATAACAGAACTGTTTGGAGGACACAGTTAAGTGACCCTGGTAGATCAGGTGAGCTAATCTGTTCATTGCGTGGTACTCCGGGGAGACGAATGTCTCATTTTAGATTAGTTCAAAACAAAACAAAACAAAACATTTCATGCTGTCCTTGGCTCTGACCTAGACAACCCTCTTATCCATGATAGAGAAGGCATACTTATCCTGTTTTCAATTAAACAAAGCTAGAAGAGATGAAGAATGAATTGGGGATTCAGAAAACTCTCAATAGGTTGCAAAGTTAAGATTAATAAATAAATGAAATTTACCATGCTTATGTTCAAAATATTAAGTTCACAAACAGCATGTGCAAGATTTAGCTTAACAGTTCATGTGAAAAATGCTACGAGTCTTGACTAATAACAAGTTTAGCGAGTTGACAGCAGAAAGCGGCTGGGGGTGACTGCCAAAAAAGTAACTGTTTCTCTTTCTACCTCCCTGAGAGCATAGGCAGGATTGTTTATGTTATATTAGTCAATTCACCAATAAATATTTATTGAGGATCTACTAGGTGTCTAGTATGAGGAAAGTGCTGTGATAGAGAACGAGAGGAAGAAAGTAACAATCTTTCAGCAGGTTGACAGACAACATATACTTAGGAAATTATAGCAGTAATGATAACTTACATTTGAATAATGCTTTAATTTATCATGTTCAATCATTTTTTGACTTATGGCTGCCCTATGAGGTGGTAAGTCAAATACAGTCACCATTTTAAAGATAAGAAATTGAGGCTCAATGAAGTAAATCGCTGATGCTCAAACATTTTGCTCTCAGGACCCCTTTACACTTTTAAAATTATCAAGGTATTGGGTTGGCCAAAATGTCGTTCGAGTTTTGGTGTGAGATGTTAATGAAAAACCCGAACGACCTTTTTGGCCAACCCAATACTTCAGAGCATATTCAGAGATTAAACCAAAATGGATCAAAGACCTAAATGTAAGAGAACTGTAAAACTCTTAAAAGAAAACAGTGTAAATCTTTGTGACCTTGGATCAGGCAATGATTTCTTAGATATGACATCAAAAGCAGAAGCAACAAAAGAAAAAAATTAATTGGATTTCATTAAAATTTTAAAGATACTCTCAAGAAAGTGAAAAGACAACCCACAGAATGAGAGAAATACAGTTGACCCCTGAACAACATAGGTTTGAATTGCATGGGTCCACTTTTACACGGATTTTTTTTTTTCTCAATAAATATGTAGTCGGCCAACCACAGTCAGTTGGTTGAATCCACAGATGCAGAACCTGCAGATATGAAACCTGCAGTTACTGAGGGATTACTATATTTGCAAATTATATATCTGATGAGGGACCACTATCCAGAATATATAAAGAACTGTTATAATTCAACAATTAAAAGTAATAATAATCCAGTTTTTAAATGGGCAAAGGATTTAAATAGACATTTCTCTGAAGGAGATGTACAAATGGCCAATAAGCACATGAAAAGATACTCAGCATCATTAGATTAGGAAAATGCTAATCAAAATCATACTGAGATACTTCACGCTCACTAGAATTGCTCTAATGAAAGAGGCAGATAGCAAAGTGCTGGATGCAGAGAAATCGGAACCCTCGTACACTGCTGCTGGGATGTAGAACGGTGCTGCTGCTTTGCAAAACTGTTTGGCAGTTTCTTGAAGATTAAACGTAGATTTACCATGTGACCCGACAATTCTCCTAGATATACATCCAAGAGAATTGGAAACATATGTGCACATAGAAACTTATACATGAATATTCATAGCAGTGTTATTCATGATAACTGAAAAACTAGAAACAACCCAAATATCCATCAACTGATGAATGGATAAACAAAAATGTGATATATCTATCTAATAGAATATTATTCAGCAATAAAAAATTGAAGTACTGGTATATGCTACAACATGAATGAACCTTGAAAACATTATGTCAAATGAAAGAAGCCTGTCACAAACGACTGCATATTGTATGATTCTGTTTATATGAAATATCCAAAATAGGAAAATCTCTAGAGATAGAAAGTAAAATAGAGAGTGGTTGCCTAGGACTAGTGTTGGGTGGGTGGAGGGGTGCTGGTCACGGGGGGATATGAGGAATGACTACTAGTGAGTAGTCACTTTTTTTTTGAGGTATAGTTGATTTTCAATATTATATTAGCACAACATAGTGCTTCAAAACTTTTGTAGATTTTGCTCCATTTGTTGTTATTATGAAATATTGTCTATATTCCCTGTGTTGTACAGTATATTCTTGTAGCTTATTCATTTTATACATAGTAGTTTGTACCTCTTAGCAGGTAGGGGGTTCTTTTTGGGGCAATGCAAATTTTCGAAAATTGATTGTGATGATGGTTGCACAACTATGTGAATATACTAAAAACCATTGAACTATGTATTTTAAATGGGTGAATATTATGATATGTGAATTATACCTCAATAAAGCTTTTATTAAAAAAATTGAGGACCCAGAAGAGTATTTGTTTATTTGGATTTTACATAGTAAATCCACATAACCTATTAATAACCTATAATATAGTAACCTATTACATGTTAACATAAACAAATAACATAACAAATTTTTATGAAAAAAATAACAATTTTCCAGACTTCCCTGGTGATGCAGTGGTTAAGAATCTGCCTGCCAATGCAGGGGACACAGGTTCAAGCCCGGGTCTGGGAAGATCCCACATGCCACGGAGCAACTAAGCCCGTGCATCACAACTACTGAGCCTGCGCTCTAGAGCCCATGTGTCACAGCTGCTGAAGCCTGCACACCTTGAGTCCGTGCTCCGCAACAAGAGAAGCCACCGCAATGAGAAGCCAGCGCACCACAATGAAGAGTAGCCCCCTCTCGCCGCAAGTAGAGATAGACCATGGGCAGCAACGAAGACCCAACGCAGCCAAAAAAAAAAAAAGAAAATTTTCCAAAACAAAGAAAATACCTAGTGAGAGCAGAGTTATTGTTTTACATTTTTATCAATCTCTTTAATGTCTGACTTAATAGACGATAGCTGGATTCTCATATTGGTTGTTTGGCTGAGGTATATGAAGAAAGTTCTAATCTCATACAGATATAGTTGGAAAAAAGTAAAGTATTTTAATAGGCTTTTTAAAATTTAATTTAATTTTTTTTATACAGCAGGTTCTTATGAGTTATCTGTTTTATACATTTTAGTGTATATATGTCAGTTCCAATCTCTCAATTCATCATACCACCACCACCACTCCCCCCTCTTTTCCCCCTAGGTGTCCATACGTTTGTTCCCTACAACTGTGTCTCTATTTCTGCCTTGCAAACCAATTCATCTGTACCATTTTTCTAGATTCCACATATATGTGTTTATATACGACATTTGCTTTTCTCTTTCTGACTTACTTCACTCTGTATGACAGTCTCTAGGTCCATCCACATCTCTGCAAATGACCGATCCTTTTTATGGCTGAGTAATATTCCATGTATATATGTATATATGTATCACCTCTTCTTTATCCATTCGTCTGTCAATGGCATTTAGGTTGCTTCCATTACCTGGCTATTGTAAATAGTGCTGCAATGAACACTGGGGTGCATGTGTCTTTTTCTCATTTTTTGTTTTAGGATTTTTCATATGTTGACATTCATTTTTTTTTAACATTTTTATTGGAGTATAATTGCTTTACAATATTGTGTTAGTTTCTGCTGTATAACAAAGTGAATCAGCTTAGGCTTCCATGGTGGCACAGTGGTTATGAATCCGCTTGCCAATGCAGGGGACACAGGTTTGAGCCCTGGTCCAGGAAGATCCCACATGCCACAGAGCAACTAAGCCCACGTGCCACAACTACTGAGCCTGCGCACCTAGAGCCCGTGCTCTGCAACAAGAGAAGCCACTGCAATGAGGAGCCCGTGCACCACAAGGAAGAGTAGCCCCCACTCGCCACAACTAGAGAAAGCCTGAACGCAGCAAGAAGACCAAACACAACCAAAAAGAAATAAATAAAATAAATTTATTTTAAAAACATTTTTAAAAACAAGTGAATCAGCTATATGTATACATACTTCCCCATACCCCCTCCCTCTTGTGCCTCCCTCCCACCCTCCCTATCCCACCCCTCTAGGTGGTCACAAAGCACTGAACTGATCTCCCTGTGCTATGCAGCTGCTTCCCACTAGCTATCTATTTTACATTTGTTAGTGTATATATGTCAGTGCTACTCTCTCACATCATCCCAGCTTACCCTTCCCCCTCTCCGTGTCCTCAGGTCCATTCTCTACGTCTGCATCTTTATTCCTGTCCTGCCCCTAATTCATGAGAACCATTTTTTTTTAAGATTCCATATATATGTGTTAGCATACAGTTTTGTTTTTCTCTTTCTGACTTACTTCACTCTGTATGACAGACTCTAGGTCCATCCACCTCACTACAGATAACTCAATTTCATTTCATTATATGGCTGAGTAATATTCCATTGTATATATGTACCACATCTTCTTTATCCATTCATCTGTTGATAGACACTTTGTAAATAGTGCTGCAGTGAACATTGTGGTACATGACTCTTTTTGAATTATGGTTTTCTTGGGGTGTATGCCCAGTAGTGGGATTGCTGGTTCATATGGTAATTCTATTTTTAGTTTTTTAAGGAACCTTCATACTGTTCTCCATACTGGCTATATCAATTTACATTCCCACCAACAGTGCACGAGGGTTCCCTTTTCACCACACCCTCTCCAGCATTTGTTGTTTGTAGATTTTCTGATGATGCCCATTCTAACCAGTGTGAGGTGATACCTCATTGTAGTTTTGTTTTTTTGGGTTTTTTTTGGGTTTTTTTTTTTGTGGTACGCAGGCCTCTCACTGCTGTGGCCTCTCCCGTTGCGGAGCACAGGCTCCGGACGCGCAGGCCCAGCAGCCATGGCTCACGGGCCCAGCCACTCCGCGGCATGTGGGATCTTCCCGGACTGGGGCACGAACCCGTGTCCTCTGCAATGGCAGGCGGACTCTCAACCACTGCGCCACCAGGGAAGCCCCTCATTGTAGTTTTGATTTGCATTTCTCTAATAATGAGTGACGTTGAGCAGCTTTTCATGTGCTTCTTGGCCATCTGTATGTCTTCTTTGGAGAAATGTCTATTTAGGTCTTCTGCCCATTTTTTATTTCGTTTTTTTTTTTAATATTGAGCTGCATGAGCTGTTTTTATATTTTGGAGATTAATCCTTTGTCCGTTGATCTGTTTGCAAGTATTTTCTCCCATTCTGAGGGTTGTCTTTTCGTCTTGTATATAGTTTCCTTTGCTGTGCAAAAGTTTTTAAGTTTCATTAGGTCCCATTTGTTTATTTTTGTTTTTATTTCCATTACTCTAGGAGGTGGGTCAAAAAAGATCTTGCTATGATTTATGTCAAAGAGTGTTCTTCCTATGTTTTCCTTTAAGAGTTTTATAGTGTCTGGCCTTACATTTAGGTCTTTAATACATTTTGAGTTTATTTTTGTGTATGGTGTTAGGGAGTGTTCTAAGTTCATTCTTTTACATGTACCTGTCCAGTTTTCCCAGCACCACTTATTGAAGAGACTGTCTCTTCTCCAGTGTATATCCTTGCCTCCTTTGTCATAGATTAGTTGACCATAGGTGCGTGGGTTTATCTCTGGGCTTTCTATCCTCTTCCATTGATCTGTATTTCTGTCTTTGTGCCAGTACCATATTGTCTTGGTTACTGTAGCTTTGTATTATAGTCTGAAGTCAGGGAGTCTGATTCCTCCAGTTCCATTTTTTCCCCTTAAGATTGCTTTGGCTATTCGGGGTCCTTTGTATTTCCATACAAATTTTAAGGTTATTTGTACTAGTTCTATAAAAAATGCCATTGGTAATTTGATAGGGATTGCATTGAATCTGTAGATTGCTTTGGGTGGTATAGTCCTTTTCATAATGTTGATTCTTCCAATCCAAGACATGGTATATCTCTCCATCTGTTGGTATCATCTTTAATTTCTTTCATCAGTGTCTTATAGTTTTCTATATACAGGTCTTTTGTCTCCTTAGGTAGGTTTATTCCTAGGTATTGTATTCTTTTGGTTGCAATGGTAAATGGGAGTGTTTCCTTAATTTCTCGTTCAGATTTTTCATCATTAGTGTATAGGAATGCAAGAGCTTTCTGTGCATTAATTTTGTATCCTGCAACTTTACCAAATTCATTGATTAGCTCTAGTAGTTTTCTGGTGGCATCTTTAGGATTCTCTATGTATAGTATCATGTGATCTGCAAACAGTGACAGTTTTACTTCTTCTTTTCCAATTTGTATTCCTTTTATTTCTTTTTCTTCTCTGATTGCCAAGGCTAGGACTTCCAAAACTATGCTGAATAATAGCGGTGAGAGTGGACATCCTTGTCTTGTTCCTGATCTTAGAGGAAATGCTTTCAAGTTTTCACCATTGAGAATGATGTTTGCTGTGGGTTTGTCATATATGGCCTTTATTATGTTGAGGTAGGTTGCCTCTCTGCCCACTTTCTGGAGAGTTTTTATCATAAATGGGTGTTGAATTTTGTCAAAAGCTTTTTCTGCATCTATTGCGATGATCATATGGTTTTTATTCTTCGATTTGTTAATATGGTGTATCACATTGATTGACTTGCATATATTGAAGAATCCTTGCATCCCTGGGATGAATCCCACTTGATCATGGTGTATGCTCCTTTTAATGTGTTGTTGGATTCTGTTTGCTAGTATTTTGATGAGGATTTTTGCATCTATATTCATCAGTGATATTGGTCTGTAATTTTCTTTTTTTGGAGTATCTTTGTCAGGTTTTGGTATCAGGGTGATGGTGGCCTCATAGAATGAATTTGGGAGTGTTCCTTCCTCCACAATTTTTTGGAAGAGTTTGAGAAGGATGGGTGTTAGCTCTTCTCTAAATATTTGATAGAATTCACCTGTGAAGCCATCTGGTCCTGGACTTTTGTTTGTTGGAAGATTTTTAATCACAGTTTCAATTTCATTACTTGTGATTGGTCTGTTCATATTTTCTATTTCTTCCTGGTTCAATCTTGGAAGGTTATAGCTAAGAATTTGTCCCTTTCTTCCAGGTTGTCCATTTTATTGGCATAGAGTTGCTTTTAGTAGTCTCTTGTGATGCTTTGTATTTCTGCAGTGTCCATTGTAACTTCTCCTTTTTCATTTCTAATTTTATTGATTTGAGTTCTCTCCCTCTTTTTCTTGATGAGTCTGGCTAAAGTTTTATCAATTTTGTTTTTCTTCTTAGAGAATCAGCTTTTAGTTTTATTGATCTTTGCTATTGTTTCCTTTGTTTCTATTTCATTTATTTCTGCTCTCGTCTTTATGATTTCTTTCCTTCTACTAACTTTGAGTTTTGTTTGTTTTTCTTTCTCTAGTTCCTTTAGGTATAAATTTAGATTGTTTATTGTTTCTTGTTTCTCGAGGTAGGATGCTATTGTTATAAACTTCCCTCTTAGAACTGCTTTTGCTGCATCCCATAGGTTTTGGATCATCATGGTTTCATTGTCATTTGTCTCTAGGTATTTTTTGATTTCCTCTTTTTTTTTTTTTTTTTTTTTGCGGTATGTGGGCCTCTCACTGTTGTGGCCTCTCCCGTTGCGGAGCCCAGGCTCCGGACACGCAGGCTCAGCGGCCATGGCTCACAGGCCCAGCTGCTCCGCGGCATGTGGGATTTTCCCGGACTGGGGCACAAACCCGTGTCCCCTGCATCAGGAGGCGTACTCTCAACCACTGCACCACCAGGGAAGCCCTGATTTCCTCTTTGATTTCTCCAGTGATCTCTTGGTTATTTAGTAATTTATTGTTTAGCCTCCATGTGTTTGTGTTTTTTACATTTTTTTCCCTGTAATTTATTGCTAATCTCATAGTGTTGTTGTCAGAAAATATGCTTGATATGATTTCAATTTTTCTTAAATTTTCCGAGGCTTGATTTGTGACCCAAGATGTTTTCTATCCTGGAGAATATTCCACGTGCACTTGAAAAGAAAGTGTAATCTGCTGTTTTTGGATGGAATGTCCTATAAATATCAATTAAATCTATCTGGTCTATTGTATCATTTAAAGCTTGTGTTTTCCTTATTAATTTTCTGTCTGGATGATCTGTCCGTTGGTGTAAGTGAGGTGTATGTCCCCCACTATTACTGTGTTACTGTTGATTTCCTCCTTTTTGTTGTTTGTTATTTTTTGTTTTTTTGAAGATGCAAACATTGTTTTTAATGTAATAATAGTAATAATTAAATTACGTACCTGTGACTTCTTGTAAGAAATGCAAACACGGTTGATTACTTCCAGAAATGCTTATTGAAACAGCCAGTGGGGTCTGTCCTTCATAGTTCCTTGTGTTTGTGTCTGCTCCATAATTATATAACATCCATGCACAAAGCACATCATCCCTAAGGGCAGACAAACGTAAAGGAGTCTGTCCATCTTCTAAGCAACCCAAGTTTGTGTCTGCTCCTCTCTGAAGGAACATACGGCAATAAGAGTGATTGCTTTTTATCACAGCATATCGCAACAGGAAACCCTTCTGAATGTTGATGTTGGCATTGTGGTCCAGGAGTATTTTCACACAGCTTGACATCTCTTGGCTAATGGTGAGCTGAAGTGGCCTTGTACCTTTATCATTGAGCTGGTCGACCTCAGCCTTGAACTCCAGTAGGAGTGTCCAGATTCCGGTGTCAGTGAGCTCTTTCTTAACCTTTAGTGCATTTTCAGAGGCAGCAACAAAATACAGCAGCAGAAATGTCATCACATGAATTAGATGCTTAAACTTCAATCTAACAGATTCTCTTTATGTAGGATACTGGTCAGAGGCTCTCTGCTGCTTCTCTGGTGGGTGGGTAGCCCCGTTCCTGCTCTCTCGCTTCCCCTAGCCACCTCAAACCTGCCTTCTTAGCTGCTGCGTCTCTTACTTCTTTCAGCCTCCTCCTCCACACTCACCAACTTCTCGATTGAAGAAACAGCCCAGGCAGGGCCGGACACAGGTGTCCTTGATCCTTCATGATGCCTCACGGCCCCAGCCCTGCAAGCATCCAGACTGCTGAGCAGACTGGAGGTGGCAGTCCTGGCTTACGGGCAGCCTCAGGGGAGGGGTGCAGGGAGGAAGTCTGGGCTCAGGTTGGGGGGCAGTCCCGTCTGAGGGCTTGGGAGCAGGGGGCTGCTGCGTTCCGGGCTGGAGTCTCCCAGATACAGGGGGACATGGGAGATCTTGGGGCAGCAAGGTCCTGGGTCATTCATGGTCTGATGTGCCAGCCGCGGGGAATCCAGGCAGGGGGCTTTTGGGATGCACTTTGCACTGGACCACCCCTGCACCCTCCCTCCAGCACTTTGGGGTCACTGGGATGGGACCAAGCCTTCAGCAGCCAATCAGCAGCTGCACTGGAGCCTGAGGGTGGAGCTGTAAACCAGGTCAGGGGTGGGTGGGGGTAGGGGGTGGAGGCGACTTGGTTGGTTGGTTGGTTACCTCCTTCCCTCCTCCTTACCCCAGCAGCCCCCACCCCTTGCCTGCGGTCCAATTTTCTCTTTTATAGCTGTTAGCATTTGCCTTATGTATTGAGGTGCTCCTGTGTTGGATGCATATATATTTATAATTGTTCAAACTTCTTCTTGGATTGATCCCTTAATCATTATTTAGTGTCCTTCCTTATCTCTTGTAACATTCTTTATTTTTAAAGTCTACTTTATCTGATATGTGTATTGCTACTCCAGCTTTCTTTTGATTTCCATTTGCATGGAATATCTTTTTCCATCTCCTCACTTTCAGTCTGTATGTGTCCTAGGTCTGAAGTGGGTCTCTTGTAGACAGCATATACATGGGTCTTGTTTTTGTATCCATTCAGCAAGCCTGTGTCTTTTGGCTAGAGCATTTAATCCATTCACATTTAAGGTAATTATCGATATGTATGTTCCTATTACCATTTTCTTAATTGTTTTGAGTTTTTTTTTTTTTGTAGGTCCTTTTCTTCTCTTGTGTTTCCCACTTAGAGAAGTTCCTTTAGCATTTGTGGTAGAGCTGGTTTGGTGGTGCTGAATTCTTTTAGCTTTTGTTTGTCTGTAAAGCTTTTGATTTCTCCGTTGGATCTGAATGAGATCCTTGCCGAGTAATCTTGGTTGTAGGTTCTTCCCTTTCATCACTTTAAATATATCATGCCACTCCCTTCTGTCTTGTAGAGTTTCTGCTGAGAAATCAGCTGTTAACCTTATGGGAGCTCCCTTGTATGTTATTTGTCATTTTTCCCTTGTTGCTTTTAATAATTTTTCTTTGTCTTTAATTTTTTCAATTTGATTACTATGTGTTTTGGCCTGTTTCTCCTTGGGTTTATCCTGGCTGGGACTCTTTTTGCTTCCTGTACTTGGGTGACTGTTTCCTTTCCCATGTTAGGGAGGTTTTCAACTATAATCTCTTCAAATATTTTATCGGGTCCTTTCTCTCTCTCTTCTCCTTCTGGGACCCCTATAATACGAATGTTGTTGTGTTTAATGTTGTCCCAGAGGTCTCTTAGGCTATCTTCATTTCTTTTCATTCTTTTTTCTTTATTCTGTTCTGTGGCAGTGAGTTCCACCATTCTGTCTTCCAGGTTACTTATCCATTCTTCTGCCTCAGTTATTCTGCTATTGATTCCTTCTAGTGTATTTTTCATTTCAGTTATTCTGTTGTTCATCTCTGTTTGTTTGTTCTTTAATTCTTCTAGATGTTTGTTCTTTAATTCTTCTAGGTCTTTGTTAAACACTTCTTGCATCTTCTCAATCTTTGCCTCCATTCTTTTTCCAAGGTCCTGGATAATCTTCACTATCATTATTCTGAACTCTCTTTCTAGAAGGTTGCCTATCTCCACTTCATGTAGTTGTTTTCCTGGGGTTTTATCTTGTTCCTTTGTCTGGAACATGTTTCTCTGCCATCTCATTTTGTCTAACTTTCTGTTTTTAAGACATTCATCATTTTGTGATATGCAGCAGAAGTGCTTTATGCATACTTCCTATTTTTGACACAGCATTTTTAAAAGATGTGTTCTCAATGGTCAAGCTTTTAATATAATTAATAATTTTTATTTCCTAATCAAGAACACTTTTAAGTGAAACTGAACTCCCTCCAAGTGTACGGCAGTGAGAAATACAAATACAAATGACCACTAGTACAGTTTGGTACTACTGCCTTGTTTTCTGTCAAGGTGCAAAGAGTTTACCCACCATTACTTCGGTACAAATGTCAACATGATGGTGAAAAAAGGCAAACAAAGGCTTAATATTATTATGAAACTCATTTTGGTCTCAAAGTTACCTTGAAAGCTTGGGGGATCTTCAGGGGTTTATGGATCACATGTTGAAAACCTGTCATTTAATGCCTCTCCCAAAGTCATGCATCTAGTAAGGAGTGGACCACTTCTTGAAACTAGGGCCTATTGACTCCCCATCTAATAGTTTCTCCATTATATCACAGAATGCCAAAATGAGTGATACAGATATAAAGTATAATGTGCACTCATATTAAAACCAAATAATTAAATACATGCACTGAATGTTTGTAGCAGCACTATTTACAATAGCCAAGATATGGAAGCAATCAAAATGCCCATCAACGGATAATGGACAAAGAAGATATAGCATATATATACAAAGGAATATTACTCAGACATAAAAAAGAATGAAATTCTGCCATTTGCAGTAACATGGATGGACCTAGAGAAGAATATGCTTAGTGAAATAAGTCAGACAGAGAAATACAAACACTGTATGATATCACTTATGTGTAATCTAAAAAATAATACTAATGAATTATTAGAAACAGACTCACAGGTATAGAAAACAGACTAGTGGTTAGCAAAGGGGAAAGGGAAGAGGAGAGTGGAAAATTAGGTATGGGGTTAAGAGACACCAACTACTATGTATAAAACAGATAAACAACAAGGATATATTGTGTAGCACAGGGAATTACAGCCATTATCTTATAATAATTTTTTAAATAATTTGATTTATTTTATTTTTATTTATTTTTGGCTGTGTTGGGACTTCGCTGCTCCACACAGGCTTTTTCTAGTTGCAGCGAGCAGGGGCTACTCTTCATTGTGGTGCGCAGGCTTCTCATTGAGGTGTCTTCTTTTGTTGTGGAGCATGGGCTGTAGGCGTGCAGGCTTCAGTAGTTGTGGCACATGGGCTTAGTTGCTCTGTGGCATGAGGGATCTTCCCGGACCAGGGCTTGAACCTGTGTCCCCTGCATTGGCAGGTGGACTCTCAACCACTGAGCCACCAGGAAGCCCTATAATTACTTTCAATGGAGTATAATCTGTAAAAATACTGACTCACTATGCTGTACCTCTGAAACTAATGTAATATTGTAAATCAACCATACTTCAATAGAACATCATCACCATCATCATAAATTTCTACCAGAGCCCTAGTTAGAAATGCAATTAGTGGTTAACAACCAGATATGATCATTTTAAGCTCATCTAGTCCAGGTCATAAAAATAGCTTAAATAGATGTGCTCAAAACCATGAAGAGATGGGATATAGCTAGACAGTCATCAAAGAGACAAGGTGGACATCCATTCCACAGACTGAAAATTACAAAATTTAAC
Source organism: Stenella coeruleoalba (assembly GCF_951394435.1). Classification (NCBI taxonomy): domain Eukaryota; kingdom Metazoa; phylum Chordata; class Mammalia; order Artiodactyla; family Delphinidae; genus Stenella; species Stenella coeruleoalba. Next base: position 27,887,760 of record NC_137162.1, read on the forward strand.
CTCTGTCACCATTGGAAAGGGCTTTCATGTACTCAAAATCGTAGAGTCTTAAAACTAGGTGGAACCTAAGAGGTAATCTCATCCATTACCATGCCCCATACAGGACCCTCCTCACAGCATCTCCAGAGGTTGGATGAATGGTGAGGAGTGGCTAACCCCTCTCAAGACCTTGTAACAGCTGTCCTTGTGTCTCATTTTTCTTATGGGGTCCCCATACATATGCAATTAAATTTGATTTTCTCCTGTTAATATGTCTCATGTCAATTTAATTCTTAGACAAACAGAAGAACCTAGAAAGGGAAGAGGAAAAAGTTTTTCCTTCCTCAGCATTATTCTTTCTTTCTCCACTGATGGAGCCCTTCTTGTGTCCCAGGCACTATGACATTTAATTCCCAGAATAACCCTATGAAGTAGATACCATCAACAGCCACCCCTCCTTTTTTAAGGCATTATGGGTTGAGGATTTTTGGTAATCGTATACAGCTGTGTAACTACCACCCCAATTGTGATATAGAACAGTTCCCTCACACTAAATTTTCCCTCATGCCCTTTTGCAGTCACATATGTAATTTTTAAAAATAATTTTGTACATACTATTTTTTAATCTGAATGTTTCTCTTAACAAGATGTATTAAACATCTTTTGATGGTAATTAATATAGTTTTACAAGATAATCTTAATGTCTGCACAGCAGTCCATTAAATGAATGTTTCATAATTTATTTAACCAATGTCCTTTTTTCAGATATCTATTTTTTACAACATCCTGCTCCCTCTTCCTGGAAATTAACTTGTTACTTGTCTTATATTAGTCTAGTTTGCTTGTTTTTTTCATATCTCATACTTAGTCTAGGTTTTGCTAGATTTGCTAACTCTGTGTCCTCTTTAAGGAGGACACAGTTAAGTGTTGGTACATCCCAAGATTCTGTTGCTGAATCTTCTTACTCTGTAATCCTTTCCCAGGTGATCAATTTTCTCCCTAATTTTGAAACCGTGCACCTCATATTGGGACTTGAACCCATGTTCCGGGACTCAAACCCAGCCAAAGCCCACAATCTTCCGACTGAGATCACACACCTGGTTTCAGGACTAAAGGAAGCTCAGGTTCTTGATATCTCATCACAGAAAGAATTCAGTGAGAGACAAAGTGATAGGTAAGAAGTGGATTTATTTAGAGAGAAGCACACTCCACAGAGTGTGGGCCATCTCAGAAGGTGAGAAAGGCACCAGGGTACTGGGGTTGTCAGTTTTTATAGGGGTGGGTAATTTCATAGCCTAATGAGTGAGAGGAGTGTTCCAACTATTTGGGGGGGAAGGGACGGGGATTTCCAGAAATTGCGCCACTGCCCACTTTTTGATCCTTATGGATCTTTGGAACTGTCAGGGCGCCTGTGGGTGTGTCATTTAGCTTGCTGATGTGTTACAGTGAGTGTATACTGAGGCTCAAGGTTTAGTGGAAGTCGACTTGTCCAACATCTTGGACCAATTTGGTTTTAATCAATTTATGTCATGTCCTCGGGGGTATGTTATTCTTTCAAAGGTTATGCCCTGCTCCCTTCCCTCCTGTTTCAGTTTCACTATAAACCTTTTGGATCTCATCTTTATCGCTCTTCTAAACACCAAGATTCTTTTTTTTTTTTTTTTTTTTTGCGGTATGCGGGCCTCTCACCGTTGTGGCCTGTCCCGTTGCGGAGCTCCGGACGCGCAGGCTCAGCGGCCATGGCTCACGGGCCCAGCCGCTCCGTGGCATGTGGGATCTTCCCGCACCGGGGCACGAACCCGTGTCCCCTGCATCGGCAGGCGGACTCTTAACCACTGCGCCACCAGGGAAGCCCTGCTTCTATTTTTAAAAAACTATTTCAGTTAGTGCAGGTGCTTCCCTTCTAGTCACACAGGAGTGAAACCTCAAAGTCATTTCTGACTCCTCTCCCCGCTCATCTCACATATCCAATCAATTAAGTGCTAGTGATTTGACTCCAAAATACCTCTCAACCCGTGCCCTTCCTTTCCATTTGACGGTTACTATCCTAGTTTTCTGGTCTCATGACCTCCTAACTGATCTTCCAGCCATAACCTCGTCCTTCTTTGATCTGCTCCTTATGTCAACGTTCTGAAACATCAGAGTTAACTTTTCTGAAAGACGGAGGTTATTTTCCTCTCCCGCTTCAAAATAACTGACGGCTCCCTAGCGATCACAAAAGCAAGTCTGAACTCTCCAGGCAGGCTTTCAAGGCTTCTCTCCACGTTGCGCTCGCACTCACCCACTCCTCCTGCAGGCTCCTGTTACCTCAGCCCTGACCGCTCTGAACACATTCCTGCTTCTGCTCTACCCTGTGACTATCCAGTCTTTAGTCTGTTTTGCTGATTCTTTGCTCGCTGCCTCTTACATGACAGGTGTTTGCTCTATTGCAGATGAGAATAAAAATTAGCTCTGCCTACTGGCCTGTCGTGGTCAGCAAGGTCTCGCACTGCCTCAAAGTCAATCATGGATTAAGAGCCCATATTGATAATCCTGAGTTAGGGAGGGGCTGGCAGTGAGGGAGGAGAAAGTCTCTCTACATTTTTTCGCAGCAGAGAAGCACTGGATTCTGTGTTGGGAAGGAAAGCACAGTGTTCTCCATTCCTATGTAAAACTCTCCAAGAATTCTATAGTGCAGATGTCTTCCCAGGTGAATGGTATTTCAGTATTTTCCCCATTTCAGTGAATGGCAAACTGAGGGCTAGCAGTCGGGCTCTGAGCTCTGAGGCAGGCTCCCCTCCCCAAAAAGGGCGGCAGTCGTCCTGTGATTCAAAGAGAGAGAGGCTATAAGGATAGCACGTCCTGATTGGCGCAGACTGAGTCAGACAAGCTTGGGGGCTGCTGATTGGCTCCGGGTTGATCAGGCGCTGTTGGGCTGTTGTAAATGTAAATAGCTCTGTGACCGGCAGTAACCCCGATGAGAGCGGGTGGAGAGGGAGGCTCTTCCTCTCCATTCACGTCTGCGCCCTGACAGGCCCAGACAGGCAGGCCCTTTAGCAGGGGGGCTGGGCAGGACAAGGCTAGGGCTTGTATCTTCGGAGATCTTAAGCTTGAGCTGAGAGTTAAAACACTCGCCTGCAGGTCTGAGCCAGGGCTGGCAGCTTCCACACAGAGCTGCTTCCTTTCCGCTCTCAGCTTTGACTGTTTAAGACAGGTTAATGGAATGTTCTGTGTGGGGACGGAGGTGTTGGAGGGCGCTAGGAGGGTTGTTTTATGGGGTAACATAAATGGCTGTGGTGGTGTGCCACAGGGAGATGGAAGCCTGCCCTCCTCTGTTTCCTGGTCACAGAATCCTGTTTGTTGAAAAGGCAAGAGCAGAGGGAGAGCATAAGGCCAGAGGGGATCCTGCTGCCCAGGTTTGTGCGTTGATCGTCTTTCTACTAGAGGTGCAGCTTCTCCTCCCCTCTACTCCAGAGGAAAGGGAAGTCTGTTGGGACAGGCTTTCTTGGAAGTAGGGAGCAGGAAAGGAACAAATGTGTACATGTTAAGAATAAAGGGTGAGGACTGCCTTGGTGGCGTCGTGGTTAAGAATCCTCCTGCCAATGCAGGGGACACGGGTTCGAGACCTGGTCTGGGAAGATGCTATACGCCGCAGAGCAACTAAGCCTGTGCACCACAGCTACTGAGCCTGCGCTCTAGAACCCGCAAGCCACAACTACTGAGCCGCATGCCACAACTACTGAAGCCCGAGTGCCTAGAGCCCATGCCACTGCAATGAGAAGCCCACCCACCACAACGAAGAGTAGCCCCCGCTCACCGCAATTAAAGAAAGCTCGCGCGCAGCAACGAAGACCCAACGCGGCCAAAATAATATAATAAATAAATTTATTTAAAAAAATTTTTTAGAAAAAGAATAAAGGGTGACCCTCACACATTGCTGGTGGGGAATGCTGCAGCCACTGTGGAAAACAGTTTGGTGGTTCCACAAAGAGTTAAATGTGGAATTGCCGTATAACCTAGCAATTCCACTCTTAGGTATAAACCCAAATGAATTGAAAACAGGTACTCAACTACTTAATACACAAGTGTTCATAGCAACACTATTCCAATAGTCAAAAGGTGGAAGCAACTCAAATATTCATCAACGATGAATAGAGAGAAACCAGTTGTGATATATTTATGCAATGGTATATTATTTGGCAATAAAAAGAAATGATGTAGTGATACATGCTACAGGGTGGATGACCCTTGAAAGCATTATGCTGCGAGGAGGAAGCCAGACACAGAAGGTCACGTATTGCAGGATTCCATTTATATGAAATATCCTGAATAGGTAGATCCGTAGAGACAGAAAGCGGACTGGTGGTTGCCAGGGCCTGGCGGGAGCGGGGAGTTGGCGAGTGGCTGTGGAACAAGTACAAAGTCTTCTTTTGGGGTGATAGAAAGTTTTCGGAACTGGATAGAGGTGGCGATTGCACAACGTTGTAAATGGACTAAAATGTCACCAGATTGTTCACTTTAAAATGGCTAATTTTATGGTATGTGAATTTTACTTAAAACATATGTATATGAAACAAACAAATACAAAGACCGAAGGGTGAGTCCTTACTGCTGTTCAGAATTCTCTGAGGATCCCGACTGTGGTGAGGAGCAATCTGCCCTTTCACTTTCCCTTTCCTCTGGTTGGTCACAAAGTTCTAAAGCCTGGCCTGACCCTGGCTGCTCCCTGCTCCTACGGGAGAGGGCCAGCAGGAGAGGGCCCCTCGGGCCCCTCGAGACAATCCTAGCTTGGAAGCAGAAGCGCCGCGTGAGTCAGCACAGCAGACACTTGGGCTTTGTGAGCTCTCTGTGGCCTGGGTGCAGCAGGCAGGGCAGGCCTGGGCGGGGGAGGGGCAGGCCCGGGTCCCGAAAAGGGGAAGGCTGTGCCTCTAGCAACCCCAGTATAGAATCTCAGCTGCTTGGAACCTGCAATTAAGGCCTGTGGCATTTGCCCCAGAGTCAGCATGCAAGAATCAGCACCGTGCCTGCGGCTTAGTAAGTTACTATAGGTCACAGAATGCAACCCCACTCCCTGTGACACTTCACACAGTTTGTCGCAGAGACAGAATTCACAAGACATGAGATCTTTCAATAATTTTATCAAGCACTGATTGTTCAGGTGCAGGAGACATTTCTAAGAGAAGATGCCCTTAAGGATTTCAAAACAACGTGACAGTAGGGTGGAGTATGGTTTGCGTCGGTATAGAGGAAATGTCAGCTATGCTTCTATGGTCTGAGAGCTTAAAACTCATGGGTGGTTGAATGTTACAACAGGTCACGAGGGGAGTGAGTGGGTTCTTCTGGATCAGAGGATGTGTCTGCAATTTGACTGAATAAATTAAGCTCCCTGCCGTTGCAGCCAGGCTTTGCCTCTGAGTATAAGTGAATATCACTGGGCATCTACTGGCATATAGGAGACTTATGCACTCCGGGTTTATCTAATTTGTCATCTACTTCACACCCATACGGAGAGCAGTTAATGAGCAAAGTTCTGGAGCTGGATCACAGCATCGTGGCTCACTCCCTCACAGTGTATTTTCTCTCCCAGTGAATTCAGTTCCCTCATCAGTAAAACTGGGGTAATAATAGCATCTGCTTTCCATACAGTGAGATAATGCACTGTGCAGCACTCACCACAGCGCCTGGCTATTGTGCATGTTATCACTGCGTCCACGGGTCTGGTGGACTCAGAAGTTGGATTTCCTGCATCAGAAGGTTGTGGGGGTTCTGTTGATGCCTGGCCTCGATCCCTCTATCTAATGTAGAACACGGTACATATATGGATTTTTCCAAGCAATCTGGTATCGCAAGTGTATCAGGTAGACTTGCTATGGTTTACAGCAGCTGTCCTTTCTCATGTGGCTGGTGGCTTTGTCTCCAAAGACAAAGGAGAGACTTGGAAGGAACAGTGCAATTATAGAACAACAGAAAAAATGGTCCAACCTGAACATTTTAAACAAAATAGAGGGAAAGGGGTGGAAGGCCAGATATTAAGCACGTGCCACCGTCAACCTATTAAGGTCTGGCAAGGCCTCAATGAATATAGACTTGGTGTTGGATGCTCAGAATCACTCTGAGAGAGTCTTGCTGCTTGTCCAAGGTGAGGGTAACCTCACATTAGAAAGTGAGGGGGGCTGGTTCTGTGGAATGCTTAGAAGCCCAGGCATTGTCCAGGTGGCTTCTGTTGAAAAACGGAACTTCTTCAAACTGTAAAAAGTCCTTCTCTTTTCCACCTGAAGATTCTCAGATAAGGTAGTAAAAGCTAAAGCCTTTTCCACTTAATGATCATGAAGCCCTCTCTACCCCAAGAATTTACAAGGCTTCCCTGGGATTGTTTTTCCTGTCTTCCTGCTGTTGTTAATCAGCATTTTCAGGAAGCTACTCTATTAGCGGGAGGGACTACATTTCAGAGGAATGACCTGGATGGCCCAGCCTGGGTTGCCAGGCACAGGACTGCTTTCCAGAGTGCCTCCTGCTGCTCCCTTCCTCTCTTAGCATCTCTGTTTTGGGTCCATGTGACCATGGGACACACAGGAGTCCTGACATTTCCCCAGGCCCAAAGTGCCAGCTGGTGTTAATGTGTTAGATCTCATGGCAGCAGACTACTGGCTTCCTGTTGCTAAGGCTGAGTTTAACCTAAAGTTACCCCTAGGGAGGGCAGGAGGGCAGGGCGAGTTACTGGGATATGAGTCAACCATTGTGGCTTCTTGTACGTCTTTTTTACTCTTAAAGATGTAGGAACAGGACATAAATAGGGTGGTGAATAAATCCCAAGAGACTGAATCACAGCCAAAAAAACTCTCAAACACAGGGCAATCAGATTCACTTCACTTTTATTAGGAACAAACACAATCTCAGATCAGTACAACTAGCTTCAGAGTTGATATTAATAGAAATTATTCCAAAATTATTCTTAGGTCACAAATAACTACTATCCCACATAAAAAGGGAAAAATCCCACCCAATCAAGGAAAAGGTATCCTGTGTATGTTTCCATGGCAACGAGTTTATGCATTCTCAGATTTTTGTCTGGCTAGTTATCCACCACTTATCTAATGGGTTTATTCAATCTCTCAGAGAGAACCATATAGATCCATGATAGCATCCAGGACACGTGGTTCATGGTGGACACAGTTCACGGTGGATACTGCTACTATAAAAATACTCAGGACTTAAGAGAATTCCTTTGCTGAAGGATCCCAAAATGCTTTATAAAAAGCATTAGTCACGCCTCAAAACTGCCCTTTGAGGTAGGTCAGTATTATTATCTCATTTTAACAGAAGGAAAACCGAGGCACATTATAGTTAAATGACTTGCCCAGGGTCACACAGCAAGTCTGTGGCACAGTGGTAGGAGAGGCCCTGGCCTTAACCACCCGTGTAACCTTGACATCGTGCTTTCTTTAACTTTTCACGCTGACCCATTTGAGCTACACTTACAGAGAATACACTCAGGATACTAGCTAACTAGGAGAAAAAGTTTCCATTTTAAATGCTACAACCATCTTTTAATATTAAAAAAAATTATAAGTCAAATACATTCAAATTCCTTCCACCCTCCATCATATGTGGGCAATTAATAAAAACAGCCCTAAGGAAAGTTTCCAAAACAAAGTCCAGAAGGGAATCCTGCAAACAGCTATACTGATAATTCTCCAGCCAGGCCCCCTTTTCTACTAGCCACTTCTGCAGGCTCTCAGGTGCAAAAGAACTCCACAGAGGGAGCAGGGAGGAAGCAGAGCAGGCTCAGATGCAACACTGATTAAAAAAGATGTAAGGCACCCAGATAAGTTGTCAGCACGCCCACAAAGCAAGGCCTGTTAGAAACTGGACCCCATCCAGCCTGTGTAGGGTCATGGTATAGATCAGGTCCATCGAACACAATTAGAATAGAAAGATAAAAGTTGGTTTTGATCATCAGGTGTAAAGCAGGCCTCTGATGACCTGTGGAATTAAAACTACCCCACAGGCATTTCCAAGGGGTAGGTACTTGGGTCAGTGGATCTAAACTACAGTGATCTTCCATTAGATTTTTTTTCTACTGAGAGGAACAGCTCAAAAGACAAGGATGCCTTTAGTCCAGCCCAACCCCTGTGGCCTCCATCTATTCAATTAATACAGAAAGAAATGCTCTCCTCCCTTCCATCCTTGGGGCTCAACAGTGGACAGAGCATTTGGTACTGTACATTTCCAATCTTAACAGAGTAAAGCCAGGCTTCTGCATTGACGACTGAGGTTACAGGGACAGGAGTGGCCCAAGGTTCTCAGACACTGATGTTTCTTCAGAACTCCTCTATACTATTGTCTGCCCTAGGCTGCGTTGTAGGGAATGCTGGTTAGTTTGCTGAACAGAGACACTGTTCAACAAAGTTCATGGCGTCTCACATCCCAAGTCTCGGCCAAAGCTTTGCTGTATACCCTGGCTCCAGGGGCCGGGGCCTCCTTTGGAGTGAGGCACTTTGGAACTTGCCTTTGCTTCTTGTGCTTCCCAGTGAAGACTTGGCTCCTCCTACTTCTGCAAGCCTTGCACTGTCAGCTGGGAGCACTGACTCAGGCTGGGCAGGCTTACTGAGTAAGCAGGAGGCATCCAGCATCCTCTCTGGTTCTGACCAGACACTGGAGGCTAAAAACAAACGCTCTTTTGCTCCATGGCTGGCTCACTGGCACAACATGAGCATGTGGCTTGGCTGTGCCTCATGAGAGAGAATGCCTGTGCCCAGGATGTCTCCAGCGGGGTTTGCTAGCCTTGTCTTGAGTCATCAGTGTGGTGGGGAAGCACAAGGGTGTAGGTGGAGACTCTGGAGGCCAAGTGAAAGTGGCAGCTCGTTCAACTTTATAAAGAGAAACAGTGGTTCAGCTACCCTGAGCATACTGTCTGTAGGAGAGGGAGCTGCCTGGACCACAGTAGCCATCACTGCCTCTGAATACACACAAAGGAGGCTTGCCTATCCAGAGAAAGAAGAAAACATTGGGGAGGAGATAGAACTGGCAGGAGAAAATGGACAGACAGGGCAGAGCCAGGAATCCATAGTCAGGGTAGTTAAGAGATTCCTACCCCACCCCCCAAGCAGTCCTATACTTTAGGCTAGAAGTTAACAGAGAAGGAAGAGTGAAAGGGTTCAACGCTGTGGGGAGAAGCCTTCTAGTTCTTTCTCAGTCCAAGGAGAAATTGAAATTAATGAAATGAACCCAACATCTAACTTGTTTGTATAACCAGCTTCCATATTAGGACACCCAATAACTTACTCAGTAACCTTCCAAATCCCCCAGCAATGTGTTCTCAGAGCCCTTCTTTTGTAATGTTCCCTCTTAGGAACTGCCTACAGACCGTGCCCCTCAACCTCTCCATCTCCTGTCCAGCAGCGAGAGGAAAGGAGACAACCCGCCTAATTCTTCCTCTTCTTCAAGCCCCACTCTCCTTCGGAGGGAGATACTCTAAAAGGATTATTTTAATATTCCAAGCAAAGCACCCATGGACATACAGCTCTATGTTTGACCCAACTCCACCTCCGAAAATCCTTTCTTTTTTGGGAGGCAGCTATGCTCACCACTGTACCACCAACACATCTCTTGGATGTCTCAAAATGCTGAAGCCACCTTATTACTATGAGGGGAGCTGACCAATATACCAAAGATGGCACAGCAGAAAGGTGAAAGAATTTTGACGATTCCATGAGCTGCTGGAATCATCAATTCTGGAAACAACCAACCCTCAAGATTTCTTGTTATCTGGAATAAGAAATCTTCCTGTCCTGAAAGAAAGAAAAAAAATCCTTCCCCGGCAGAGACCACTTTTACCATAAACTAAATGCTGCTTCTTTATCCTCAGCCTAAAGTAGATTGGGACATTGAGATTTGCCTTTGAGTTCTAGCATTGCCGAGCTCCACGGCCATTCCCCAGTCAGTCAGGAGAGAAAGGAAGCATGCTGGGTGGTGGGCAGGCAGCTGGGTGTCAGATCACAGCAGGAGCTTCCTGCCTTGTTTCCCACTTCAACTCATCCTTACTTATCAATCATATCATGCATGCTAACTCTCTCCTCTGACAATTTACCTGCTTTCAAAGCTTTGTGCCAATAAAGTTATTTTTCCATTTCATATAGCAAAAGCCTAAGCTGAAGCTAACTGGGGGCCTTCCCAGAAGATTTTGTCATCTCTCTAGCTTGAGCCACCCACCTTAAAGCTCAGGACAGCTCAAGGAAAGGGTTATCTGGGGCAAAGACCACTAGTTTTGGACCCTAGAAAGGTTGTCTAGGCTTTGGAAGCTGGAAACCCACCAATGACTGACCAGCTGCTTGCCTGGGGGGCATTGAGGGGGAAGAGAAAGGAAGGTGATAGGAACAAAACAAAGGGAAGGATAATGGGACTAGAAGAGAAAGAAGAAAAGAAAAGAAATAAGAACATGAGCTTAGCATCATAAAGGCAGAGTTGTTGGCTTTCAATTTTAAAAGAAAATTTAAAAGAATACTGTACTGGAATGGGTTAACGTCATCATCTTTAGCATCCTGGTAGCATTATTCAGTAGTTAATAAACAGAACATTAAACCTCTGCCCAGCTGGCTTTTGGAAAAGGAAACCGAGGGACCCCAAATTCAGCCACTCTTGTAGCTTTCATCTCCAGTTCTTTTAATCCTGGCCAAGACGGCAGCCTTGGATACTTTCTTTCGGTCATAAGCCAGACCGATGGCAGCCATGCAATCGATGAAGAACGTGGTAAAGTTGATGTGCCAGCGGTATTCACTGGCAGAGTAGTCATAGGGAAAGGAGTGGTGGTAGTTGTGGAAGCCCTCACCTGGAACAAAGCAGAGAAGAGTTATGGGGCTACACTGGATTGCTGGCTTCTTGATCTTGGCACTCTGGTTCCCTGGCGGAGTACCTCAAACGTAGTAGAAACCTGCCGCTGTTGAATGAATGAATGGACGAATCCAGTCTTTTAAACTCTGAACCCAACAGATTCCCTCAGAGGCATCTTAAGAAATGACTGGGGAGACCCTGGTCACCATGGCTCTCTGGGAGCCTTTGTGGGAGGAGGACGGGCAGTTTCTGAGAGGATAAGATGATTTGAGAGAAACTTCTATCACTGGGAGTGGATTTTAGACTGGAAAATTCCAGAGCTTCACTAAATATTGGTATGAGACCCTAAAGGCTCTGTGTGTATGTGCATGTGTTAGGGTGGGGAGAGGAGAGAGTCCAGAATGAAGAACCTTTGCTGTGTTTCTTACAAAGGTGAGCAAAGGAGTACACCTTTCCCCACTGCATGGGTACTCTCTCCAAGGGTGGAAGGTACCAACAGAATTGGGCAGCAACAATCAAGTCAGAAGAAAGAAGGCCCAGCCCATGGGCCCAAGTTCCTCAGCCTCCACTGGTTCAGAGTAGACTGCTCTGGCTTCTAATTCTTTGAGCTTTGACCCTGGTGTGTGGGTGAAGCTGATAAAACAGAAGCTCTCTGAGGGAATAAGAATCAAAAGGCTTAGGTAGTCCCTCTAAGATACTGAGATGAGCAGTTCACTTTGCTGGATAGAGGAAAATCAAAGAGATTCTGGATTCAGGATAATTTCTGTAATGCATCAAGCTGTGGAAACTCCACAGACAGAGAGTTCTCTAATCCGCGGCAGGATCTTCTTTCTGAACCTCATTCAACAATAACAATACCGACCCTTATGAGGCTGGGGTAAAGCTGGGTAAAGAAGAGCTAATAGGGACTTCCCTGGTGGCGCAGTGGTTAAGAATCCGCCTGCCAATGCAGGGGACACGGGTTCAAGCCCTGGTCGGGGAAGATCCCACATGCCACGGAGCAACTAAGCCCGTGCATCACAACTACTGAGCCTGCGCTCTAGAGCCCCTGAGCCACAACCACTGAAGCCCGCGTGCCACAACTACTGAAGCCCAGGCACCTAGAGCCCGCGCTCCTCCGCAACAAGAGAAGCCACCACAATGAGAAGCCTGCAACGAAGAATAGCCCCCGCTCGCCGCAACTAGAGAAAGCCCGCGCGCAGCGACGAAGACCCAACACAGCCAAAAATAAATTAAAAAAAAAAAAAGAATAGCTAGTAAAAGAGTGTGCTGAGCCCTTTGAAAATGAAAGAGCCCCAGTAGGGTAATAATGGCATTAATAACCAAAAAGGAAGGAAGTCCTGCGATGGGAAAGACACCATCCAGGGCATCACCTCAAGGTACGTCCTTTCTCTGACTATCCACAGTGCGGATCATCAGTTTATCCAGTGTGAAGTGAGTAGGAGGGTAGGAAAACCCCAAGGCTAAAGGTACTGATGGAGGATTACTAATTTCCATAAACGACTTTGCAGCTAGGCTCTGTATAAGCACTAGCCAGGCCCACACATCAGATTTAAACTGAATCAGACACACGCACGTTGCCAAGGGAGGAAAAAAAGAGGAGGAAGGTCAGTGGGCGAAAAAAGGACGAGACTTTGCAACTGGGGCAGCAAGATACAGCCCGAGAGAGGCTCAAGGGGTGAGGCCAGCTTTAGCAGAGAGAAGATGAGCATGTGACCGCGGGGGAGGTAATTCAAGAAGAAAAAGATTAGAACGGCAGGGCAGCAGGCTACTGGAGAACAAAGGGTGAGGTGATAAGCGGGGAGAGCAGGTATGGAGGAATGATAAGAGACAAAGTAAGCTCCTGGCAGCCACTTTGAATGGGTGGTCATAGAGGCTGGGGCTGGGGAAGACAGATCTGTTTGCAGGACAGGACCGATCTCATTCCAGAAACTTCCATAACGTTCATTAATTTTCTATGAAAATAGCCTGTATGATTGATTTCAAACATGGTTCAGAGTAAGAACATGGACAACAGTACAAGGTGTCCGAAAGGAGGGGGAAGGTGCATGAAAGTTAAAAAGAGATGAAAAAATGTCTTTAGTGCAGATAGTAAAAAAAGATGGTCAGGGTTGAGAATATAAAGGAAAGTTTTAAAGAGAACAAAACGAGGGCTAGGCCATGGCGTACGTAAATGTGTGGAGCAGGGAGGTTGCCTCGATATGCTGAGTGACCAACAGCACTGATGACTGGTGTGGAAGAGGCCATGGGGTCTGCCTAAGGAAATCTAATTCCAGGCCTTAGTCAAGGTCTATATTTAGTTGAAAAGAGTGACGGACAAAAAAAAAAAAAACAATGGAGACAGATTGTAGAACCCTGTTGTCTTAGACTCTGGCTATTGGAACTGGAATGGTATAAATAAATTCTTGAATAGTCAGCATTAGATCAGTGAGCAGGTACTTGTGATCAAACTAACTGCTTTACTGGGAGTTCCCTAAGCCACGTTGAGGGGAGGGAGTGTTCCCAGCACAGAAGAGGAGCAGAAGAGAGAAAAATAAAGGACAAGAGATGAGAATGGTAGGTGGTGATAAAGGGCCACCAACAGTTGCTTTGATGTCCTTCATACTGGCATCACCAAGCAATAAGGCGTGAAATACACTTCAAGTATGGCCTCTCTGAAAATAGCAAGGTGACAGAAGAGAAGCTTATTGAATTAAATGACAACTATTTGTTCTACATGTTGTATAGCACGTCTAAATAGAAAACACTAGGCTTACAGCCACCCAGATCAGAGATGACTGGAACCAGGGCAGCCCAAAGGGGATCATCATGCATAGCATTTGGGGATTGTGCTGGAACCTGGAATCAAAGGCATTGTTATTTTTCACCCTTTTCTCATTTATTTATTTAGTTTTGGCTGTGTTGGGTCTTCGTTGCTGTGTGTGGGCTTTCTCTAGTTGCGGCGAGCAGGGGGCTACTCTTTGTTGCAGCGCACAGGCTTCTCATTGCAGTGGCTTCTCTTGTTGCGGAGCACGGCCTCTAGGTGCGCGGGCTCAGTAGTTGTGGCACACGTGCTTAGTTGCTCCGTGGCATGTGGGATCTTCCCCGACCAGGGCTCTAACCCGTGTCCTCTGCATTGGCAGGCGAGTTCTTAACTACTGCGCCACCAGGGAAGTCCCTCACCCTGTTCTCTTTACATGGGACTTGCTGCTTAATTCTCAAGGATTTTTAATATTGCCCCTTAGTTTTATAGTGTAAAGACAGAGAGGGGTCATAAAACAGGTGAATCTGGTTTTTCTGGCTCCTAGCCTAATACTGTAAGCTGCAGACCACTAGATGTGACTTACCTACAGCTCCCAGTGAAACCAGGAGATTCTCTCGGGGGTTAATGGTCTTGTCATAAGGGCGGTATCCATACAGGTGGGCAGCACTGTTCACCAGCCAGGTGGCATTGAGCACAACGGCATAACGCAAGAAGGTGGCGACTAACAGGCTGTGTGGAAAAGTTTCACCCCAGCAGTACCAGGGCACGAGTGTGGGCAGGATGAAGCACATCAACAGGACAGCGGGTTTGTAGTACCTACATTGAGAGATGACACGCCCGGTCAGTGGAGAGAGGACTCTGAGACCTACCTGATTTTCTATTCTCACACGGTTGGGCTGTCTCTTTCTTTCTACATTGTGAGCACAATGTGGCAGGAAACAGAGCAAGAGGGAGTGGGGTGGGAAATCTTCTGAGAATGTTGTGTTATTATCATACTTCTTAGATGAGGTAATGAGGGGTTAAATGACTTTTCTAGGGTCACACCACCAGGAACTGGTGGAGCAAGGATTGGAATGCTTTGTCTCCTGACTCTAAATCCATTGCTCTCTCGCTACAGCATAATACCACTTTGGTAAAACAGGTGGGGTCCGAGTTACAGACTGAGTTCTCCTTCCCGGGTTTTTCCATTCTGCCTTTGGGCTTCCTTTCTCTTTATCAGTGCTCTTGGCAGAATCTATGTTTAGTATCTTGCCTCCATCTCCTGCTAGCCAGGAATCCTTCTCATCCTTCCTCTTCTTTTCCCTCAGAGAGGCACTCCAAATGTCCTAGATGCCTGCAGGTCTGTCCCTCTGGAGGCCCTGTCCCATTCTTCATTCTCCCAAATGTACAGCAGGCCATTGACATTCCAAGGGAGCTGGTTTCCTACACCCCTTCAGCAGTCAAGTCTGATCCTCTTGTATCATTAATAACCCCTGCTTCCAACTCCTCTCCACTCCTACCACCACTTCCCTGCACGGATCCCCACTACCTCCCCACCTGTGGCCCTGCTTCCCACCTCTTTAGCTCAAGGCCTTCTTTCACCTATCCCCAGAGTGACCTTTCTAAAGCACACCTCCAACCATGCCACATTCCGGCTCAAAAGACTTTTCATGGTTTCCTATTGCCTGGGTTAAAGTAAACCTCATCTGCTTTTAATACTCCACAAGAATGGCATCGGTTTCCCTTTCTAGCCTTATTTCCTACCACACCCTGCACTTCAAAGGACTCTGTTGCTGGAACACACTTCAGCTCATTCTTTCTGTTTGCACTGTCCCCCCCACTCCCCACCTGTGAAAATCTCTATCCGTCAGTGGATTCCAAAGCTACTTTCTTCATAAGCCCTTCCCTGATGTTCCCCACTCTGCAACCTCCCTCCCCTTTGTGCCTCTCCTGGGTATGGAAAATATTTTGCCATGTATCATAGGTATTTGGACACTTGGCTTATCCCTCCACTCCCCAATAAGCTATGAACTCCTTGAAGGTAAGGACCATGACACATTCAGCTTTGTATCCATGACCATCCTAGGTCAACAAACATTTGTTGAATTTAATTGGTTTAGATAGCTCAGAGAGAAAGAAACAACAACAGTCTATGGCTATGGGCCTGTGGGCTATTAACAATTAGGGTTTTAAATTATAATTTGGGATATGGAAACCCAGTAAATTTCTCAGTTCATGTTGACAAGTCCTAGGAGAAAAAAGTGGGTCACCAAGTGCCAGGTCCCCAACTCCATCATCATGTCACTCACCTCCTCTGGAACACCAACAGCTTCTCAGCTTTTAGGTCAGATAAGTTTAGCAAACCACCCTTCTCTTTGACTTCTGGGTGTTTGCGCACAAGCAGCCAACCCACGTGAGAGAAGAAAAAGCCACGTCGGGAATTGTGGGGATCAGCATGTGTTTCCGAAAACTTGTGGTGGGCACGGTGATCTCGGGCCCATTCGTAAACGTCATTCTGGAGGAACAGAGAAGAGGAATGAAGGCCTGAGGAGAGACACCCT
Source organism: Stenella coeruleoalba (assembly GCF_951394435.1). Lineage (NCBI taxonomy): Eukaryota > Metazoa > Chordata > Mammalia > Artiodactyla > Delphinidae > Stenella > Stenella coeruleoalba. Next base: position 27,903,831 of record NC_137162.1, read on the forward strand.
CTCAGGGGAGTTCCAATGGCTGGGGAGTCTTTTGCCCCAACGGGACGACGTGGGGAGGCTTCAAGGCATTAAGTGTTATGGCAGAGATGATTATGTAACCGTGGGATATTGCCATGGAGAAGGGGATTAATTGGGTTTCCTTGTTTTTTCCTCTTACTCCAAGCTAAGCCTTGCACTACATGCTATCCTTTACCCGCTGCTACTGCTTAATAACTATGAGTTCCCTTTCTCCAATTCCCTTCATTCTATCTCTGCTATAAACTTCCTGCTTAAACAAACCTCAATACTTGACTTAGGCAGCCTGGTAGCCCAACATAGGACCATAGCGTTGGACCTAAACCCTCCGTGACACAATTTCCCCATCTGTGAAATGGGGATAACAATAGCAGCTACCGCCTAAGATCGTTGTGAGGGTTTAATGAGGTAATCTATGACAAGTGCTTAGAATAGTGCCAGGCATATCGTTAGCTCTATAAAAGTGTATCATCTTCTTACCTGAAAACAACAGAGTTCATGAATCTGTGAAACATTAACTTCAGCCTCATTGTGGTGGAATCCTAAGACATTAAAGTAGTGAATGTCTTGTTCAATGTCTGCCAGGGAAACCAGGGTCAGTTCCTGCCTTCAGTTCCTGCCTTATGCACTTATGAAGGACCACAGTGGCCAGACTTTGTGATAACAGAGGATCAAAAATGACCCTATACACTGAGAGTATTTCCTTTTTATCTCCTACTTCCCTTTTCCAGTCACTCAGAAGTAAACTTATGTTTTATGGACTTCAGGACTGAACTCAAACTTGACTATAAGGAGAAAGTGAAGTGGCTGTCCAGGTGCTGCTCCTCTCCAGGCACTGATCGCCTCCATTCTGCCCCCAGATCGTCAATAAAGAGTGAGGAAAAAAATGCTGAGCACAGTTGGCTTCTCACCTGGAATGCCATCGTGTTGGCGATGATCAGGAAGAGGCGCAGGGGCAGCCGAGCTTTGTAACTTCGGTGACTCCACAGGCGATGGGCTCCTGCTGTGACGCCCAGGGCACTAATCAGATAGTAGAAAAACGCTGCCAGGAGAAGACAGGGCAGGGAGTCATTAATCTGGAAAAGCATTCACATGATGTTCTCGTCAGGTCAGAGTCTGTGTGTTCTTTAGCCTCCCAGTGAGGATCTGCTTTTTCCTGAACTCCAGGGATACCTTGATCTCTTAGGCTCCTTTGATTTTATCACTTGAAAAATACCATCACCTCTCATCCTCTCAACCTAGGAGCTGGAATAAGCTTAGGAGTCCCAGGAACTTCAGAAAGGCAGGACAGAGAAGAGGGCTCTCACCCCCCAGCCACTTGGCATTCTCACTCGTGAAGGACAGTCTCCCAGATCGCATCTCCTCTGACCTTCTGCTAACCTTCTCCAAGGTTTGAAGGAAGGACCGCAGACTACTCCTGCAGCGCTTAAGACATATAAGCAAGGATAGTATTAAATTATTTAACAGACAGTATGGTCTGGGCACTGACCAATTCAAGGGTCCCTGGGTTCTAGGGGACATTAAGGGGGCTCAGAACTAGGGCTATTTACCAGCTGGTACGAAAGCATTGCAATCTTTTTGCAGGTGGTGTGGCCATAGAAGGGGAAAATTCGCCCTGCATGTAAGTCATAGCTGTACAGCGTCTTAAGCTTCGCCAAGGATTTTATATTCTCCAATTCACTGGATACCCTGAATGGGGTTTAATATCCTCACTTTGCAGTTGAAGAAATAGAAGCTCAGAGAAGTTAAGTGTTTATCTATCGTCACATGGCAAGTCAGAAATGGAGCCAAGATTTGAAACTAGATTTTCTGTCAATAAGCAGTTTATGTTCGGAAGTCTGGCACAAGGATGTGTACCATCCACCTCCCCAAGATAGGCACAAGGTTCCTGTGTCTCGCCTTTGCCGTGTCCTTCTGCCAGCCCACACTCCCTCTGGCAAGGCTAATTCTAGATAATAGCGGCACGGACTCAAAGCTGTGGGTGGAGCACCCCAATGCTGTCCTGCCTCACCTTCCTGGAGGCCTGCAGGCTCCGGGGGTGCCAGACAGAGTCTCTAACTGGGAGGCGGGTTTCTTGGCATACCTACCTTCCTCTGTTCAGTAACTCTAGGAGGCAGGGGCTGAGGCCTTGGTAGAGCAGTGACTGTTGACAATGTTTCATTCCTAGGGAAGCAGCTAGAAACAATGGATCCTCAGTGGCCACTGAACTTAGTTGCAGTTGGAGACACCACACATTGTAACAAATTGTCCTGTGTTCTTCTTCAGCCATAGATACCAGTTTCCTAAACAAGCTCCTCCCACCCCACCCATCTTCCTCTACCCTATCGTATTCCTCCGACAGGACGGGGAGGAGAGCCATGGAGCTAGAGTCTGTCCCAGTGAGAGTTCTACCCACAGTCCCTCTGGGCTAAATTAAGGCCCCCCTATGATTTGCTGGTCTCCGGCCACGTGGTAATATCCTCCCAGATGCAGTATCTTGCCTGCACCTGCACCTGGATAAATGATAGTTGAGCCACAGCCCGCCAATCACTAAGGGTGAAGAAAAATGTCTTTGGGCACAAAAGAAGCACTCAGCTCAGAAGCAAGGAAGTTACTGGGGTTGTTTCATGCCACCGAAGACCCTGGCAAGTTGACTCAGAAAGCACATAAGATCCTTGCATTAACAAAGGAATTGGGAAAAGCACCCAAGCCCTCTGGTGCCTTTTTCTCTAAGGCTTATCTAATAGAAGGCCTTGCGCCAGTTGGAAATTCATTCTCTATTAAAGTCCAAATTGATGGTTAAGCAAAACCTTATAGCTTTAGTCCTAAGAAAGAGACTGGAGAAGTTTTGCCCCATGGCCTCTCAGTGTAGCCAGAGATATCTCTTCAGCCCTTCCCTCAGGGCTCTTCTGAGACACACTCAAAATTGCTCAGTCATGAGAAATGCTGGAATCACAACCATCTGCTAATTTAACACTGTACTTAGGGATAAAACAAGAAAAGGTGAAGCCAAGCTCCTGAACTCAGAAGGACCCTCTGACCCTCCCCCCAACCCCCTTTTATTCCTTAAGAGTTCTGATATCCCCCTACCAAATCGGTCATTCCGTCAGCTAAGCCATCCACCACAGGGCCCAGGGACAGGAGTAAAAACGTCACAACTTATCCAGTCTTCGTGTGACACACTTCTCTGTCCAAAGGCACAGCACACACCCACGGGCAGGGCACCAAAAAGGTAGCAGGCACAGCCCTGGTTTGGGGAGAGCATTCTGCACTGCACTAGCAGCTGAGGAAGACGAGTGAGCAGCAGCGGTCTGGCCAAACTCTGGACTTTACGAGAGGCTTACAGGGAGACCTGAGGCTGGAAGGGGCTTGCAGGTGACTAAACACCTGGTGAAGACTCCTGGTGAAGGGGTAGAAAGAGGGGTCCACAGTCTCCCTGGGGAATCCTTGTCCCTGCTCTTGATTCCTCACTCTGAACTAAAGTTCTGCTGGGTTCTCAGAAGGGCTAGAGAACAGACGTCCCCCTCCCCTCACAAATATAAGAGCCCTTCCTGGTCTGCAGATGAACAGATTTCATCTGCATGTGGCTGGCCCCAGCAATGACACACGTGGAACTTAAGGAGCACTACCTTTCTAATCTCAAAAAAAGTACTGTTGTCTCCAGTGTGTATCTGGAAAAACTGAGAGAGGGGATCTACCCAGTTGCATTTCTCTGTCTGTGGCGCCAAGAGGATTCCCCAAGACAAAGCTCTGCGGACCTCTTTAGTCTAAAAGCACCTTTAGACTAAAGAGGTCCTGGAGGACTCGGCTGAGACCTGCCCACTGGCCCTACATAACTCCCCTCCAAGAGTGCAGCTGTCTGCAAGCGCCGCACACCCCGGACTGCTCTGGAAATCCTACAGTTGCTTCCTGGAGAAGGAGTTCTGGCCCACTCCCCCTCAGAGAGCGGCAATGTGGGTCCCCTGGGTCTTTAGGCTTCCCTGCTCTCCCCTTCCGAAGTCAGACTTACGGTGGCAGAGGTGGAAATGCCCTCAGAGCGCATGTGTGTGTGCAGGGGGCAGGGCCCTGCTGTGTGCCCAAGCCCATGGATTCCTGAAAGAGCTGAGCTAAGGGCAGGGCAGGGATGCACTGGGGACTGTCTCCCTCACTGCAGCAGCCTGAAGGCCAGGGCTGCCCAGGCTCAGGGGGCTGGCGCAGGATGAGTGGGGAATGGGACATGAAACACTTCTTTAACCTTATCTCATTCTAAGAACATTTTGTTGAGTGGCACGTGCAGTCCCCTGGAGACCTACATGGAGTCACAGAGCAGCAAATCTGTGTAACTTGGGTTACTCAGGAGACTTCTTCACCTGTCTATGTGACTAAGGCGCCTGACAGGGCCAAGGGTCAGGGCAAAATAATTTTGTGGATGACCACGCTCTGTTCCTCCCTCTTCTACTAACTCTTCCTGAGTAGCTTCTCTCGCTATCCCATGACTGTGCTCAGCATATACCTTCTAAGGCCACTAGTCTAGTCCCATGTCCCCATGCCTCCCAGGTAGGGACCTTGATTCCTTCGTGGCTGGCAGGGCTGGGACAAGCAGTCAACTAAAGACTTGAAGCAGAAAACCTCTTTCCGGGAAAGCTGACTCTCTGGCACTGTTCTGCTTCCTTCAGAACCTGCGGCCCATGGTCTCAGAGGTCCCTCCCCAACACCCAAATTAAAGGACACCCAGAACTGACACTCCTGCATCCCAAACCCCCTAGGCTCTGTTCCCAGCCCACCCAGCCTCTCAGGACACCAAAGAGAAATGGCTGGGAAAACCTCAGCCTGGAAGGGCTGGAGTTTCTGCTCTATGTAAGATCCTACTTTATTAAGAGGGGAGAGAACCTGGGGTACTGGGTCAGGAGGACAGGGGGAACTCTTACCCCAGAGCAAGGTGTACATTTTGCAGGTGGGGATCCATGTGATCCCATACAGGGCTCCCAAGTGTAGCACAGACATGAGGATGATGTTTCTCCAGACATACTCAAGCTTGGGATTTGGGCCCTCCTTATCCTGGTAGCTTGGGTCATAGATGTCATCTCTTATTTCAGGGCGGATGTCTTCTTCCAAGTATAGGGGAGCCTTCTCCAGCTTCCCCCCTCCATTCTGCAGGAGCCTGGAGGGAGGCGCTGTGATGGTGGTGGTGGTTGTGTAGGAGCTAGAGATCTAGAAGGGAAAGGAAGTGGAGGGTCAGGAGAGAGGAGAGGACACGTGGACGTAGTAGGGGCCACTTCACTCGCTAATCAAGCTGGGAGAAGGGCGGGGTATAGGCACAGACCTGGCCCCAACACCCACGTTACCTGAGGGCAAGGTCTATCCCAGATGGAAGAGAGGGAAGTCCCTAGGAACGGTGCAGAGAGATTGGGGAGGGGGGTGAAACCTCAAGGTGAAAGGGAAATAGGAAAGAGGAGTAAAACACTCGCACCCCAACGAACACACAAAGACAAACCCGCATGCCTACATACGTGAGAGTACCGGCACGACCAGATTTTTCTTTAAGCTTAAAAAACAAAAGTTGGGGACCTAAGTTCCCAAATTACAATCCCCATTCCCAACAAACTGAAGGCAGTACAACTCGCAAAAGATGGCTGTGTGCAGAGATCTCAACTCTCTTCCCCCACCGAGTCACTTAGAAGCCCGACCAGCGCCGGCGAACCCGCGGTCTGGGGGCCATTACTTGGAAGCTCACCTCCTCCTGCAGCAAGTGGGCCGGCATCTGGGCTCTCGGACGCTGGGATCACTTTCCCAGGGCTGAGACTGCGGAGCGGAGTTCGGGGCAGCCCGAACTGAGGGTAGGTTAGTTCCCGAGGCCGCTTTTGGCGCGGCGATCCGCGGCGCTGCGCTCGGAACCCTTTGCTGCACGGTGCGCGTTGGATCGGTGTCCGGACCCGACCTGCTGTGCGTGGATCTCCCCAGGCTGGTGATTTAAAGGCTAAAGCTGGCAGTGGGTGACCGGGTCCCGTATTTCCTCAGACCCTTTTATTCGTTGCCAACAAGGGGCAAAGTAAGCAGAGTTGTCTCACCGTGGGAGATCCGCATGGGCGGGAGAGGGGAGGAGACGCAAAAATTGGATGCTGCAGACACACCGCGGCTTGGCCGCCGCAGCCCCTGCCTCTGGCCCTGCCCCTGGGGAAATTCTAATGGGCTTCTGTAGACTCTGGCGCGTCATTGGCCGAAGGGAATTTGGTGCCACCTCGTCCTGCCGTTGCCATTGGCTCGGCGCAATCTGCTGTTTCCTCTGCCGCGAGCTCCTCACTCCCCCTCCCCTCCCTTTCTCCTTCTAGGCTTCTCTTCCACCGGCCGCTGGGCCTCTGCCCGGCACCCCGCCGCCTAGGAGGCGCTCAGAAGGGTCCTCTCTGGAAGAGGGAGAGGACCCGATCGGGGAACTGGGGAACGGGGGGTGGGTGCCAGCCCAGGACTGGCCCCGGGCACTTCGCGAATGGATGGGCACTGGGGAAGTTTCCCGGGGAGGAGTGGGGAAGCCACACGGGCGACCACTACACACAGCTGCACCCCCGCCTTCCCGCTCGCCGAGACGCGTAGGAGGGGAGACTTGCTTTCAAGCCCGGGGTCGCGGGCCACGGGCCCAGCGAAGCCCCGCCTCTCTCCGTGGCGAGCGCGCAGGCGGTGGGGTGGGGGGGTCGGTCCACGGCGGAACAATGGTTCTGCCCCGCCTACCAGCGGCGCGGCGCTAACCCCGGACTGCTGAACTCGCGGGTCACCAGCCTCGCGCACGCATAGATGCACTGATGTGTAAACCTGCACGTGCGCACGATGTTGAGCCACTGGGCACGCCCAGCAGGGGACGTTCACCGCCAGGCACCAGTGAGCTGTCCCATCCCTGTGCCCACGCCTCCAGAACGTGTGCGGGATGTTTTGGAGATTCTTCAGATTGTCGGGTTGTAGTTTTGGAATTGCCTTCATGGGGAAAGGCAGGAAGCACCAGACATGTGCTTTCACTCAGAAGCAAGAGAAAGTACTTGTAAGTGGAACAAGAATAGCTAACGTGTAGTGAATTATTACTGCAAGACAGCCCACAAGAATCATTTCATTTAATCCTTACTTGTGACCCTGTGAGGGGGGTAGTCCTTTATTCCCTTTTAAAGATGAGAAAACTGAGCTATGGAGAGATTAAATAACTTGTCTATGGTCACAGCAGCCAGTAAGTGATGGAGCTAGGAGTTGAGCCCAGAAATGTAATGATGGAGCCCAAGGTCGTAATCCCTGCTTAAAATCCTTGGTCCCTGAGATGTTCTGACTTCATTTGTCCCTCATGGCCCTGTCTTTTCTGGGCCTGTGGGAGCCTTACCATGCGAGTAAGCTGGGAACCAGGTAGGCAGTGCATTCTCGCAGCCTCTGCCACACCCCTGCCTCCCCAAATACTATCCCAGGATCCTTCCTCTGGGAAGAGGAGAAAGTGAGGAGTTTTGTGCCAAGCACTAACTTCTCAGGAAGAGAGGCACCCAGGTGCCTGGGAGGAGGGCTAAGGAGCTCCCTAGTGGGCCACTGGTCTTGGGGTCAGGCCAGCTCCCTGGCCCGTCACCATCCACCTCTATTCCACTCCTGGCTCCCTGTCTAGTACAAAAGTTTTGAATGAGATTAGATGTGTTCAGTTATGGACAGCTATCTCATCACGGCTCCGAAGCCCTCAGCAGGTGTGTGGGAGAGAAGTCTATGCACATGCTGCTCCTCTCCAGGCTCTCCCTGCAATGTCTAGTTTGCTTAATTCCTCTGCCGTCTACAGGGTTATTCTTCAAGGGAGAAGATTCAGGGTTTCTTTGGGGGTGTACCCTCGATTGTGGCCAAAGGTGGCTCTACTATTGAGACCAGCTTTCTTTCTCTTTAACTGCCTGTTTCCTCCAGACCCTGGACTTCAGCAGAGAACAAGCTGAAAAATCAGAGTTCCCTGGAAACTGCCCTCCTCCTCACTTAGACTCAGGTAGGTATTACTGCTGTTATCACTTAATGCTGGTATTATTATGTAAGCCAGGTGGTAGGTCATTCATTTTTCTGCCAGAGAAAGGAAGGGGAGGTCTGCCAAGACAAAAATGGAGAACAGGAATATTTTATTCCTCTCTGAAGACAAGATGCTACCCTTGTCCCAAAGAGGGGAACCTTTGGGAGCCTAGGGAAGGTCCGGATAAGGAGAGAGTTTGGGAGAGCCCATCTCACTCTTGATAACTATGATAGAAAGGTGAATGGTTCCCTAGCTTGGGCTTCCTCCCTGAAGTTCATCTGGGGCATATCACATGGCTATGAGTGTGTCACCCATTACTTTAAAACCCTCAGTAGCTTGCCGCAGCCCATGAAACATGGCTGTGTGGTAGGAGTAATATTATGGGGAAAGCATGAGCTTTAACTTTTTTATTTTACATTTTTTGGCCGCGCCACGTGGCATGTGGGATCCTAGTTCCTTGACCAGGGATTGAACCCGCACCCCCTGCACTGGAAACTCAGAGTCTTAACCACTGGACCACCAGGGAAGTCCCAGCATGCCTTTGATATCAAGAAGTATTAGGTCAATGGCAAATTAGAAGTTATAAATAAGTATGTGATTAATATCCATATCCAGTTGCATTTATACATTGATTAATATGATAGATACTTTAGCATATAATAGGAAAGTATAAAGTATGCTTGGGAGATGGAAATTGGACCTATAAATCTTGCTCTACGAAAAGGGGCACAGGGTACCATGGCAGTTTCTGAAACTTTGTTTTGATTCTTCAACTCAAGAGATGAAGAAGAAACAGACCCTGTTTAGCTCTCTTAGGTAAATAAGATGTCATTAGCAAGAAGTCACAGATAACAGTCTCTCTCTTCTTCAGCCCTTCTCAAGTGTTCCTGGATCTGGTCTTATAAGCCAAGAACATCTACAAAAGGGCTGCAGCTAATATTATACTTAATGGTGAAATATTTAAAAAATTTTCCCCTAAAATAGGGGAACAGGCAAGCATATAATCTCTTACCACTTCTATTCAACATTGTACTAGAAATTCTAGCTAGCATAATGGGCAAGAAAAAGAAATAAAAGGCAGAAAGATAGGAAAAAAAAAGTAAAACTGTTATTATTTGCAGAAGACATAACTTGTGTATGAAAAATGTACGGAATACACACACACAAAAGGCCCAAATCGGTAAGTGACTTTAGAAAGGTCAAGGATAGAAAGTCAATATAAAAAATTATTCCATCCTATATACTATTTAAAAACAATTGGAGAATGAAAATTGAAATATACTGTTTACAATAGCATCAAAAATATCACATACAAAGGATAAATCTAAGTAAATATTTGCGGGATAGCTACACTGAAAATGACAAAACGTTGCTGAGAGAAACTTAAAAATTCTTAAAGAAATGGAGACAAAATAGAAATTGAGATATACTGTGTTCATAGATGGTTAGACTCAATGTTGATCTATAGATTAATTTAATCCCTATAAAAATCCAACAGATTTCTTTGAGGAAGTAGACAAGCTGATTCTAAAATTTAAGTGGAAATGCAGAAAGGGTCTAGAGTAGCCAAAAACAATCTTGGAGGAATTAAGTTGGAGGAATTAAACTATTTTAATTAGGACTTACTATAAGGCTAGAGTATTCAAGGGAGTGTGCAGTTAGAAAAAGTAGAGACAAATAGATCAATGAAATAAATTAGAAATTTTGAAATCCACCAACATGTATGGTTAACTGACTTTTTACAACAGTCCCAGGTCAATACAGTGTGGAGGGGAAAGTCTCTTTAACAAGTATTGCTGGGACAACTGGATATCCATATAAAATAAACGAACCTCAACCTCTAGCTCACTCCACACATAAAAATTAATTTGAGAGGGGTCATAGAGCTAAATGTAAAACCCACAACCATAAAGTTTCTATTGGGTTGGCCAGAGAGTTCCTGCGGCTTTTAAGTAAAAATAAAAGACACATTTTTCATTTTCACCAAGAACTTTATCGAACAACGTATTCACCATTTTGTTCCACTACCTTCTGCCATTTTCCAGGCAACTTCATAATTCCATCTTCCTAAAACTTTTTGTCCTTTTGAGCAAAGAACTGTTCCAGGTGCCTTTTAGTCTTGAAGGGAATTGAAATTTTTTCCATTAAGAGAATTTTGTAAAGACTGAAATAAATGGAAATCCAAAGCTGCAATGTCTGGTGAATAATGCAGATGAATCAGAACTTCCCAGCCAAGCTGTAACAGTTTTTGCCTGGTCATCAAAGAAACATGTGGTCTTCTTGCATTATCCTGATGGAAGATTATGTGTTTTCTCTTGACTAACTCTGGACGCTTTTCATCGAGGGCCACTTTCAGTTGGTCTAATTGGGAGCAGTACTTGTTGGAATTAATCATTTGGTTTTCCGGGAGGAGATCATAATAGAGGACTCCCTTCCAATCCCACCATATACACAACATCACCTTCTTTGGATGAAGACTGGCCTTTGGTGTGGTTGGTGGTGGTTCATTTCGCTTGCCCCATGATATCTTCCTTTCCATATTATTGTACAGTATCCACTTTTCATTGCCTGTCACAATTTGTTTTAAAAACGGAACATTTTCATTATGTTTCAGTAGAGAATCGCATGCAGAAATACGGTCAAGAAGGTTTTTTTCTGCTTAATTTATGTGGAACCTAAACATCAAAGCTATTAACATAACCAAGCTGGTGCAAATGATTTTCAACGCTTGATTTGGATATTTTGAGTTTGTCGGCTAGCTCCTGCGTGGTATAACATTGATTGCTCTCAATTAATGTCTCAATTTGATCACTATCAACTGGTCTACCTGACCGTGGAGCATTGTCCAGAAAGAAATCTCCAGCATGAAACTTCACAAACCACTTTGACATGTTCGATCAGTCACAGCACCTTCTCCATATACTGCACAAATCTTTTTTGTGTGTGTTTCAGTTGCGTTTTAACCTTTCTTGAAATAAGAAAGCATAATATGCCAAAAATGTTGCTTTTTTTCTTCCATCTTCAATATTAAAGTGGCTACACAAAAATTCACCAATTTTGATAAGTGTTTTTTTAAATGCACGCTGATATGACAGCTGTCACAATACAATCTAACAAAATTGTTTCAAATGATGTTAAAGGCAACTAAGTGCTACTAGAGCCATCTTACAGAAAAAAACAAACGAACTCTTTGGCCAACCCAATATATAAGACAGAGGAAAATATCTTTGTGACCTTGAGGTAGGCAGAGGTTGTTTGGACAGGACACAAAAAGCAGTAACCATAGAGGGGAAAATGGATAAATTAGACTCATGAAATTTAACATTTTCATGCAACTAAGAGTTCGCATGCCGCAACTAAGACCCGGCACAGCCAAAATAAATAAATAAATAAATAAAATTTAAAAAGGAAAGTTAACATTTTCTGATACCAAAAGGAACTATTAAGAAAACAAATAGAGGGCTCCCCGGGCTCCCCTGGTGGCGCAATGGTTAACAATCCGCATGCCAATGCAGGGGACACGGGTTCGAGCCCTGGTCTGGGAAGATCCCACATGCCGCGGAGCAACTAAGCCCGTGCACCACAACTACTGAAGCCCGCATGCCTAGAGCCCGTGCTCCACAACAAGAGAAGCCACCGCAATGAGAAGCCCCCGCACCGCAACGAAGACCCAACGCAGCCAAAAATAAATAAATAAAATAAATTTATTTAAAAAAAAAAAGAAAGAAAACAAATAGGCAGGGAATGGGAACATATACTACAGTACATAAAAAGATAAACAACTCAAAAATGGCAAAAGATTTAAGCATAACGTTTCACAAAAGAAGGCATAAAAATGGCCAATAAGCACATGAAAAATTACTGAACAGCACTAGTCTTAGATATGACACCCAAAGCATAGGCAACCAAGGAAAAAATAGATAAGTGGGACTTCATCAAAATTAAACCTTTTGTGCTTCAGAGGATATTATCAAGAAAGTGAAAAGACAACTCACAGAATGGGAGAAAATGTTTGCATATCATATATTGGATACGGAACTCATATCTAGAACATACAAATAACTCTTACAACTCGATAATAAAAAGACAACTAACCCCATTAAAAATTGAATAGATATTTCTTCAAAGAAGATTCACAAATGACCTATAAGCACATGAAAATACGCTCAACATTGTTAGCCATCAGGGAAATGCAAGTCAAAACCAAAATGAGATACTTCATACCCATTAGGATGGCTATATTCAATACGACAAATAAAAAGTATTGGTGTGGATTTGGAGAAATTGAAATCCTGCTGCTGGGAATGGAAAATGGTGCAGCCTCTTTTGAAAACAGTTTGGCAGCTCCTCAGAAGGTTAAACATGGAGCTGCCATCTGATCCAGCAATTTCACTCCCAGGTATATCCCCAAGAGAAATGAAAACATATGTCCGCACAAAAACTGGTACACAAATATTCATAGCAGCTTTATTCATAACAGCCCCAAAGTGGAAGCAACCTAAAATGTCCATGAACTGACTAATGGATAAATTAGATGTAGAATGTTTTTACAGCAGTAGAAAAGAATGCAGTACTGGTACATACCACGACATGAATGAACCTTGACAATATCATGCTAAGTGAAAGAAACCACTCAACAAAGAACCATATATGTATGACCCCACTTACATTAACTGTCCAGAATAGCAAAATCTATAGAAACAGAAAGTAGGTTAGTGGTTGCCTAAGGCTTGGAGGGGGCAATGGGGAGGTTGTGTGACCTTGCCGCTCCAAGCATGGCTTTGGGTCCCACTCTAAGCAGCCCAGCGAAGGTGCGGTAGGCTTCCCTGGGAAGCCGTGATCTGCCTGGAAGAGGAGTCCTCCAGGTGTGTGGGTAGGGAGGGTGGCCCACTCCTGGAGCTCTCCCGGGCTTTCAGGAAGAAGCAGACTTGTGAGGCAAGGTTACTTCTCCCTTTTTCACCTGACGTGGTTGTTGGCTACAACGTCAGCTGCCATGTCTGTCAGGACAGTCCCTCTGTTGACTCTGACATGGCCAGGGCAAGGGTTTAGAAATGTAGGGGCACACTCTGCATGCTGGTCATTCTGACAGTTTACTAGTGTCTGTCTGCTTCCTGGACTCAGGCTGAAGCCTCCAGAGTCCATGTTCTGAAGACCCTGGCAGCCCAGGCATTATGATACTGCATTGCTTTGAGGCCAACCACATCATACCCTTGTAGGTTTCAGTTTCTTTCCCTGTGCGCAGTAGGCAAGGGGGTGACACAGTAGACGACTCTGCTGGGCAAATAAGCTTAGGAGTATGGAAAATAGCAAGATTCCAGAGGCTGTTCCTTTCTCTTCCAACTCTAGTCCCAGCTTCATCTCTGGCTTGCTCTTTTAATGCTGTCCCTCAGTTTCTTGTCTGTGAAATGGGAACAAGCAGACTTAAATTATCATATACTTCCCTCGTAGGTGGGAGGTCAATAAATATCTAGCTCTGGTCTCCCAGGGGTTTGGGGAAAGGATGAGGGCCCCTGTGATAGGCTTTCTGCATATGTGTGACCTTTATCCCAAGAAATCTCGTGATGCTCATGAATACCTGCTTATGACATGGATAGGCCCCAGCAGTGGACACAGTTTGGGCCTCCCTTTTCCCTTTCCTTGTTTAGGGAGAGGGAGCTTGGGGACACATGCCTGGGATCATGGCACATTAGACTGCAGAAGGAAAGAGGAAGATGGAGTTGCAGCTTAGTGGTGGGGACTCGTGCTTGGGTAACACCTCCCTTGAGGATCTGTCACTGTCCCGAGTCAGATGTCAGACGGGGCTGGAGGAGGAGTATGTTCACAGATCTTCATGCAACCTGGACAGCCCACTTGACAGTCCCTTCCTTTTGCCCTCTGGGGTCCCTGTAAGGAGAGGCCAGCAACATCTGTAAGGTCTGAGCCTGGGGAGGTCAGGCTTATAGAAGGACCAGCTGTGAGCCTCATAGGTGCTCAGGGACATCAGGCCTGTCTCCTGCCCCAACTCCCCCCTGGTCTGTCCTTCCTTACTTCCTCCTTCCTCGCTCTTTTATGTAGATCTAAGCCAAACCTTGGATGTACATAAGTAAAGATAATACATTCCCTTCACCTAAGGTCCTACTCAGTGATGCCAGAAACTTGGCCCATCTCTTCCCCCATGACTAACGAATACCCAAGCTTTCTCCCAGCCACTGTTGCTTCAGCCCCTCAGATCCTGAGGGGACCTCAGGACAAACAAGCACACTGAGACAAGGTATGACCCAACTAGCCCCACAATGCCATCCACACTTCCCATGGCATTGTGACATCAGGGCAAGAGGCCAGAGCTGTATAAACTGTCCTCACAACGGTGACCTCAGGCTTTCCCATGGGATCTGGCAATGTGGAGGAAGGATGGAAGCCAATGCCCACATGTGGCCTTGGATTTGCCCCAACCTGTCCTCTGTGCAGAGAGAAGGGGCAGGAGCCTCCTGGGCTGTGGGCTCTTCCCTGTCTCATGGTCCAAGCTGAGTCACAGGCAGCAGACAGCCAGGAGAGCTAGCAATCAGTGGACTCCCTTCCTCCTGCCTGGAGGAGTGGGGACCATGCTGCTCTGCCTTCTGGGTACCCACTGGCTTCTGGGGGAGATCAAATGAAACAAGGGATGGGGCCCCCACACCCCCATAAATATATTGATTCCCTCATTAAGTGAATGTGGAGCGCCAAACCACGTGGTCCCAGGCACAGTGGTAAGTGCTGAGGTCATAAGGAGGTCCTGCCCTTGGGCGGTTCACCATAGTGGAGGAGATCCTTGTAACTGGCTGATGGAGTTTAGCACAGGGTGCTATGGACTCCAGAGGAGAGGCACACGCCAGACCAGCATGGGAGAATCAGGGAAGACTTCCTAGAGGAGATGGCAGTGCTAAGCTTCAAGGGGCCACTGGGATGGATGATGTGGAGAAGGGCAGTTCTACGACAAGTTTAGAGGCTCAGAAGAGGGAGAGAGACTCAAAACTGACACTCTGCTAACTAGGACCTGGAACATGCTCCTCCAGGGCCCCAGGCCAGTGAGATGGTGCGAGGTCTTGTGCTGTGTGACCCTGGTTGAGGAAAGGCTGGTGCGCTTGTCCAGCCAACTCCCTGTATAACCACACGTCTGTGTATCTATACCATCCCTGGAGCTCTGAGCTACCTCTCTGCAGCCCTTCTCCCCCAGATTCTGCCCGTCAGGCACAGAACAGCAGTGTGTGTGTGTGTGTGTGTGTGTGTGTGTGTGCGTGCGCGCGCGCGCACGCGCGCGTTCATGGACGCTCATGCGTGTGTGTACGCACATAGTTGCATGTGCAGCTGTGAGTACCGGAGGAGGGGCCTCTACCAAGTAATTACTACCTGTCTCTGGAAACTGGGGCTATGTCTGCAGATCAGAGTGAGTGCTACTGGGAACAGTTCATGTCTCTGGTCAGAGTGTGACCCAGGGACTGACAATCTGGGCAGGCGAGACCTGGGGACCAAGGTCTTAGGAGCAGGGTCACTGACAACCTGGGTAGGTGAGGCCTGGGGGCAGAGATCACAGGACCAGAGCCAGGCCTGGCGATTTCTGTGGTGACCTGACCTTCAGCAGGGGATCTTCCCCAAGCCCGGGAAGGCATGCCACACCTAAGCATTTCATCTATGGTGGGCAGCAAAGAGGACGGGCACATACAGGCCCAGGGCCTCCAATAACAAATACGTGAGCTGAAAGGAAAGTCTTTCTTGCCCTGACTCTGTTCTGAGCTGAATGGGGAGGAGAGGGGTTTGCCCCAGACTTGCTTTTGTGGTCAGAGAGAGGTGTACCCCCATTTGCTTCGTACAGTGGCTAAGTGCCCGAAAGGGAGTCTCACTGTCTTCCAGAATTCCGAACCAGTGTGCCCTCTCTCCTACAGGTGGAAGGTTTGGGGCCTTAGCCATTCCATGCCCTTCGCCCCCTCTTTGGCTTCTCTCCTCCCTCTCCCTCCCTCCTTGCTGCTCCCTGCAGGTCCCTGTCCGTACTCACCCCCAACAAGGCACCCTTTCCCCAGCTGATGCAGCCTGTAGCCTCATGCACCCAGGCAGCACAGACAGCCTGCTCTCCCCTGCCCTTCCCTTTGCCTGACAGTAACCTCTTCCACAGCTGATGTCACCCTGCTTTGCACTGACACAGCAGCTGAGCTGGGCACAGCAGGGCTGCAAGGTCCAGAGGGCAGCTGGCTGTATGCAGAGCCAAGATTCCCTCCGTGCCCCCTACCCCCAGCCTTTCCCAGCCAAGAGTCTGCTGCTCTCCCTCTGGGCCAGTTCCATACTCCGAGCCAGTGTATCCACCTGGGGATTGAGTGTTGACGGAGGCTTCACAGTGCCCAGTGGAAGGCCAATTCTCTGTTCTGAAGGGGACAGGGGTGGAGAATGGAGCCAGAGTTCTGGTCCTGCCCCTGGGGAGCTCACAGCTTTCCAAGAGAAACAGGACAAAGCACAAGAGCTAACCAGGCGGGATCATATCTGTCGACGGCAGAGTATAAACATACCATACATATTAAGTGGGGTATGGGTTCAGGAAAGGGAGAGGGGCCCTTCCTAACCGAAGTGCCCCTAGCATTGATTAGAAGAAGAGGATGGGCCTGAGACAAACACATTTAGCATTTTTTTTAAGTGTCTACTCCTGTGCACTGGGCTAGGTGCTCTGACAAACTACTAATATTTATTGACGTATTTAACCTTCTTTTACAAGGCTCAGAAAAGCTGTGCCCGTCTGGGGCTGTCGGGGTGGAGGATGATGTGGTGGGACTGTATCACCTGCATCTGCTGGGTGTGTGATAGATACTTCGTAGATTTGTCTAGTAAGTAGTGCTTTGCCAAGCACAGAACAATCGTGCTAAGCAGAGAGTGGGAATGAGTGGTGCTGGTCCTGCTTTTCCCAACCCCTACCTGAAAAGGGAAAATCCTACACTTGCCCCCAGCTTTGCCTTTGACGTCTAGGTGTAAATAATGTAATCAGGGTGGATTTCCAGGCTAGTTCTCTGCTGCTCCCAGGCCAGGGGTTGGCTGGATGCCCTTTTAAAGCCCAGAGTTATTTCCTTCTATTTCCCTAAGGGACTCTGGGTTTGCAATGTCATCTGGCCCAGACATGCTCTTGCAGAATCCTTGGTTTCCCCATGTGCTCCTTTCAGGCAGCAGCCCAGAGAGCCAGCTGTATTCATCCCATCCCTGCCAGGCCTGTCTCTCAGCTGAGGACCAGCCAGGGGGATGGAGGCACCAAACCCAGACAGAGTTCCGCACACAGCGGTCCCCTCGGCCCAAAGAGCACTCAGGGCGCCTTCAGTGGCTATTGACTCAGTCAGTCCCTGTCGTGCCAAGCACCCAGCAGTCTTCTTTCCTAACACCCTTCTTACCAAACTTCTGCTTTCCATGGGCAAATGCCAACTTCTTCTTCCTGACCCCCAAGAGCTACCTGGGCCTCTTGACCACGTGAAAAAGCTATGGCTGCCCTGTTATATACTTGGCCTTGGCTAAGGCCAGAACCATACTGCCAACTCTGGGGCCAGAGGAGGGTCACCCGAGACAGCAGGACCCCAGGAAAGGGATGGGGCCTGGTGCTGGCCAAACGCTTCCTGCCAGGGCAGGCTGGCACCTGGGCCTGTGAGTCAGGGCTGAAGCCAACACCCAGCTAATCCCATTACCTCCTTCACTTTTCAGGGCTTATAAGCAAGAGGGAGGCAAAGGCAGGGCCTGGAAAAAGTCGGGCTTTCTTGGGAGGGTGCAGGTGCCTGGATCCATCCAGGAGAGCAGAGAGTCAGATGCAGGGAATGGGAGGAGCCTGTTCTCGGGTCTCTGGGGGGTGGGGTTGGAAGGTGGGGAGTAAAGTCAGCACAGAGGTGTGAGGTGGGGATTGAATTGCCCCCCTGAGAGGTGGGGAACACAGGTGGCCCTTGGTGGAGACTCCTGAGGGCTGAGGTTACTCCTTCTCCAAAGGAAGGTGTGGAGGCCATGAGAACAGGCCTTACGGACCTCCGCTACTGGTGGAGTAGTTGACCAAGAGCCTCCACCTGGGCCACTTCTAGGTGTGCAGCCTGGGAACTTCCAATTCCTAGGAGCAGCCCAGCCAATAATTGAGCTCAGAAGGGATATTAAGGCAGCCCCTTTCCTGGGAGACACAGAATTCTCCTGGTGGTTTATTTTGGCTCCTTGAAGGTCCTGGCAAACCTTTCTTAGACTAACTATACTACAGGAATCCACCCAACTTTCCTACCCTCTCTCCTTCATTCAGGGTCAGACTTACAGTCTGGTCTGACAACTCTCCCAGCCTTCCTAGGCTCACTCCCTGTCTTCACTCACAGGTGCTTCCCCCACTAAAAACCTTTGCACCTTTATCCAGTCATGGCTACTGCTTCTCAAAAGACCCAGGTTAACTCAGAAAGCTACTGTGTCTCCAGAATGATAAATCCCTGTGGGTTAGGACCGGTTAGCAGGGCCAGAACCTTTAGAATTACCCAGAAGAGAAGAATAAGTAACAGGAAGGAGCAGGGGAGAGAAACAGTCCCTAGGTTGGAGACCCTCTGAGCGCATAGCCTTCCAAACTGGTTTTGTCTGCACTTAAACTAACAGGAGACAGGGTGAGGGTCCTGCTGCCACCTGGTGGAAATTTTAGGCAAAGCACCATTGCACCTTTCCACTCTTCTGTGATTCTGCTCAAGAGGGTGGGAGTGGAGAATTTATTCTGGGGTTTGGGGTCCTCTCTCCCTCATTAACAGCATAAATCAGAGGAACTGAATTCCAAACTTTGCACTCAAACGTTTGTCCTTTAAAATCATCACCATAGTTGTTCATGTCTGTGTAGATGCTAAAAATCATTGGCTGTACACTTTAAATGGGTGAACTGTATGGTCTGTGAATTATATCTCAATAAAGCTGTTTTTAAAATTCAGCACCATAAAAGGAGTTGGAATGAACTGAAACTTTTATTTTTTTAATTTTATTTTATATTGGAGTATAGTTGATCTACAATGTTGTATTAGTTGCAGGTGTATGAACTGAAGCTTTTCGAACATGAAGATGAGGATGGTGGGTTTCGGCTTCTTGGGACATCCCCAAACAGATATGCAAGAAGGTCACACAGCAGGTACTCAATAAATACTTAGTAAATTACGTGTGCGGTTAAATGGAGCCGCTTCTTTCATTGCCTCACCACCCACACCTTAACCTCTACACACCGACTCCTCCAAATCAGGCATCTCCAGCCTCCTCACTTTTCAAGGTCTCCTGAGAGATTCTAGTCTAAACATCCAAAAGCTTTTATCGGAACCCATGACCTTTTAGCACCATTTGATACTGTCCATCAGCATCCTCTTCTTAAAACACTCCTCCTCTGGCTTTTGTGTCCTTAAAATCCCTGTTCCTCCTTCTGTCTCTAATGACTCTCTCTCCCTTTTGGCCCCTCTTCCTCCAGCTCCTTAAGCCCTTTTCTCTCTTTGTTCAATCCAATCCTTTGGCAATCTTGACTGTTCCTGTGGGTCCAATAAACACTTTGAGCCACACGATTCCCACATCGCTCTCCCCAGTCTTTATTACCCTCTCAAACTCTAACCCAAATTGTTCAATGGCCTCTCAGATTTTCATCATCTTAACACTTCAGAGTCAAATGTACCTAAAGCTGAATTCCTCACCTTCCTACTGAAACCCGCTCCTTTTGATCCTTCTCCTCAGCCCCCTTTTAATAGCATCACCACCCTTCCAGTTGTCCAGGTTTGAGACCTTAGATGTACTTTTGATTTCTCTCCCTTGCACCCCACATCCAACCAGGTGCGTTATAATCCCAACAGGTTCTGCCTATGAGATTTCTCATATATCTTGCCATTCCTTTCTATTCTTATTTCACCGAAGGAAATTCAGGCTTTCGTTATCTGTCCCTGAACTAGCACAGCAACCTTCCAACTGATTTTCTTGCTTCCAATTTCTCCCCAAACCAACCCATCCTGTTGTCACACTATTTTTCATAAAATATAGCTTTAATTTCATTACTCTGTTCAGATGCTTCTTTTGTCTTTCTGTTGCCTAATGAATTAAATGTCTGGTATCTGAGGCCTTCCATATTTACTCCCAACTCTCTTTCCAGGCTTCCTATTCTCCACCCAATGTGGGATTGTTCTTCCAAAAGAGGCTTACTTCCAAGTTCCCACCTGCCTCCCTTTGTACACTCTGCTGCCCCTGCATGATGACACACAGGAAGTCATTATCACTGTAGTCAGACCCAATTCGGAAGCCTAATGCCACCGTAAGTTCTCTCTCTGATCCTCAATTTCTTCCACCCATAAAATGGAGATAATGAAAAGCTATCCCATAGGATTGTGTGAGAATTAACTGAGATAATACACAGTAAAGTGTCTGGCATGTGGGTGGTTAATAAATAGTAACTATACTTTATTACTGTCTCTTAAAATATTATCCATTCTTCAAATTCCATCTCAATGCCATTTCGTTCAAAATTCCTTTCTTGACCTTCCCGCTTCCAAACCCAATCTCCTCCCTTCCTCTGTTAGATGCTGGACTTCTCATTACATTACTTATCATTGTAGCTATTTTCATACCTGTCACACATTTCGCTCATATTCTTCCCTAACTGTAATCTCCAAGGAAGTAGCAATTAGGCTTAGAGCAAGCCGGTGATAAGCAAATCTATTGCATGATGACTCCCATGTCAAGAAATGAACTGTACTGATATTTCGCTGACGGGGAGAGCTAGTGTGGTGAGGGCAACCAGCCAAGAGGTTCTCTGAGTCTCAAATGAAAATGAACCTCAGGTCTCTATGAACATAACTACTGACAACCTCAGGTGTCTATGAACATAACTACTGACAACCTCAGGTCTCTATGAACATAACTACTGGCTTTTAAAAAATTATTATTTTTTCCAAATGTGAAAATACTCATAATCATTGTAGAAAAAAATCAGCAAAATAAAAAACATCTATAATCACACCATCCAGAGCTACTGCTACTAAATTTTTTATTCTTCAATATTACTCCTTTTTTTCTGATGCATCTCTCTAAGTATATACACAGGAAATTTGGATTCTATAGATGTATATGCCAGAATTTTCATATAACATATATTGAGCATTTTCTATGACATTAACTATTATTCAAAAATGTCGTTAATTTCCGCACAAAAATCCATTATGTGAATGTGTCTTAATTTATTTAATCTTTTCTTTTTTTCTATTGTTGGATATTTGGGCTTCCTCTTTTTTAGCTTTTTCTTTTTTTTTAAACTGTTATCAATCATGCTGATAGAAATACCAAGACAGAGTTCTAGATTTGGGATTACAGGGCCAGTGGAATAAAAGAAAAGAAAGCTCTTGGTTCTGAATTCTTGTTCAGGAATTTTTTTTTTAATTTTGAAATACAATTGACCTTTATTGAGTTATGATTGCCGTACAAAAAGCTGTACTTATTTAATGTGTACAACTTGGTGAGTTTGGCGATAAGTATACACCTTTAAAACCATCACCTCAGGAAATTTTAATCAATTTGTGGTTTCACCAGCTACTCTAGCTCTTTTATTCATTTGTCTGTTTTTCAGAGTTTGAAGAGATAACCAATTTCAGGAGTGAAAAAGTGGTTGGATCTGTGTCTTTGGAAAGACCCCTGAGGCTTGTGTAATTCAAGCTTAGCTCAACTCACATTCCAGTGACCATGCAGGGATAAAGATCACTGTACGTTTTAACATTTCTTGCAGTGTTGTAACTTTCTCCTTGTTTGGTCTTTTAACTCAGTCTGTTTCCTTGTGCATACTTTGCTGCAGGGACAAGATGGGGGAAGAGAGATAGAAATCATCATTCTATTCCTCACTGGCCTCAGAAAGTTAGGTCTCCTGCCGTATAGCCACACAGCACTTTTGCTTCTCCCTTGCAGCACTTTTTATGATTATAAATCATCAATTATTTGTGTATTTGTTTAATGTTTATCTTCTTCACCAGAATGTAAGTTTCATGAGACAGGGGCCCTGATGGTCTCATTTACTGCTTCATCCCCAAAGTGCAGCATAATCCCTACCTATATTCGGCACTCAGTAAACACCTACAGAATGAATTACCATTGGAATGAGGACTCAGGATGGAAGAATATGTGTCTTCCATAATGGGGCTCTCAGAGGCGGGGACAAGGAGGTGTCTTGGGTGCTTGCCCTGAAACCCTGAGGTGATGCTGGAAGAGCGAGCCCTGGGGAATCTGCCCTGGTGCTCCAGTCTCCCCTCCTCACAGGCTTGGGACTTTCAGTCAACAGTGCCTCATTGTGAAATTTGGTGAGTGGCTCCGAGGGGAAGAAGAATTGCGTTCTCTCATGTCCTCTTCCCTGAGCCTCTCTATCCTCCATCCCTTTTCCCTCTCATGCCTTTCTTTCTCCTGGTGTATCTCCTCGCCTTTCTTTCTAGGCTGGTATCTCCAGCTCACATGGACCTCTTTCCTTCCCCACTCCACCCACTCCAGCAGGTGGCCTAACACTTCACACCAGCTACAGAACACTGCCTGCCACAGGGGGAGCTCTGCCTAGAAGGGATAATGCTGATGGATTATGTCAGGACACGTGAGCTCTCCGGATGACGGGACTACACTCAGCAAGAGGACATAATCATGGCCTCAGACCCATTTCCCAGGGCTTAGTCAACTGACAACTAACTTTCCTATTTTTGTTGGTGATATCATCTGTCTCCTACCACCTGGGTTTGATTGCTTCCCTCCATCTGTCCAATCTTCTGTAGAAGGTATGGACAGATGGACATTGATGTCCAGGAGGGTCCTCTAGAAATGGGAGGAAAGCTGAGGGTCTCATTCAAAGGGTTCTTTTTGGAGAGATGGAAGATACAAAGTGTATTCCAGAAGGACTTTGAAATCAGGGAGGTGGAAGGAAGGGAGAAAAAGGTTGAAGTGGGTCCTTTTGATGAGGAGATGGGTCACCTCCAGCCTCTCTGTGAGGTCCCTGGTGAAATAGAACAAAGGCTCTTTTCTTGCTGTCCTGGGCTGGGACAGCTGCAACAGGACTTCATATACCTGGACCTTCCAACAGATCTGGCTTGCTCATTGTGGTGTATGGAGAAGCTGGGACTTGTGGTGGCCCCTGGTGCAGTGCTGTGGTGTCTGTTACATGAAAACAGGCAGGGGAGGAGTCCCTTCTGCTTAGCCTACTCAGGTTGTTTGCTTGGTCCACGATGTTTGTTGTTGAAGTCTTGTGCTACTCAAATTTCAGTATTTTTTTAAATAAATTTATTTATTTATTTGTTTGTTTTTGGCTGTGTTGGGTCTTTGTTGCTGCTTATGAGCTTTCTCTAGTTGCGGCGAGCGGGGGCTACTCTGTTGTGGTGCGTGGGTTTCTCATTGCGGTGGCTTCTCTTGTTGCGGATCATGGGCTCTAGGCACGCGGGCTTCAGTAGCTGTGGCTCGTGGGCTCTCGAGCGCAGGCTCAGTAGTTGTGGCACAGGGGCTTAGTTGCTCCGCGGCATGTGGGATCTTCCAGGGCCAGGGCTCAAACCCATGTCTCCTGCATTGGCAGGTGGATTCTTAACCACTGCGCCACCAGGGAAGGCCCGAATTTTGGTATTTTTACTATGCAGATGACTCTGGTGGTGAAGGTTAAGCTCTTATACCCAGGGTTCTTTCTTATAGATAAGTGATTTCTAGTGTCTTCCACTGAGAATCATTGCCATAGTGAGCCATTGTAACTTATAAAGTGTTTCCTACTGTTTATGTCTATTGGGGTGAAAAAGGTTGAGTCACTATGTAAAATACAGAAGGTGGTTTGCAGCTTGCTTCTCCCTGTAGAACCTGGACTGTCAATCTCCCCAGAGTTCCTTTCTCTAAAGTATGGAAAGTGTCCTATCCCAGAGGAAGTTCTATGGAAAACTTATAAGGAGATGGACCACAAGTTTCCATCTTATAGACTTTGATGTCTCCGGACTGTTTGTCAAGGCCTAGCAGATCCAGGTAGCACTGGAGAAGCTGGCTGGGATGGGGATGTTGTGAAAAGGAAGTACACTGGTGGTGGGAAGAGGATAACTCTCTTCCTGATGTCTGCATGAGGAGAGCATGTGACCAAAAAATTTATCCCACTGAAGCAATGGGACCAATTCACCAAGTGGTTAAGAGCCTTCATAACGAAGAGGTACTTTTGGTTTAGATGACTCACAAGGCTTGTCCTGTGGTTATAAAACTCTTCTAAGAGGTGCTTTCATTCAAAGGCTACTTGTATAATACCCTCCACCTGAAATGCTACCATTCTATTCTGTTGGTGTCATCTGAAATGAAATGGGTGTAGGCACAGAGAGTTCTGGGGCCCTTGTCCTTCAGGGGCAATGACAACAGAGTCCTGGCTGAAGGTGTCTACCTTAACCATGAACTGCTGTGTGTGAGTGGAATGCACCAGGATGGATGCAATGGTATGATCATTAAATTTGTTGTGTGCTTTATAGTGTACAGAGTTTATAAAGACTTCTATATTCTATTTTAGTTTTAAAATAGTCCTTAAGGTCAACAGGGCTGGCCTTATTATCAACAATTTGCAGATAGGTAAAGAAAGTCTCAAAAGGGACTTGTCCAGAACCATCTGGTCAGTGTGTTGCTGAACAAAAAGTTAAACCCAGGAGTTCTGGTTTCAAGTTCAAGCGTCTTGGGTTTTGCTACAGGACTCCCCTGAAATGAGCTGCCCTTTTTAACAGAGTGAAGTCAAGTGCCAATAGAAGCTGGAGGGCATGGAGAACTGCTGGCCATTAAATCATTAGGAGATCCCACTTTATTACCACATTTACAACTTCTTGAGTAAGACTAAACCTCTTAGGAACACAGAACATCTTTTGAGAATATTTCTCAAGCTCTGTTTCATAACCTGTGCCCCATGGGGGCATTATAGGTTGATCCTTACTTGGCGAGTGCTCCAGACGGAGCAGGGAAGAGCAATGTTGGCCAGGTAGGTGATCGTGACAGGTCACACACTGCTGGCCTTAAGCTCCCAGTGATACCGAGGAGTGCCCTGTGGGGCTCCTGGGTACAAAGCCTTTCTGTGTCCCCCATTTCTTTGATTATAGGATATAGTCTTCGTTCAGCCTCCTTGACCTTCCCCGAGTTCCAATGGGCAGATTCAAGCAGTTACTAATTAGGGAAGGGAGGGGATGAGAGACCAGGGAGAAACAAACCGTCAAGAGAAACAGTAGTGCAGCCTTGGGGCAAGGTCCTGGTTCCCCATCAAGGATACACACAACAATATCTTTGAGCTGTTTTGCAGATACTGAAACCCCCTCCAGGTGGGAGAAATTAATGATTAATGATGGTATGCTGCCCACAGGCAGGTAGACCTCAGACCAGTTGGAACCTGAAGGTTGATGATGCTGACTCCTACTTACCTCACCACCAACCCATCAGGAGAATGTCCACAAGCTGATCACGGCCTCTTTGAACCATTACTGTAAAACTTCTCACTATCCTCTCCAAGAGGGACACATAGTTTTCAAGGGCAGGAGCACACTGTGTCCCCCTTTGCCTGGCAAAGCAATAAAGCTGTCCTTTTCAACTTCACCCCAAACTCTGTCTCTAAGATTTGATTCGGCACCAGTGTACAGAGAAGCTGAGCTTTCAGCGTCATCAGGGGTCTGGGACCTGTCACGTGATGAACCTCCTTGGGTCCATCCAAACCCCTGCTATTCACAGGCCTCCCCGAGGATACAAAATTACCCCAAAGGAACCAGAAACCGTCTCCAGTTCCTTTCCCCACTTCTCTGGACTCTACTGCTAGCTTCCTGTTCATCACCTCTGTCCCAGAGTTCAGTTTTGCAAGCCGGGGGTCCTTTTGCAATTGTTTGAAAAGCATGTGGGTGAGAGATACCAGCTCCCTTTCCTTCACTATCAGATGATTTCAGACAAAATGAGCAGTACAGGCCCAGTTCCTGATCCTTTGTCTTCCCAAAGAAAACAAACACCTTGGAATGTATGTCCCACTAACCAAAAAAACAGAAAGATGGGAACTCCTCCATCTAGGAAAGCTCACAGAGTGGCCTTAGCTCCAGCCCAGACAGAGAGTTAATTCCCTTCATAATACCTGGGCCTGGGGCAGGAGCTCCATGCAGCAGACCCAGGGGTAGGACAGGCGCCATCTCAGATGCTGAGGTACATTTATTTATCAAGGAGCTGAGCCCAGCCCTGGGTTGTCTGGGATCAGGATCTCTTTATGGGGGACACTGAAGACCGGTGACTTCCACCAGGCTGATGTTTTACTGAGCACAAAGGTGGGCTTCAGGCCACCGCATCAGTAGAGTAGCCCAGATGGGGAACCAGGAGCTGGAGAGGGGGCAGCTCCCACTCCAGCCATCAGGGAGGAGGTAAGCACCTGCCCTTGTGGGACCAGCCCCGTACTGAGCCTGTAGATGAACGGGCCAGGGCATGTGATCAGAGGCTGGATCCGGGCACAGGCAAGGATGTGCTCAAGGGTCCTTGCCAGGGTTTTGATTCAGAAACCAAGACTGGATAAAAAGCAGATCAGCCTGGATACCTCTTCTATGAGCATTTTGTGCTCCTGCGTTCAGTTCTAGGTCCAGTACTAAGCAGAGCCACAAGATAAGATTGTCAGCTGAGCTGGGTCCAGATATACCTTCCGCTTAAGGAGTCTCAGGTCACACAGTCCTTGCCCTTTGCTCTCTGATCCATCTTCCCAGTCAGTGCTTAGCCTTTTTCCTAGGCTGAGCCCTACCCCTTCAAAGAAGACCTTTCTAGCAGTATAGCTCACCCATAAGCTACAAGAGGGCAGACCTCGGAAAAAAGGATACAGCTAAGCTGGAACTCTGCAGGCTTTTCCCCTCCTCATCAGTGGCCAGAAAGCCTGTCCCTTAAGTATCTGAAGCAAGGGGTCCTCCTGCCACTATCCTTCTCCCCCAGCTGTGGGGGTGGAATGAGGTAGGAGAGGGGGCAGCTCCAGGTGAGACAGTAAAAGAGCCTCAGACACTGTTGGCTGAGCCTGGGAGGGAGGCAACACTTTTCAGTCTCCTGTGCCTGCCCTTGGTCCCCACCCCGATCCATGGCGGCCCTTTCAGGAGCTTTTAGTGGACATGAACTCAGACCTGCTGTGGAGTCGGCCAGCCTCCCTCTTCTCTCAGCCCCACCCATTGCTCTTTCATCACCTCTTTTGTCTGACTCAGGACCATCCCTCCCAGGCCCCATCTGCAAGCAGCCCTCCTCTCCCCACAACATTCACCTCTCTCACCCCTCCTTCCTTCCAGCCCCAGTCTCCACACCCTCCTATTCCCCTGAACAGGCACCTGCTTTCCTCCTACAAAAGGCAGGAGACAGAGGCTGTGTGAGACCAGCTGCTCTCACACTCCCTTTCCTTTGCCCTCTGCTGGCTAGGCTGGGCTGTGCCTTTGTTCTGTCTTCCTCCCAGGTGAGAGTGGGTACCTGAGGTGCCAGGTCTCCTGCCTCATTCCCCATGAATGCTGTGCAATGTCCCGCGGGGCAGGAGCTGCAAAAGCTGGGGAGCGGAGCCTGGGACAACCCCGCCTACATTGGCGCCCCCTCCCCGCGTGGGACACCAAGGATCTGTACCATCTCCAGTGAGGTGCCTCCTCCATCCCAACCCAAGAAGCCTGAAGATGGACCCCAGGAGAAGGCACACAAGACCCTGGTGTCCAGTTGCTGCCTTCAGATCTGTCGTGGCGTCAGAGGTACCTGGTGGGGGAGGGTTCTCCTGAGATACTGGAGTCAGGAGAAGGGGTCCACAGAAGCTGTTGGAAGGGAATACAGTCTGAAGAAGAGGTGGAATCTCAGTGTGTCTTTGAGGTTTGTGAATGGTCTGCGTTAGAGCTGAATGCCCCAGAGTACAGAGGCTAGTTTAGTGGTCTCCCAGAGGGAGAGCCTGGCACAGTCATCTCTTGGGGACCCAGAAGGGTATGAGGGAGCTAGTTTGAGGGAAGACACGGATGTGATGATGCCTTAGACTGCCCCACCTGAGATAAGGTGACAGGTAAAAGGGCTGGGGTAGAAATGAGAATAAAGTCCAGGGACTGATAGGTAGGGTAACTGGAAGGAGCCCTGCTGTTGGGAATCCTGGGCGTCTTTCCAATGTCCCTCCCTTAGGACTTTGGGGAACAACCTTGACTGAGAACACAGCTGAGAACCAGGAACTTTATGTCAAGACCACCCTGCGGGAGCTTTTGGTGTACATGGTGTTCCCGGTGGACATTTGTTTCTGTGAGTAACATCTGTCTCTGTGCACATCTGTGTGTGAGAACATCTATGTGTACAACAACTGGGCACACACCTCTGTGGGCAACATCTGTGGGGACAGCCTCCATCTGTGCGAGCAGGCTGTGCCCTGGGATCTTTATATCAATAATAACATTCTATTTTATACCTTTTCAGCTTAAGATTTTTTAATTAAAAAGAAGTTGTCACTGAGTTCAGGAGAAAAAGGCAGACTATTGGAAAGCTTTTAATACAGGTTACTTCTTCACGTGTTATAAGAGGAATCCACTTTTTAAGTTCAAGTTCCTGATATCTGCTTAACAGCCACTGTTTTCTATTAGCAGGTGGAAGTTTTTACCCTTCTGTAAAGAGTGGAAGACACTCCTTTTTATTTATTTATTTATTCATTTATTTGGTTGCACCAGGTTTTAGTTGTGGCAGGCAGGCTCCTTAGTTGCAGCTCCCAGTCTCCTCAGTTGTGGCATGTGAACTCTTAGCCATGGCATGCTTGTGGGCTCTAGTTCCCTGACCAGGGATCG
The DNA here is from genome assembly GCF_951394435.1 of Stenella coeruleoalba. NCBI lineage: Eukaryota > Metazoa > Chordata > Mammalia > Artiodactyla > Delphinidae > Stenella > Stenella coeruleoalba. The sequence continues at coordinate 27,932,544 of NC_137162.1, forward strand.
AACCCGGACCCCCTGCATTGGAAGTGCGGACTCTTATCCACTGTGCCGCCAGGGAAGTCCCAAGACACTCTTTTCTGTTCAGAAAAAATAGTTTGGTGGGTTTCACAGAGTTATTATACTAGGTCTGATCCACATTTCTTTGGAGGCAGGAGGAAAAAGATTCAGCAGGCCTTAGAGCTCAGATCCCTAATAAAAGGATTAAAGATGCAAATGGTGTGGTAGTCAGTGCAGCTAAGGTTCTCCCCTGTGAAAGAGCACCATGTCACAGGCTTTGAGGGAAGCTTATCTGAAGATCTATCTATAGATATAAGCTGGGAAGGTTTGGTCTCTAAGTTGAGAGAAGCAAGTGAATAGATAGATCGGTGAACCATGGAAGAATAGAGTCAAAGAATTAGAGATAATAATAAAGGTGGACCAAACAGATGCTATAAGGCCTACGGATAAACATGCTTTGCTTTTCTATTAATTGCTTCTTTAAATTTTTGCACAAGTGAATTTTGGCTAGTTTCATAGAGTTGTGTGTGTATGCGTGTGTTGATTGAAGCTGCAGCTTGGACCTTACAACTAAGGTGCCTCCATTACTAGGTGGCTTTATACCCCACAGAAGCCTCTGTTCTTTTTAGGATGCATGAATCGTTTGCAAGTAGACTCTGAAGGTCTGATTATATAAGTTTTGGTTTAAAATTTCATCATCTTTGTGAGCTATCCACATGTGTATGAGCCCTCTAGGAAAGCTGAACACTTGTTTTGGTTGTACTCTGTTGGGACTCACTCTGTGGGGATAGACGGGACAATTCTACATGTTTACCACAGGCCATCAGCATGGAGTGAAAGGAGGCAGAGCATATGGGGAACAACAGTCAACCCAGTGTACATTTTTGGGGGCCCATTTGATTCCTTTCAGCAATGACTCTCAGAAATTCGTTTGTTGACATACTGACTTTTTGTCTTAACCATCTGCTAGGAAGGAGTGTTTCTCTCCTTTTTCAGATCCTGTGACAACAGCTGTAACCTGCAGGCAGAGCCTTTCTCTATAAATGACTCAAATATCTCCATTTCCAGGTTAGCCTTTGGAGCAAGATTGGGAGGTTTCTAGCTCCCCAGAGTTAGACTGAACCATTCTGGCTTCAGGGTGGGAAGCTTAAGTTCTATCCACTTGTGTTCTCTACTTTTTGAGATCTCAATGCACCGACAAATACTAGATGGTCTGTAACTTGCCAAAGTCTGAGTCGTGGACTCAGTCCAATAATTACAGAATCCTGAAGTGGCCAGGAGCTTTAGAGGTCATCTAGTTCAAGGATGCAGAAATCCTTTCTCCAAGATCCCTCCTGTGGTTCTCTGTCAGGTGACCAAGCAGCCCCATCGTGGGGAACATCCACGGGAGTTTCACTCTTTCATGGGGCAGCTCTTCTACTGTTGGGAAGCCCTATTTCCTTTCATCCACAGAGCTCCCCTTTCTATGCCAGACATTGGACTGAGATATACAGAGATGACTGATCCTTGAGCCTTTCAGGGGCTCATCTTCTCCTTCTGAGAACTTCCTTCTATTGAGCCGTCTACTTCCCTGTTACTCTCCGAAGTGACAACCCTTCCACTGTGACTGAATGTGGCTATCGTGTTTCTCCTTGGTAATATGTTCTCTGGATTAGTTACCTTCTAGTTTCTCACTAAACCAGTCATTATAATATGGTTTCCAGAAGTGATATTATGCAGAGATTGAAGGCATGGGCTCTGAATTTACACAGACTTGGGTTCAAACACCAGGTTCTACCATTTACCAGGTGAGGGACTTTGAGTAAGTTGCTTAACTTCTCTGAGTGTCAGTTTTCTCATCTGTACCTACCCAATCCAATAAGATTATTACATAAGGTACATGAGGCAATATCCATGAAGTCATTACCTCTGTGCCTAGCATATAGTAAAAAATATTCCATAATGCTCACCATCCTGATTGCCTGTCTCTAGGCCTGATCTATATGATGCCCAGTAATGGACAAAATACTCCATAGTCAGTCTGACCAGTTCAGAGTTCTGTGATGCTGTTACTTCAGTTGTATCCAGATTTGTGGAATATATGAGGACATGCAGAGGAAATAATTTCTAAACTAAAATCTGAAAAATGAGGAGAATTTAGCTCCCTGAAAGAGAGGTAAAGACAAGGGAAGTTTCTGGGGAGAAAGAACAGCATGTGCCAAGTCCCAGAAGTGACAGAGGGCGTGGTCTAGTGAGAGTGCATCAGTGTGGCTGGAGCAGGGAGTTTGAAGAGCAAAGTAGTAAAAGATGACAAAGCTGGCCGTTTAAGCAGGGGCGGGTCATGAAGGGTCTTATAAGGTATGATATGGAATTGGGATGCTATCCTGAGGACCCCGTGGGGAGCCACTGAAGAGTTATAAGCACAAACGCCAGCCCCCTCAAGAACATTCTTATGAAAGAGAATTTGGAGGCCTTCACATTCTGATGGTTCCTACAACACATAACAAAATACCACTAAAACTAGGCCCCATGCTCTCCCAGCCCCTTCCTTCCTTCAGGCTAATCTTCAGGCAACACTGAGCCTTGGACAAGGTCTCAGTAGGGCTTCTTTGGTGCTCTCCAGGGTCCTGACCTCACCTGTCTGGCATCTCCGCTTCCTCAGCCTCCCTGAGCTCTGGCCACCTGCAACTAGACTATGTATTCTCAGTGGGGATGATATAGCCCCCAGAGGGGTGGAAGTAGTTTCTTTCAGGGCAAAAAAAATCCCACTTAGATATTTCTATAGCTTTTTGGCTCTCCAAAGGGCTATAGTACATAAGCAAATGTAGAGAATATATGTGGTATTAAAATTTAATTAGGGTGGAGGGTGATTAGGAAGACAATGTCTAAAGAGGCTCCTGGGTTAGGGTACAATACAAAAAATGTTAAGAAACACTAAAATAGACCCACCTAATTTTGCTAGTCAGTGTGCTGACTAAGATGTCCTACCTCAGGACGGGGATGCAAGTCCTGGCCATAGAATCTGGTATAAAGCAGGGTGGCTGTTGTGTTGTTCTATCAGGATGCTGTCTTCTAAGAGCTGCCATGACATGTGATATGCTGCCATGATATGCATATGCACTGTACCAGTTTGCTTTTCCCTGTCAATTCCTGAAACTAGGTTCAGATGCTCCAGGACCCATATTGGCATTAAGATAAATACTATGGCATAATGGAAAGATAGAACATCAGAGTCAGACTAACGGGATTCAGATACCAGCTCTTCTGCTTATTGGTTTTGTGATGTTAGGCACTTCCTTGTTGGTAGAACAGGGATAATAATACTTATCTTATGGACATAACATATATAAAGAATCTAACACAATTACTGATAGTATTTATCTTTGTGTTATCTAGGGGAATTTCAAAATACTTAATCTTTTAGTCTGTTTGTAAAAAATACCTTTCAAGAAAGAAGCAAATCTGAAAAGACTATATAATGTATGGTTCTAACTACATGATATTCTGGAAAAGGCAAAACTATGGAGATAGTGAAAGGACTGGTGGCTGCCGGGGTCTTGGGGGAAGCTGAAATGAGTAGGTAAAGCATAGAGGATTTGGGGGCAGTGAAACTACTCTGTATGACATTATTATGGTAGATACATGTCATCATTATACATTTGTCTAAATGCATAGAATGTACAACACCAAGAGTGAACCCTAATGTAAAGTATGGACTTCGGGTAATGGTGATGTGTCAACATAGGTTCATCAGTTGTAACACGTACCACTCTGGCTGTGTGTATGTGGAGGTAAGGGGTGTATGGGAAATCTCTGCACCTTCCACTCAATTTTGCTTTAAACCTAAAACTGCTCTAAAAATTAAAGTCCTTTTAAAAAAGTCTATTTTAAAATTTATTTATTTATTTATGGCTACGTTGGGTCTTAGTCGTGGCACGCAGGCTCTCTAGTTGCGGTGCTTGGACTCAGTTGCCCCGTGGCGTGTAGGATCTTAGTTCCCCGACCAGGGATTGAACCCACATCTCCTGCATCGGAAGGTGGATTCTTAACCACTGGACCACCAGGGGAGTCCCTAGAATGTCTATTTTAAAATACATTTCAAATTTGTAGTTGGCTCCACATTTAGGGATAGTATCATTTGAGCAGCATCCACTTCTGACATTAAAACTTTAAGGCATTTTCTCCAGAAGACCCCAGTTTATCACTACCACCACCACCACCATCATCATCGTCATTATCAACAGCATAAACAACAAAGCTTTATTGAATAATTTTTCAATGTGCCTGGCACAATGCCAGGTACATTATCTCATTGACTACTCCCAATAACTCTAAGAAATTGGTTCTGTTATCACTCCCATTTTACAAATCGGGAAAAGTTTAGATATGGCAAATAGCTTGCCTAAGGCCACACAGCAAATAAGTGGCAGAAGTAGGAATCCAACTGGGGACTAGCAGCCTTACTCACATTCTAAGCAGTCTCTTTGCATGCAAATTTGTTACACATTAATTTATTAACACCCATCAACATCTTATCAAGGATAACTCCCTGCCCTACCCTAAAAGAAGCAGACTCTTGAGAGAATTCTACCAGCTGATTACTTTCTTTCTTTTTATTGCCATATTTAAAAGGTGATGTAAAAACTTAAGGAACATTTTGAAATACAATTCACCACCACAGTACCAAAGGTTATTTTCTAATTACCAAACTTTATCCATATAGTTATATATTTTGCCTAGTTGTATCATATTGTACACTTCCACTTACAATTATATCATAGTTCCTCATGCTTGTAAGTTGTTTTTATATTTTCATTTTAATGACTACAGTCACACCACAATTAGCGAAAGCATTTCTCTTGTTATTTCAGTATTTGCCTAGAGTAGGTAAATGTATCTATGCTTGCTGCATTTTTTCACCACTTTTGTTGAATTATCTCGGAATTTCCAGGGAGAGAAAATTACTACAAAGACAGGAATGTATTCTTGGTACTTGCTATGTGTTGTCATTTTGCCTCTGTAAGCAATCATATAAATTTATTATGTTGCTAGCACTGTAAGAGCATACCAATTTTTGTCACAACTTCATTAACATTGGATATTCTTATTTATATTTTTTATTACTGAATAGGCATAACATAGTACAATTTACCTTAATTTATTGGTAATTACCTTAACTTATTTTCTCATGTTTTAATATACTATGTGTATTTACTTTTGTGTAAATTGCATAAGAAGTATATTTGAAGACAGGCAAAGAAGAAGATTGGGGGTGAAGTTTGGCACATTAGACCTTAGGTGAGGGACCACCCATCAAAGGGCTTATTTCCAGGATGTGGGTTCCTGGGGCTGGAAAGAACAGTCAACTAAGTCAGGCATCACCTGCACAGCAGTTTGGCCTGGGATGGGCCCCAGCAAACTATAGTGGTCAGCCATACTGAGCACATTTCTTCTCCCTTACGCTTTATTCTAGGAACCGGGTGGGTCTAGACACCAGGGCTATTTGGAGTCTCATCTGGCTAAAATAGATCTATCTTTTGAATGCAGGCGTTGTGGGTGAACCATCGATCTTTTCATAATAACCATATCAGTCGTGCAGCCCTTTAAACCTTACAAAGAGCTTTCACACCTATTATCTCATTTGATCCTGACCGCAATCCTGTAAGGGATAGATATTATTACTTCCGTTTCACAGATTAGGAAGCTGTTATTATTGTCATTATGAATAGTCCAGGAGTGATCAGTAATTCAGAAGGGTCCCTGATGGATGGAGTCAGTCCTATTCCTGGGCAGAGAAAGTGCTGGAGAATGATCTTCCTGCCTCCACCCCTTCCCTCCCACTGTCATGCTGTTTCTGAAAGGGCTTCCAGCCTTTTGTCTTCTTGGCAGGATGGCTGTAGCCTTTTGTTGATGGAGGAAACATTGAAGGTCTTTGTGTGGAAACAATGGCTGTTTGTTTTAGGAGACAGTATTGTTATCTCAAAGGTGCACCTGGGACTGCCCCCACTCCCCCCCATAGGAGCGGCTCTGAGCCAAGACAAGGCTGGGTCTGGTCACCATGGAGCTGGGGAGGAGGGCAGAGACCCTTGGCCTTTGGTCACTTGTATCTACACACCAACTAACATCAACTGGATGTTCTTTATCCGCTACTGGTTGTAAGGAAATGCCTGCCTCTGTTCACTGCTTTCTTGTAGAGAATTTTAAGGTTCTGTCCATAGATTGGTGGAATCTTGCATTAACAGGAGAGACTGAAGTAAGCTTGGAGATCAGGAAGAATATGTCTTTTTTAAAATTGAGATACAATTGACATGTAACACTGTATTAGTTTTAGGTGTACAACATGATGATCTGATATATTTACATATTGTGAAAGGATTACCACAATAAGTTTAGTTAACATTCATCACCACACATAGTTACAGTTTTTTTTCTTGTAATGAGAACTTTTAAGATCTACTCTCTTAGCAACTTTTCAAATATAGAATACAGTATTATTAACTATAGTCACCAGTCCTGTACCCCAGGATTTATTGATCTTATAACTGGAAATTTTTATGTTTCGACCACCTTCACCCATTTTGCCCATCTCCTGCATCTGATAACCACCAATCTGTTCTCTGTATCTATGAGTTGGGGGGGGGGTTGTTTTTGTTTTGTTTGGGTTTTTTTTGTGTGTGTGTGTTTGTTTGGTTTTCTTTGTTTTTTAAGATTCCACAAATAAGTGAGATCATACAATCTCTCTCTCTCTCTTTCTACACACACACACACACACACACACACACACACACACACACACATCACCTTCTCCTTATCCACTCATCCATCAGTGGACACTCAGGTGGTTTCCATGTCTTGGCTATTGTAAATAATACTGCAATAAACTTAGGGGTGCAGATATCTTTTTGTGTGTGTGTGATAACAGATCAATTTTAATTCTAGCACCTGAAGCTATTCAAGGGTATGCTTTAAAAACTTCATGGAACTGTTGTACACATTCAATAAAGTGACAACTGTGCAATACCACTTAGTATCTTAAAATCAGGAACATACTTTTGAATTGTTTAAACACAATCCACAGGATTAAAAACAAAATCAGAAGTTATCCACAGTTATACTAATTGTCAATTAAACGTTTTACCACTTACTATTTGATATAACAGTCAATATCTAGTAGGGGATATTGGAAGTGATTTCAGATTCTCATCATGTTGTACTCTATTGGGAAGGTTTCTTGAGTAGCTATGTGACTGGCCAAAGGTGGGTACAGCCAGGACCAGAACAGCATGTAAGGCTTTACCACAGTTTCTGTAGTTTTGACTTTTTTTCCTTTGTCAGCTAAAAGTGCACAGTGAGAATTAAATACTTATCTTTACATATACACAAGGTATGCTGTGAAAGCATATTTGCTTACAAACATATGAAAATACTTGTTAACTGGTTTGATGAGAAAATAATGTATAAAAGTATATAGCAAAACATTAATCATCTCTGACCCTGGAAAGATCAATTCCATATTTTATATTACAAACAAAAACAGTTTTAGTTTTTTTGAATCCCTTATAGAAATACTTGAAAAGGAAGACAGACAGGAATTATTTATTTTTACTCTCAACGTGCCTGTGAAAAGGGTTAAATTAAAAAACCAAGAACACTAAAATGACTAAGTCCAGAATAAGTCCAAATATTTGGCCACATAGAATATTATCTTTAGGAATAATAGTAAAGGCTTTACACACAGTTTTTAACCTATAAATACAATAGGCATTTTGGTATTTTGGCCACTGGAAAACAAAGGCTATAGCATCAGTAAAGATCTGAGATGTCTCACTTTTGTGGATTCAATTCAGTGTATTTAAGGTTGACTAAAGTTGACATCAAAATTTTTAGAGATAGGCAAAAATTCACATTTTAAAAAAACTCCCTGTGTTTCTATTTAGAGTAACAGTAGGAAATATGATTCCAGAAGTTAAAAATTATTTCACAACCTATGACTTCAGTTTGGCAAACAGCTTAGGTTCCAAAACTGATTCATCCCTATTAAAAGTAAGTCCTTAAAAAAAGAATGTGTCTGTGTATATAGATATCCATTTTAAAGGAATCAGATAATCCTTGAAGCAGCCTTAGTGTTTCCTTTAAATCTGTCTTGAATGACCATTGGATTAGCTTCATGGAAAGGATTAGCCAGCTTCTTGGTCTAAGGCTACCATGGTGATCATTTATCGAAGGCTAGAAAGGTACCAGCGTGATGTAAACTGTAAGGAGAGAGGGAGAAGATGAGGGCTTTTCCTGGAAATTGGTAGCTAAAATTCAAGGGATTCTTAGAAAATGACACAGTGGCCGCCTTTCTTGTCTTTTTCTTTCGTTGGTTCTGGTGAAGGAGGACATTCCTGCTCTTGAAATTTCCTTATAATTTGGACAAGTTCATGGAAAGCTTGATCTATATTCATCCTGATCTTTGCTGATGCCTCCATGTATGTTACCTTAAGCTACGGTGCTAACTGCTGTCCTTCTTCCTGCATTACCTGTCTCTGATGATCCAGATCTGCTTTATTACCAGTTAAAATCATTGGAAACTCATCACGATCCTTTACTCTGAGAATCTGTCTTTGAAACTTATAAATTTCGTCAAAACTGCCTCTGTGACTGAAAAGACCAACAGGAAACCCTCGCCAGTTCTCGCATACTGTTCTTTCATAGCTCCAAACTCCTCTTGTCCCGCTGTATCCAGAATATCTAGCCGGGCTGCCCGGTCACCCATCCCACACTGCTTTGGGCAGGAATGCTCGACGGTTGGATCATAATCCATTACAAAATAGGACTGGATGAACTGGATGGTGAGCGCCGACTTGCCCCCGTCACCCCTGCCGACCACCACTAGCCGGTACGTCTCTTGGCCGGAGCCGTCCCGCCAGCCGGCGGTGGCCATGGGGACGCCGCCCGCCCTCGGCCCGGCTCCGGGGACCTGTGCGGCCGGCAGGCTGTGGGCGGGCGGCCGGGCGGGGGTCCCGGGGGCCGAGAGCTGCTGGAGGGCCGGTCCGGGCGGCAGCGCGGCACCCGGGCTGACCAGGTCCCGACCGAGACGCGGAGAAGCGAGGTGACCGCAGCGGCGACGGGCTGCAGCGGCCAGGGGCCTCACTCCTGTGCACGTCTTCGCAGTGCCTGCCAAACGCAGCCTCCAGCGCCGCTACAAATGGCCCTCTCAGCAGATATCTTTTTGAGATAGTGATTTCATTTCCTTTGGATAAATACCTAAGAGTAGAATTACTGGATCATATGGTAGTCCTATTTTTAATTTTTTAAGAAACCGTCATAGAAGATGTCTTTCTTGACTGAGCGTTCCTAGAATTCACAAAGAAAGGAACAGAAAGATATTGGACGTTCAGGAAATATCTGTGGGTGAGCCCCTAACCCCCATGTGGCTGTAATGATGGCAGAAGATAATTGGTCACATAGTATCATAACATTAGTGAAGGCACAGTGGTGATGGAGAGAGCATGGGACCTGGAATAAGATGACTTGCTTCAAATGATGGTACAACCAGTTACTAGACACGTGCCTTTGACAAGATGTAGCTCAAGATACTTAAATCTCTGGAGGCCTTGATTTCCTTGTATTTCTTTTCTTTTCTTTTTTGCGCGGCTTGTGGGATCTTAGTTCCCTGACCAGGGATCGAACCCGTGACCCCTGCAGTGGAAGCATGGAGTCTTAACCACTGGACTGCCAGGGAAGTCCCCCTTTTTAAAAAAAATTTTATTGGGGTATAGTTAATTTGCAATGTTGTGTTATCCTTGTATTTCAAATGAGGATAATGTCTGCCTTTGTGAGACTGGTGGAAAACAAATAAGGTACTTAGTACAGTGCCTGGCATATAGTGGGCTTTCAATAAATATCAGTTGTCATTCCACATCATTTCCATAAATTTGAAAATATTGAAATGTAAAGTTTAACACACCGGAAGCCCAAGGTCTGTTTGAAAACACCAGGATAATGCTTAGCAAGGATAAGAAAGATTAGCCCTCTAGAAAGGGTTGCCAAGGATTAAGAATGGCCATGGGGTGATGATTTCATGCCTCAGCACACTCAGTTACCCTTGGCCTATCCAGACCCAGAGAATTACAAAGTCCTTCTAGTACTAGGGTGAGGTGATCTGAGTCAGTTCAACTTAAATGATAGGGATTTAGGCCGTACCAGCAGGCTTTGACCTGTATTTGCTATAGCAGAATTCCCTGGTGTCCCAGAATTTCCGGGGCATGGATCACTATTACAAGACCGGTGGGCCTGGACATATCCTGTTGTCCAATGCTGAGTGACAACTTGTCATTTAGTTTCCCCCATGTGGGACTGTCATTGGTCTCTAGAAGTACAGTGGTACATTTAAGTGCTAGATCTTAGGATCAGGGAAAGGATTTTTAAGAAGAGCTATGCTTCAGTCAAGCACGGAAGTGCAGGCAGCACTAGCTGATGAAATCTGGGGCACCACCAGTGTAAGTGGCCCGAGAAAGGACACGTAGCGCGTATTCATAAGGCATGAGTCTGAGTGCTGACTCTGCCTCTCGCCAGCTGAATGACCCTGAGTTAATCATATAAACTCTGAACTTCATGATTCATAGGAAACCGCTCATGGGTAAGGCGGAACAATCAGGCCATGGCTGACCGGCTATAGCAAGATATTGCATGGAAAAGCTCTTTGAAAACTACGCAATGTGGTACACAGGTAAGGGATTTTAATAATATTGATAATGATCTCTTTACACTATGGAGTGGTGGCAGCAGGACGTCTAGGGTTTTAAGTTCAGGCAGATTCTCAGGTCTGGGTGGAGGTGCTAGTCACAGAAGTGAGGCATAGGGCAGTGGTTCTCAAAGGTGAGCAGATTATTTCACAGCATGAAGGAAAAGGACAGTTGAGACAATGAGAGCTTGGGTATTCATACATTCAAACATTTATGAAGTCCTACTATGTGTCAGGCCCTAGGCCAACTGTTAAAAGGGTTTGAAATAGAGAGACTCATCCTCTGCCTTCAAGGAGCAAAAGAGGTGGACATGTAAACCAACAGTGACATGTGGTGTGATGAATGTAATAGTGAAGGAGTGCTCTGGACCATGGCAAGATGTGAGGGGCAAAATGGTCAGAGAGACCTGGGAACTGTTGCAGGTCCCAGAGGCAGGCAACCATTCACATCCGAGGAGGCCCAGAGTCAATGCCAGGGAAGCCTAAAGTCATTGCCGTTTGCTTGCTTGTTTGTTTTAACATCTCTGGCTTTCAGCCTGGAGGAGGCAGGGGTCGAAGGAGGCAGCAAGAGCCAGCTAAGACCTCAGACTATGGAAATGCAAGAGCTTTGCTGAGTCTGGAAGGGCAAGTATGAGAGGAAAATGTAATTTTAACTAATGCATAGTCCTTGTTTTAAAAAGTCCAATAGGGCCACTGTTATTAACCACTATTAATAGTTTGGTGTATATAATTTCAGCCATTTTCTAGGCACATGTAGATATACATAAATTTAGATAAGAGGCCTTGGTTGGTTTATACTAGAAGGCGGTCTGTGTAAACAGAGATGAAATGTCCACCGAAGGTGGGAAGTGTAGGAGGCTTTCCCAAGGTGTTGATGGCTGATGGCAATAATCTCAGTATAGGAGGATCTCTTGATGTACTTTGTAGAAACTAACTCACACTTCAAAATATCTGCCAGGGGGCTTCCCTGATGGCGCAGTGGTTGAGAGTCCGCCTGCCGATGCAGGGGACACAGGTTCGTGTCCCGGTCCGGGAAGATCCCACATGCTGCGGAGCGGCTGGGCCCGTGAGCCATGGACGCTGAGCCTGCGCGTCCGGAGCCTGTTGCTCCGCAACGGGAGAGGCCACAACAGTGAGAGGCCCACGTACCGCAAAAAAAAATATATATATATATATCTGCCAGGAACTGCCAGCCTGCAGTGAAGGCAGGAATCAGGGGCAGTGCTTCTTGCTGGGTACTTCTGTATCCTGGCCTGACTCTCCCAGCATCTCCTTTCTTCTCTCTCGTCTCTTTCCCCAGCTCTGGTCCACTTTGCTTTCTTCTCACCTACCTCTGCCCACAGTATTTGACTCTTCTTTCCTTTTGACTTTTTTCTCTGGTCCACTGTCCATAGTCCTCCTGTCCCTGACACAGCTTCTTGAGATTTCTGTGAAAGGCTCTTTCTGATGGGAACTCCAGGGGAACATTGTTCACTTTTGGTTCTTGAGCCCCAGGGAAGGTGTGTTTTGTTTTGTTTTTTTAACTGAAGTTGATTTACAATGTTGTGTTAATTTCTGCTGTACAGCAAAGTATTTCAGTTATGCATATATATATATATACATTCTTTTTTAAAATTCTTTTTCATTATGGTTTATCATAAGATACTGAATATAGTTGTCTGTGCTATACAGTAGGACCTTGTTGTTTATCCATTCCATATATAACAGCTTACATCTGCTAACCCCAATCTCCCACTCCATCCTTACCAAACCCCCTCCGCCTTGGCAACCACCAGTCTGTTCTCTATGTCTGTGAGTCTGTTTCTGTTTCCTAGATAGGTTCATTTGTGTCATATTTTAGATTCCACATATAAGTGATATCATATGGTATTTGTCTTTCTCTTTCTGACTTACTTCACTTAGCGATAATCTCTAGGTCCATCCATATTGCTGCAAATGGCATTATTTCATTCTTTTTTTATGGCTGAGTAATATTCTTTTGTATATGTATACCACATCTTCTTTATCCATTCATCTGTTGGTGAATGTTGAGGTTGCTTCCATGTCTTGGCTATTGTGAATAATGCTGCTGTGAACATAGGGACGCATGTATCTTTTTGGATTAGAGTTTTGTCTGGATATATGCCCAGGAGTGGGACTGCTGTATCATATGACAATTCTATTTTTAGTTTTTTGAGGAACCTCCATACTGTTTTCCATAGTGGTTGTGATCTCGGCGAGGCAGCAATGAGTGGTGCTGTGAAGCAAAATCTTAATTCCCTGCCCAGGAATTGAACCTGGGTAGCCTGGACGAAAACTAGGAATCCTGGCCACCGGACCCCCTGGCTCTTGCCCCCAGTGAAAAATGCATTTCTCACAGAGGCAAACCTGTAAAAACAGGTACAAAGTTTATTATTAGAGACATAGCACAGCAACAAGTGGGAGAGTGCACAGAGAAACACTTTGTTTAGTTAAGATAGAAGCAAGGCAGAGATGCACACCTGGAGAGAAAGGGTGGGGCATCCTCCCTAATAAGGAGGAGTGCAGTAAAGAGGCGGTTAAGTCATTTCTATAGGTCAGTTCTTCTGGGTCTTTGTTTACCTTTGGCCAATTATCTGGTTGCTTTTTCCACACCTGACCTGCCTTAGGAGCCTCCCCAACATGCGTGCGCAACTTTCTTCCAAGGTGGATTACAGCCCAGAGGCCTATGGGATGGCCTTAGCATCACGTATTACGGGGTGGTGCCCCCTCCTTTTTGACCCCCAAGGAGGCTTTCTGCGCATGTGCAATGTTTCCCTTGCCCCAAGGATGGGAAATGTATGACCTCTTGATCTTTTAACAGGGTGTAGTCCCACTCTGTCCCTGCCATAAAAATGTCCAACGTCTGGTTATTTACCTTATTTCTGTTGCTGGTTTTTATGAGGTGCAGATCTCGAAATATAGACAGGAGACCAGTCATAAATATGTAGTCCTGGGGCCCATTTGTCTCTTGCTTCAGGAAATGTAAACAGGGAGCTAGTAATGAATGTCTGGCCTGGAGCCCATCTTCTTCTTACCCCAGGAAGTGTGAACAGGAGACCAGTTGTAAATGTCTAGCCTGGAGCCCATCTATCTCCTGCCTCAGTTGTACCAACTTACATAGGAAAAGTTTGATAATGTGTTTCAAGGAGTTCACGCCCTTCAAAGCGATAATGACATGGTCTCTATTTAAATGATTTAAAAATCAATCCATATATTAATTACTTAAATATGTCTTCCCTTTCTATAGAACAATTTGAGAGCCTCCTTTTGTGTACTGAGTGAGCATGCCCTGTGGTAAAGGAGGTGATGCATTTATCTGCCGTGTCTGAAGCTGTCTTCATACATTTCTCCTGGACTGCTTTAATTTTGCAATATCACATGAGCCAATCAATGATGGGCTACCCTTAACAGACCCTGTAACTCCAGAGAGAATCAATTCTTGGCATTGGATGAACATATGGTTTGGTCATGGTATTGATTATCCTACAGTCTTCACGGAATCATTGATGCATGCAGCTTGGATTGCAAAATTACAGGTGAAGTCCATGGCTTCTCTGTAGTGAAATCACTCATTACCAATTCTACTATACCTTAGTCACCTTTCTGTAATCTTTTATAAGGATAGTGCGTGAAACGGTGGCATCATAATTGGGGTAACCCCGATATATGTGGTTTAGGTATGTCTTGCCTGGTTTCCCAGCTTTCCTGGGTCCACATTTTCAAGGACTCTAGCCATGGCACCCTTTAACATCACGGGCTCTTCTCTTAATGCTTCCTCAGTTTTAGTATTAAATATCGCTTTGGTGTAGGTAGATATAGGCAGAAAAGTCTTTTTTTTTTAAATTTATTTAATTTATTTATTTTTGGCTGGGTGGGGTCTTCGTTGCTGCACGTGGGCTTTCTCTAGTTGTGGCAAGCGGGGGCTACTCTTCGTTGCAGTGCACGTGCTCCTCATTGCAGTGGCTTCTCTTGTTGCAGGGCATGGGCTCTAGGCTCGTGGGCCTCAGTGGTTGTGGCACGTGGGATCAGTAGTTGTGGCTCACGGGCTCTTGAGCGCAGGCTCAGTAGTTGTGGCGCACGGGCTTAGTTGCTCCGCGGCATGTGGGATCTTCCCGGACCAAGGATCGAACCTGTGTCCCCTACATTGGCAGGCGGATTCTTAACCACTGTGCCACCAGGGAAGTCCTAGGCAGCAAAGTCTTTAAACCTCAAGTCTATAGTACTCTCCATGGCCTTGGCTTTTTTCAAGATGATCAGTCTCTGGGAGATCTCAGGCAAAATCTTTCAAGGAAACACAGATAAGAGCAAGCACAATCTTACTCTATAACCTTCTAGGAGGATATGTGTAGAACCACTTCTGACTCATCAGCTAGTAAAAAAACCCATACTGAGGCAGGTCTCTTATGTTATACCCCAGTTGGCATCTTCTCTTGAAACAGTGTGCCCTTCTTAAAGACCAAAGCTATATATGTCATATATCTCTCCTGATATTGCTGAAGTTCATTCTATGTCTTGAGGTTTTTGGACAAGAACTATGCTATTTGGGGGGCAGTATTTTTTCTTTCCAGGATGGCCCTGAAGAAGACCATCCATCTTCCTCAGGGCCTTTGACCTCCTGGTTTAACTGCTGTCTTAATAAACTTTTCAAGTGGTTCTGAAACCATGTAACAGTTTACAATCCATCAGCTAAGGTTATATTAAATCTATAAGAATCAATTGCTTTTGCTCGCTCTTGCATCTGCACTAAGAAATTGAACAGAACAGAGTAATTCCAGCAGCTGATCACAAGTGTATTCTTGTGGCCTGTTCCCTAGTCCCATCTTCAATCACGTAGGTATCTTATTTCAGTATTTCATCCCCTGAGATAATCTGTTACGAAATTGATTCAGCATGGACACATATTTATAGGTCTTTCTTACCCCTGTCATAAGATCTCAGAGCTATCAGAAATTTTAGGGGGATCACTGGTCAGTTCTTGGATTCGTTTTCCACTTCTCAGAATGATCACCTTCAGCCTGATTGGATTCCTTCAAAAGCAACTCATAACCCTTTGGCCGTGAATCTGATTTCCTAAGAAGAAACGGGCCATGTGTAGTCATAGGTTCTCTACAACTTTAATCCTCTCAACGTAAGTCCTAAAAGGCTTGATAATGCTTAGTTACCAAGGCAGCTGTGAGTGATAGAGTTTTCTCAGCTGTATTCTCTTACATACACTGATGTGAAATCCTTCAGTGAACGCTCTGAGGACTTAACCCTTCCCTCATTTCCAGGTCCCAACTTTCTTCTGCCTGCTCTCCATCTTAAGAACCATAAGGTATTTGGAATCCAACTTTGGATGATCCAATAGCATTAATCAGAATGTGTCAGTGGAATGGCAAGCAAAGAAGAGAGTGAAGGGAGGAATTGCCCAAGAAGAACAACAAAATAATTTATTTTTTTAAAAAACGTTTTCATTTTGTATTTATTTGTTTATTTATTTATTTATTTATTATTTATTTTGGCTGCACTGGGTTTTAGTTGTGGGATCTTCGTTGCAGCATGCATGCGGGATCTAGTTCTCTGATCAGGGATCAAACCCGGCTCCCCTGCATCGGGATCGCGGAGTCTTACCCACTGGACCACCAGGGAAGTCCTGACAACAAAAGAATTTCTTAATAGGGAACATCGTACTAAGAAAAGGAAAAATGTTCTGTGTATCCAGTAAATGGTTTTAACCAAGAGGTCTGAGATTAGACTTGGCTTTTCTTAGGATAGGAATTTTGTGCTAACAGCTTGTTGACTTCAACTCTTTTTCCCTCTATGCTTATCCTAATTTTCTTAGAAAAGTTCCTTTTGCAAAGTATCCTTCTGATATGGATGTATTCATATGAATTGCTTCAGTTGGGATGTTGGCTGCAATAACAGTGGCTTAAATAAGATAGAAGCTTGTTTCTCTGTCATGTAACAATCTGAGGTATAAGAAGCCCTGGACTAATGTGGGGCTCCACAATCATGTGGGGCCCAGGCTCACTCTACCTTATTGCTTTGCCATCCTCAACATATGGCATCTGTCTCATGTTCCAGCTCCTGCTCTTATGTCCATGCTCTAGCCAACAGGAAGTAGGAAAATAGAAAGGGAAAGCATTTTCCTTCCTTTTAAGGACATAAGTCAGAGATGTACATGGGAACATGTCACTTCACTTGTATTCCATTGGCCAAAATTTATTCAAATGTCACTATACCTAGCTGCAAGGGAAGTTAGATAATGTGATGTTTAGTTGGGCAGCCATGTGCCCCTAGATAAAATTATATTATTATGCAAGAAGGAGAGGAAAGCTATTGGGGAATAACTAGCAGTTTGTGCCAGGTAGGGGAAGAGTAAATCGTGCCCATAGTTTGGCATGGGAGCAGTAACAGCTAATGGAATCTGGAGAAATCAAGGAACTTATAACCTCCCTGACATAAATCATAATGGAAGCTGATGAGATATGGTTCTTTTCCATCAGGAATGAGTACTAAAGTGTTTAGCTAAGCTATTGTGAAACTATCATCAGAGGCTGTTGGGGAGGCATTAAGAAGGGTGAGTTCAGGGCACTGTATTTTATTTCACAAGATAGTAGACTCACCCTGTAGGGATAATCATAGACCTTATTTCCCTCCAAATTATTTACATGACCAAAGCCAAACAGGATCCAGTGTCCTAATAAATAGGTAAAGATATTTCAGAGAGCTTCTCAGCAAGCCAGGTGATAAGAGAGGCTCAGGAAAAGACCATCAGAGGAGCTGTTGGTTAAATATATAGAATTGGTAAAGCCCAAGGAACTTCCAACTCTTCAACAGTTGGAGGACTGTTATCACAGTGGAAGTTCTATCCACATAATGACTGCCAGGGCTGGGATTGGGGTGAAAGAGACCTCCATTTTTCTAGAGAAGCATCCTCAATGCTTTTCCTCAGAGCTAGCCAGTTAGCAGTTGGCTTTTGCGTGTCAAACACTTGAAGGCACAGAGTTTCCAACAGAGGAGTAGTGTAGACACATAAAGGAATTATACACTTGCTGGCAGAAGCACCCCAGCTCTTCAAGGTTCTTTGTCAATTAGTTGAGAGAAGGGATCTCATTCCTGCTCAGAAAGAGCGCTGTTAGAAAAGGATGGCTATGTTCCCTTAAACAGTAATTAGGGACAGGGAAGGAGCTCAGTAGCATGATGATAACCTGTATGGCAATCACCCGGGAAAGGAGAGGCACAAAGCAACTGCTGACTTCTTATTGCTCTGATCTGGGAAGATCTTCCAGCACTTCAAAAAGGAGGACAAGAATATTTGGTCTCTACTATAAATATGGGAATGGATAAAAGCAAATTATTATTCAAGCTCACGATGATGATGATTAATAATAATTATTACAGTCACACTTAGTTAATTACAATATACTTATGCCCCACCTATGTCCAAAAGGAATCTGAGCCACTTACATTAAAAAGCACAAATATAGGGACCCAGTGGTTAAGACTCCTCGCTCCCAATGCAGGGCCTTGTCAGGGAACTAGATCCCTCATGCCATGACTGAAAAAAAAAAAGATCCCGCGTGCCGCAACTAAGACCCAGAGCAGCCAAATAACTAACTAACTAAATAAATAAATAAATGTTTTTAAAACACAGATACAATAAAATATAACCCTTTAGAATTGTAATAAAAAGACTTAACAAAAGACTGGGAAGAGATAGGGGAGGAAGGGGAGGAAGATAATTTAAGATAAACAAATGCACTGCAAGTGAGAACAAAGCCTGAGGTTCCTGGAAACCAAAGCAAAGAAGAAAACACAAATAGATTGAGTAGTTCTCATTGTGAGTAAGAAAGAGCACACCAGTTAATAAGAAGATGCTAACTCTGGGAAGAATTGGCTTTGTTGGATTTTATGTAAGAAACATGGAATATCATAATGGATAAAAGCAATGTTAAAGATTGGAGCTACTTTTCTTTTGACTGTGTTTTATATCTGCCTCCCTTAAAATCTGTATAATATCCTTACTCTATAAAGGCAATTTTTAGGAGTAGGGATATATATTTACATACGTATATATATATATTTATGTATCTCTATACATACATATATGTGTGCATATATGTACAATTTAGATATTTGTAAACACACATATATATGTTTGTGTGTATAAATTTCATGATATTCTAGAAACCTGACTTTACCCAAAAATATAGTTCAGAAAGCTTTGAGAAATGAATGGAATTCCTAGAATATCATCCTCAGTTGACCTAGTCAGCAAACCCTCTTCAATATAGGGTAATAATGTATTTTAATTAATGTAGACTTTGTCACAGATATGCTAAAGTCATCCACAGCCCTCTAGAGACGTTCAGACAGTAGCAGAAGCTTTTCTAGCTCCATTTTCCTCAGAAATAATGCAATCTTTTTGAAAATGTCGTGGTTTTCCTATAAGTAAGGAATATGTCACAATAAAATAAAATCCAGTGAAAACAGGCTTAAACCTGAATGGAATTTTTTGTCTAGGTAATGAAAGTCCAAAGGAGGACAGGGTTCAGGGCTGATCAATCCAGTGGCTTAAGGACATCATCAAAGACTCACCTGTTTCTGTTATTCAGTTCTCTCAGCTGCACAATCAGTTTCATGCTAAGTCTGGATCATCTGGGGCTTTCTTATTCATATCTAGTAAGAGACAGTAGGTCCCAAAATGTTCCAGAAATCTCTCTTCATGAGTTCTTGATCTCAAATGGATTACATGCCCATCCCTGAACTGATAATGGTACCAAGGGAGGGGTATTTGTGGATTAGCTTAGCACTGAGCTCCCTGTCCAAGTCCTAGAGCCAGCTGTGGATTCAGCATCTGGCAACATATGTGAGATGCTTAGTAGAGGTGTGATACCTCAAATAAAATCATGGTATGAACCAAGAGAGGGTCTTAGGAAGTAGTCACAAAGCCCAATATAGCATCCAGCACCTGGAAATTTCATCCTGTGACTTGAAAACAAATAGGTAGAAAGATTTTAAAAATGATTTTATTATTTTTATGTTCTATTATTATAGCATTAATTGAACTCCATGGGAGTGAAGAGAAATAAAATCTGCCTATTATACTATTCATTAAAAAGTCCAATTTTCCTTTAAGGTTTTATATATTTACTATTTTTAAAATATTTAAATGTAATGATAGCAGCAAAACAATTTTGCATTTTGCTTTTATTACCATTTCAATGGTTGTATCATACTCCATTAAGTGGCTCAGTGATATAAGTTATTTATAATTATCTATAATTTATTGCCTCTCTGTAGGACATTTAGGTTGCTTGTAATTTTTTGATGTTGTAAATAACCCAGGTAACATTTTTATGCCTGCGATTTTTTTCCTTCGAGACTCATCTATGTCAGAGTATGATTCTTCATACAGATTTATATACATTTATTCACTTATACCAGAATGAAGAAATTTGAAGCTTCTTTTTTTAAAAAATTAATTTATTATTAATTTTTGGGGTGCATTGGGTCTTCGTTGCTGTGCGCAGGCTTTCTCTAGTTGCAGCAAGTGGTGTGCGGGCTTCTCATTGCAGTGGCTTCTCTTGTTGCGGAGCACGAGCTCTAGGTGCACAGGCTTCAGTAGTTGTGGCATGCAGGCTCAGTAGTTGTGGCTCACGGGCTTAGCTGCTCCGTGGCATGTGGGATCTTTGCTCCGCAGCATGTGGGATCTTCCTGGAACAGGGATCGAATCCGTGTCCCCTGCATTGGCAGACGGATTCTTAACCACGGAGCCACCAGGGAAGTCCCTGAAGCTTCTTTTAAGATGCTGATCTTTTGAGTTTACCAACTGCTTTCATAATTTGCTTCCTGACTCAGATACTGAACTCTTCAAATAGTTTTCTTATAAGGATACCTTATAAACATGCACAATCCTAACCATTTGGATTGACCTTTGGAAGGAGAGTCAGGTCCCTAATCAGAAGGATTTTGAGTAGTGGAGTGATATGTTAGTATAATGTAGAGCAGTGGCTAAATTCAGGGTCTTTGGAGAGAATCAGACCTGAGGTTGAATTCAAGTCTACCTCTTTGCTATCTGATCTTTGGACAAATTATTTAATAACATTTTGGATTTCAGTTATCTGCATAAAATACAGATAGTTCCTACTACTTTATGAGGTTTTTTTTCAGGATTATGGGAGAAAATGTATTCAAAGCCTGGTGAATAATAAGTGTCAGTAGTAGTGATTATTGTTATTATTCAGCAACTGTGAATTTGACCTGAAGCCAAGGGTAAAAAGCATGATATAATGTATAGGAGAATTTAGTTTCTGTCCAAGAGAAAAAACATCAGATTCCCTGTAGTGGATGTGGCCACCCGGTTTCTGAATCCCTTTCACAGCATTCTCATGCAGTCATTGTCCAGTGTCTGAAAATTTCCTGGAATGAGGCCCTCACTGCACCTAAAAGGTGTTAAAGTGCTGACATACTGACATTTGATATACTGACACAAATTCTGATTCCTCCCTGCTCCTGTCCTTTCTCTGGCCTAGTGTTACCTTTTGAAGCACACAGAGCAACTCCACTCCTTCACTGGATCTTAAAGGAAGGCTCCAGGAAGGCCAGCCACTGCCCATTGCAGGAACCCCTTCCACGTGATCCTCAGCAGATGGTCCTTTGCTGACACCCTCAGGGGCAAAATGGATGTTTGTGAAGTGTGGTCCTTTTCTTAATAGGAAGCACTAATGGTTAGGAATCTCTGCCTTTTATGAAACTTAAGTTTTCCCTCCTGTAACTTCTACCTTTTGGATATAGTGCTGTCCTTAAAGCAGAACAGAATTAGTTTACTATGGAGGCAAACAGATTTGCATTTGAATCCTGGCTCCCTTAGTTGTTTACCTTGGGAAAGTGACTTCAGCCCTCTGAGACTGGGAAATAATAGCACCTAATACATAAGGTTGTTGTAAGATTAAATGAAATAAGCATGTCAAGCACTTAACATAGGGCATATATTAGGTGTTCTGAGTATCAGTGGGCATTTGACTAGGTGAAACCATTTTTCTCAGAATACATAGTCTTTACTGTCTTGGATAATAATCAGTGATGTTATGCCTCCGTAAAGGGTTGACATTCTGTTCAGAGCAATACTGATTTTGAGTGGTAATTTTGGAGAATTGGAGAGGAGGAAAAGATATAGCCGTGACTACCACCTAGTGGCCATCTAGAGGTATAACAATTTAATCAGCAATGTCTTTAGGAAAAGTTCAGCTCACTGACCATCAGTTCTAACTGCGGCGGACCCTCAGCAGACAGAAGTTTGATTTCCAACCCATTTTCCAGATCCAGAAGAGTTGAGTCTGAGTCCTACAGATACTGAGGATGGGAATCACAGATTTGACTTAGAGAGAAGTCAAGTCATTTCTTGGAATTAATAGAGTGGAATGCGGAAATGTGAAATAATAATGCTTTCTTTTTGCTGATTTCCTCCTGGAAACGTATGATGTTGCTTGTGCCTAATCTGGGACCACTCACCGGCCTTTCTTTCCCCCAAGACTGTGGATGAACTTCAGTCCACACCAAAGCATTCCCTTTCCAGAAAGGGAATAAAATATGTTCCAAGATTTGAAAATAAAATTCTTAAAGGGAATTGCTCACAAGAGGCTGACAAATCCTACTTTAAATTTTTTGATTTAATTTTTTGATTTAAAGTTTAATTAGTGAACTGAAAAGTTACAAGAGTAATACAAAGAGTTCTTACATATATTTCACCCAGATCTCCCAAATACGAATATTTTACCATGCTTGCTTTTCCTTTATCATTCTATCTCTCTGCCCGCCTCTTTCTCTTCACACATATACACACAGAACTGTTTGAGGGTAAACTGCAGACATAATGTCCTGTTATTTCTAAATACTTTAATGTGTATTTTGTAAAAACAAGGAAATGACCAAAGTCAGGAAATTATCGATGATGCAGTACTGTCATCTAATGAACAGACCTTATTACAGTTTCACCAATTATTCCATGAATAACCTTTACAGCAAAAGAAAAAAATTATGGTCCAGGATATAATCCTAACTGGATGCACATATTGCATGTAGTTTTCATGGTTCTTTAGTATTTTAGGACAATTTCTTTGTTTTTCATGACCTGGCTAAAAAACTGAGTAACAATTCAAAATATTGACAAATTATAAAAAGTTTTATAGAATTATAAAAATTTTAAAGAAAAGACAGGAATCCATGAGTTCATACTGATATATATACATGAATAACTTAATGAGGAAGAAGGAAAAGCTCTTCCTGAAGAGAATGCCAACTAATAAATGCAGAAGGAATGATGGAATGAGAAAATCACAGCTTGACAACCTTAATAGTAATAATTAGGCAAAAGTTGTCAAAGGATGCTAAAACTAGTAAGTGAAAGATTGATGAATAACAGGATATTTGCATAGTTTCCAAGTATTTCCCCACAAAATATGTATTCATTACAAAGAGAAAAATAATAATTGTATATTGAAGAACGCTGGATGATACCACCTTAACAAGGGATCAAAGTTAATATCACCAGTAATAATACGGTTACACGATTTATGCCTCCTGAAAAGGACACAGTCTCCTTCTTTGATATTCCTTGCCAAAAATGTATAATCTGAATTTAAACACAAGGAAATATCAAACAAATCTAAATTGAGGGGCAATCTATGAAGTAAATGGCTTATACTCTTCAAATTGTGCCTTTAACCAGAAAACTTATAGCGTCCCTTGACAGCCCTACTTCAGATGTGTGTATTGGGGTGGTCAAGGGAGATCTAGTTCTTCAGGGCAAAGGCCATGTTTTATTTTGATCTGGGGATGCTCTGAGTCCCTCTCTCAGGAGACAGCTGTGCCCATCAGGATGCACCAGGGCCAGAGGTGCCATGCCTACCTCCTACTCCCATGACTGCAGAGTCGCTGACTCCAAGGTCCAGGATACCACATCTCCATTGTACGATATTTGACCAGGGCCTTGGCATACGCTAGAATTTGGAGACATTTTCCCAAGGGCATTAATAGAGGACAAATAAAAGGAAGCACTACCTGATGCAGAAGGTAGAAATTTCCTGGCTCTGGGGAGTAAGAACTAGGAAGTTAAGCTGGTTCCGGAAGAGAAAAGTGAATATTCAGAATGACGATGTCAAGAGATAATTACTGAGTGGATTTCAGTCTTTCTGAGGTGAGTTGGGAAGAGAGAAAGAGAGCTTATAACCACAACTCTTCCCTAATATATTCCCTGGTTTCCCCAATGCAACCGTCAGCCTCCTTAGCCAACTCTAGGGGATAGGTCCCATCCGGGTGGCATCTTTGGCCTCAGGGCAGAGGCTTTCCTGTCCCTTCTGGATAATGGAGAAGGGAACAGTGTTCAAGACACAACCTCTTGGGTTGGTTTCTAGTGACCTATGGAATGACAAGCTCCAGCGCCTATTACTACACCAAAGTGAGGTCTGAGCTCTTCTTACATACCCCATCAGACACTGGAGTCTCCTTCCAGGACATCAGCAGCATGGCCGACTTCTGGGATGTGAGTATGAGATCTCCTCTGTCCCTCCCCTCTTCTTCTCAATGGCCTAAAGCCTGAGGCCACAGGCCAGGGTTCAGGGATGTCAGTGGACAGTGGATAAGGCCATATCCAGAGACCAGGTCATTCCAGAATCAGGCCGAGTCAAAGGATCAGGCATGAATTAAAGGGTCAGACTAGACAGAGTTCAGGTAGTGATAGGTTAGAAATCAGGATGATAATCAGAGATTTAAGTCAGTACTTCAACTAGTATTGAGAATCAGAGGTAAGGCAGAATTTCAAACTGTATTTTAAATAAAGAATAAGGCCACATCAGGCTAAGATCTGGCCAAGGTTCATGACTCAGCTGAAGAGTCCAACAGAAGCGTACTGGAGACAAGCTGGAGGGGAGTGTGGGAAAAGGTCATTCTAAGGGTAAGGGTCAGGATGAGGCTGGGTCAGGTTCAACCCAGTTCGCGGTCTAGTTTGCCCAGGGCCCACTACTGGACAGTTTGTATTGGACCAAATGGTACAACAACCAGAGCCTGGGACGTGGCTCCCACTCCTTCATCTACTATGAGAACCTGCTGCTGGGGGCTCCGAGGCTGTGGCAGCTGAGGGTCCGCAATGACTCCTGAGTGGTGCACGAGGACTTCCACGAGGACATTCTGAGCTGCCACGACGTCTACTCCCCAGACAAAGAAGAACACTCCCCTTTGGTCTCCTCAGTGGCATAGCGTGAGTGAGTCCCCCCACCAGTGTCACAGGGCTTGCCCCTCTGAGCCTGACACCATCCCAGGTTTGGGAACCACTTCCATTGAGTCTTAAGTAGCCTTGGGGGTACTTGGAGCTGGGGGGCATCTCTCTGAGACCCATCTGTGACTGTTTGGAGACCTTGGTCTGGGGTCACTGAGGAACAGAGAGGGTGTGTTAGCAGACAGAGCCATAGCCTCTGGACTTGTTTCCACACACAGGTCACAGTCACAGTTGCCCTACTCTGGAGGCAGTCCTGCCAGAGGAAGCATCCTTTCTTGCCCAGAATTCCCTCAGGGGTACGGAGAATGGATGAAACATTGATGCTGCCACACGAGTCATGCTTGGAAGAGTCTGACCCTTGGAACTAATAGCAGAAGGCAGAAAGGGGCCAAGGATGGATGAGAAATTAGGGAAGAAACGGGAGATGTGTGGATAGGACAGGAAGAAGGGGAAGGAAATAAGGGTCCAGGGAGGAAAGTTTGTGGATAGAACAGAAAATCATAGGGTTAAGTAGACAGGTGCAAAACTACAAGAGCAGAAGGGGTCTTTTCTGGCTTATGTGGGCCGGGTGCTTCCCTTATGGGGACTACTCAGGCTGGAGTCAAAAGTGGGCTTGGGTTTGTCATCCGTAGGCTTGGTGACAACGTGAAAATCAGGAGATTTACATTTGAGTTTCAGTTCTGCCACTAACTAGTTGGATTATCTCAGATATCTGAGTCTTAGTTTCCTCATTTGTAAAATGTAGATAATATTTACCCTCCCCTCCTCAAATAGTTACATTAAACAAGGTAATATATGTGAAATATATTTTATATATATATATATATATATATATATATATATATATATATATATATATATATGAAACTGTAAAGCCAAGACAATTATAAAGTATTGCCGTTGCCTTGGGAGACCAGCTTCTGGGGCTGGTTCAGACCTCTCTGCTCAGATGGCTTCTTCTGTGACAGATAGACCTACCACTAGCAGGATGAGCTGGGGGGCTCCTCTCACTGGGGCCAGCTCACAAGCTACAGCGGAGGTGGCTACCACCTGGACCTTCCAGGATCTCGACAGGCTAGTGCAGAGGCACTCAGGGACCTTCAGGAGGGCCTGTGGCCGGACAGGGGCAGTCGGGTGGTCTTCATTGACTTCTCAGTCTACAACGCCAACATTAATCTTTTCTGTGTTCTGAGGTGGGTCCCCGTTCCCTGCCTTCCCTCCATCCATGGCTCCTGATTCCCTTCTCCTCTGCTGGAGACCCTTCCCTAAACTTGTACCCTATGGTGGGGGTGGGGAGGGGAGGGGTTGAGTAGAACTGTTCCAGCCCAGGCCCTACCAGACATCTCCCCCTCCTCCCACAGACTGGTGGTGGAGTTTCCAGCTACAGGAGGTACCATCCCATCCTGGCAAATCTGCACAGTTAAGCTGATCCGCTGTGTCGGCAAGTGGGACTTCTTTATCATTGGCTGTGAGATCATCTTCTGCATCTTCATCTTCTACTACGTGGTGGAGGAGAGCCTGGAGCTCCACATCCACCGGCTTCGTTACCTCAGCAGCATCTGGAACATTCTGGACCTGGTGGTCATCTTGGTGAGAGACAGATATCTTAGACTTGGGACATATGGGGTGGTGGAAGGAATCTACCCTGATAGGGGCTCCAAGTTCTTCCTTTTGGAGTCCCAAGTCCTCCTTGTGACTTCTGGTCAAATCACTGAGTAACAGCTCCCTAAACCAAAGGCTGATGTTCCCCTGGCTCAGCCCTGGAAAAATCCTGTCTCTATATCCCCTCTCCCTCTGGCTTATGATCCAGGCCCTGCTCTTTTATTTTTGTACTTGATATTAAGTTCCTCTTCTGTCTCTTGCCTTCATGACCTGTTCCCTTGACACCCCCCCGCCTTTTCTCTTCACCCCTATTAAAATTTTCTGCCTCTTCATCTTCGTCACCTTCCTATTAACAGGACACATTAATTTCTGACCAAGGCTGGGAAGTGGTGGGGGAAATAAAATTGCTTGGCTCCATTTCTCCATGGTCCTTTACAACCTACATATTTACCACTGGCCCTAAAGCCTTCTCTTGGGCTTTAAGACGTTCCCCAATCATCCTATCCTGTTCCTTTTGAACCTGAGATAGTCAACAACTCAGCAGGGAAGGATGTGGTTTTTCTCCCCACCTGTCTTACGCACCGTAGCTCACCCCTGGGACCTCACTGTTGAACTTCCCTTGAGATCCTCTTGACTCTCTGACACCCCCCGGGTCCTGTTGTAACAGCTCTCCATCGTGGATGTGGGCTTCCACATATTCCGAACCCTCGCGGTGAATCGGCTGATGGGGAAGCTTCTGCAGCAGCCAAACACGTATGCTGACTTTGAGTTCCTCGCCTTCTGGCAGACACAATACAACATGAACGCTGTCAACCTCTTCTTTGCCTGGATCAAGGTACCCTGGGATTCCTCACCCCCAGCAACACCTCAGGGCACGCGTTCTCCCTTCCTCAGGACTTGTCTCATTTTCCTTGTCTGGTGTGGCAACTCCTGTGGCCCCCTTAGGCCCCTGGGATGGACCGTTCCAGGCTTTTCTGTTTTCTTCCCTAATTGCTTGGTTCAACGTGGCCCTTCCAGATATTCAAGTACATCAGCTTCAGTAAGACCATGACCCAGCTCTCCTCCACGCTGGCCCGCTGTGCCAAGGACATCCTGGGCTTTGCCGTCATGTTCTTCATCGTGTTTTTTGCCTACGCCCAGCTGGGCTACCTGCTTTTTGGGACCCAAGTGGAAAGCTTCAACACTTTCATCAAGTGCATGTGTGTGTTCTGCCCCTTCACTCCTCCCTGGCCCCTCACCCTCCAGCTCTGTGGATGTGTGTATCCTTGGGGCAGCTGGGTATGTGGACGTGGGCGTGTCTGTGCTTAAGCATCTGTGTGAGTTCCTAGAAGCCCTGGTGTGTGTGCTCAGTGTCTCTGCACCCTGTTCTGTCTCCATCAGATTGGGTGGAGGTGCAGGGACGGGTCTGAGTTCACTGAAGAGCAGTAGGAAGGAAATTGGGATGGGGTCAGCGTTGTGGTCAGGCTCTGGGTGAGTCCCAGACCCCGGTCTCTAAGTTTCACTCAGTTCCGGATCATCCTTGGGGATTTTGACTACAATGCTATCAACAACGCCAACCGCATCCTGGGACCAGCCTACTTTTTCACCTATGTCTTCTTCGTCTTCTTTGTGCTCCTCGTGAGGGTCCCTCTGAGGGGTGGGGATTTGGGAACCTGAGGGGTGGAGACGTGGATGGCCTGCAGGGTGGGGGTTTGACCCCCCTCCATGTTCTGCACTAATGATTATGATGGGTTTCTCAAATCAAGGGTGGAGAGGTGGGGGAGGGAAGAGCTTCCAGATCTTCTGAGAGCTGGCTAATGTGTGGTCAGCACAGTTAGGCAGTTTGCACAGTATAAGGAAATCTGCAGGCTCCCTCACTAAAATCAAACCCCTATCCTCCAAGGATGGAAGGAGAAGGAAAAGTGCCTCATGAGGAGAAGAGACTGCCTCTAGAAGCTTCTCCGCCTATTCTCTAAGACTCCCCTTCCTCTGGGGATCTCTGGCTTTTTCTACTACCACTGTTTTGTATTTGCTCTCTCTCCCTGCCAACCATGAAAGATCTGGGTTTGATTTTTATCAGGAAAGCCAGTGTGTTTCTTTATTTGATCAGTGGATGGGGATACAGACATGGATTGGGGATGGATGGTAAAGAGAGCACAATTTTACTCTCACTGTGGAAAGTTTCTGGCTTCAGTGACTGGTGGACTCTTACATGGAGGGGGTCTGTGGCATATGTTGGGGTATCTTTGTGGTCGTTACTGCAGCAGTTGAGTGAGGACACCGGTTGATGAGGGAGCATGACCCATCTGTAACAGAATTGTGCTGAAAGGCTGGGCTCTGGGGACCCAGAGATGTGGGGATTAGTGGGCTGCAGAGCTGGGCTGAAAGCACTGGCCCTTTTAGAACATGTGTCTGGGACATTAATAGGGTCAATGGGCTCGATGCTG
Organism: Stenella coeruleoalba; assembly: GCF_951394435.1. Classification (NCBI taxonomy): domain Eukaryota; kingdom Metazoa; phylum Chordata; class Mammalia; order Artiodactyla; family Delphinidae; genus Stenella; species Stenella coeruleoalba. The sequence goes on from NC_137162.1 coordinate 27,961,531, forward strand.
TTAATGGGTCTGGGAGTAAGGACCCCAGTCCCTGTTTTATCCTCCAGAATATGTTTCTGGCCATCATCAATGACACATACTCAGAGGTCAAAGAGGAGTTGGCTGGACAGAAGGATGAGCTACAGCTTTCGGACCTCCTGAAACAGGTGACTACTTGGTCTCCTTGAGCCACACATGTGCATCAGGGCCCAGGTCCGAGGCTCTGTGTCCTGGTCTGTGCCTGACTGGTTAGGGGCCTGTGCCCATGTGTGCCTTCAGCTTATCCCTGGGATCCTGTCACCCTGTGGGTGGGCGTGGGAGTAAGAGATGAAGAGGAGGCTGTGGGAACTGGTGCCTGTTTCCTTTCCCCTTCCAGGGCTACAACAAGGCCCTCCTGAGGCTGCATCTGAGGAAGGAGCAGGTTTCAGACGTGCAGAAGGTCCTGCAGGGTGGGGAGCAGAAGATCCAGTTTGAGGATTTCACCAACACCTTGAAGGAGTGAGCACCCAGAGATCCAACCTTCCCTGACATTGGTCTGTAAGTCCTTGACCCTCAAGCATACATCCTTTGCCTATAAGCCTCTGACATTGGACAGTGGGCCTTTGACCTTGGCTTACAGGCCTTTGACCTTGGCTTATAGGTCTCTGATCCTGACCTTCAGAACTGTGCCCTTGGTTTAAAGGACTCTGACAATGTTCTATGATATTCTGGACCTTGTTGAACAACTCTTAGGACTAGTGTAATAATGATACCCTAATCATCATATACGTCCCTCATTCCCAACTAAGATCAGCATAAAACTCTGATCTTACTTCTATGCTCCCCCACAAACACAGGTCTATTTCCTTAGCCATCCTCTCCCTGCTTCCCAGTCAAACATATTAACAAGCATTGAACAAATATACTGTGAGCACCAGCTGTGAGCCAGGCACACAGTTGAATGAGACAAAGTCTTTGTCCTCCAGGAGTTCATAGAGTCTGTAAGCAAATAAACAGAATCACTGAACAAGTTCCACAATAGAAGTAACTAGAAGAGAGGGAGCATGGGGTAATAAAAGCATATACAAAGGCAAGAGGTATGAAATTGAGCAACATACACAGGAGTAATAAGTAGCTGAGCATTGCAAGGTATCAGATGAAAGGTCGGGCAGAGCAGATGAGGCCAGAGAAATGGGCTAAGGTCACACTGGGAAAAGCCTTGAACACCACTACTCTATTCAAAGAATAGGGTGCCCAGGAGGGATTTTAAGCAGGGAAGGGGTATATTTAGTCTTGTACTTTAGAAAGGTTAATTACTCTAATTGCATTATGAAGGATGGATTTCAGGGGAAGGGAAGACCATAGGGCAGGGGGTGTGGGGGAGAGGGAAGGTTATCTGGAGGCAAAGAGATTTCGCAGTAATTCCTTTAGGAGATCATGAGGGCCTGAACCTAGTCAGCAGGAGTCAGGGAAGGAAGAAATAGATTCAAGTGATTTCTTGGGGGATCAAATCGCTACATCTTGGATATCCTGGCTTTCTCGTGTGGCCCCCTTCTTCCCTAGAGAGCAAGGCTCTTGCCAGAGTCTAGCAAAAAAGAGTGGGGAGTCCATAACGGAAAGCTCCCAGCCACGGCAGGTCAGAAGTCATTTCACCACCATGTTCTCCTCAGGCTGGGGCACATAGAGCATGAGATCACTGAGCTCACGGCTGCCTTCACCAGGTTTGACTAAGATGGGAATCACATCCTGGATGAGAAAGAGCAGGAAGAAATGCGGCAGGACCTGGAGGAGGAAAGGGTGAGCCTGGCTGGTGGACAGGCTACGAGGAAACTGCTCACCCTACCCTCCCTGCCAGCACACCTGGAACACAAGCCCAAACTGGAAGTCCTCTGACAGATGGGCAGGAAAGAGCTCTCTAGAATAGTGGTTCTCAAACTGCTGCATATTAGAACTCCCCGGAGAGCTTTAAAAAAATCCTCATGCTCAGGCCACACACCCTAGACCAGAATCTCTGGGGGAGTTGGGAGGCCCAGCCATCAGTCCTTTTTACAACCCCCCAGGTGACTGCAGTGCATAGCCAAGGTTGATCACCATTGCTCTAAAATGTCGTCTTAGGGAGAAAAGGACCAATTGTCTGAGAATCCCTGACAATTCCTTCTGAGCAGCTGCCTCCTCCTTGGGGTTCTCCAACTCTGATCCTTAGCTGCCCCTGCTATGCCTGCTTCATCCCTATCCAGTATAGACCAAAAAGCCAAGGGTAAAAGGAACAGTGCCAGGACACTGTCCCTGCTCTCCCAAACGGAGTTGGCTTCTAGTGAGCGCCTCATTCATCAATGCTTCAGGGAGCTTGTGTTTTGTTTCTTGTGGAGGTGATTCTCTCCCAGAGGTTAGGCCAGCTTTGTGTTCAGCATGACCATTCTGATTCTGTTGTCTCCAGAGTCTGAGAGGGAAGGGGAATAGCAAGCACTGGAGCCCGAAGCCCGGTCCCGCGAGCCCGGTAGAGCAGGTGATGGAGCAGGACCTGACGGCTTCCCAGTCATCTTCTCTCTGCTCTCTGACCTCCTGATCAGGTGGCCCTCACCGCTGAGACTGAGAACCTGCACCGGTCCAGTGTGAGTAGCCCACTAGGCGAGTCGAGTCCAGAGGCTGCCAAAGCAGGTGGCTGGGTTTCAGGAGAAGAATTCTACATGTACGTGCAGCCCGGGGGCCCGGGGCTGACTGTGTTTATGTTATCCTACCTTGAGCTTCTTTCCACAGCCTTCCAATTCCCTGTACTACCCCAGGGAAAACCCCTCTCCCCCTTTAATTCTCCTGACAAGGCTGGGCCTTACCTTCCTTGCTCCCATCCAGACACACACTCTTCTGTACCCCCTATCCCTGGAATCACCTAGCCCTCCACACACGTTTCTGCTCCCTTGGTCTCTCTCAAATCTTGCACAGGCTCACAAGGAGAGTTGTGCAGCTGGAGACTGTCCTGGAAGGAGTCATGACCCAGATTGATGCCATGGGCTCAAAGCTGCCGACGCTGGAGAAGAAAGGGCAGCTGGCTCCCTTTCCAGGCATGGTGAATGATCTCTCACCTGGATCCTCTCGGCTCCCACAGTTGAACTCTACCAGCTTTTCCACTCAGTGGGTAGAGGCAAAACATTTTTTTTTTTAAATACATTTATTTATTCATTTGTTTTTGGCTGCGTTGGGTCTTCATTGCTGTGTGCGGGCTTTCTCTAGTTGCGGCGAGCGGGGGCTACTATTTGTTCCGGTGCACGGGTTTCTCATTGCAGTGGCTTCTCTTGTTGCGGAGCACGGGCTCTAGGTGCACAGGCTTCAGTAGTTGTGACACGTGGGCTCAGTAGTTGTGGCTCGCAGGCTCTAGAGCACAGGCTCAGTAGTTGTGGTGCACGGGCTTAGTTGCTTCAAGGCATGTGAGATCTTCCCGGACCAGGGCTCGAACCTGTGTCCCCTGCATTGGCAGGCAGATTCTTAACCACTGTGCCACCAGGGAAGCCCGAGGCAAAACATTTTTGAAAGACCAATGTTTCAGGCTCCTGGGGCAACATGTTCCCAGTAGTCAGTGAATCGTGGAGGTGGGGGTTGGAGGGAAGACCTGAAGTTGGTTGCTCTGGCCTTGAGGGCAGCCTTAGCCTCTAGGAGAGTGTCTGGGGTTGGAGAAACAGATCCAGGTAAAAGGAAAAGTGGGACACAAACTCCTCCTTCAAATGACCTGTCACTTTTTCTTCCAACAGCGGGAACAAGGCATTTGGGAGCACCTACAGGCAGCCCCAGCTGTGACTCCAGCCCCCTGGGGACTCCAGGGCGGGCAGGAGAGTGGTGGGGGAGGGGTCCTAAAGCATCAGACAGCAGGCTCCTCTGTCACCACCTCCCCATAAGCCCCCTCAGCACACGCCCTCCACTTCTAGGTCAGCGGGTCCCACCACTGCTGCTGCTGAGTCCCGCCCTGTGCCTGGCCTTCTGAGCCAACGTTTCTGTGTGTAACTCTGTGAAATACCTCCCGCTGGGCCTCTCACTCCCTGTCCTCTGAACTCTGCTGTGATGATTTTTTTTAAAGTCAATAAAAAATAATAAAGGAAAGGAGGGTAATAACTTTCCTAAGCATCTGGATAGCCATGATTTGTGAAAAAAGTAGAAGCTGAGAGAACAGCAATATCTAGATGTCTTCCTACTTGCCAGTGAACCTTTTCCTCTGTGCATCTAGAGATCTACTGCCAGTACCCATGGGGTTCATGTCTTCCCTATAGGGTTTCCCTGTGAAAGAGAAGGGGAAGCCAGAGAGGACATTTTCTCTTGTGGGGAGAGTACAATGTTGCAGAGGAGTTGGAGTGGTGACCTCCCCTAGCCTTCCCCAGCAAAGTCCAGGAAGATGGGCTTCCCTGGTGGCGCAGTGGTTGAGAGTCCGCCTGCCGATGCAGGGGACATGGGTTCGTGCCCCGGTCTGGGAAGATCCCACATGCCGCGGAGCGGCTAGGCCCGTGAGCCATGGCCGCTGAGCCTGCGCGTCTGGAGCTTGTGCTCCGCAACAGGAGAGGCCACAGCAGTGAGAGGCCCGCGTACCGCAAAAAAAAAAAAAAAAGTCCAGGAAGACTCAGTGGGAGAGCCTACCTCCAGACATGTCACTGAACACTGAGGGGGCTGTAAACCAGGACAGAGATGGAGCCTGAGGAGAAGCTGGCAAAGAAATGACCTCAGGATTCCGAGATATTTGGATAAAATGTGGGGGACTCTGACCCTCTTCCATAGGACAATGTGGGTTTGCCTGGTGATTATCAATAAAAATCCTTAGGAAAACCAGGACTTTGCACTTGCTTCGGGGACTGCAGGGGAAAGAAGAGAGTCCGGAACTGTGAACCATCCTTGTACCTGGGCTGGAGGAAGCTCATCCCTGCTGGGAGGTGTAGAGTTGAGGCAGTGACAATGTGAAGAAGCTGGCTGCCCCAGGAGTTCTGAAAGAAAAATTTCTGACTCATAGGAATAGTTTGAAATAGTGGACACTACCATTGGAGGGAGTGGAGACAGTGACCTAGGGAGGCCTGGTCCTTAGAGTGAAGAGATTATGGTGTGTGTGTTTGTGTGTGCATGTGTGCGCTGTTGGGTGTGGGCAGTGAGAGTGCAGATGGAAGATAAGTAGGAATAAGACAAAAAACTCCTACACCAAGATTCTGGATGTATAGGCCTGCATCCTGAGACCTGATATCTATCCCCTCTCTCTGCCCCTGTGACCTTTATCCCTCCCTCATTCTGCACCTTCCATTGCTCTCCAGTTTCTTTTTTCATCCATTCCCTTCGCCCACCTGCATTCTCCCATCCCATCAAATACAATCTATACACCCAGAAGTCTTGTGAAACAGCTGAATGCAATTAAGATAACCAGAGTGTATCCTCAGTCCTAAAAAGTTATGATCTAAGCTTTCTTCAAGAAAGGCTGTTTCAGGACTTCCCTGGTGGAGCAGTGGTTAAGAATCCGCCTGCCAGTGCAGGGGACACGGGTTCGAGCCCTGGTCTGGAAGATCCCACATGCTACGGAGTAACTAAGCCTGTGCGCCACAACTACCGAGCCTGTACTCTAGAGCCTGCGAGCCACAACTACTGAAGCCCACAAGCCTAGAGCTCATGCTCCGCAAGGAGAGAAGCCACAGCCATGAGAATCCCATGCACCATAATGATGAGTAGCCCCCACTCGCTGCAACTAGAAAAGGCCCATGCGCAGCAACAAGGACCCAACACAGCCAAAAGTAAATAAACAAAGAAACGCTGTATCAACCCAAGAGGTGTAGGTGCCAGACTGAAGTTTGGGAAAAAAGGTCCAATGAGCCGATATTAACCTAGGACATAGGAAGGGAGAGTATTTCGGCTCAGGGATAATGCCCGAAGGTTTCCCAGAGCCTAGATGAGACTATCTTCAAAAGCAAGGATTCCTTGAGCAGTCTTTCAGTGACTAATAGCAGCCGGGGTGAGGATTCTCTGGGGAGGGGCTAACTTGTCTCCGGTCATTTTAGTCAGCAGGCCGCACTGGGCTCGACCCATCCCAGAGAGGTCTTACTAGGCTAGTGATTCCGCCAGGGAGTGGCCGCAGAATTGAGCGCATCCTTTGTTCCAGACATCGGACTCTTGGCATCTGATCGACTCACGAAGCTTATTTTAGCTTCAAATTCGGCTTGGTGCCTACGCTTGGCTATCACTCATTCCTTGCGGTATGGCTTAGCCCAGAAGCGCAGAATCACAGGGCAATGAACTCCGGGCGGGGAGGGCGGGGGACGCCCGGCGCGCATGCGCAGGCATCCCAGAACCAGAAGCAGCACGGGGCCGGGCATGGCGGCGGCGGCCGAGGGTGTCCCAGAGACCCACCGCGAGGAGCCCGTTCGGGGTATGCGGAGTGGATGGGGACGAAGTGTCCAGTGGGAGGCCTGGGGCTCTGGGTTACGGGCCCGAGGTGCCTGGCGGGAGCGGGCAGGTCGGAGGGGCGCGCCTGTGTGTACGCGTGTTTGTCCTGTCAGGGCGACTGAGAAGCTTTGGCCGCGGGGTAGAGTGTGAGCTGAGGCCGGTGCAAGGGAGTTGGCGTGTCAGGTGGGGCAGGGACGAAGTGAGGGACTCGAAATTACGGCACATGGAGAATGGAGCCGATTTGATGCAATGAGGCCAGGTGGAGGGATGTCGGGAGAGGCGCCTGTGGCTGGATTAGGACCAGGGCAGGGCGGGACACTTACTCGTTCTCTTTTGATCCAGATGATGCCGCCGTGGAGACCGCTGAGGAAGCAAGGGAGCCCGCTGAGGCTGACATCACTGAACTCTGCCGGGACATGTTCTCCAAGATGGCAACTTACCTGACTGGGGAACTGACGGGTGAGGCGGGGTCCGGGTTGATTCCGCTAGTTCCAGGCACCACTCGCTGGAGCTGGGGTTTGGCCCTGGTAGGCCTGTGAGGTGCTTTAGCAGCGTCAGTTTGCGGCTCCCTCCCTAACCCCACACACCTCGAAACATGCCTGGTGGAAGTTTGGGGAGGTCAGGAATGAGTAGGAAAGAAGTCCATCCGTTCCCTGGAGAAATTCACGAATTACTTTCAGCAACACAGGATAAACAACGAGGTCCTACTGCATAGCACAGAGAACTATATTCAATAGCCTATGATAAACCATAATGGAAAGGAATGTAAAGAAAAAAGAATGTATATATACGTATAGCTGAATCACTTTGCTGTACAGCAGTGATTAACACAACACTGTAAATCAACTGTACTTGAACAAAAAAAATTTGGTACAGAAACACATAAGAATACTTAATACAGCCCTGCAGGCCTCCGTAGTGTAGACTGAGGCTGAGAAAACAAAAAAGAATTCATCAAGAAGTGCTCCTTTGGGGGAGGTGCATTTTGAACAGGGCTGTAAAGCGACTGATTGGCCAAAAAGTGGGAAATGACTGGTGAGTGAGGTGGTATAAGCAAGCAGTTTGTTGGCTAAGCAGGTGTATTTACGAGGTTACCGGGAAATGGGGAGTGACCTGCAGATTTAAGGATCTATTAGGTTCGTCTCTCCCACCCTTTGGGACATGATTAATTTTTTGGTCCAGTGTGTATTTCCAGGTGAACACATGACCCATGTGTGGAGGAGGATCTAAAAAATGAAGTCTGGTCCAGTGTGGCTTTTCATAAAGGTTGTTATGTTGTTTCACTTCCCCAGGAAGTTGCTGTGAGCTAAATGTATGAACCAGAATGTATGGGAAAATGCTTGGTGCAGAACAGGAGGGGTTGAGTCTCCAACAGCCTATTTATTTATTTGTTTGTTTATTTCTGAGCAAAAGAAACCAAGCAACAAAATCTAGATTTTTTTTTTTGGCTTTTCTTTAAAAATTCCAAAGATTTGGCAGTAGTAGTCCCCCATTCTTGCAAGGCTCTAATTGGCTAGAGTTGGGCATTGTCTCCTTTAAATGGACCAGCGCTGTGCAGTTTGTCCCCAACTACTCCCTGTTTTCTCCCTTTAACTGAGACCTGGTGTCAGTTGCCATTTATTACTGTTCTTACTGTTGTTTTTTTAGTAGTGGTACAGAAATGGTTTTCTGTACCAATGTCTATCAAAATTGGTAAAGTAAATGATAGACTAAGACTAAGAGGATCATAGGTTCCAAGAAGTGGGAGAGTGTATTTCTTTGTAGAAGTGAGTAATCTTGCATTTAAAATGCAAACACCTGGCTTGCTTCACTCATTTACATAATATTGTTGGCTCCTGGGTATTTGAGTGTGTGACCCTTGTTTGAGAGAGACTCATTTGATAGCAGTGAGAGTATGGATATGGAGGAGACACAGAAGAGCAATATTTCAGATGAAAAGTAACCGTCTTTGACAGAGTGATGGTAAAAGGAATGGGGAGGGGAGCATGGATGCAAGAACATTATAGAAGTGGAATTTATAGGACTTGTTGAAGTGGGTGTTAAGGGATGGGAGCAGCTTAAGATGTGTCTGCAGTTTTAAGCCTGGGTGGTGTCATCAGCCAAAATAGGCAGGTTGGAAAGAGGAACCATGTTTAGTGTGAAAATAATATTTTCAGTTTTGACTTGGCTGATTTTAGTTATTACTGGGACACTCAGGTGACTGTTATCAAGACATCCAGGTGACTTCAACATGTGAATCCAGAGCTCAGACAGTGGTCAGAGCAGGAGAAACAGATTTGGAAGTCACCTGCATAGCAGAGTGAGTTGAGGCTGTGCAGAATGAGACTGCCAGGGAAGACCATAGAGGTAGGTAAGAGGACCTGGACTAAAATCTCAGGGAATGCCTGTACTGGGCAATTAATTTGTTTTTATTAACAGTACTTAAAGTCCCTAGGTTTCCAAATGATTTATTACAAAATGAATTTTAAGTGGATTGTAATTTCCCTATGATTGTCATTCTTACCTATACAGATACTTTTTTGAGTTTGAAAGGAAGCTAGCATAACCCTGGGAATGCCCATGGAAATGTGCCACCCATGTAAACATCAGCCATGTGTCACAGCTGAGGGAAAGTTGAGAACTGATAGTTAAGGGGGTTAGATGAGAAGAGATCTGGTATAGAAACTCAAAAAGAGCAGTTAGAAAATGCTATAGCAGCCGAGGGAAATGAGTGTTTCATGAAGAGAGAGAGATCAGTAGTGTCAGATGTTATGGAGAGGCCCAGGAGTATAATAACTGAGAAAAGGCCATGGATTTGGTGGTTCAGAGAGCACTGATGACCTTGCAGCTTGTCATTTTTCTGGGTGGTGGGGACAGAGACCAGACTGGAAGGGTTTACATGAGTGAATGGTGAGGAGTAGGAAGCAGTGAGTGTAAGCTACTCTTTCAGAAGGGTTAGCAGTGAAGCTCCTTTGTTTTACTGAGCAAATGATGTAGGTGTACAATAGAGGGAGTGCTTTTGGGCTGGAGGAAACCGGAATATATTTCTAGATAGAGAGGAAGGTGCCAGGATGGAGAGAGAGTTTGGAAGGACAAGGGAAAGGAGATACTGAAGAGAGGCCCTGAAGAGGTAGAAGGGTTGGGATCGGCGCACAGGAGGAGGAGCTGTCGTGGCGAGAACAGGAACGCTTCTGCCTCTTGAGAAGACACTGGGGTACAGAGAAGTTTGGAAGTGAGGCAGAAAGATTGAGGCAGTTTATGTAAGTGGGCCTGGCTTTTGGGAAAGTTGGAGTAAAGGCCATTTGCTTTGAGTAGGGATGGGGAAGGGAATTGAGGATGTGAGAAGCAGGCAAATGGTTTGGAAGCCAGTGTATAAAATGGAGTACAGAATCACAAGTAATAAATGAGTTGCTAAGAAGTGTTGAGGTCCTAGTTGACTTTATATATATTTTGATATATATATGTATTTATGCTGCAGTCTGCCAAATTATATGTTTTCATGTTGTAGAAGTACCAAGACTGTTTCACCTCCCTTTTCTTGGTACATGAGTTTATCATTTTCCTTTCTAACTAAGATCCTGAAGCTTCTGGATTTTATTTGGTTTAAATAGTTTGCTGATTGTTGCCTGAATTTCTGCTTAGACATTTAGAGTACATAGGCTGAGTATAAATGTCATAGATCAAAAGTGGCCTGCTTCTTTGACAATCCCTAGGTCCTGCCTTGAACTACCATTTGGTAGTTAATTCCACATTCTAGTTATCTAAAAAGATCTTAAAGGCATCACATCTTCTGTTTTGTTTTTTTTTTCTTCTGTTTGTTTTAAAGCCACCAGTGAAGACTATAAGCTTCTGGAAAATATGAATAAACTAACCAGCCTGAAGTATCTTGAAATGAAAGATATTGCTATAAACATTAGTAGAAACTTAAAGGACTTAAACCAGAAGTGTAAGTAATAATTTTTTACAATTAAACGTGTTTGTATTTAATGTTCTTTTGTGCTTGGGGCAGTGGAGAAGGGAAGGGAACATGGCCCCTGTCCTCAGGGAGCTCATTTTCTAAAAGTGAATTAGAAAATTAAGGTGAATTTCTTCCATTGTGAGGATTAGCATGCTTTGGTGGTATGGTTATTTCTGCTTCTGAATCTTGATTTCATCTGTTTATTCCTGGAAAAACAGTGAATTAATTTAACAGTGAAACCTATAAAGGACTACTTTATAAACAGAAAACCAGAACATCTATAATTGGAAAATGCTACTTTAGACTGGTAGAATATATTTCCCCATTGACTTATACTTGTGTTCCCTGTCTTTAGGGCTCTCCTTCTTGGTCTGGGAGTACCCAAGAAACCGAATCAGTAACGTAAAGATTGCTTGAGGAGCAAGGAATTTAAGAGAGGAAAACCAGTAGATGAGAGAGACTTAACTTTGTTTAGGTCACCATCATACCTGATCAGCTAGCTACTGTCTTCTATGGCGTCTGCCTGCTAGTGATCAGAATCATGTCACTCCACCCACTCTGTCTTAGGCAGAGCTGGAGAGACACTAGCATGCTTACTTTCCACTTTTTTCTGCACTCCTTGTTGATGTTGTATAAACCTGTGGTCTGTCTTTGTTTTTAAAGATGCTGGACTACAGCCTTATCTGGATCAGATCAATGTAATTGAGGAGCAGGTAGCAGCTCTTGAGCAGGCAGCCTACAAGTTGGATGCGTATTCAAAAAAACTGGGTAACCATTTTTATTTCTGTTTTGATTTGATGAGTACCCTCCTGCCAGTATGACCTTATATAATAAGATGGTTAACATTTATGATGTGCCTACCGTGATCTATTTTAATCTTCACAAAACCTCTTGAAAGTAACTTTTTATTAGTGACAATAATAAAATAACATTTCCTGAGTACTTAATGATATATCAGGCACTGTTCTTAATATTTTGCGTCTGTTATGTTTTTTATCCTTCAGTCTCTGAGGTAAGTACATGATTTTTATCCCCATTCTATTGAAGAGGAAACTGTGGTTGAAGGGGTTATAACTTGCTTAAGGACACAAAGCTAGTATATAGAAGAGCTGTATTTCAAACTAGGTCTGATTGATTACAAAGCTCAAGCTCTTTATTGTGGTTCAGCAGGCTGAAGCATCTTTAATAACGTAGATACATGTCTTAAGAAACAGAGTAGTCAATCGAGGCTTTCTTGAAGGGTTACTTTTCCTTTAAGGAGGAAACTGGCACTAGTACTGATGCCTTGTTAATTGACTCTGGCTCTTATATCCATGATTAAAAATAATGCAGTTGTTTTTAGCCTAGATATAATTTACAGATTATTTTATTTTTATCATTGACAGTAGTTGACTACTTCAAAAGATTGGTTTGTAGCAGACTGAGACATGCGTGGCAGTTAGCAGTTTCATTGTCCACAATTAAATTTACTAAATGGTGACTGTGAACTTTAGAAGGCCTTGTGCCAGATGCTTTCAAGGTTTTAAAGAAAAAGGGAATCCATAACATTGAGGTTTATTTGATGGTCTTTTAAATTTCTGTATCTTTCAAAATTGTTTTCCTAGAGGGAGGGGTAGGGATAAGAAAATAAAAGGTGAAACATACTTCTCGAAAGTCCCAGTCTGGCTCTCAGAGGGTGCCTGGGACAGAGCCTGGAGAGGCCATTTCCTGTGCTTTGTAGGGCTTCTGGTGGCTCAAGTGCCAGTAGGTCTGCTTAACCCTGGTGGAGCATCTGACCAGGTACTGTTGATAGGGTTAGAGCTTAGGGAACTCATGTTAGGTGCTCAGTTCTGTGTGTGTATATTTGACTCCTTAAGTTGTGCACATTGATTATATTTGGACAGATATCCAAATATCTGTCCTTAGCTAATATGAGAGTTGCCATATAGGTATGCCTATAATTTGGATACAGTTTGGACAGCTAAGAGGACTGAAGTTAATAGATATTTTTTAATGTAATAGACGTTTTTGAATTTACCTAGAAATGCTAACTGAAAAGTATCTTTGTAAGAGCCAATTTTAAAAGGTATAACTTCTCCCTCTCCCCCCTACAGAAGCCAAATACAAGAAGCTGGAGAAGCGATGAAAAACTTATTCCTGTGGGACAAAGTCTTTTTTAATGTGGGAAGAATGTTTTATAAGACCTGAATCTTGAGGCTGATGAATTGTCAAAACTCCTCAAAAGGCAGCTATGCTGGTTGTCCCAGAAACTTCACAACATTGGAGTAAACTGAAGGACTGTGGCTACTCCTGGAAGAACTTCTTCTGAGTCAGAATCCCTCAAAAACTCACGCTTATAACTCCTTACCTTTTACTTGAATGCTTCATCATCCATTCAGGACAGAGACTCTCTCAAATTTGCATAAACCTGGACTTGCCAGTAGAATCAAATGAGCAGGCCTGTTTTCCCTGGTAGCAGTTGATTACTACATTATTTTCTCAAATGGTTGGTTTTTGAGTTACTGCGTAACTGGTTGTTTTTTTCTATTAAGGATGTAATGTATTGCTAACAAGATTCTAAATTTAAAAAGGAAAACAAAACAGTCTTGTTCTTGACAGTTTGTCACCTTGTGAATGTCAGTAATTTACATTTCCATAACATTGCAAATAACAGAAAATCTTAAAACAATTTCAGGCCAAGTCTTCTAGACTGAAGAGAAACAGTGAAAGGAGTGTTGTTGCAATAGTTTGGTGTATGTGATGGGCCCCTCCTGTCTGTTCTGTGTATGAGTCAGATGGCTGGGGATGGATATCATCTTGGCATGTGCTCCCTTTTGGAAATATAAGGACAGGATGTGTACGTGTGTGTACGTGTTAGGTGGGGAGGTAGGGCTGCCACTCGGGCTGCTACTCATTAAATAAAGCATTTTTATAAAATATCTTCCTACTGTGTCTGCAGGGTCAGTGGGGGCTCGCAGGGACCTGTTTTCCTTTCAGACTAAAGACATCAGTGGATGGAGGATACTGACTGACCAGTCTAGTTTGGAAGACAGTCAACCAAATCCAGAGTTGGGTGTTAGTGGTTAGGAAGGTGCCTGAGGTCCCCAATTCCATCTCCAAAAGAGTTCTTAATTCTGTTTTTGTCATTTCCCACCATTTAAGTTCTAGTCCACCATCATTTATCCCCTTCTTCTCTGGACTATTGCTGTGGTCTTACCTTACATATCCCTCCAACCTGCAGTCCAGGCTGCTGGCAGACCAATCTTTCTAAAATGTAAACTGGCCACATTTCTCCTGCTTAGATTTCTTTCATGACTTCTCCTGGCCTCTTTGAAAAAGCCAGACTTTTTAAACTTAGAAACCAAACTTTTAATAAATATTTCGTATTTTGTGTTTCTGAGGGTGAACTAGTCTAATGTAATTCTCTTTGGCTCTTTATTAAACTTTCTATAACTTTTTCATACAAGATTTGAAGCATTTAGCCAGATACACATCCTGACACAAACTAGCATTTTGAAATTGATATACATAAAGTGGACAACATCCCCAATTATATTTATGATATAGGGTTCTCCCAAGATAGAGCTGAAATTACCAGTTTTAATCTTTCATTCTATTAATGTAGTATATTACATTTATTGATTTGTGTGTGTTGAATCATCTTTGCATCCCAGGGATAAATCCCAATTGATCATGGCATATGTCTTTTAATGTGCTGTTGAGTTTGGTTTGCTAGTATCTTGAGAATTTTTACATCTATATTCATCAGGGATATTGGCCGGTAGTTTTCTTTTCAGTATCCTTATCTGGCTTTGGTATCAGGGTAATGCTCACCTCATAAGATGAGTTTGGGAGTGTTCCCTCTTCAATTTTTTTGGAAGAGTTTGAGAAAGATCAGCATTAATTCTTTTTCTTTGGGGGGGCATTAATTCTTTACGTGTTTGTTAGAATTCACCAGTGAAACCATTTGATCCTGGGCTTTTCTTTGTTGGGAGGTTTTGATTACTGATTCAAAATCGTTACATATTATTGACGTTCAGATTTTTTCTTCATGACTCAATCTTGGTAGGTTATATGTCTCTAGGAATGTATCCATTTCTTCTAGGTTGTCCAATTTGTTGGCAGATAATTGCTTCCATAGTCTTTGTCTTTCTGTAGTCTTCTCTTTCATTCATAACTTTATTTATTTGAGTCCTAATTTCTTTTTGTCTTGGTTAGTCCAGCTAAAGTTTTGTCAGTTTTGTTTATCTTTTCCAAACCAACTCTTAGTTTCATTATTCTCCATTTCTCTATTGCATTTATTTCTGCTCTAATTTTTATTATTTCCTGCCATCTGCTAACCTTGGGCTTAGTTTGTTCTTTTTCTAGTTCCTTGAGGTGTAATGTTAGTTCCTTGAGGTTTATTTGAGGTTATTTTTTCTTGATATAGGCATTTACAGCTGTAAACGTCCCTCTTAGAACTGCTTTTGCTATATCCACAAGTTTTGGTATGTTGTGTTTCCATTTTCATTTGTTTCATTTGATTTTCCTTTTGATCTCTTTTTGTCCATTTGTTGTTCAAGAGTATGTTATTTAATTTCCATGTTTTTGTGAATTTCCAATTTTTCTCCTATTACTGGATTCTAGTTTCATGCCATTGTGCTTAGAAAAGATACTTGATATAATTTCTATCTTCTTGAATTTATTCAGACTTGTAGCCTAATACATGATCTATCTTGGAGAATGTTCCATGTGCACTTGGGAAGAATGTGTTTTCTAAAGCCAGATTTCCTAGCATGCATACAAGGCCCCTATTTTATTCCTTTTTTCAATTTCATTCCCTGTTACTCTGACACTTAACACTGTATTGAGCTATCTTGAGCTACCTTAAATTCGAATGGATGAGTTTTTTTCCCATAAACTTTCTACTTTACAACAGACTTAGATTTGCTGGAAAGTTGCAAAGATAACACTGAATTCCATATACCTCAATTTAGAAAAAATATAACACAGAATTCTATGGATGAGTTTTCATATCTTAACTGAGGTTTCCTCTTCCTGAAATTATCACCTGCCCATGCTTGATAAACTTCTATTCTTCTTCAAGATTCCATCTTGACCTCTACTACTAGGCTGGGCTGTATTACCTCCAGAGCAGAAAAAATATCAATGTGACAGCAGTACAGAGGCATCAATATTTTAAGGCAGTTAACTTGATTTTTCCCAAAAAAGCATTGTAGAAGTTGTGAGGAAAATCAGAACTTTGTTGTTCTTCCTTAAACTTATTTTAAGTTTTAGTTAATTTTGAATTGCTTGGCTG
This sequence comes from Stenella coeruleoalba, assembly GCF_951394435.1. Classification (NCBI taxonomy): domain Eukaryota; kingdom Metazoa; phylum Chordata; class Mammalia; order Artiodactyla; family Delphinidae; genus Stenella; species Stenella coeruleoalba. Next base: position 27,977,100 of record NC_137162.1, read on the forward strand.
CATTTCGTGAGTCTCCCATGCCCCTCAGTTGTCAGGAACTCTTCCATTTCCTTAAACACTGTTGTCTCCAACCAATAAGGCCTGAATTCTCCAAAAAACTCAATGTCATGAAAAACAAAAGGTAGGTGGGCCATCGTAGATTAAAAGAGACTAGAGGGACTTCCCCGGTTGTGCAGTGATTAAGACTCCGTGCTTCCACTTGCAGGGGGCGCGGGTTCCATACCTGGTAGAGGAACTAAGATCCCAGGTGCCCTTGGTGTGGCCAAAAAAATGAAATAAAATAAAATCGTGTATTACAAATTTCCCATGTACTCTTTTTTTTAAAAAAATATTTATTTATTTGGTCTGTCTTGCCCACGAGAGTTACATCATTAGGTTGGGGCCAACACCGTACAGAGAGTTTTCTAGCAATTCAATAATTTCAACTGCCCCCAAGTAAAAAATTACAATCGGAATGTTTTTCGTCCTTTGTCCCTTCTTCTCCACGCTCCTGGTTTCTTGATTCCTGCTCGAGGCAAAACCACCTGAGAGAGGCATCTGTCCCTCGGTGCTCTCCGTAGGTAACTGAGATTTCATTGGCTGGGAGCGCTGACGTCTTATCGTAGTGCGGCCGCCTTTTCCGGAGGAGCGTGGGTTCGTTTTCCGTATTTTCGGTGGTCGTCCCAATCCGGGGTATAAGGGCAGATGGCTGAGAAACCGCTGCGCCTGTGAGTGATCCTGAGTATGAAGCGCGCGCGCACGCGTGTGTGTGTGTGAGAGAGAGTGACCCTGAGTCTGAAGCATGTGTGTGTGTGACCCTGAGCCTGAAGCGGGTTGTGTGTGTGTGTGCGCGCGCGCGCGCGTTGGAGGGGGTTTTCTAAAGACAGAAAGGCGGGGGCGGAAGCCCGGCGGCTGCTGGTGAGCTTCGATCGCGTCTTTGCCTGGCCACTGCCGGCCTCTTTCCTGGCCGTTTTCGCTTCTGAAGAGGGGGACTCTTGGCGACACTCGCTGAGAGAGGAGGAAGCTCCTAGCGTCAGGCCTTCTCCATGTTAGGCCGTCTTGGTCTCTGACATCATTTCCCCTTCGTTTCTCCTCGCAGTATATTTACTAGCCAAAAATTGTAGGCATGGGGCCCATTGATGGGCTCTGGGCAGTGGTCGACAGGAGAGAGAGACAGGGCCTTTGCCCTGGCGCGCTTTTTGAGGAGATGGTGAAGAGAGGACTTCCATTCATTCATTCATTCAACAGTATTGATTGAACAATTGCAGTGTGCCGGGCACTGTGTTAGACGTTGCACAGATGGAGTTCCTGCCCTAATGGATCTTACAGTTTAGGGAAACGTATATTAATCAAATAATCCAGATAAATGTTGAATTACGGTCCTGATAAATGTCAGGAGGAAAAGGTTCACGGTTCTGGGAGGGTGTATAGGGTATTTGGATTAATGTGAGGAATCAAGGTAGTGAGGATTGAGCCTTGATTAATAGTTTTGTCTTTATCCTAAAAAAGTTACTGGATCACTGGAATGTTTAAGAACGCCTTGGCATGATCAAATTTTCATTTTGGAAAGCGATTCTGGTTGCAACGTGAAGAAAAAATTATAGCCAAAGTAGAAAACAGCTAGGATTAGATAGCGTAAAGGCAGAGGAGAAGTGCGGGGGTTCAAGGTTTATTAAGGAGAGGACATCAACAGGGTTTGGAGGTGGTTTGGTTATGAGTGAGAAGGTGTCAGCATTGTCCTGGTCCTAGATTTCTTTCTTCAGTGGGGTAGGAAACACTGGAAGAGGGCCCAGATGAGGAGATGATGAACTTTGAGGTGTCTTATGATGTACAAACTGGACAATGGCTCTCCCCAAAACAGAGATAATTCCATGTGACAACTGCTATGAGAGAGGAAATGCAGGATCCTGTGGGAGCACCAGGATTTGGTGACTGATAGGGGCTGGAGGGCTTCCTAGAAGAGGTGGTGCTCAGAAGATAAGTGAAAGTGGTAATAATTTATTACAGAAATTGCTCTGAGGAGCTATATGGATTTCTGATGTTTTGAGAAGAGGACTTTCTGAGCGGTCAGGAAGGCTTTAGAGATGTGATAGACCTTGAAGGATGGGAAAATTTTAGACTCAAGATGGGTAGTGTGGGACTGTTAGGAGAAATAACTACCCCAAGGGAATGGCAGAGACAGAGAGTGATCAGATCGACAGTAGGGAAGGTTTCTGTTATGGAAACTTGGAGAAAGCATTGGGAAGAGAGATCAGGAACTTGTGGAAAGCTGTGGTTCCTCAGGCAGTGGAGTTGTCTTAATGTTTTTGAGGAAAGAACATTAAACTGCTGGCTTTACGTAGGGTGGACAGGAAGAAGGGAGAGTATTAGAGGAAATGTAAGTATATCCTTTGCGTTGTATCCAATACCAGATTCACCGTATTTCTCTCTGATTCTGCCTCTGCATAAACTACAGGACTCTCAGTTGCTCAACCTTGTAATTATCCTCCGTTCCTACTTCTCCACTCCAATTTGTGTTCAAGTCTTCAGAATTCTAAATTTCTCGTCTGTTTCTCTCCTCCCCATCTTCATTTGACATTGCCCTCTTTGCTGGTATTTTTGCTTATAGTCACTTGTTCCTCCAGACCATCTTTCAGTCTGTTACTAAAATGATCTTTCTAAAACAGATATGATCGTTTCACTACTCGCATTTTCACTACCTTGAAAATGTTCAGTGGTATGGACAGTAAAGAACACCAGAAAGACATACTGACAAAACAAGAACTATAATATTTCAAGATGAGTTAAAAGACATTAAGAAAATGATATGAGAAGTGGAAAAATCATGTAAATCAAAAGTATAAAAACTCAGAAATGAGATTATAGAACAAGTTACCTCAAAACTTAGGGTCAGTCTGCCTTACAAACCTCAGGTCTTGTCAGTTTCTATCTCCCTACCCCATAACACTTTACACATACCTCCTATTATTGCCCTTGTTCATATAAATTTATAACTATCAGCGTATCTCCCCTTCCCTGATTGTGTACTCTTTGAGGCTTGAACTGAGTCTCTCTCTTCTTTATACTCCTAACGTGTCCTTAGCATAGTACTTGGCATACTGCACTTAGCAAGCATGTCGTAGATGTCCTGAGTGTGTTTGTTGAATGGATGAATGAAGCCCTGTGCTAAGATAGTGGTAGTGGAAACGAAAAGGACAGGATGACTTTGAAAGATATTTGCAAAAAGGAATTGAGGAGACGATGACTGGATGGGGGATTTTTGGGTCTTGGTAACCAAGTTGGCAGTAGACTCAGCCACAAAACTTGGCAAGTGAGAATAAGCTGGTTCAATTTTGGAGGAAATGATAAGCTAAATTTTAGGTATGGTGAAGTTATTGGTGAGACCTTTAGGTGGAGCTGCCCAGTGGTCATTAATAGTTCACATGCAGTGAACCTCTCAGGTAACCTCAGAGACTGGATCACATATCTCCCTAATCCAGGAAGACTAGGGTATACCAAACCTGGCAGGCTTATTTGTGTGTCCTGCATTGCCTTAACATTTATGTCTTGTTTGCAGCTTGGCATGTGGAGATGTTGAAGGAAAGTTTGATGTTTTATTCAATAGAGTTCGAACAATTCAGAAGAAAAGTGGAAACTTTGATGTAAGATGTTTCTTTTTACTGCATTTAATTTGACTGTTGTAATCAAACATAGTAAAATAAAGTTGGGGCTCCTTTATACATTTCTCAGTCAAACACATACTCTCCTTTTTTGTTAGACTGAGTTCCTTTTTTTTTCTTATGTATACAAATTTATTTATTTATTCTTGGCTACATTGGGTCTTCCTTGCTGCACACAGGCTTCCTCTAGTTGTGGTGAGCGGGGGCTACTCTTTTCTGCGGTGCACGGGCTTCTCATTGCCGTGGCCGCTGTTGTTGCGGAGCATGGGCTCTAGGTGCGCGGGCTTCAGTAGTTGTGGCACGTGGGCTCAGTAGTTGTGGCTTGTGGGCTCTAGAGCACAGGCTCAGTAGTTGTGGTGCATGGGCTTAGTTGCTCCGCAGCATGTGGGATCTTCCGACCAGGGCTCAAACCCGTGTCCCCTGCATTGGCAGGCAGATTCTTAACCACTGCTCCACCAGGGAAGTCCGAATTCCTTTTCTGAGCATGGGAATTTAGTAGCTGAAAAGTGGTGTGGGAAGGGAGATGTGTTTACTGTAGACCCTTCTATACTTTTTTGAATTTGAATTTTGTTACTTTATTACTGTACGCAAAACTGAAAACAGACTAGCAGAACCTCCCTAAGTGATTCTGACCCTGGGTTTGGGAAGCACAGATCTATTTCATGGGTATATGGTATGAGTGAACTCATAGCATATGTGCAAATGCTTCACAGACTAAAGAGTCCTATGTAATTGTTATGTGTTGTTGCCAGCTAGACTGTAAATTTTTAGAGTACAGAAGAGTATTCTGGATATGGGGATAATTTGTTCATTGGGTTAAAGGTTGAGTAAGACAACAAGCAGGAAATGTGTCCTTTATGCCCTGTATCTCTCAGGGTATCTAATATTGTTTTGTATTTTGCAGAGAGATTTTTTAAGGTTGATGTCTCCATTTTTCCCTGACCCTCTTGTCTCTTTCCCCAGCTTGTATTTGACATCCAGGGAGCCAAAATTTAGGAATTCATAGAATCAGTAACTACTACAATTGTTGTAAAAAAATTATGTTTAGAAATTCTGTAAATTGATTAAGGAAATTCTGTAAATCGATTAAGGAAACAACTGAGATCATTAAATAGGATAATTAGCTCAATAACGTTATTATCAATTAATTATGTACTATTTGATATTATTTAAAAATCTCATATATCTGTTTAAAAAACTCATTTTAGCTGCTGTTGTGTGTAGGAAATTTCTTTGGCTCCACTCCAGATGCTGAATGGGAGGAATATAAAACTGGCATCAAGAAAGGTACAGAACTTTTTTTTTTTTTTTTTTTTTTTTTTGCGGTACGCGGGCCTCTCACTGTTGTGGCCTCTCCCGTTATGGAGCACAAGCTCCGGAGACTCAGGCTCAGTGGCCATGGCTCACGGGCCCAGCCGCTCCGCGGCATGTGGGATCTTCCCAGACCGGGGCACGAACCCGTGTCCCCTGCATTGGCAGGCGGACTCTCAACCACTGCGCCACCAGGGAAGCCCCAGAACTTATTTTTAACATATGATTTCTAATAAAGTTTCAAGGCTACATGGTTCTTGCCTAGTTGTTTTTCACACATTAGTGATTGAAGAGTTTGCCTTTGATTTCTGCATTGACCTGGGAAGAATGCCTATATATCTAAATGTTCACATTTTGAATTTGGTTGGATTTAGTTCCAGAAAAAGAATTCTCTTCTCAGTAGGAAGGAATTGAATAATGCAACCATATGTGTTCTTTTTTTCCCCTAGTTTCAGTGTTTTTTATTAAGCTCTTTGGGGTCTGTGTTTTCCTAACTATACATTGACCATCCTCTCTAAGATGTTACTTCATCAGCCTAGTGATACCATTTAGTAGTCAAGCCACAAGGTTGGTTGTAGGATATCCTATGTGGTGACCGTGTTCCATGTATAGGATTGCAGACTCTTTTTGGCCATGCCATGTGGCTTGTGGGATCTTAGTTCCTGGACCAGGGATCAAACCCGTGCCAGGGAATTCCCTAGAATTGCAGACTCTTTACTTTTGCTACAAGTGTTTTTCCTATGAGGATACAGTTCTCAGGTTCCAAAGCAGATCTTCTAATAGCTGGTGTCATGTCTGTTTCTCTCACTAGCTCCTATTCAGACATACGTGCTGGGTGCCAATAACCAGGAAACAGTAAAATATTTCCAAGATGTTGATGGGTGTGAATTAGCTGAAAACATTACTTATCTGGGTAAGTTGATATCTTGTGTGTTTGTAATGAACATAATGTGTCCCAGGAATTAGCCTCCAAGGAAATTTGTGGCTGGATTCATCTGCCATTACTGCCTGAGAGAATGGGGATCAGGGTTTTTTTTCCTAAAGTCAGTGTCTATACCTTTAAGACTATGTCATTTTTCCTATGTTGTCTCCCACCTCTCCCCAATCTCCTTGTACTTTCACAACCCAATATATACTCTTTCAGCCAACTAGAGGAATAAAATATTTGACTACAGTGTTTGAAGTACGTCAGGTATAAATTGTGCTAAAAAAAATTCTATGTATGTGGTCTCACCATATAACATTGCTAGATGTACACAGCTTATTTGTTAGTTGGACTCCTAATTTGCTATAGCTCTAGGTTTCACTGAGGTTTTGAAAAACTCAAGTTTTTAGTGCTGATACTTGGGTTTTTCACTGCTTTTGTCCTTTTTCTGATTCCAGGTCCACTCTTCAATTCCAGGTTAAAATTGTTCCTCCACAACCCCCTGAAACTCTTAGTGGTTCTTTCAATGTCTGGCTGTTGTAAAAAGCACTGTCAAATTTTGCTTTTCTTCTCCACTTGCTCCCCTCCCCCCACCACTACTGCTTCTTGGATCATTCAACTCACTTTTATCTAAAATGGCTCAACTGGTCTTCACATTTCCTCTCTCTTGGTTTCTCATTTCTTTAGAAAGCTTCTACATTTCCTTTGCTATAAGTGCTCTTTTTATAGTTTTTTTTATTAGTATGTGTGTTCCTTTTTTACTTTATTATTCTTTGTTAGTCAATATGTGTGTTCCTTTATTAGTTAGTATGTGTGTTCTTTTATGAGTTAGTATGTGGAAAGAACCATTTGAGAAGAAGAGACTCAGTAGATGAAAGGGAAGTGAAAATTGATGGAACCAGGGTTCTGGCGGCAGCAAGAAGGAAACGGAATCAAGGGCACAAGCTATGAATAAATTTAGATGATGGCAGAGTCTCTTAATTTTTCCCAAGTAATTGTTTTTTCCAAATGTTTTCCTTCATTTGGAAGCTTCTGCCTTCATGAAGAGTACATTTATTCTAGACTATAGCTTACTCACAGCTGCAATTATTTTTTTTTCTTCTCAGTGCCTCTCCCTGTATCCAGGTGTCTAGATTTCTTTTAGTCCCTTTGGAGTCTCTAGAAGGCAGAAAGCCTTTTTCTTAATCAGTGCTTCCTAGGTTTTTTCATTTGCAAGGCACCTGGGGCAATCAGACTGTGGGCTCCAGCAGCCTTCACATAAGGACTGCTCTTACTTACTGAACAGGAATACTGTTGTAGCCATCCAACATTGAGACCTAGGAGCTGGAAGTGGGGCATGGGGAAAGAGATTCATCACCAGAGTGACATTTCATTCAGCAGTTTGACTAAAACTTGTCCATTTTTCTTTGAACCCAGGTCGTAAAGGTGTCTTCACTGGAAGCTCGGGGCTGCAGATTGTGTACCTCAGTGGGACAGAGTCCTTAAATGAACCTGTCCCAGGTTACAGTTTTAGTCCCAAGGATGTGATTTCCCTGAGAACAACGCTGTGGTCAACATCCCAGTTTAAGGGTGTTGATATCTTGCTCACATCCCCATGGCCCAAGTATGTGGGGAACTTTGGGAATTCTTCTGTGAGTAGTATTTGTTCAGTTGGAATTTCTAAAAGCAAATTGCAGTGGCTTAATTTGAGCTTTTTTGCTCTTTATGTGACTATTTCAGCTCTTAGTTCCTTTCAGTACAAATCTTTTATGAATTTTTCAGGTTACTTAAAGCCTTATTGGCTGACCAAAGCAAAAGTTGATCTTAATGAAAGCATGATTCACTGAAGAGAGAATGCTGAAGTCTTACTTATAAATGAATTTTTAAAAAAAATTATATTCTCTGCTTCAAGTACCCTTTCTCAAGCTTCTTAAGAAGTTTTGAGGGGTCACTAATTTTCAGTGAAGAGATTTATAGCTAGTGGCAGCTCTGTAGTTTTATTTCCCCCTTTCCATTCCAGATTATATCTTTTTGGCTATCAACATATTTTAAAAGGTGGAATCATCATGGGATTGAGGATAGTGATCTAAAAGTTGGGAAACAATATATTGAAAACTTAGTACTTTTCTAATGGGAAAGCTTTAATGTTGGAACGTATTGGAGCGTGCCATGGCGTTCGATCTAAATATTTTTGTAGGAAGAGGGTGTACACCAGGTTGGTGAGTGACAGCTATCATGGGGAGCTACCTTGGTGGAAATCAGCCTAAGGAAGACCTTGAAAGGTTGTATGTGAGCGCAGAAAGCATCAGCTGAACTTCAGCGAAGGAAAATGTAAGAATGCATTTAGGGACAAATATCAACTCCTAGATGTAGAGTTGTCAGATATGATCCAGAAAAGGGCCTTGTAGACCACTCTGCCAACTTCAATATAATGTGTCCATGACTAAAAAGGCCAACGAAATACCAGGCATTGTCAGGATTTTGAAGGGAGAAGGGACAACACTTTCTTCCCCTTCCACAAACCTATGGTTATTCTGCCACTAGTATACAAGAGGCAGTGCTGGTTGCAGCGTAGAGAAGATACAGCAGAACTAGGGAAGATCCAGAGAAAGACTACTAAAGTGGTGATGAGAGAAAGACACGTGATACTCTATAAGGAAGAATGAACAGCAGTGCTAAAAAAGTTTACAATTTTTGATTAAAGTAGATTTTGATGAAAGTTTATAAGTAATCATACAAGGTATTTATAGGGGAGAAAACAGTATATCTCACTAGTCCCTAAGGTACTGTAACTAACCTCAAGGCCAGTTCCCTGCCCTTCAGCAGACACCTGAAGGAGGCAAGCATAAGACAAAAGGAAGGTTTTGCTTTACTTAGTGGAAAATTAACTCTGGTAATTTCTTTATTTCCAGTTAATACCTTCTCTTAGAATGAAGTTCATAAATAATGTTATGGATGAGAGAGCACATAATTTATTGTTAATGGAAGCTCTGGGAACAAACCTAACTTTTGACAGACTTTGTATTACAAACTGTGACAAGGGCACGGTTGTGCCCTTCCACAAGCCACACCTTCCTTGACTGAAGCAAAATAAAGGATTGTATGCTTATGTGATGAAGTCCTTGAATGTTCTACGGCAAATATTCTATGGATCCTAGGGGCCCTGAAAGCTAGCTTTTAATTTTGATCTTCTGCAATGACTATGACTGTCTGCATTGTCAGAACTACAGGAGCACAATGAAGCAACTTATAGACGTACTACTGTCTGTGGGCTCCAGAGAGAGTGCTTACTTTCCAAAAAAAGATTGTAATAAACCTTGTTTTGGGTATTAGTATGGAGGAGTTACCTTCTCCCTTAACCTCTGGCTTCCAACAACTGTTCCTATTTCTGCATTTGTAATAGCCCAGTTCCCCTTATGTGTTGAGATTTCTCTGATGCCATAAGTATGGAATTCATGACGCGAATCCTGCTGCCCACATTGTAGCCACATAAATATTCCAAAGACATTTCAAAGTGTCTTGTTATATCTCTGCATTTCATGATAACTCTTAGGTCTGTTATGATGACTAAGTTTCTATTTACTAGGGAGAAGTGGATACCAAAAAATGTGGCTCTGATTTGATCTCCAGTCTTGCCACAGGCTTGAAACCAAGATATCATTTTGCTGCATTGGAAAAGACTTACTATGAGAGGCTTCCATATCGGTGAGTAGCATTTCATTCTTTTTGTTTTTTTGAAGAATTTGCCTGGATTTTCTGTGTAAACTTCTCATGTTCATTTCAGCCATATAATATCTTGGTTTCTTTTAGTTACTCAGGCATGAAATGAGTGACTTTCAAATCATTCCAATTCTCTGAGTTTGGTTTCCTAATTTGAAATACAAGGGATTGGATGATACTGTATCATCCAATGTATCATTTAAAGCCCCTTAAAGGTTTGAGGGTCTGACATAACAATGCTGTTTAACTATCATAGCTTGATGTACAGTAAGTCCTGTTTTGATCAGGTTAAACGGTTACTCCTTGTATAGTCTTTTTTTTTTTTTTTTTTTTTTTTTTTGCGGTACGCGGCCTGTCACTGTTGTGGCCTCTCCCATTGCGGAGCACAGGTTCCGGATGCGCAGGCTCAGCGGCCATGGCTCACGGGCCCAGCCGCTCCGCGGCATGTGGGATCTTCCCGGACCAGGGCACGAACCCATGTCCCCTGCATCAGCAGGCGGACTCTCAACCACTGCGCCACCAGGGAAGCCCCCTTGTGTAGTCTTAAACTCAGGATAATCACCTAAGAAGTATTTCAATTTAGGAATCAAGAACTTGTATCAATTTTTTCTCTCTCTCTCTTTTTTCAGTATAGCTTGGAGATGGAGTTTTTAAAGGATGTATTACAGAGAAAATAAAACCAGTGTTTTATAAGTAATAGAGCTAAGTAAAGTTAACTCTGAAAGATCTTCACTTTAAAGGCATGGGTAATCCCTAAAATGATTTATAAAACCTTTTTTTTAATATACAAAAGCAATATATGTGTTGTTGAAAGTTCAAAAAATATAGGTGAGCAAAAAGAAGAATATAACCTGCCCTTTCCCTGTAATCCCACAGCCTAAGGTATAACCATAGGTACTACGGATTTTTCTTTTATATCTCCATATATGCATTCCAGAAAAACCTCTTGTTCTCTGAAACCATGCACTAGAAACAGAAAGGTTATAGGAATAAGCCACTCAAAACTTTTAAGGATCCAAATATACATTTCTCTGAAGAACATAAACCAGTGGCCAATAGGCACATGAAAAGATGCTCACGCATCATTAGCCATTAGGGTAATCCAAATCAAAACCAATGAGATACCACTTCTCACCCCACTAGAATGGCTATAATCAAAAAGACAAATAATAAGTGCTGATGAGGATGTGGAGCAGTTGAAGCCCTCATACGTTGCTGTGGGAATGTAAAATGGTACAGCTGCTTTGCAAAAATACTTGGCATTTGCCTACCATATGACCCAGCAATTCCACTCCTATTCCAAGTGAAATGTAAACATAGGTTCACAAAAAACTTGTACACAAATGATCATAACAGCATTATTCATAATCGCCAAAATGAGGAAATGACCTAAATATCCATCACCTGATGAATGGGTAAATAAACGGTGGTATATCCATATGATGGAATGTTATTCAGTAAGTAAAAGGAATGGAGTACTGATAAAAGCTACATGTGTGAACCTTGAAAAGATTATTCTAAATAAAAGAAGCCAAACACAAAATACCACATATTACATGATTCCATTTATCTGTAGTATCCAGAATAGGCAAATCCATAGAGATAAAAAGTAGATTAGCGGTTGCCAGGGGCTAGTTGGAGGGAAATGGGGAGTGACTGTTAATAGATACAGGGTTTCCTTTTTTAGATGATGAAAATGTTCTAAAATTAGATAGTGGTAGTGGCTTAGTATATGTCAATATGCTAAAAACTGGTGAATTGTATGGTATTTGAATTAGATCTTAATAAAGCTGTTAAAAAAAAAACAGCAAAAAACCCTGTACAACTTTTTTTTTTTTACATCTTTATTGGAGTATAATTGCTTTACAATGGTGTGTTAGTTTCTGCTTTATAACAAAGTGAATCAGTTATACATATACATATGTTCCCATATCTCTTCCCTGTACAACTTTTTAACCAGGGCTGTAACAAAAACCCATAACTATCATAATAAAAATACTGGCATTTTTTTTCTAGGGAACATAGACACTCATGTATTTTTATATTTTTCCTAGGAGAATGAAATCATGCTATGTATTACCATTTGAAGCATTACCATTCCACTTAAAACTCATTTCTCTTTGTTTTTCATTATTATAGTTTTTTATTACATAAAAGAAGAGAGAATAGTGTAATGATCCCTCCTGAACCCATAACCTACTTCAGCAGTTATCAACATTTTGCCAATTTTCCGACTCTTTTAAAGCCAAATTTAGAGTTTTTTGTGCTTTTCAAATACGTGACCTCATTTTTTTCCTAACAGCAGCCCCGGGAAGTAGGGATGATTATTCTACTAGATGGACAGGTAACATCTGAGATGTTACTGGTGGTGATGTAGTGATAGACATAGGACCTGTGCTTTTTTCATGGCCCCATGGAGTCTACATATTTCATAATTGCAGATCAAAAGTAAAGTTTGTTGGTGGGAATTCCCTGGCAGTCCAGTGGTTAGGAGTCGGCGCTTTCACTGCTGGGTTCAATCCATGGTCAGGGAACTACGATCCCGCAAGCCTCGAGGTGCAGCCAGAAAAAAAAAAAAAAAAGGTAAAGTTTGTTGGTAACCTATTATCTTTCCAATATGTTATAGAAACCACATCATTCTGCAGGAAAATGCACAGCACGCCACCAGGTTCATAGCTCTGGCAAATGTTGGAAATCCAGAAAAGAAAAAGGTAAATTTTGAGTATTTGGTGTTTGGTTAATATTTATTGTCTGCCTGATAAATGTTCCTCTTGCCAAGTTTAGCATTCAGATCTTCTCTTCTCCCCAACTGCGATGTCCCAGTACTTCAGTGACTTTACTCTTTATAATAATATGGTAATGAAAGGTCAGGTTTCCTTGGGTCCTTTGTAGGAGATTTTAGAGAAGGGTTTGGGAAAATAGGCCCAGTGGAACAAAGGCAAAATTTCAAATGAATGATGTCTTTCTTCCCACATCCATGTGGTCGTCTCTATGGGTATTTTTCATGAGTTTGACCTCAGATGGTACTCTTGTTTTGCTTCTTTTAGCAACTTCATTTAGCAGAAATAATAAAACCTTCCCAAGGATTTACCTAAGCCCTCGTTGGCTTTGGGAATCTTAGTGATACCTTGAATCCTCCTTTATACTGGAAAACAGTGCAGGTGAATGAAAGAGGGTATACCAGAAAAGTATATTGTTCTCACTTCCCTGAGAGCACTTCTGATTCTGTAGGGCCAAAAGCAGGATATTGTGGATTGGAATAGCTAAAGATCAGAACAGTCAGTCACGTGGGAAAATATATAAACTATCTGAAGATTATCCTACTATAATATGCCGTAAACAATGTACATGCAAAAGATAAATATTTTGTTTTTTTCCATAATATCTTAAACTTTTAGGCCCAGTGCATTCTTAGCAAGTTTAGATTTGTAATTGTTTTAACTTCCTTCCCTCCCTCCCTCCCTTCCTTCCTTTCTTCCTTTTTTTAAACTGCCCTTTCAAGACCGAGCATCACTCACAGTATTTTTAGTCTATTGCTTTACTTTCAGGGACATGTTAGCCTTAACCCTAAGCAATGCATACTTCACTCAAAGAATATGCACATTTTAAAATTTGGAAAGTATTAGTAAATTCATTTCAAAATTTTGTTCCAGTTTACACCCCTACCAGCAGTGTATGAGTCTGTTTTCTCAATGGGTAGTGTCAAATTTTTATTAACATTTTTTGCCATTATGATATAAGAAGGTTGTGTATCATTGTTAATTAGTTGTATTTCCCTGATCAGTAGTGAGGTTAAGCATCTATTCATATCTCACGTAGTTTTCAGTATCTGTGCCATTAGTCCATGGTTTTAGATATTTATGTGAGTATTTATTTCTTTGCTACTAATCCCTAAGAAAATCTATCAGCATATACAGCAGAAATTGTATAAAATCAGAGGGAAACACTAAGTTGTCCAATTCAGTTTTCATTAGAAAAAAAGAAGGGCAGTGCAGTGACTATGGACAAAGTGCACAAAGATAAAGGACCCAGAGACAGAAGCAGTTTGTCTTCAAGGGTTATGGAGCAAGTCCCTCTGGGCCTTGCAGTGATAGTTGTTTTGTGTAAGGGCTGGGCTTTGATTAGTTGCTTGTTACTTCATCAGCCCTTGGTTTGCCCCTGCAGGGATCACTGAAACGGCATTGCTGTGGATTCTCTGAACCACAGATGGGCTGGTTGCTGCTCTTTAATCATACTCAGTTTCTGAAGCTTTGTGTGAAATGTTATAATAAAATAGGTTGGTTACATTTGCACAAACAGTATTTCCCTTAATATTATGTTGTTCTTCTCCCAAAGTATCTTTATGCATTCAGTATTGTTCCTATGAAACTAATGGATGTAGCAGAACTGGTAAAACAGCCTCCAGATGTCACTGAAAACCCTTACAGAAAGTTTGTGAAGCAAGCATCCATAGGAAAGCAGATTCCTGCCCCTGAGGTATGTTCTGACTGAGAGGTGGCATTTTCTGGGCAGGATTGCCCACTACAGGTGTCCTTTTCCTGGTTATAGTTTAATTCATAAGGCAAGTTTAATCCCTCGAATCTAAATCTTTTTCTTTCCTTTGGGAAATCATGCTGGTGATTAGAAAGCCTTAGTAGATTTCCAGTAAGCTCAATGTGTTTTTTGTTTTGTTTTTGTTTGTTTTTTAAATTATATTTTGGGGTTAACAGTTTCATATTTTTAGTCTTTCATTGTCTAAACTTGGTTCATATGTTGGGGTTACACATGTAGAGTCTTTCCTTGTCTAAAGTTAATTCTCTGTTCTTAACTCTTCAGGCAAAGATCCCAACTGCTTGGTAGCAATGTAATTTGTGATTTTATAATGAGTGGTATAGGTGAATAAGATTTACTCTGAAGAAATTTCTTAATAGCAGACTTTTCTGAAATTCGTTTTCCCTTCACTAAAACAAGGAATGTCAAGTTTCCTTACTAGTAGGCATTGTCTACTTTCTCAGACTTTTTTTCTTATCTTTTTAATTAAAACTCAGAATTGTTTGATCTGTGAAATTGTAAGACTGCACCATGGCCCTACTGAGAGAGAAAGGGAAAGGAATGTGGGTGGGTTCATGCTATTCTGTTTTAGGCAAGAGTTGCTGTATAACTTGCATTTTAATTCACTTTTCCAAAGGGATAAATTTGGTGGTAGCTTGGATAAGTGTTGAGAGGTATGACTGAGAGTCCAGGCATCAGGATTGGGAAAATATTTTTCTTCTCTAGAATAGGCAGAAAGGGCAGGGAGGAAAGACATGACATGGCAGGAACATTCCCTTGTATGTGGATGGTTGGCTACTTGTCTAAAGGTTAGTTTAATAACATTTACTCTTCTACCTTTGGCTGTTCCAGGAAGATTCAGCCTGTCAGTTTTTCTTTGATTTAAATGAAAAGCAGGGAAGGAAGCGTTCATCTACAGGCAGAGATAGCAAGTCTTCTCCTCACCCAAAGCAGCCTCGCAAACTTCGTAAGTACCTTGGTTCCAGAGGTTTCTTATGTGAGCAAAAACTGTTATTTTGGGTCTTGTTTGGGAAGCAGCATTGCTAAGAGAGCCTCTTTTGGCAGAAGAAGATTGTATATTGAATCATTAGGACCAATAAGAAAAATAAAAGAATGCAAAGGTGGCCTGACTTTGAGGCTGTCTGAGGCTATTCCTGTCAGAACTATGGAAAAAGCTCCTTTCCATCATGTCTGTAAACGTAAGGTTAAGAGCCTACAAAACCAGTTTGGGTTTATAAAATAATAGAATAATCAAACTGGTAGAAAAGACTTACAGCTATTACATTGAGATCCTCTTTCTCCACCCCCTTGTTTCAAAGATGAAGAGGCTGACTTCGGGAGGGTACACGTACTCCCAGGGTCATGTGGATAGCTGGTGGCATGACTAGAACTAGAATTAGGGCTCCAGACACCCAGTTGAGTGTTCTCTCATTGCAGTTAGTTGCCAGTTACATGCTACTTTAGTCAATATATGGTTATCACATGGATCACCTACCTGTGGATTGGTTACAAATTCAGAACTTTTAATAGAGGTTTAGTTTCATTGATAATGGTAATGGGGGCAGGGGTCATAGTGGGAGCACAGCAGACACAGTCCGTTGTGGCAGTACTGTGTACATATCAGTGTTTGCAGGTTGCAAAGATCAGACAAGGCTGAATTCTATAGGGTGGTTATGTGCTGGAGTGCTTGGACCATGGTAACATTTGTCTTTCTTCCACATGAAGCTCAGCCTCCAGGACCCTGCTGGTTTTGCCTTGCCAGCCCTGAAGTGGAAAAGCATTTGGTGGTCAGCATTGGCACACATGTGAGTTACTTCCATGAACCTTTTACAGAGGAGACACCTGTTTGTTTTCTGTTAACTTTATTGAGTCATAATTTACATATCATAAAATTTACCTAGTTTAAGTGTGCAATTCAGTGATTTTTAGTTAACTCACTGATTGTACAGCCATCACATAATAGTTTTAGAACATGTTCATCACTCCAATAAGATTCCTCATGCCCATTTACAGTTAGTCTCCATACCCACCCACAGCCCCAGGCAACCACTAGTCTCTTTTTTTTTTTTTTTTTTTTTTGTGGTATGCAGGCCTCTCACTGTTGTGGCCTCTCCTGTTGCGGAGCACAGGCTCCGGACGCGCAGGCTCAGTGGCCATGGCTCATGGGCCCAGCCACTCCGTGGCATGTGGGATCCTCCCAGACCGGGGCACGAACCTGTGTCCCCTGCATCGGTAGGCAGACTCTCAACCACTGCGCCACCAGGGAAGCCCAACCCCTAGTCTTTTTTGTCTTCATTCCTGTCTGGGCATTTCATATAAATGGAATCGTACAGTGTCTTTGTGTCTGGCTTCTTTTACTTAGCATAATGTTCTTGATGCTCATTCATGTTGTAGCATGTGTCAGTTTTCTATTCCTTCTGGTCAAATAGTATTCCGTTGTATGGATAGACTACATTTTGTCTATTTATTCGTCAGTTGATGGACATTTGAGTTGTTTCCCCTTTATGGCTATTAATGAACATTTGCATACATGTCTTTGTGTGAACGTATGTTTTCATTTCTCTTGGATAGACACCTAAGGAGTGGAATTGCTTGTAATTTTATGTTTAACTTTTTTTTTGCGGTACGCGGGCCTCTCACTGTTGTGGCCCCTCCCACTGCGGAGCACAGGCTCTGGATGCGCAGGCTCAGCGGCCATGGCTCACGGGCCCAGCCGCTCTGTGGCATGTGGGATCTTCCCGGACTGGGGCACGAACCTGTATCCCCTGCATCGGCAGGCGGACTCTCAACCACTGCGCCACCAGGGAAGCCCTATGTTTAACTTTTTAAGATACTGCCAAACTATTTTTCAAAATGGCTGTACCATCTTGTTTTCCCTCCAGCAATGTATGAGGGTTTCTGTTTTTCCACATCCTTTGCCAACATTTGTTATTTTCTATCTTTTTGACTAGAGCAACTATAGCAATTCTCCTGTGGTTTAGTAGAGCCAGTTTCACAAGATTGCTCCTTCTCTCCCTCCTCTCTGACAAATAGGTATGGCTCTCCTAGGGTGATGTTTTTATGTAATTCTTGAACTTTATATGTTTTTATTTCATACTACTTGGGGGTGATGAGTTGCTTTTTTGAATTACTATTTAAAACAAGGATTTTCTTTTCTTTTTTATTTTTAATTAATTTATTTTTGGCTGTGTTGGGTCTTCGTTGCTGCACACGGGCTTTCTCTAGTTGAGGTGAGCAGGGGCTACTCTTCGTTGCGGTATGCGGGCTTCTCACTGCAGTGGCTTCTCTTGTTGCGGAGCACGGGCTCTAGGCGCGCGGGCTCAGTAGTTGTGGCTCACGGGCTTAGTTGTTCCATGGCACGTGGGATCTTCCCGGACCAGGGCTCGAACCCGTGTCTATTGCATGGGCAGGCGGATTCTTAACCACTGTGCCACCAGGGAAGTACAAACACAAGGATTTTCTTTGTCCCAAAAAGGGAGTCTTCTGTTGCCTTTACACTCATATTTGGCTAAAAATGTTGACATTTTTTTATATCTTCAGATTTAAAAACTTGAGTTTATTAATTTTTATTTGTGATAATTATGCAATGTTGGGAACTGACTTACACTGATTATATAAAAGACTAAAGTGATAAATTCTCAGTTTTGCCTAGTAGTAGAGGATATAGCTTCCTAATGACGGGAATACACACATCCACATTCCTGGTATGGGTATCTGGGAACCCAAGATAATAATTACAAGATTGCTTGGTAAGCACTGAATCAGACTATGAGAACTGGATGATTTTGAGAAGGATTTTATTCAGGCTGTGGAAAGTTCTGATGAACTATGTGTGTCTCACAGTAAAGTCATCCTATTTCAGATTTCCCCAGATACTTTTCCTTGGGCAGGGCTTGATTAGGTATTAAATAATATTAGTTTTTGACCCTCATTCCTCTGGGATTCATATAGACCATTATTCTTCTTTTTCATTCATTTAGAATGAAAGAAGCTTAATTTTCAGGGTTAACATTTGCACCCTAGTCTCCCATGACTAGAATTGGCTATTTCCCAAGGCTCCTGAGGAAAATATTTACAAATCATTTCTTAGTGTGTGATGCTTCTGCGGACAGATACTTTCATCCATTTTTCACTGATTTATTCTAATTTTGTTTCCTGGGGATGACCTTTTCCTCAGCTTGTCCTGACAGTGAGGGCCCTCTTCTGTGGGCTCCTGTAGACTGACTAGAATCTGTGTCATCTTACACTCGAAGTCATATCCCTCTCCTGCCATTATTGTTTGACTGAAGAGTCCCAGTCATTTGCATTTAATTTTTATGTCTTGCATATTGGCACACTCCTGTCGGTAGGTGGAGCATGAATGGGGTCAAGGCCTGTGACACAGCTGGGCCATAGAGCCTGTGGATGAACTCTTCAGTGGGAAGAGACGCAAACTTGAAAAACTCTTCTTTTTATAGGAATACCTTTTTGGATTAACTCTCTTGGATCTTGGTTTCCTCCTTGGATTAGTGCATGCTATCCTTCTCTCCCATATGGTATGGTATGGGGGAAGGCTTCAGACTGCCTTCTGTTTCGGAAACAATAGGTTCAGAATGCCATGCAGGGCACAAGAGATTTGGAATGGGTGACTTAGCTCCGTGCTGCTCTGGGCCTCCAGGAGTGATGGCCTTTCCTTTCCATTTATTGTACCTTTCTATTGCCTAGGGTATCTGGCTTAGGGTATGAGCCTAGGGGATAATCAGGAAACCTGTTTGCTTCTCATCTTGACCTAAAGCTAGAGGGGCAAAAAGTATCTCAGATTTTGATTGTGGCCCAACCCAGCACCCCAAGTAGGAGGTCACATGATGATTTTAGCCTAGAGCCTACCTAGTAATCAAGTTTACACTTCCCTGCGCTGTCCTTTGTTGTTAGAAACCTCTTGGGAACCTCTGGTGACCTGTGGGTGTCTGGCACAGGGCTTGGAGTCCCCTCTGTAGCCACTCCTCTTGATCTCCTTTCATTACTTTTTCCCCCTGGCTTTTTCTCTGTCTTTGCCATGCCTTCCTCAAGGAATATACATAGAAGTATGCTAATGGCCCATGGCTATAAATTGGTAAAAGCAGGTATGGGCTGCTAAGAGTCCAGAATAACTATTGCAAAATCCATGCATTTGTCTATGGGAGAAATATTCATTCAGGTCCTACTTATACATTTGAGATAAAATTAGAGATAATTCAAGTATAGAACAGATTATAAGTTGAGAGTTTGAAAAGAAGGGAAGAGATCGGCCAAGTGTGAAACTATTCACAAGAACTAGAAGGTACTGCCTTGGGGGGTGCTATTTAGTCTAGACTAGAAACTTCAGTAGCTTCAGTGCACACATCACAGTATAAAAACTGCTGTTTATGGCGGTGACCCACTGACATAAAGGAAAGGCTAGAAAATTCAGGCATCTAGAGTAACCTTTTAAAACAAACACAATCAAAATGGTTATTAAAAATTTTTTTTAATGTTTTAGCACATATGAGGTTTTGATGAACTTTAGTCATCTGGGATATTAACTCTATAGATGTGTTCAGTCCTCTGTGCCAAGGAGATCGAGGATGATCACGCTTTAGTTTGTTTCTGATACTTATCCTGTCATTCTATTGGGCTTTCTCAGTGTAGATGAAAAATAAATGACTCCTTCCTTCAGCCTTAACTTTGAACCCACCACACTAAAAGTATACTTTGGATTGTTTTTCTAAAGCTCCAGTACCTTCATTTGCCTGCGTTGATATTCACTGGCCCTTTCTCTACTCACTCAGTGTCTTCCCTTCAAAGAATGTCTGAGTGGTAGAGCAGTCTTGCATGTTTAGGTTTTGACAGAAATATTTTTAGTTGCTGTTTAGCTGCCGGCAGCCATTGTTGGGAACTACAGTTTTTTTGGATGTACCTGAGTTTGAGGTTTCTTCTTCTTCCTTCCCTGTTAGGTTATGTTTGCTTTCATTTTGTAGAGGTTAGTCAGCAGCTTAAGGCTGTAGGGACACTGGATGCTAATCATGTCATCTTTGCCTTTTTCATGAGCCTAAGAGGTGTATTTAGGGGGTGAGGTTGGGTGTCACTGTAAGGAAAGTGGTTCATTTGAAGTCAGAAGTGGTATCTTTCTTTGACTGGGGGTGATAATAAACTGAAAAATTGCTTTCAAGTTCAGAGCCTGGGAGGAAAAACCAACCGTCTGTTCCAGTCTCCTTCAGCTCTGGTGTGTTTGTAGCCAAAAGCCGGTCTGCGTGCTGCTCATTGGCTCCCAGTTCATTTGATAGTTGCATAGAAATTTGTTGCATCTGGGAACTCCCTGGCGGTCCAGTGGTTAGGACTCCACACTTTCACTGGCGAGGGTGCGGGTTCAATCCCTGGTCAGGGAACTAAGATCCCACAAGCCGTGCAGCCAGAAAAAGAGAAATTTGTTGCATCTAATCTCGTTCTTCAGCAGGTGCTTGACAACATTGTTGTTATAACCTCTAAAATTAGATTTTTTTAAGAGGAGAATTTCTACTGAGAGCCTCTTGAGCACTTTTCCCACACCCTTGGGGTCACGCTCTGTAGAGGCTTTTCTCCCTGAAGAATCACACATGCAGTATTGATGTCTCACTTCTGTGTGCTTCCTCTTCAGTGCTACCTTGCCCTGGCCAAAGGAGGCTTATCTGATGACCATGTCCTCATCCTGCCCATTGGACACTACCAGTCAGTGGTGGAGCTTTCAGCAGAGGTGGTGGAAGAGGTTGAGCAGTATAAGGCAACATTGAGGCGCTTCTTTAAGAGTCAAGGCAAACGATGTATTCTATTTGAGAGAAATTATAAGAGCCATCACCTCCAGCTACAGGTAGGTGGTCTCTGCCCGAGAACTTGGAAGGGCTGTATGGGGACCTGGATATTGATAAATATTTAAATAATGTTAATTTTTTTGAAGTACAGTTGATTTACAATATTGTGTTAGTTTCAGGCATATGGCAAAGTGATTCAGTTTTACATATATATATATATATTTTTTAAGATTATTTTCCATTGTAGGTTACTACAAGATATTGAATATAATTCCCTGTGCTATATTAGTAAATCCTTGTTGTTTTTCTATTTTATGTATAGTAGTTTGTATCTGTTAATTTCATACTCCTAATTTATCCTTCCTCCCCTCCCTTTCCCCTTTGGTAACCATAAGTTTGTTTTCTATGTCTGTGAGTCTGTTTCTGTTTA
The DNA here is from genome assembly GCF_951394435.1 of Stenella coeruleoalba. NCBI lineage: Eukaryota > Metazoa > Chordata > Mammalia > Artiodactyla > Delphinidae > Stenella > Stenella coeruleoalba. The sequence continues at coordinate 27,998,415 of NC_137162.1, forward strand.
GTATATAGAGTCATTTGTATTTTTTTTTTCAGATTCTACATATCAGTGATGTCATATAATATTTGTCTTTCTTTGTCTGACTTCACTAAGTGTGATATTCTCTAGGTTCATCTATCTGTGTTGTTGTAAATGGCAATAGTTCATTATTTTTTATAGCTGAGTAATATTCCATTGTGTGTGTGTGTGTGTGTATATATATATATATATATATATATATATATATATAAAAAACATATCTTCTTAAGCCAATCATCTGTTGATGGGCACTTGGGTTGTTGTGTAAATTGGTGCAGCTGCTATGGAAAACAGTATGGAGGTTCCTCAAAAAACTAAAAATAGAGCTATCTATGATCCAGCACTCCCTCTGCTGGACATATAACCAGTAAAGATGAAAACTCTAATTCGAAAAGATACATGTGTACCAGTGTTCATAGCAGCACTATTTGCAATAGCCAAGACATGGATACAACCCAAGTGCCCATCAACAAATAATGTTAATTTTAATACTTAATTTTAATTAATATTTAAGTATTTGATTCTAATATAAGGTTAGGTATTTAAATAGTTGATTTCATATTTAAAATATTTAATATGAATTTTCATATAATATTTAAATAATATTCATTTAAAAGGTTAAAGAGTTTCTAGTGATAAGTCCAGAGATTTTACAGGGATTCACAGGGTAGTGCATGGCAGTACAAGTGAATAGCACAGATAGTAAGTGCCTTGTTGAGAAAAGGAATGGGTAGTCGAGGAAGGTTCCAAGAAAGGTGTGGGCCTTGATAGAGTTTGGAAGAGAGTGGGTATTTTGTGTGAAGCTCAGCATGAGTGGCAGCTCAGAGGTAGGAAATAGTCTCAGATCCTGCCTGGGGCTAGCAGCTCAGAAATTCAGAGACTTATGGATAATTTGATTGTCGTTGTGGTGGTTTTCTTTCTGGCACATTTGTTAAGTTTTCAAATGGGCCTGACTCTGCCACATATATTATATAGGAGCTGGCAAAGGCTTAATGGCAAAGAGATCTCTTTCTAGCCTTTCCCACATCAGAGATGGGCTCCCACATGTGGCAGACAAGCTCATAAGTTTAAGTCCTTACAGACAGGCTGACATAGACCTGTCTGGCCTGAGGAGAATCTCTGCTGAGGGGTGTTTCTCCACCCCTGTGATGGATTTGCTACGTCTCAGGGACTGCGGGAGGCATGAGCTCTCTGAGACCTGCATGAAGAATTTCTCCTGCTCCTCCCCCCCGCCCCAGGTCATTCCTGTGCCCCTCAGCCGCTGCGCTACTGATGACATTAAAGATGCCTTCATTACTCAGGCACAGGAGCAACAAATAGAGCTGTTGGAAATCCCAGAGCACTCAGACATCAAGCAGGTAAAACAGGAGGGGAAGGTCATATTCCAGGAGAAGTAAAGACCTGGTTTCTGACATGTTGAGCCTGAGGTACTCAAAGGTGTTTAAAAAATGTTAAATGGGCAGGTGACAATTTGGTACTAGAGCATGGGGTATTGATTAGACTAGAGATGAAGATGATATTACATCAGTGCCTTAATGCTTTCCTGGGAAGAGCAAGAAATTAGAAATTTCCTAAGGCAGGAACTTAGGAAGGTAGGTGCTACTGGGAGGATCTTTGTAATATCTGCCAGTTTGGCTTTTTAAACTCTAGTTCCACTAAGTGGCTTGGGATTTATATCTGCTCACATCCTTTTTCTTGTGCTTCTAAGCTGAATTCTTTGCCAAATTAAAGCTTTAAAGAGATGGGCTGGGATTTTTGACTTTTAAAGCACTGTTGCATGTCCTCATATGACTCTGTTTACTTTAGATTGCACAGCCAGGAGCAGCATATTTTTATGTTGAACTTGACACAGGAGAGAAACTTTTCCACAGAATTAAAAAGAATTTTCCTTTGCAGTTTGGAAGGTTTGTACATTTTTCTTATTTTAAATGTATTTTCACTAGACCTACTCTGAACGAAGTAGTGGGCTGCATGGCCAGTTGAGTAAAAAGCCAAACAAGGAACAGTCCTTGCCCCAAGGAACCAATAGTCTTAGGGCAAGTCAGATGTTTACATATATGACAGTAATGCAATGCAGAGTGTGAAAAGTACCGTAACAAAGTTTTGAGGAACAGTGTACTTTAGAAATTCAGAGAAGGGAGAGCCCATTTCTACGTGGTGGAAGGCATCATGAAAGGGCTGAAGTTGAGCCTAAGAGAGATATTTAGAGGGTAAACTTTGGCATGTGGGCATTCTAGCCCAAGGGAGGAAAATGCTATTATTAATTGAACATGTGCTTTGTGCCAGACACTGTGCCAAGAACTTTCCATGCATTGCCTCATTTAATCTTCCAAACTCTGTAAGGTAAGTACTGTCATCCCAATTTACCAGTATGAAGAATGAGGCTCTGGAGGAGTGCCAATAGAACTTTCATGATGATGGACATGTTTTATAAAAGTACACTGTCCTATACAGTAATCACCAGCCACATTACTAGTGACTACTGAGCACTTGAAATGTGTCTAATATGACTGAGGAACTCAATTTTTAGTTTAATTTAATTAGGATTAAATTTAAATATGTCAGGCTAGTGGCTTCTATAGTGGACAGCATGGCTCTAGAGTGGTTAGGTAGCTTGTCCATGGTCACACAGTGACCTGGCCTGCTGGACCCCAAAGATGTGAGGTCTTAACTCACAACTCTGTAGTGTCCTAAAGGTCTGGACGAGGCTTCATTTTTGCTCCTCATATCATGGAGAACATGACTGCAGAACTATACAGGGAGTGGTATAAATTAGGTAGAGAATGAAGACAGGAATTTGCTGGCAAGAAGAGAGAGTATGGAGGGGAGTTGAAAATGTGCGGAACAGGTTATCTGATGCTGGTGTCTGTGATTTGCAGTGGTTTTTTCCCTAGTTAGAACTGAGCTTTGAGTCAATCTTGAACCCTTTTTGGAGCAATTTGGAAAACCTCCAAGAGATTGCCACCATTGGATAAGTCCAGTAAACGTAGTTGTCTACATTTTCAAAAAGATAATAAATGAGAAGAAATGTGTTAGGAGCTTCAAACATCTGACATTATCTTTGTGTTATTGATTCAGCAACAGACACAGGTGTGGACACTGATGACACAGGCACATAAGCTCACAAAGGATAGAGTCTCTGAATGATTTTGTGCTCTTGGTAGTTGCTTGTATTTTCAACATTGAGTATTTTTCACAATAGTAACTTACAGTTACATAGCATTTTACAGTTAACGAAATACTTGAAAAGACGTATTTTTTTTCCTGCTGCACAAGAAGGGCGGTTCTGTCTTCATTTTACAGATGGCGAGGTAGACTGATGGTCTGCCCAGAGAACTAGAACTTGAGCTTAGGTCCTTTGACTTTTAGAAGACTCATGTGATTTGTTTTCAGCCTTTCTATTTACTGTAGCTTCAAAGTGGAAAATGAACCATACAAATGTACAAATAGAGTTCTTTTCTTTTTTTTTTGACAAGAAAGGATTTATTGGTGGGCACGAGTAAGGAGGGGACGGTGCCAAGGCTCTCGCAAGTGCAGGCCCACCATGTGTCCAGGGGCCACGATTAGGGATATATTTGACCCCACAGCCATCCAGGATGAACTGCTTTTCTGCCACCATGTTTTCAGATTCATTTAAACTTAGTTAAAGCCCCACTTCTTGGAGACATGGATCTTCTGGCAGCCAGGGAACTTGAACTTCGCCCTGTGGAGGGCCTCAATCACATGTTTCTTGTTCTGCAGGAACAGTTGTGGATGGACATTATGACTTGGCCAATGTGGACCCTGGCCACTGTGCCCTGGGGCTTTCCCAAGGCACCGTGCGTACCTGTCTGGAGCCTAGATCAGGGACAGCATGCCAGTCATGAATGTCCACTGGAAAGGGCTGTCTCCAGGGTCCCTTAGGGCAACCCATAGAGGCAACAGGCTGCATACACTACTAAGAAGGCTGCTGTTTGCAGTCATTGCACACTGGGGCCCCATGGGGAAAAGAGCACAGTCAGCTTAATTGGCTGCAAAGGAGTTATTTCTAATATATCAAAATAAGTAAAAGTATAAAGCGGTGGCATTTAGAAGGTAGCTTGTGTATGTGGTGGTTTTGTTGACATTGAGCCTGTGCTGTTGTGCCTACGTAGGCCTGAGTGCACTAGAAAGAGAGGCAGAAAGTCAGAATGGGATATGATACTAGGTGCCTGACTTTTCACCTCAGCACACTAATGGCCCGAGATGACAGAACTAGAGTTTAAGGCAGGATGTAATTACAGCTAGTTTGGTGCTTTGATTATGTTGTCTCCATACATCAGAAAACTCTTATTTTGCATTTCATAGGCAAGGAAATCAAGGCACAGTGATGAAGTAATCTGTTCAAGTCACAGATAGCGAGTGGCAGAGCTAGGGATGGAATCCAGTCCCTGATATTTCTGATATCAGGGGCTGCCCTCTTTCTACTGTGCCATGTTGCTTCTCTAGGTACCAGTAATGTAGTTCCAAGTTGTTCAGAGAAGTAAATGGAATTTGAGGGGCTAGAAGAGCTAACACCTGAGCGGGTCACTTATAACAGGCATGACTTTGATAGATAGAATGGCAGAGATGGCTCTCAGGGCAGAGAAAATGGTATGAGCTAAGTCAGAGAAATTTGCATACCTTCTTTGGGTGATGCTGAGTGGAGCTCTCTGGCTGGAGAGGAATCGAAGGAAGAGTGGGTTTTGGACTGATACTGTCCGTTTTGACTTCTTTGTGCTTTTTCTGCAGGGAGGTCCTGGCTAGTGAAGCTATCCTTAATATTCCTGACAAGTCTGACTGGAGGCAGTGTCAGATCAGCAAGGAAGAGGAGGAGACCCTGGCTCGTCACTTCCGGAAAGACTTTGAGCCCTTTGACTTCACTCTGGATGACTGAGCAAAGGGAAGAGCACTTTATGAACTTCACAGGATGTAATGGCAGCCTGTTTTTTGAGAAACAACAGTCTCCCACGGGGACTGTTTCCCTGCCTCTTTTTTATGTATTCCCATGGAACCTGCCTGCAGCAAGAGGCCTAAGATTGAATATTTTTTAGAAAAAGTCACATTCTAGGATGAAGATCTTATGTTAAAACCATGTCTGTCATCAAACTCCAAGTACAGCTTGTTTTTATCAACATTTTCAAAAATATTTAGACTATCATATAAAATCCAAATGCTTTTTCATGGTTGGGAAGTGTCTTGTGTTCATGTTACCTATAACCATTGAAATGAAGTAGTGTGTGTGTATAGTAGGAGGGGCCAGGGCTTTAGGCCCAGGTGTTATCCCAGGATCTCACAGGTGGCTTCTCACTGAACAACCCAGGATGGAGAAGGCCTTTGCCATTTTTCTCTTATAGCAGTCATCTTACTGATATAGAAGAGCTCATTCAGTCCTTCAGCAAATACTTAACTCCTATGTGCCAGGCATTTTTCAGGCTCCAGGAGTATAGCCATGTCCCAGCATGATCCTTGTTGTCCAGAATTTATAGTCTAATTGGGAAGAGGAGGGGCAGATTTTTAAAAAGAAGACGAGTTCTCCTTTAGATACTGAGTTTTAGTTGCTGTTTGATAGTTACTAATTCATGGAGATCTGGTTTGGTGATAGGGTTTTGGGGCTCATCAGGGTATAGGCCATAGGTGAAATTATGAGGATGGATGGAAGTAGGGTGAATACAGTCCTAAGCTGAAGATGACTACCTGAGAAATGTCAGTATTTAAGGAGTGCTCGGAAATAGAGTGATCCAATAAGTACATGGAGAAAGAGCAGAGAGAGAGAGAGAGAGAGTGATCACAGGAGAATGCCAGATCTTGGAAGCCAAAAGAAAAATAATTGCTCCTATATACTGGACATTTATGGCCCAGACACTGTTTTACTTAATCCTCACAAAATATCTATGAGGTAGGTATTATTACCTCCATTTTTTACATGAAGAAAACAAACTGGCAAACTTGAAGATTACGGAGCCTGAAGTTAACCTGCCAGGATTTTTTTTAATTCAGAAAAACCTCAAAAAGTGAACTATGGGAAACAACCCAGTTCCTGCGAAGATGGCCGCTTCAGGGTCTTCAGGTCCTCAGCATCCCTTCGCAGCTCTTCCAAGTGAGAATTATGGGATTTTGGCCCCACCTGTGGAAATCAGATACACTCCAGAGCTAGATGCTGTACACCTAGCAAGTGAGGGCTTCATACTATTAGAACAAGCTGCCACAATCATCTGTGCAGTCTGCCCAGCTCTAAGGGACATGTTTTTGGAGGTACCATTTGCCACTTCCAAGTCTGATGCTCCAGCTCCATGGCTAGCAAGCACATATGGGAAACCAGAATCTCTGATTCCACACACAGGTTACTGATGAACAACTACAACACGACTCGTTTTGTATCATACAGTGTTCAACATTCTCATTGCAATATTCAGAGATTCTGGTGACAACAGACATTGCTCTGCCAAAGCCTATTCAGTGCTTTCAAAGCAGCCAGTAGCACTGCTCTGGTGCACATGCTGTATCCACCTTGAGAAGTCTCAACATGCTACATCTGTTGTGGCACAGTCATGTGTCACAAAGTGTTAGCTGGAATTCTATGTAGCTTATAGGCCGGGCTGCGCAAATGATGGTTCAAGTGCACATAATCTCAAGTGAGGTTCAAATGACCACACTAATACAGCTGACACATTTCTTTAGAGAATTTAATTCCATGCTGATGTTATATCTTGGAGTGATTGATGAGATCCCCAAGTTCCGTGAAGCATACAACGAACTCAAAGTGAAAACGGGGAGCTGGTTCCCCTATTCTAAGGCAATCTGCCACTCAAACACTTCTTGTTGCACCAATAGCATTCGGAAGCTTGCCCCTGCAGCCCTGCATTGCTCATGGGAAACAATCCCCACAATGAGGAACTACCGAGCTGGCAAACCCACAACTGGGGGTATGCCTGACAACAAGCTCAGTGAGGGCGCTTAGGGAAAAGCTCCCGAAGTCAGGAGGAGCATTCTTTACTCCGGAACAGCGTCACATCCTTGAGTTGTTTGGGGTTATAGGGGAGATCTTGGAACAGGTGTATAGGAAGTCAAGCAAAAGAAGAGCTGACCTGTCAATGGAAGATGATTAATCATTTAAGAGAAGAAAAAGAACTATGAAGCCTAATGCATCAGTGGGCCTGTTAGTGCAGAATTCTTTCTAGTTCTACGGATTTCGCAATATTCAAATCCTTGGTGGCCTTTGCCAGTGCCACCTCAGCGGGTGGTGAAGCTGGAGGATAGATGGCAGAGGTCTGAAGAAACGTGAAGTGTAGACAGGGGTGGAGACGACGTGACGTTTAGAAAAGACGAATACGGGAAAGACTGGTTTGGAAACTGATTTAAAGGGAATGAAGGGTTTGGAGGGATCTTATATTTTTGAAGACTGGAAAAACACATATGGGTTCTCTCAGTCACGAAAATTCCCGGGGCACTTAGAATGGATTGAAAACGCTCGCGTCCTCTCACCACCATTTCCCCGGCTGGGCTCCTGCGGGCCCCTGCGGCCCCCGGGAGAAGTTGGGGCGGGGTTTTTCTCCGGCCGCAGTTACCGGAAGTGACGCATCCTCTCGCGAGAAGAGAGACCCGCGAGCCTCGGCAGCCCGGAACCGGCCTCGGAACAGTGGCGGGACCTGAAGACTCTAGCCCTCCCGCCCCATGGAGCGGCCCCCGGGGCTGCGGCCGGGCGCGGGCGGGCCCTGGGAGATGCGGGAGCGGCTGGGCACCGGCGGCTTCGGGAATGTTTCCCTGTACCAACATCGGGTGAGGCGGGGCGCGCGAGGGAGCGGCGGTGGGTGTTCGTCAGGGCGCCTGTGGAACACAGTGACTATCAGTATGTGAGAGATTGGTGGTGAGACCTTGGGCAGTATTGTGGGCCAGTGAGCGTGTATGTGTGTGTCTGTGTGTGTGTAAGAGAGAGAGCGCACAAGTTGTGTTTGTGAACCTGGTGTGTGAGTCCGAGGTTGTACCAGAGGTCCTGGTCAGTGTGTGTGAGGTAGAGCTATTATGGGGAACTTTTGTTATGACTGTCAAAATGTGACAAAGTGTTTACTGAGCGTGACGGGTTCGTGTGTGTCCCTCTGAATGCAGGGTCAGGGTGTGTAAGGCAGACGCACATCAGAGTGTGTGTTATGAGCATAAGTGTGGGAGAAGATGGGCCTACCTGTTGGAATGTGTGTTCATGTGTGTACTTGGAGGCCTGTGATGTCTGTAGTGCTTGGAGTAGGTAAGAACGGTGTCATGGTGTGTCCACAGTTAAGCTTTTGGACGCATTGGGTGGGCTTCGGAATTGGGGACGCGTTCTAGGTAATGAACAAATGAGGATCAGCTGGTAAAAATGATCATGGCTTCACAAGGGAAGGAGATAGATTGAGGGTGAGGTGCTCTAGCAGGTGGAAGACAGTCAACATCAGACTTGGGAGTTGTGCTTTGATTTAACTGAAAATGTTTAACCATGGTAGCAACAGCTAACAATCATGTTTGAGCCAGTCTTTTGATACACCAATAAAAGTTATGAACCCTTTCCGCAGACAAATGCACAGATGCACACCCACACAACTCTATGCATTGCCGTTTGAGAGGGTCCGTGCTCTTTTGAAGGACATTCACAGACCTGTTAGGTTTATAGACCCTGGAATAATAATCCCTGCAGTATAGCTTTTGTTTTGTCATGTATGAAATGTTTATAATAATGTATGTACATCATGGGTCTGTTTGAGAGTTAAATAAGGTAATGATGTGTCTAAAGCTAAATAGAGTACCTGGCCCATGGTAAGCCCTCAGATGTTAGCTCCTGCTGCTGCTGTGTTGTTGCTATTGTCATCATCTTCATCATCATTAATTGACATTAAAAAAGGAAATGTCAAGGTAAAAGTGGTGTTCTCAAAGATTTTTTGTAAAAGATAAATCTGTGTGGAAAAACAGATGGGACAAGATGAACAGTTAAGGTATTACTAAAATGCTTGCATGGGCCTATGAATTAAGAAGTGGGTTGAAGAGGAGAAAGCATGATTTGCTGTCCTAAGAAATATGGGTGTGAGTAGAGAGCCCACCATATAGGGTGGGAGGTAGGGTAGATGGGAATCTACCTGGGAGGAATAGGCTTGTTTGTGTGGCAGTTGCAATGACAAATGTCACTGATATAACTGAGGACATTTTGTGAAGCAGGTTTCTAGATAGAGCATAGGAGGGAATCTCGGAGACAGGGAGAAAGGAAGGTGAAGGACTAAGGCATTAAGTACTTTGACAGCCAGACAAGTAGTAAATTTAATAATTTTCACCATCAGACATAAGGCACTCAAAGAGTAAAGAGAGGGAGCCGAATACTTCCAGCAGAATATTGACTGTGGTCTTGTTATCTAAACCTGCCCCTCAGTCTGGTCATAAGAAAAAGAAGTATGCATGCTAGCATGCTTATGTGACTGCTTTGCTTGGTCCCTGGCTGGGGATGGATGAATACATCAATTTTTTTAAAAAATTGTGGTAAAGTATAATATATAACATAAAATTTACCATTTTAACCATTTTTAAGTGTACAGTTCCGTAGCATCGTACGTTTACATTGTTGTGCAACAGTCATCACCATCCATTTCCAGAACATTTTCATCTTCCCAAATTGAAACTTTGTACCCTTTAAACAATGATAACACACCCCTCTGCCCCCATTTCCTCCTCCCCCCAACCTCTGGCAACCACCATTCTACTTTCTGTCTCTATGGAATTCATCACTTTTTAAATGGAAGAGATTTGGGTTCCTCTAGAATCTTAGAAATCTCTCAGGAACTTTCCAGATGTCCACAGTGACCCTTCCCCAGAACTGGGACGTTTGACAACTGAGTCTGTAGTGAGAAGAGAAGAAATCCTCTGTCATAAGACTTGGAAACAGCATCATTACCTTTTCACTTACAGCTTTGAGTTTACAGCTTTCAAGATCCTTGTGTTTTGGTGGAAGCCACGTCTCAATATTTCACCTATGCTTCTTAAATCACAACGAGAAAGGGAAAAGGATGTGAGATGGTTTATTTAGCTAATTACTGTGCTGGGTGCTGATGGTACCAGCATCAACAAAAACAGTATTTTCTACCCTCAAGGAAATTTCAAGCCTAGTGGGAAAAGTAGACACTTTAGGTACAATTTGGTACCCTATATAATGAAGGTATTGGTAAAGTGATGTGGAAGCATGGCAAAATAACCAAAGAACTCTTCCTAGGGAATAGGGTGGCACATCTCAAAACGTGTTTGGAAAAACTAACCTTGTGAAATGCTTTGAAAAAAGGACACAGTGATCAGTACGTTGTATAAATGCTGCATATAATATTTATTCATTTGGAGAGTCATAACCCACATTAGCATATTAAAAGCTCTGTGAAGTACTATAGTAAAGAAACTAATTTAACTTAGTATTTTCCAATTTTTTTTTTGTGGTTAAATATACATAACATTTGCCATTTTAACCATTTTTAGGTGTACAGTTCTGTGGCATTAAGTACCTTCACATTTTGTGCAGCCATCACCACCATCCATCTCCCGAATATTACCTTTTTTTTTTTAAACACAGAACTCTTCTTTTTTTTGTTTTGCTGGACATCCATAAACTTTCCATAGAACGTTCTTTATGAAAAGGTAGAGTGAAGAAGGCCTTCACAGAGTAGGTGAAATATAAACTGAGAAGTTGAAGGATCCTATAGGGTGGGATCTTTTCGAAATAGATAGCTTCCTGCCTTATTCATATATGATCATTTAGGACTTAATGTTTTTCATGGTTAGATTGACTCCCTGGTAGTAAAAGCTTACATGGGACCTAGCAACAACCGGGTACCTACGCAAAACAAAAGGTTGGAGGGAGGGAGGATAGTGGTTAGGTTGGATTGTAGTCTGTCCTAGTTCCTTACTCTCTCTCTATACATCAGCTGTCTTATCTCTAGCTATCCCCCATTTCAGACCATCCCATACAAGCTGTCTTGCTTCCTGTTCCTGGGCTGCATTATTACTGTTGCCAGAATGTGATGAGGTCTGGCTACTTCCTGTAATGTGCATCAGGTTGGGTTTGATTTCAGTTAGAATTGGCTGAATTACTAGTCATAGAGGCAAGAGCTGTTAGGTTCATTTTATAGATATGGAAATATACAATCATTGTTAAGATTTTTTAATGTCATTTGGAATGCAAAGATTAGGAACTAATTTTGGAGTTTTTTTTAATTAGGTTTGGTCATTTTTTTAAAAATAAATTTATCTTTATCTTTGGCTGTGTTGGGTCTTTGTTGCTGTGTGCCGGCTTTCTCTAGTTGCGGCGAGCAGGGGCTCCTCTTCCTTGCGGTGCGGGGGCTTCTCATTCTCTTGTTGCAGAGCATGGGCTCTAGGCGCGCAGGCTTCAGTAGTTGTGGCACGTGGGCTTGGCAGTTGTGGCTTGCGGGCTTTAGAGTGCAGGCTTAGTAGTTGTGGAGCACGGGCTTAGTTGCTCCGTGGCATGTGGGATGTTCCTGGACCAGGGCTTGAACCCGCGTCCCCTGCATTGGCAGGCGGACTCCGATACGTGGGCCTCTCACTGTTGCAGCCTCTCCCATTGCGGAGCACAGGCTCCGGACGCGCAGGCTTAGTGGCCATGGCTCACGGGCCTAGCCGCTCCGCGGCATGTGGGATCTTCTCGGACCGGGGCACGAACCCGTGTCCCCTGCATCGGCAGGCGGACTCCCAACCACTGTGCCACCAGGGAAGCCCCAGGAGGACTCTTAACCACTGCACCACCAGGGAAGCCCTAGGTTTGGTCATATTAAAACTATTTCTTGCTGTTGAGCTTGGGAGCCCTGCGTTATTCTCCTCATTCTAGTTATGCTGGAGCCTGGGGCCCTTGTTAGCTGTCTTGACTAAATTCAAAAAAGAGTTTACTGGGGAGACAGGGCCTTTGTATTATTCTAGCAGTATATATGAGACAGTGTTCTGAAGAGATCTGTTATAGGATCAGCCTCAGTGACTTTTTGCTTGTGTGCTTTGGTGTGTTTGAAGGTCAGTTTTAAAGCATTAGTTTAATAGTCTCATGGTTTACCTGGCAAAAGCATTGGCTCAAGAGAACTGTAGATAAATATGTTTAATTAGTAAAGCTAAAGAGTTTTGTTTCCCCAGGTTGGCATTTCTTTCTTAGCAAGTAAATCTGCACAAGAACCTAATTTATAATTTTCTGTTGACTTTCTATTTTGGCAGGAACTTGATCTCAAAATAGCAATTAAGTCTTGTCGCTTGGAGCTAAGCACCAAAAACAGAGAACGGTGGTGCCATGAAATCCAGATCATGAAGAAGTAAGTGTACTTGATGACTTGAGTTTCCCCAGTTTTGCAGCCCATCCAGATGTCATCATAGGGAAGGAGGCTAGGAATCCATTCTTCTTAGGATATTTTGACGAACATATTTTTCTCTTTCTCATTAAATATATGTGTTCTATTTCAAGTAATAACATCACATCATGCTTAGGTAGGTTTAGTTTAAAAAGTCAGCTATGTATTATCAGACTCAGCTTTCTGAGAGCAGAATCTGTTTCTTCTAGATCTTGGGCAGTGCTCGTCTATTACACTTTATAGTTAAATAACAATCACTACTCTCATTTCCTTACTCTCACCTACTTTGTTAAACAGTGTATCTATTGCTTTGTAAAAAATTATCTTCAAAGTTAGTGGCTGAAAACAACAAACTTGGTGTCTCACAGTTTCTGTGGTTTAGGAATTTGGGAATGACTTAGGTGGGTGGTTTTGACTCAGGATATCCCTTCTGAAACATCTCAAAATGTTGACTGGGGCTGCAGTCTTCCAGAGGCTTGAGTGGGGCTGGAGTATCCACTTCCAAGCTTATTTAGTGGCTGTTTGTTAGAGGCATCGATTCCTCACCATATGGGCCTGTCCATAGGGAAGTTTGAATGTCTTCATGACATGTCAGCTAGCTTTCTCCGAAGTCAGTGATCTGAGAGAGAGAGCAAGTTGAAAGCTGACATATCTTTATGATCTTTCCTCAGAAGTAACACTCCATCCTTTACAAATAATTTTTTTATAAATGTATTTATTTTATTTTATTATTTATTTTTGGCCGCATTGGGTCTTTCTTGCTGCACGCGGGCTCTCTCTAGTTGTGGCGAGCAGGGGCTACCCTTGGTTGTGGTGCACAGGCTTCTCATTGAAGTGGCTTCTCTTGTTGCAGAGCGCGGGCTCTAGGCACGCGGGCTTTAGTAGTTGTGGCACATGGGCTCAGCTGTTGTGGCTTGCAGGCTCTAGAGTGGAGGCTCAGTAGTTGTGGTGCACAGGCTTAGTTGCTCTACGGAATGTAGGATCTTCCCGGACCAGGGATCAAACCTGTGTTCCCTGCATTGGCAGGCGGATTCTTAACCACTGCGCCACCAGGGAAGTCCTACAAATAACTTCTATTTGTTAGAAATTAGTCACTAAATACAGCCGCTACTCAAGGGAAAGAGAATTAAGCTTTTGAAGGGAGAAGTGGACATATTTTAAAACCTCCATGGGTAGTGTGCTAATATGTACTTGCAAATAATTCTTCTAGTTGTCACAACAACCCTGAGTTTAGGCATTATCTCTATGTTATAAAGCAGGAAGTTGAAGCTTATAGAGTCATACAACTGGTAGGCAGTAAGAGTCTGGATTTGAAAAAATAAATAAATAAATAAACTGGTAATCTAGTAAAAAAAAAAAAAAAGAGTCTGGATTTGAAATAAGTACTTTCTGACTAAAGTGTTCTTGATGCACTATAATGGTTCTCAAACTTGGCTGTGTGGCAGAATCACTAGGAAAGCTTGTTAACAATATAAATCCTCAGGCCCTACACATGGAAATTCTGTTTCTTTAGGTCCCTAGGCCCTGGGAATCTATTCCAGTTTTGAGATCCACTGCATGATGATGATGATGATGATGGGATGATATATTGCTAAGGTTAAAAAAAGATGTTAGGAAATAATATATAATGTGATTTGATATTTATTGAAAAAAATGTATTTGTGCCCAAATTAAAAACTGGGAGGAAATATGCCAAAATTTTAATAGTGATCACAGCTGGGTGACACTGTAAGTGATTATGGGAGAGGTAGTATGATATAGGCTTTGGAGCCAGACTGCCAGATTTGAATCCTTACTTGACCACTTACTCGCTGTGTGATCTTATGTTACTTAACCAATTTGTGCTTCAGTTTTCTCCTGTGTGATGAAACTCTTAAAAAATCTACCTATAGTAGGATTATTGTGATAAGTAAATGAGTTAATGTATGTAAAGTGCTTACTACTTGGCATATAAAAATGTAATAGTAGTAATTGTGATAGTATTTTAATCTAGATTTTCTTGTTAACAAGTATTAATTTTTAATTATACAAATGAGAGATTAGAATATTATAAATAATGTCAGCCATTCTTCCCCTCACTGCCCCCCAATTAACTACCATTTCAAACTCAGTTCCTTTTCATTGGAAACAAATTTTTTATTATAATGTTTTCCCCTTGTTAGGTTGAACCACGCCAATGTTGTAAAGGCCTGTGATGTTCCTGAGGAATTGAATTTTTTGATTAATGATGTGCCTCTTCTAGCAATGGAATACTGTTCTGGAGGAGATCTCCGGAAGGTAGTGTGGATGTTTTGAGATGATGAGATAGTAAATCATGAACTTTAGCAGTGTTCGAATCCCACTCAATACAGTAGAGTAAGAGTCAGAAGTGTATGGCCTGTTCTCTGCTTTTGTGGCTGCTTTCTTACTATAGCAGCAGAGTTGAGTAATTGTGACAGATTATATGGCCTGCAAAGCCTAAAGTACTTACTTTCTGGCCCTTTGCAGGGAATATTTGCTGACACCTAATTTACAACATGCATTTTTTATTATTGGTGGTGGTGTTTTCAGGATGGGACTGTATTGATGGTTTTAGTCCACAGTATCAGTGTTTAAAGTGTTTATTAATAAGTTGTTTTCTCTGTTGCAAATCTTTCTTTCTGATCTCATTTTAAACCTACCATATGGCTATCTTTACATATTTATCTGTGAGATTTTTCAACTTTTTCGATTTCATAAACTTTCTCCCTTTATCTTTACTTGTATAAACCTTGTCATGAAATTTACATGTCCTCAGTATGGATTTGGTAATTTTCCTCCTTATATTTTCTTAATCATGACATTTTCTTATTTGAGTATTCTCTCAGAGTATAATGATTAATGATTAATATATCGGTATTACTGCCCAGCAATATTGGCAATATACATTTTTAGACTCTTTTTTTCTTTAGCTACTCAACAAACCAGAAAATTGCTGTGGACTTAAAGAAAGCCAGATACTTTCTTTACTGAGTGATATAGGTATGTAATCAATATGAAAATGCCATCATAATTTAATGCCCCTTTGGTCTATAAAAGATTCTATATACTACTTGGGAATTAGGAGAATTGTTGATGTACTGTACAAAGCATAGGTTTTTAACTATAAGAAACTTTATAAGAAATTTTTTATCTGTAAGAAATTATTAGAAAAATTTAACTATTACCGTTGATGCTAAGTTAAAATTAGGATATTTTGTTTTTTATTTTTTGTGTTTGGCTAGGTGTCCATTTGACTAATAGATGTTCCAATTGCCAGAAAAAAAAAACGGTGTGAAATGACCTTATTGAGTTGTACTCCTGCTCCCTCCCTGATTAACATAGTAACTTTATTTACCAGGGGCATTGCATCTCATGGGCCCAGGTTCTTTTAGGGTGAAGTCTCTTTTTAATCATGATTACTCCTGCAAAGTTCCTAAAATAACAAGGACGTAGGCCCTTGGAGGAAGTTCAAAAGCCCAGACTATGTTTCTCTGTATATTTTGATTTTGCTTCTTTTCTTAGGTCATGGAGGCAAAAGTCTAGTTGAAGAGGGTGATCTAGGTCAGAAGGAAAGGCTCCAATGATAAATACAGGGATTTTCTCAATTGCTTGTTCCATTTCTTTTTAATATTAATTTTCATAAGTTAAATGAATACATGTTACAATTCTGCAGTATTTGTTACTGTATTTTCTGTGGAGAAAATCTGAGCTTCTATTAAATCATTAATCATGTA
The DNA here is from genome assembly GCF_951394435.1 of Stenella coeruleoalba. Classification (NCBI taxonomy): domain Eukaryota; kingdom Metazoa; phylum Chordata; class Mammalia; order Artiodactyla; family Delphinidae; genus Stenella; species Stenella coeruleoalba. Next base: position 28,014,505 of record NC_137162.1, read on the forward strand.
GTTATGGTCCATATAAATTCGAGCATCAGAGCAGATCTGTACAAAATGTGAGATGAATTTTTTTTAATTCAGTGTTGTTTATTACCTGAAAATACATTTTAAACTTTATTTAGGATCTGGGATACGATATTTGCATGAAAACAAAATTATACATCGTGATCTAAAACCTGAAAACATAGTTCTTCAGGATGTTGGTGGAAAGGTAGGTAAAACCTGAAGAAATGTTCATGCCAATCGAATAGAGTCTCCATGATGTAGTTTAGTCTTTGAGGTTTGGTGCCCTCCGTAGCATTCTATACTTCATCCCAGCCCTCACTACACTGAAGTGTGGTTTTGTGTTTAGCTGTTTGTCTCCTCTGCTAATACAGTTAGCTCCATTAGAGAAGGACTACACCTGTCTTGTTCATTTCTTTTTTCCAGCACAGTATCTAGCAGAGGTAGTAGGCAGTGAGTAAGTAATTTGTTAATCCTTAACGAAGCACATCCAAAAAACACACACATCCTCGGTCTGCTTTAAGAAAAAAATATGTTTAAAGTATGTTTCTTATTTAAGAAAAACAAAACAAAACTCTTTCTCCTCCCCAAAAGTCCTAAGTTCTATATTTAATTAAAATTCAAAACCTTGAATTCTCAGATTCCTAAAAGAGTCAGCTTGAGAAGAACCAGAAATTGTGAATTGATTCCTGGAACGTATATTTTTATCAAAGTAATTAGAGCAGTTTTCTTGCTTCTGGTGCCCAAATTCCATTCCAATAAAGACGTAAAGCCAAGAATCTAAACCTTGAATTGGATTGTGTGGCCTTAGTAGTGAAGATAATGATCAGTTGGAGGTGATGAAACCTTGATGATGCATCTTCTCTTAGAAGCTCTTTGTGTATGCTTTGCACCAACTATTTGGGGTTTTTTTGTATCCCGAGACTTCAGGATATTCTTGAAGTTAGATAGGTGTTTACTCACATTGATCCACTCTAAAATGGTATGATGCTTCTTACAAGTTTGGAAGTTGCCTTTGCCTTCCAGTTTTAATGAATCAAGCTTATTCTGAATATACCAAAGTAAAAATTAATAGCCAGTCTATATTTAGTTTTTACCATATGTCAGACACTGTTAAATTATTTTCACTATTTCATTGAATCCTAATAGCAATTCTGTGAAGTAGGGATTGTTAGTAATACCATTACATAGGAAACTGAGAGAAGTTAAGTAACTTCATCAAGATCACATGGCTATTTAAGTGATGGAGCTCAGGCCTGAAACATGTTTGTGTTATTTCAGAGCCCATGCTCTTCACCACCACCCTCTCCAGAGCCTTATAAGGACATCATTGCCTTTCCTTTTCAAATTTCTTAACCATTTAATACTTAACTATTTTGCAGATTATGCATAAAATAATTGACTTAGGATATGCCAAAGATGTTGATCAAGGAAGTCTGTGTACATCTTTTGTGGGAACATTGCAATATCTGGTAAGACATGTATTGTTTCTTTGAATTTAAGTGTACAGGATTCTCATTCTTATTTCTGAAGGTCGTGAATATAATAGTTCAAAACTCATGTAGCTTTTCTCTTACAGTGTTGATGTTTAAAGCATTTTTTCTTTTTAAGGCCCCAGAGCTCTTTGAGAATAAGCCTTACACAGCCACTGTTGATTATTGGAGCTTTGGGACCATGGTGTTTGAGTGTATTGCTGGGTATAGGCCTTTTTTGCATCATCTGCAGCCATTTACCTGGTAAGAAATGGGAGAGAACTTTGGTATGATTAATGGGAATGGAAATTTTCAGTTGCCCACTTCCCCCCCAACCTTTCTTTAAATGGTATAATTGCTTTTTAACACATAATTGGATAAAATTAAAAGGCAAAAATTCTTAGTGTTTGTGAGAATCAGGTTGTCAACTGAGGTAGCTTTTGCTTTTATAGGCATGAGAAGATTAAGAAGAAGGATCCAAAGTGTATATTTGCATGCGAAGAGATGACAGGAGAAGTTCGGTTTAGTAGCCATTTACCTCAACCAAATAGCCTTTGTAGGTATGTATATTTTAGTTGAGGAAGTTTGCCTCAGTTTCTTCAGGGTTTTAAAAGAACAGTAGTAGAGTTGTTGTCTGTTTCAAACAGCATTATCCAGTGGAACTTTCTGTGATGATGGAAATGTTTTATATCTGTGCTGGCCACATGAGTATCTGAATACTTGAAAGGTGGGTGGTATGACTGAAGAACTGAATTTGAAATTTATTTAATTTTAATTAACTTAAGTGTAAATGCAAATAGCCACTTGTGACTAGTGGCCACCATATGGACAGCACAGGTCTAGTGGGAACAAGAACTGCCATTCAACTGATTGGCTTAGGTGCTAAGAACACTCTTGGGATACTGTGGTGAATGGGTTCCTTAGGGAATGGAACTGGATTCACCTGTTGGAGTTGCCGGTAACTTGCATATGTGGGTTTGGGGTTGTTTTTTTATGGAAAAAAGGCTTATCATGTGTCATTTCATGAATTATTTGAAAGTAAGATATAAAATGATGCAAATAATGACAAAGGAAATGGACAACCTGTAAAACTACCTTTTCTTTTTTTACAAAACTAAAAGAAAATTGGAACGTAATGAGTTTTATCCCATTTTTGTATGTTTTCTAGTTTAATAGTAGAACCCATGGAAAACTGGCTACAGTTGATGCTAAACTGGGATCCTCAGCAGAGAGGAGGACCTATTGATCTTACTTTGAAGCAGCCAAGATGTTTTGTATTAATGGATCACATTCTGAATTTGAAGGTTAGTTTGAATGGGGTCTACTTCAAAAGACTTGCATTGAAGTTAACAAACTTATTTGGAAAATGGGCATAAATATATTTTAATAATCTTTTCCTGATGCTTATATGAAAAAGATGATGATATTCTTAGAGTGGATGCATTTTTATTTCTTTAGTAAGCGTTCTCAGTTTTACTTTGAAATGGTCTTGTTGATTATTCCTTTGTAGCATCTTTTGGGTTTTCCCCTTTTTCATATTGGTACCATTTCATTCATTTAGGTCTAATCGTACTAGATTTGGTTTGGTGAGGAAGGTTCCTACCTGGCTTTCATGCCTCTATATTTCCTTTCCATCCTACAGTCCATGCAACATGAACTGCCTGTCTCATCTTCTGAAAATGCTTTTTCATTCTCCTGTCCAGGAAACTTAACAGTTCTTTCTTGCCTACCAAGTCAAGTCTAAACTGATCTGCTTGGCTTTTGGGGGCTTTCTTAATTCAGGTCCACCCCATCCAAGTGCTTGTTTCGTTTCTCTTACCCTTTACTTCACTTAGGACCAGCTTGTCACTGCTCCTTATGCCATCAAGTCCATTATGCATTTTTGTGCTTCGACAGATGCTTCTGCCCAGACTGATACCTATCTCTGTGTATCTCCTCACCTACACTGGCATGTATTCAACTTTCCTTTTCTCTGAATGGTCTCTACTTCACAGTTTGTCATTTAATCATTTTTACTATTATATATTCTCTAATTGTTTCTCATCTTCCACTCATGCCTCTCTCTACAGATTGTCTTTTCAATGCTAGGATTGTTTTTACTACTTTTATTAACAGTTGTCTACCCTACCACCACACCGTCCCTATGCCAGCATTGTGTACAAAGCAGGGCATGCACCAGGTTCTCAGTAAATATCCAGTGATATGAATGAGAGGTTCTATTATGCTGTATACCCCAAAACAACTCTCATCTATGGTCTTTTCATATTTGTTGATTGCTTGTAGCAGGTAGCATTTCTAAAATTGAAATGAGAAAGAACTAGTCATATAACGTTTTACTCTCATGTTGATATACTTTTTTTTTTTTTTTTTTTTGTGGTACGCGGGCCTCTCACTGTTGTGGCCTCTCCCGTTGCGGAGCACAGGCTCCGGACGTGCAGGCTCAACGGCCATGGCTCACAGGCCCAGCCACTCTGCGGCACGTGCGATCTCCCCGGACCAGGGCACGAACCCATGTTCCCTGCATCGGCAGGCAGACTCTCAACCACTGTGCCACCAGAGAAGCCCAATATACTTTTTTAAATAGGAACTTGAGGCCATGTTGGTGTCATTCTTGGCTAACATTGAAGAGATATCTGATATCATGATTTGGTTTTCTTCTACTGTGCCAAGGAATAAATCATCCCCCAATGTGTTAGACAAGCAGGACTTGGTGACACTCTTTAGTTCTTTGTTGCCTTCAAAAAATTTCGGTTTTTATCTCAGATTTTTTTTAGCCTTGTCATGGTAATCAGAGCATCACTTTTACTTGGAAGGGGTCTGTGAGCATGTGCTTGTTGTAGAGCATGGGGAAAGAGTCCTCCTATGTGTTTTGTGGTCTATAGGCTTTAGTTCAGTTTGCAACACCACGGTTTGCATATCTGTGAATCTGAGCAAATATATATATATATATATATATATAAAATATATATATATACACACACACATTTATAGCTCAGGTACAGTAATGTCTTCTTTAAAAGATCAATATTATTTTGAGGTTGTACAGAATAAGGTATGTGTAGGGTACTATTCATAGTAGTTCAGGGATGCTTCCTAGACGTAATAATAGGACTGAACTTTGAAGGATAAGTAAGTGTTAATCCTGGGAATGGGCAGGAGGAAAGATTTACAGGCAGGGGAATGTCATGCACACAGAAGCATGAACTGCAAAACAGGTTGGTATTATTGCAGGGCATTTTTCTGAGGTGTTTATTACATTGTTCAAGGAGGGAATGGCATATTTTTCCAACTGTTTATTATGAAAAACTTTAAGTATGTAGCAAAGTTGAAAAAAGTGTACTGAACATTCTTTGCCACTAAGAGTCTCTCCTTAGCTTTCTCTTCTTCCATATTACTTTTCTTCCTTTTCTTTGGCAGTCTCTCCAGTTGTATAACTTTAACTATAAACTGAGTATGGATAACTTCCAAATTTATCTCCTTAGTTGTGACTATACAACTCTGCAGAGTATTTATAACTACACTTGGTGGTCCCACTTATCCAAGACATAATTCATTAAAAACTGAGCACATTTGCTCCGTTAATTACTTCTGCAGCTTTTCCTGTGCCTCTTACTTGCACTGTCACCCTTCCAGTTACCTAGGTCGGAAACTTTGGCTATCTGACTATTCCATGTTCTTCAATTTACATATCCAATTATTTTGTGAGATGTATCTTTTGAATGTTTTAACAATTCTGAACTTGCCAGGTTCTCAATTTAGAAAGCCTTCCATAGTTCCCTTTCAAAGTCCAAACTCTTAACATTGGTATTCAGAATCTACCTTGGTCTCATTTCATCCTGCACTTCCAGGCTTAGCTCCTGTTATGCCCTAAGGGGACATCATTTTAGGTACATTTGAACTGAGTAATTTTTATTCTCTGATTATGCTCATCCCCTTCTACGTCTCTGCCTACCTTGTTGTTTTCTGCCTAGAAGAACCTTTCTTCTTTAATCTTTTCTTGTTCTAATCATTCTTCCTTTTCAAAGTTTAGCTCAAATAGTGCGTCCTTTATAAAGCATCCCTCTCCTCCCACCAAGTAATCTCCTTTGGAATTGGCACAATATTTTACATCATTACAGTACCTATTGCATTTTGCATTGTATTTTAGTTCTTTCAATGTTTCTTTAATATCTTTTATTTGACTGTTATCCTATGGAGGGCAAGGATCAGTAAGTTACTCAATTTGCATACCCATTACTAGTACAACACACTAAATAGTATGTACCATAGTAGGTACTTATCAAATATTTGAGTGAACAAAAAGGTTAATTTAGGTTGTATTTCCTCACGCTTTCTTTTGCTCCCTTCTAGCTCGGCTTTAGTAGTGGGATGCTATGATCACCCCACCCTAGTTTGAAATATACCCTGTATAAAAGTAAATGTCCACCTTAGGATTTTCATACTAAATTTCTGCTATTGTTCTTAGTGGTCACTGTCACAGTGTGAAATCTGCCTAGGCCAGGATGGAATGGAAGATCTCAGCTGGTATGCTTGTACTGTAATCCATGTCAACTTGGAAGATTACCTTCTCTTCCCCCCACCTTTTTTAAACTTAGAAGGTTATTGTATATTAAAAGAAAATTAGTGCTTTACTTCTGTAATAAACGTTTCTAGCAGAGATAATTTTAATCATTTGTATACACTGGTCAATATAAGGCGTTGGGGAAACATAGGTATTAACTTTGTATGGCTTATCTAAGGACAGTAGAAGGAAAAGGATTTAAAATTACGTTGTGTTCAAAAGACTGACCTCTAACTCTGTGGCTGTCCTTGGTTACCGGGGTAGAGCCCCACCTAACTCAGTCTCACACTTACTTGGCCTATATCAGGCTACTTTCATTGGGGCTTTAGGCAAGAAGTTCTCAGAGCTCTGGTTTCTGTCTTTGCCAAAATGGAGATTAGAAGATCTAATTAATAGGATGTTATGTGAAAGCACTTAACTTGTTGGCATCTATTAGGCAATTCATAAACATTTCCTTCCAGGTCAGTGATATATTTCTCAAAATAAGTGTTACCTTTTTATTTATTTATTTATTTATTGAATTTTTGAATTTTATTTTATTTATTTATTTTTTTATACAGCAGGTTCTTACTAGTTATCTATTTTATACATATTAGTGTATATATGTCAATCCCAATCTCCCAATTGATCCCACCGCCACTACCCCTCCCCGCCACTTTCCCCCTTGGTGTCCATACGTTTGTCCTCTACATCTGTGTCTCTATTTCTGCCCTGCAAACCAGTTCATCTGTACCATTTTTCTATAAGTGTTACCTTTTTAAATTGGGGGTTTTATTTCTTGATTTTGTACATCCCTAGAACTTTGAAACTTTATTCTTTGGAACTAACATCTGTTGCAGTAGAAAAGTAAACTCTATCTTCAGTTTTCAGACTGTCATTCTATAATTATAGAAGGAGATCTCACTTTGGAAAAGGAATGAACCTTGTTTAATGCAGAGATAATGCCTTTTGCTTAAATTCTCTTTAGTATCTAGCACTGAATCTTTTATGTAGCAAACGATCAATACTTATTTCTCTTTTTTCTTATTTAAACAGATAGTACACATCCTAAATATGACTTCTGCAAAGATCATTTCTTTTCTGTTACCACCTGATGAAAGTCTTCATTCACTACAGTCTCGTATTGAGCGTGAAACTGGAATAAATACTTGTTCTCAAGAGCTTCTTTCAGAGACGGGAATTTCTTTGGATCCTCGGAAACCAGCCTCTCAGTGTGTTTTGGATGGAGTTGTAAGACAATTCTAATATACCTAGAGTATAAGAAGTCACAGAGGGATTGCATGCCCTGCGTTTTTGATGTATACTTGGAATCCTTTGGGGGATGGTCCACATCTTAGAATTCTTCTTTTAGTTTTATCCTACTCATTACGCTTATTGCTTTGCAAGGTGAAAAGGTAGAAAGGAAACATTTGTTGTTTTGAACTATGCATGACTTTCTCTTTGGTGCCACTTCCCTCCTCCCTTTTTTTTCCCCCCTTTTTTTTTTTTTTGTTTTGTTTTTTTTGCGGTACACGGGCCCCTCAGTGTTGTGGCCTCTCCCGTTGCAGAGCACAGGCTCCGGACGCGCAGGCTCAGCGGCCGTGGCTCACGGGCCCAGCCGCTCCGCGGCATATGGGATCTTCCCGGAGCGGGGCACGAACTCGCGTCCCCTGCATCGGCAGGCGGACTCTCAACCACTGCGCCACCAGGGAAGCCCTTTTTTCCCCTTTTTGTACTAAAGCCTAGAACCTTCAAATTAGACCAGCAGTCTCATAGGTCCTGTCAGAGGATAGATGGATGGTAAAATATGATTTTGGTCATGACTTTTTTTTTTTTTTTTTGCGGTATGCGGGCCTCTCCTGTTGCGGAGCACAGGCTCCGGACGCGGAGGCTCAGCGGCCATGGCTCACGGGCCCAGCCGCTCCGCAACATGTGGGATCTTCCCGGACCGGGGCACGAACCCGTGTCCCCTGCATCGGCAGGCGGACTCCCAACCACTGCGCCACCAGGGAAGCCCTCATTGACTGTTAATATCCATTCTGTCCACCCCAGAAAAATCACTAATTTACTTTATACCTTTATAGATTTGCCTTTTCTGAACATTCCATATAAATGGAAACATATAATCTATAATCTCTTGTGTCTGATTTCTTTCATACTGTTATATTTTTGAGATTCATTCATGTCATAGCATATATCATTACTTTATTCCTTTTGATTGCTGAATAGTGTTCCCATTCTATGGATATTGTTGTTATGACTTTTTGCTTTTGTCCTTTTGGGTTTGGTGATTGTTTTCCACTTTAGTCCATACTACAGTTATTTATTTATTTTTCCTAAACAGAAGTTTAGACCTTAAATCTGTGAGATGTATGCTAATGAAACTGACTTCACCATTGGCATTTCAAAGTAGGAAATCTGGTGCTTAGGTACTCAGAGAACCTAGGATTTTCAAGGATCTTTTTTCTTAATTGTTTGTTTCTCTTTCAGAGGGGCTGTGATAGCTATATGGTTTATTTGTTTGATAAAAGTAAGACTGTATATGAAGGACCATTTGCTTCCAGAAGTTTATCTGACTGTGTAAATTATATTGGTAAGTATAGTTCATTTACTGACTGAGCTTTAAATCTGAAATAATATAATTTTGACTCAAAATGACTAGTAGAAATGGTCCTTTGGTGTTTCTGTTCTGTGTCTCATGCTTCAGGTTTCTATATGTGGTGAAAGATGGGTTTGTATGGTTTGAAAGGTGAAGAGGTAGATTTTAAATCACCACCAGATCCCTCATTTGGGAGAAGACTTACTTTCCTGTGGATAGGGTTCTCACATATAAAAAAATGAATCTTCACTATTAATTAAGCCCACTTTTTAGTTTCTCCTTCATTATTTAAGTGTGTTCAAATACTTCATTTTATCCTATGAATACTGCTTAACATTCAAATGATTTCATTTATCCTGAGAGAATTATTTTCTTTTGAAGAAGTTAAGTGATCAATTTCTGTCTACCCAAAACTAAAAACAAGCACAAAATTATGAAATCAAGAACAAAATTGGGCATAGGGCTGAAATTATATAATCCTTCCTTTTCATTAGTTTTTTTTTAAAGCAGTTCTAGATTTATAGAAAAATTGAGCAGATAGTATAGAATTCTTATGTTACTCCCCTCCCCCACAGATATAGCTTCCCCTATTGTTAACAACTTAAACATTAGTATGATGCTTTTGTTACGATTAATGAACCAATATATTATTATTAACTGAAGTTCATACTTTATTCAGATTTCTTTTAGTTTTTAATCTGATGTCCCTTTTCTGTTCCAGAATCCCATCCAGGATACCACATTACATTTAGTTGTCATGTCTCCTTAGGCTCTTCTTGGTTGTGATAGTTTCTCAGATTTTCCTTGTTTTTGATGACCTTGAAAGTACTGGTCAAATATTTTGTAGGATGCCCCACTGTTGCAATTTATCTGATATTTTTTCTCATGAGTAGGAAAATGGATTTTTGAGAGAAAGATCACAGAATTCAAGTGCTGTTTTCTTCACATTATGTAAAGGGTACATACTGTCAACATGATTAATGACTGTTAGTATTGGCCTTGCTTACCTGGCTGAAGTAGTGTTTGTCAGCTTTCTCTACTGTAAAGTTTAGTCTTTCCCCCCCATTCCACACTGTACTCTGTGGAAGGAAATCACTATGCAAGAACCCACACTTAAGGAGTGGGAGTTATGCTCCCCCTCCTTTAGGGTAGAGTATCTACATAATTTATTTGGAATTCTTTTGCACACAAGATTTATCTCTTTTTTCCCATTTATTAATTTATTCAATTATTTATTATATCAATTTGAATTCATGGATATTTACTTTATATTATGGATTATAATCCAATACTAGTTTATTTATTTTGTTGTTCAAATTGTTGGAGCTTACATTAGGAGCTCTTTCAGTTGGCTTCCTGTGCCCCTTTTACTTACTCCATCAATAAGGGTGTTTCGGTTTTTGGTTTTTTAAGCACTTCCTTACTTTCTGGCACCACAAGGTATTCCAGGACCATCTTTTAAATTTCCTGCCCTAGTCCTAGAATCGGCCATTTCTCCAAGGGGCCCTGGTTCCTTTCATTTTAATTGAGAATAGTATTAGAAACCAAAATCTGGATACTTGGCATGATACTTGGGGTATCATTTCTAGGCCTTTTCAGACTTTATTTTTGACAGTATATGATTTTTTTTCCAGGCTCTCCTCACCCAGACTCTTTTTTTAAAGGTGTGGGTTTGGTTTTGTTTTGTTTGTTTGGTCTGTTATAGGAAGCCTCAGGAGTAAGTGTGGGTATATAAAAACAGAAGAAAAGTTATTTGAGGCTATTAATCATTATTAGAGGAGGCAAAGATTTTTCCAAATACACAGCTTTATTTTTTTGAAGTCTGTTTCAGATAATGTGTTTTCTCAATATGAAATCCAGTGTAGTGACCTTTCTCTGAAGATTTTCATTGGAAAAGAATGACAGAGAATATAATTGCCACCTTAAGTATGAGATGAATCTCTCTTCAATCTTGGAGAATTTTATAATGTTAAAATGGAATTTCACTGAACTTAATATATATACCTGCCATGGTCTTAGAAAGAAGCATTCCCTTTACCAAAGAAAAGACAAGAGATAATCATAAGTAGATAATTTCATAAGTCTTACATTGAGGAAGGCATTTCTTATTAAGCTGCTATTTACCCTGTAATCATATACTGTAAAAAATAAAGTTTTCCTGAAGCTGGGTTGGTAGTCCAGGAGATGAAATTTGTTATTCAGAAGCAGAAAAGACTGTGGCAGATTGTGGAGGACGTGGGACTTGATTTAGATCTTCAGAGAAATAAAGAATTTGAATTAGTGGAGAGGAAAAAAGAGTATTCCAGGTTGGAGAGAAGCAAGGAAAAAAAAGACTGGAATAATTGTAAGCTTTGCGATTATGTAGTAATTATGTCTTCTTCATTTTTATTTCCCCTTGTATCTGGAGGGTTCATGTTAGGTGTACAGGTGCTCGGTAAATGTACATTGACTGAATGAAACAGTAACAAGTGGTTCTTTCTAGCATCTGTTTCTAGTATCTATGGGAATGCTATTTGTGTGGACAGGAAATCACAAAGAATAGTAAATGAACTCTAGAATCTTAAAAAGTAACTCCCCTCTTCTTTTCCCCAACTTCTTACACATAGTACAGGACAGCAAAATACAGCTTCCAATTATACAGCTGCGTAAAGTATGGGCCGAAGCAGTGCACTATGTGTCTGGGCTAAAAGAAGACTACAGCAGGCTCTTTCAGGGACAGAGAGCAGCAATGTAAGTGGATTCTCTTGTTTATTTACACGCACAATGTCATGTGCATTAATGCTCAAGAATTAATTTTGCCAGTTTTCACTAGTCAATATCCCATGCAATACTATATACTGGGCCAATTTGAAATGTAATATTCTGATCAGACTTGTAGAATTCTTACTAATGGTCTGAAACCATCTAGTTGCAAAAGCTTGACAGTAGTTCCTGAACAGTCCTAGTATAAGAAGATTGTTTTATCAGAGTATCATGGGCAGGAAGTCTTTAGAGACCAGATTCTAGAGATCAGCTGTTTCTCATAGAAACATAGGCTTTAGGCTTATGGATTTGAGTCTTTAAACTTTTGTCTGGTGTTTCTGAAATGCTTATATCTTTTTTTTTTCTTGCTCTGGTTTAGGTTAAGTCTTCTTAGATATAATGCTAACTTGACAAAAATGAAGAACACTTTAATCTCAGCATCTCAGCAACTGAAAGCTAAATTGGAGTTTTTTCACAAAAGCATTCAGCTTGACTTGGAAAGATACAGTGAGCAGATGACTTATGGGATATGTAAGTGTTGGGTAATGTATTTGAAAGAAGTGTCTAGTCTCTTAAAGCCATTTGCTATGTTGCCTTCTTCTTAGCCAGTTGTTTCACTTACATTCATACTAAAACAAGAGAGAGGACATCTCAGATCATCATAAACCCTGTTTGGTTTGAATGTTAGTTGTTTTTTTTTTTTTAACCTTTAGTTGAGCAACTTTATTTCCCCCCTGCCCTCCCTCCCCACCTCCCGTCCCCACCACCACCACCACCACCACCACAGTTGGGCTAAAATTGTTCAGCTTCAGAAAAATACAAAAATGATTTAAGAATTTGCAATTGTCAAACCTCATTTAGAAAATAGATACAAAGTCTGTATTGGGGTGACTTCATAGCCTGGGAAGTCTTAAACTACTTATCTTTCTATAAATAATAACACAAATAATTCCAGAGTTTTTGTTTCCCCCAAACAACCTGCCGTGAAGTCCCACTGTTTTTTATTGTATGCAGCCTCCAGTTTTTCAGTATTTCACTCCAAGTTTATCTCCCTTCAGATGTACTAAGGAAATGTGAAAAGCAGAGTTAAAATTCAAATAATAAACCAAAAGGGTCACCTTCAGCATTTCTATTTTCTTTCATGAAACAAATCTTTTTTTGGGAAATAAATCTGGTTTGTATATTTATCTTGAGCAAGGCATGTGTATTTCAGAATAAATGATCAGCAGTGTCTAGTTGGATAAATAAGTTTACCTACTAAAGCAGGTTCTATGATTGATGTTTTATTTCTATTTGTATATTATAGGCATTCTGATGAATGGCAAAACATTATAATTCTTTTATCAAATTATCTTTGACTTGTCAGTTGTATATCTTATACTGCTGTTTAAAAAGAGTGATGTAGCCCTATGTGTGCTGATGTTAAAAGATCACTTAGGTCTTTAACGGCAGCAATGTTTTAAGTTGGGGAAAAAAGCAAAGAAGGAAAAGTATATAGAGATGGTCCCATTTGTGAGAGAAAAGGATATGTGTCTATGTTAGAAATGACTAACAAAGGGATCCCTGAGGGTGGAGGATGGATGGGAAGAGAGAGACTTTTCTTTTTATACCCCAATATAGTATTTGATTTTTTAAGAAGATCGTGTTCATGTATTACTTTTAAAATGTTCTTTCTTTTTTTTTTTTAAAGAGAAAATCATCTGTGTTGGCTTCCTAGGGTTGCCATAACAAATTGCTATAAACTGCGTGGCTTAAAACAACAGAAATTTATCATTTCACAGTTTCAGAGGCTTGAAGTCCAGAATCAATGTGTTGGCAGGGCTGTGCTCTCTCTGAAACCTGTGGAGAAGAATCCTTCCTTGATTCTTCCTAGTTTCTGATGGTTTGCCAGCAATCCTTGGCATTCCTTGTCTTGCAGCTGTAGCACTTAAATCTCTGCCTCTGTTGTCAAATGGAGCTTTCCCTTCATGTGTCTGTGTCTGTGTCTCTTCTCCTCTTCTTCTAAGGACACTAGTCATACTGGATTGAGTCCATCTTAATTTAGCTAATTGCATCTGCAGTGACTCTATTTCCAAATAAGGTCAAATTCTGAGGTACTGAGTTAGGACTTCAGCTATCTTTTGGGGGGGACAATTCAACTCATAACTCTGTTTTTGATGTTGATATGGCAAGGAGATGGGTAGGTCAGTAATTAAAGCTATGGCTGTTTCTGAGATAACCAATTAAGACTTTTTTTTTAGCCTCAGAAAAAATGTTAAAAGCATGGAAAGAAATGGAAGAAAAGGCTATCCACTATGCTGAGGTAAAATCATTGAGCTCACTTTGTGTGCTTATTAATTCCTGAGGTCTTCCTTAGAAACTGTCTTTGTAGAGTATTTTTCATGTCATTCCTGAATATCAGCTAAATATCTAGTCGATACTTTGTATATATAGAGGGAAGTACCATAGTGGATGAAAACCAAGGCTTTGGGCAAAAGAGACTAAATTGAAGTCGCACTGAGCTTTAGTTTCCATATGATATTATAGAGACTGTACCTTTTTTTAATAGGGTTATACAGATTAAATGGGAGTGAATAACAGATGGTAGTTATCACTGTTATTTTTATGACTGGTTTAGATAGGATGGCTGGACATCCTGGTTTACCTGGGACAGTTTCAGTTTATACCTGTCTTGCCATAATTATCAATAATACTCTCAAAATTATGCTAGTTTGGACAATAAATTATATGGTCACACTAGGTATAAATCATTCTCTAGGTGGCAGATTCCTTCCTTACCCAGTACATCTGTCTGTGGTCCCACTAAGTTGTTGCTCTTCTTGATGCCAGCACTTCCCTGAGGACATGGGTGGGGCAGTTGGTATCCTGGGTTGGGGAATCCCATGTCTTTATCTTTCTGCATCCTTATTCAAGGCAGTTGGGAACAAGAGGCAATGAAAATCATAGAACTGAGATGCAGTGGTTTTGATGGCCACTTTTTCTTGTTAGTGACACTTCTATCTTTTTGCTTCTCAAGAGGAAAAAGAAAATGCTAGTAGTCTACTGTTGTCAGGAGAGAAAAGAGAGAAGCCTAGGAATAAGTTGGTGCTCATGTGAAAATTACATGTCATAATCCGAAAGATAAAAAGGCTTCACCAAAATCAGTGTTTTACATTAAATCACTTAGTTCTGTTACTGCAGCAAGTCATTCTCTGAGTTCTTTGTGTTGTGTGGTGGTGAGCCTGTCATTTCTTTTGTGTTTCATCATATTTTAGGTGGGTGTCATTGGATACCTGGAGGATCAGATCATGTCCCTGCACACTGAAATCATGGAGCTACAGAAGAGCCCCTATGGACGACGTCAGGGAGACTTGATGGAATCTCTGTAAGGGTGAACTCATGTTGTTGGTGTTGGTGTCTGTAATTTTTGGTAGCAGATTATTCGTTCTTTGTATTTCTGGCAGATTAAGTCCATATGTGATTCTTTTCTACAGTTTTCCTTTCCCCAAATATATTGGCATCATATTTAAAAAGGAAGTTCTTTCTTAGTCACAGGAAATTTTGGAAATAACTCTTTGGGTTGACCTTTGCTTTTTAAATCGAAGCATCTTTTCATATGAGTGTTAAGAAATTTTCAAGTATTCTAAATTACAAACTATTTCCCTATTTACCATACTTCTGGTTCAAGGAAGATATTGGCTATTAGATTCCCTAAATAAGGTTAACCTCCTAAGTGTTTTGATTAGAAACTTGAGATTTTTTTCTCTAATCACAGGTCATAATTTTTTCCCATTTAAGTGTTTCTGGTGCAAGGATATTATATATGTGATAGTAGATCAGAGCAGATATGAAGTATTAATATATTAAACTTTACATCTTAAGATCTTGCTTATTACCCAGTGAAATGCTCTGTAAAATATTCATTGGCAATATGTACTTGCTTTAAAATGAGATCATTACTCTATTCAAATAATGTTGTTCATTTCAAGTTGGAGATTATTAAAGTCATTAAACTATCTTCACATATAGAACCTTTTTTTTTCTTTCATAGGGAACAGCGTGCCATTGATCTATATAAGCAGTTAAAGCACAGACCTTCAGGTAAGACAATTTTTCACAGTACACGAAGGCATTTTAGGAAACCATCACTAGCAAATCTAGGAGACTGGATTTTAAATAAGCTGCAGAATAAATTCCAGTTTTGGTATTGCCATTGAGATGTTTATGGTACAACAGCTTTTAAGTTTGTGAGAATTTAAGAAATTAGGAAGGCAAAGTAAGAAAATTGAAAGAGAAAAAACTTTAAAAGGAAGTGAAAGAAAGGAATGAAAGAGAAAAAAGGAACTCAAAGAAGGGAAAGAGGAAGCAAGAAAATGTGTGGAAAGACGGGAAAAAATAAGTGCTGCTTAAAATTAAAGAGATTGGAAAGAATTTGATACTGTGGGTTCAGGTGTGGAATGGGCAGAGGGATGACCATGTGCTAGGCCAAAGCATTTACTTTGAAAATGATGCCTTCATCTGCATGTGGTCACTGATTGCTTATTTCATTGGCAAAACAATTCTGTTGAACATCTGCTGATACAGAGCATGTTCTGCTGGAAAGAGCACTGGATTGAGAATCGGAAGGCTTGAATTCTAGATAGGGCACTTTACTGACCAAGTGACCTCAGGCAAATAACCTTTTCTCCCTGTATCTCATTTCCCTCTTCTGCAAAATGGGGTTGAAACCTAGCTTTCCTAACTCAGTGACTGTATGTGGCAATGTATTTGAGAGGATGTTTGTGAAAGTGCTTTGAAAACTATAAAGTATTATGTATGTGCAAGATATTATCCTTCAGTTAAAAACTGATTTGTTTTGAAGGGTTATAGAAGAAATAAAAGGTGAAGTCTGTGCCCTAATTTGCTATATACTGAAATTTAAAAAAAACAAACAAAACCCATAAGTTTTACACCTTAAAATTTACAAACACATGCAAATTAATATACATCTTAAATTGTATTTAACAAATATCAAAATTTCCTCTATGTTGGTTTTTATTGTAGTGGAATTTGTTCAGTTAATTTCTACATTTATGAGGTACTATACAATAGGCATCTAACCCTGACTGGAGGTCAGGGTTGGTTAGAGGAGGTTTCCTGCAGGAGATGATATCTGAGATGAGCCTTAGAGGATAAGTAGCAGTAGCTCGGTGAAAGGAGGTAGGCTCTTGCATATATAAGTATAATGGGTAAAGACATATACATGTAACAGCATGTTTGAGGAGATGCAGCGTGACTGGATTGTAGTTTCAGAAGGAGAGATGTGGCTGGATAATAAAGGATTTGGTATGTCATAGTAACGATTTTGGATTTCATCATGTTGGCAAAGAGAAACCCTAAAAAGTTTTAAGCAGGGGAATGACATGATCAGATTAGCATTTTAGAAATACTGCTCTGGTAGCATTGTGGATAATGGATTAAAGGGAGGCTGTGCTAGAGATGCTTATTAGTTATAAGGTTGTTGAAGTAATCATGGCTCAGGATAAGGCGGGTCATTAGCTAAGGCAAAGAGCCTGAACTGTGGCAGTGGGGTGAAGAGGAGGAGGGTAAGGGCAAGAGAGAGATTTAGGAGGTAGAACTGATAGTATTGGGTGATGGATTTAATATGGGTGGTAGGAGATGGGGTAGAGAATCATGGATGCCTGCCAAGTTTCTGGCTAGAGCAGCTGGGTGCATGGTAGGACCACTCACCATAATAAGAAGTATAGGAAAATGATAGACTTAATGGGAAAAGAACATGAGTTCATTTTTGTACATGTTGATGTTAAGGTGTCAGTGAGACATTCATATAGAGATGTCTAGTAGTATTATATATGTATGTATGTATATATGTATGTATGTATATATGCATGTATATATGAACACACATACATATACATGCATACACACACACACACACACACAGAGACGTGTACATATATATATGGATTTAGTAGAGAAGTCTAGGCTAGGTATTTAGCTATTTTGAGAGTAATCAGCCATAGGAATAAAGTGATCATCTTGAAAAAGTATGTTGAATAAGAAAACCAAGGATGGAATCATAGGGAATACCAACATTCAAGAAATGGCTAGAAGCAGAAGAGCCTACAAATATTGAGAAATGGCTCAAATATGTAGCAGGAATGATATTGGAATAGGACAGAGAGAGTTTCAAGAAGAAAGTGATCAGTAGGGTGAAATGCTACAGAGATGTGGGTAATAAAAATGATAATGAAAATATTCACTGGACTTAGTAGTTTGGATATCATTGGTGATCCTGGTAAAATAATGGCCTTTTGGGAACAGAAACCAGATTATAGTTGGCTGAGGAGGGAGCGGGACAGGAGGGAATGGAGAAGTCAGTCTAGATCAGCAATTCTCAAAGTGTGGCTCATGAACCCCTGAGGATTCCTGAAACCTTTTCAGAGGAGTCAGTGAGGTCAAAACTGTTTTCATAATACTAGGATGTTATTTGCCTTTTTTACTATGTTGACATTTTCACTGATGCTGCAAAAGCATTGGTGGGTAAACAGCTTGCACCTTGCTTAGCATGAATGAAGGCATGAGCACCAAAGTATGCTAGTAGTCATTGATTTTCACTAACATGCATTCATAGTTTTAAAAAAATACCAGTTTTATTTAAGAGTGTCCTTGGTAAAGCAGTAAAATTTCTATTTAAATCTCAACCCTTGAGTATATGTCTTTTTAATATTCTGTGTGATAAAATGGGAAGTATTCATAAAGTGCTTCTGCTACATACTGAGGTATGATGGTTGTCTTAAGGAAAACCACTTCAGTGGTTGTTTACATTGCTGTTGACCAGCCTCTTCTTTAATGGAACACCATTTTTACTTGGAACAATGACTGTCAGAAAAACTACGGTTATTCAGATTTGGTTATGAGGCAGATATTTTCTAAAAATTAATGGATCATACCTATCACTTGAAGGAAAAAAGGCAACAGTATTGTCAGTGATAAAATTCCATGTTTCCAGCAAAAAATTAAAATGTAGGAAAATGTCTATCCATCAGCTGAAATTTGTCAGCTTCCCAATACTTAAATGCTTTTCTGATAAGATTGGTGGTGATATTAAAAAGATTTGCAAAAATTTAAAACAATGCCAATGCTCTCACTAAATTTTGAGGAGGAAATACAGTTATTTTGAATACAAATGTATTAATAGGTGAGTTTATTGTTATTTTTAAATGAATAAATTAATATTTTTGTATTTCTCAGTTTAATTCCTGAAGAACACTTTGGAGTTGTTAAGAATTTTTGAGTGTAGGTGTCCTGAGACCAGTAAGTTTGAGAACTGGTTATCTAGGCTATTCTTTCCAGAAGCTTGGCTGTTAAGGAAAGAAGAGAGGTGAGCAGCTAGGAGGAGATGAAGAATCAAGGGAGGTCAGTTTTCAGAAGAAAGACTTGAGCTTATTTATGTGCTTGGGGCCAAAAGCCTGTGGAGAGGGAAGTCTCTGAACAAGTTTGAGAGGCTGACTCCAGAGAATAGTAGGAGGTGTTGGGCTTGTTGCCACTGATAATTGCCGGGGGGGGGGGGGATGTGTGTGGATACAGACACTTATGTGGGTATAGGGGTTGGAAGGTGAGGATCTTACTGCTTTATGTCCTCCTATCCCGAAGTAAGAAGTGGGTTTATCTGTAATTGAAGAGGTGTGACGTCGTAGATTTAAGGAGTATGCTAAAGATTTTTGAAAGCTGGTGTGTGCAATGGCAGATGTTGCTGATCCAAGACATTTATTAAGAATCCAGAGCAGGGCTTCCCTGGTGGCGCAGTGGTTGAGAGTCCGCCTGCCGATGCAGGGGACACGGGTTCGTGCCCCGGTCCGGGAAGATGCCACATCCCGTGGAGCGGCTGGGCCCGTGAGCCATGGCCACTGAGCCTGCGCGTCCGGAGCCTGTGCTCCGCAATGGGAGAGGCCACAACAGTGAGAGGCCCGCATACCGCAAAAAAAAAAAGAATCCAGAGCAGAAGTGAAACCCTGTGAATTAGTAGTTACAACAGAGAGAATGATAGTACAATTTTTTTGTTGGTAGTGGTTAGTAGCTTGGATACAGAAACTGATAGAGCAGGTGGTTAGACTGATGTAGGGTTAGGATCTTGCTGACAAGAGGACAGAAAAGTTGAAGATATTGACAAAAAAGTGATGTAAGTGATAAAGTTGTGGTTAGAGTTAAATATTGAAATTTAAGATTTCAAATAGAGCAAGGCTAATTTTTTTTTTCTTTAATCGATATTCATTACTCTCTTCTGGCCAATGAATCAGATTTTGCAGATGAAGGTATATAAAATTCCATCCATTGACTCAGTGGATTAACTTTCCACAGTCATTGATAACATTTGTTTGGATTATTTTTATAAAAACTTTGCAGTAGCCATGCATATCAGCATATCACAGGGCCTAGAAATAAACTTGCTATCCAGATAGCTTCTTTGAACTGATAGTCACCTTGAGTGACAAACTAGTTGTGACAAGAAGTTTTGTCTATTGTTGGGGCTTATGTAATCACACTTGAGGTATAGTTTTTGGTGTCTTTTCCAGTTTAGAGTTGCCTTGAGACTTTTGTTCAGCTGAAAATGGTGAAAACCAACTTTCTTCATTCTTTATGTTGGAGTAGGTTAAAGTTCTAAGGTCTTTGACCATCTAAAAGAGGTAGTTATATGGGAAAGCTGTTGGGCCTAGCCCGTGGGATTTATGAAGAAGTGCTGTTTGGAGAGGAGCCTTTTTGGAGTCTCTGTATCTGGTTGTTGTTGAGGGAGAGACAAAGAAAAAGATGTGTGGGGAATCAAGTTGAGTGCTAGGTGAAGTCTTTGCAGTGCTAACAAAGGACAACTTTTTTTAAACCTCTTTTTCGATACTCCATTCATAGTAAAATGTGGGTAACAACAGTAGCCATCTCACAGGACTCCTGTGAGGGTTAAATGAGAAAATTTTAAGTAGAGAATAGTAAATAATAATAATAATAGTTTTGCATTTGAGACTAATTATTGTCCGGGGAAATACCAGCATGATCCATGAGCAACTTCCAATGTTTTAAAATTTAAATAACCATTTTCTGAAATATTACAATTAATTGTAGTTGTTTGTTTGTTTTTTAAATGAGATGGCATCTATAACGGTAGAACCTACTCACTGTGACCACACAGCCATCCCATTTGAGGACATTTGTCAACTGCCTGTTTGCTTTAAGATTTCATACTACCCTCAAACTGAATTTTCAAGGTGTCTACAGGTCCTTTTATTAGTGCATCAGATTTGGCTTAAGTTGGTCAGCTTTTTTCAACGTTTTCATGGGTATAAACAGATGGCTAAACATGAAATTCCAAGCAAGCCTAGCTGGGATTCCTTCCTTTAAGTCAGTGAAAGTTTGATGAATTGTCTTACTACTTCTAAACAAATTATGTTAATCATCCAAGAAAAAATGATCTCTTGTCCAGAAAGCTGCATATGTGTCTGGGGCTCGGGTTAGTATGGGTTAAGGTAGCCAAGATGATTCTTCTTATAACTGAAGATACAGTGATAAATCTATATATACATTATATACACACAAACACACAGACTTCATTTTTAGTTATATGATTATTTATAGATATATAATCTTAAAATCTTTTATCTTAATTTAGCTTTGAAATTAAATGGAGATGTTAATTAAAACTAGTTTCAGATTTTTAGGAATTTTTTGTTTGGAGGCTGATATGTTCACGCAGAAGAGAGGTTATACCTACTGACTGAGATCTTTTATAGATCACTCCTACAGCGACAGCACGGAGATGGTGAAAATCATTGTGCATACTGTGCAGACTCAGGATCGGGTTCTCAAGGAGCTGTTCGGTCATTTGAGGTAGAAATATTGTTTTCCTTACTGTTGAAAAGCCAGGATACTTTTATCATGTTCCTTTCAAAGTGTAATACCCTTTTCTGGTAAATATACTAGAACCAGGAAGAGTACTGGCAGTACGTTGGGAACCCTGACCACAGCTGCATGCATTTATGTGTCCTGTTTGTGTGCATTGCTTTGCAGATCAGTCATTAAATCTATGCTGATTGTGATTCATTCCCCCAGCTGGGTTTGGGATTATGGGGTACAGTCTTGGGGGATGTATAAATGTCTGACACAGATTTTACCTCTCCAGCAAGTTGTTGGGCTGTAAGCAGAAGATTATTGATCTACTGCCCAAGGTGGAAATGGCCCTCAGTAACATCAAAGAAGCTGACAATACTGTCATGTTTATGCAGGGAAAGAGGCAGAAAGAAATATGGCATCTCCTTAAAATTGCCTGTGTAAGTAATTTTTAATGAATTATGTAATATGACATTGATTTGCTGTTACTCCCTGCAAAAGGGATTTTTATCAGCATGATCTGTGTCCTCTTGAAGACATGTGTATTTTTTTTTTACATCTTTATTGGAGTATAATTGCTTTACAATGGTGTGTTAGTTTCTGCTTTATAACAAAGTGAATCAGTTATACATATACATATGTTCCCATATCTCTTCCCTCTTGCGTCTCCCTCCCTCCCCCTCCCTATCCCACCCCGCCAGGCGGTCACAGAGCACGGAGCTGATCTCCCTGTGCTATGCAGCTGCTTCCCACTAGCTATCTACCTTAGGTTTGGTAGTGTATATATGTCCATGCCTCTTCCTCGCTTTGTCACAGCTTACCCTTCCCCCTCCCCATATCCTCAAGTCCATTCTCTAGTAGGTCTGTGTCTTTATTCCTGTCTTATCCCTAGGTTCTTCATGACCCTTTTTTTTTTTTTTCTTAAATTCCATATATAAGGACATGTGTATTTTATGTTGGGTTGATGCTCATGTTCTTTGCTTGGTGTCTCCCTAGCAATTCTGATACAGGACTTCATGATCATCTTTCATTCTCTCTCTCCTTTCCGGTTTCCTGTTTTTATACTCCTCTCAACCCTAGACCACTGTGGTATCCCAACCCAATTTGGGGGTAGCTGTGCCTGACTAGATTAAAAAAACTAGTCCTTTGTTCAACTGGAGATTTTTTTTTCCAACTAAAGTAGAATAGAAGGATAGATACATTTAGTTTTAGTCAATGAAGAAAGGGGTCAAGGACAGGATAGTTAGTAGGGGTGTGTAAGAGTAGAGATAAATTTATACAGAAATAGTCTGGTTATGCATAAAAGTAGTGATAGAAATGTTAAGTCTTAGGAATATGAATGTGTGGAGGTGCTTGCCTGTAATCTTTTTTTTTTTTTTTTTCCTTCAGACACAGAGCTCTGCTCGGTCCCTTGTAGGATCCAGTCTAGAAGGTGTAACCCCTCAGGCAGCATGGCTGCCCACAACTTCAGCAGAACGTGAACATCCTCTGTCATGCGTGGTAACTCCTCAAGATGGGTGGGTTCACTTTGTTAAAATAGATAGTTGTATTTTCAAGAGCAGTGGTAGGAATGAGGCAGTAGAGTGCAGTGGTTAAGACATATTCTTCACTGCCTTATAGACCAGGATTGAATCCTGATTGTCTCTTTGTAATAACCTTATACAGTTAACTTGACTCTTTTAATGTTCACATTTCCTTACCTGTAAAATGGGAAGTGTTGTGAAAATTCAGCTAGACAGTGTATATAAAATGCTGGGGAAGTGAATCTTCAGCAAATGTTACTTCTTATTAGCTCAGTCCAGGTTCTAAGTTCTTTATCTGTTATTGGCTTATCAAATCTTTTAGCCAAACTATATTCCTCACTTAACCATTTATCTCTGAGAAATTATGCTATCTTTTTGAAGTTATTATTTTAGGGCCCTTGATCAACCCTCTAATGGAATTGAGTTTAATCTACTCATTTTATAACTTAGTATTTCTAAAATGACTTTTTTCAGTGCCTTAAATCATTTTTGCAAATAACTCGTTTGAAGTCCTATATTTTCTTTTAATTCCTACTCTTCTGCTAAAAGCTGAATGACTATCCATTTCTGTTATTTTTCTCAGCATAAGATGTGCCGTATCCAGAGCCATTGGCTCTTTGCTAGCTTGTGTATTGTCACTTTTCTCACAACTCATGGAGACCTCTACAATACCAGCATTTCCTGGAAGCTCTGCCCATAATTAGTTTTGCAGAGGTGCAGCCATGTAACATCACTGCTCAGGAGGTCATGCAGTTGCACATTCTGTACTCTGCTTTTATGAGAGAAAAGCACATGGCAGGAAGGCAAGCTGATACCAGGTATTTTATCTTCTTAAAGAAAGCAAGCTCCAGGGTATATCTCGGGGCCATTATACATTTGGCCCGATGTAATACATCCACAGCTACAGCATAGGCTATAATTAATTATATGGACTTGAGGAAATATTCCATTAATCAGAATTGACACAAATAAAATTTAATACCTTTTTGCTTTCATTAAAGGCATGTAGGTTTATTAGGGGATGCAAATGGTTGCAAATGTTACCTCTGTACAAGTGATTTTCAATGTGAGGTTGTGGTTGTTTGCAAAAGTATATTCAACAGGAATTTTTAAATACATTTTCCAGTAGGAATACATTATAAAGGAAAACTTCAAATGTACCCGCGGTACTTAACCACCAAGGATTGGGAACTGTTGGCCTCAGTTTTTCTATCTGTTGAATAAGCTGGATGAGAATTTAGTTCTAAGCTAATAATGACTATCTTCCATGGCTTAGAACTGATTCTAGTCGGGTAGGGACTGAGGGTTAGTAAAAGGTAAGGATGGAGGCCATATGGAAGAGGGAAGTGTAGAAGGTGGAAACCAAATTCAGGATTTCCTTCAAATACAAACTTCAGGGATACTTCTTGGTTCTGGGCAGCTCCCCTGTCACAGGTTTCTTCTGCTGTCCTCAGGAATCAGCTTGCTTGTTTGCTTTCTCATTGCTGTCATCTGTATTTTCCAAACAGTTTTTTTCACCTTCCCTGATATTTGCAGAAAAGATTGTACTTTTGTATCTCCTCCCCTACATGTGTATCTCTGAAGTAAGCATGCTGATGTTTTTTACTACTTATAAGGAAAGGGAAATGTTTCAGAAACAAAGAGATCTTTCATCTAGCTGTGCCACAGGATCTCTCTTTTTTTCCCCTCAGTGAGCATTTTCAGGGGGAAAAAGTTGTATATAAGTGCCACTTATATTTCAGAGGAAAATCAGATTGCAGTTATAGTGGACTCACTATTATTAGAGCTGGGCAGAGGCAGCAGCTTGGAGTAACAGGACTCTTGCCTGTGGGTGGGAGGGATGAGGAAACTGAAGACTACAGGAATCAGCTGCATTGGGTTGCAGGGTTGCAGTGTTGTCGGAAGGGCAGAATCATCCTGACCCTGAAGACCAGAAAATAGAGGAAATTCGTATGCCTCTTTGCTTTCATTCCACAGGGAGACTTTAGCACAAATAATAGAAGAAAATTTGAACTGTCTTGGCCATTTAAGCACTATTATGCATGAAGCAAATGAGAAACAGGGCAACAGTATGATGGTAAGTTTTATATGGATACGGATGTCTGTTTTAGGTATGTTGGGTGCAAAGGATTTAACTTTCCATGCTAGATTTATCTGGCATTTGGGATGCAGATGGGGAATAGAACTCAGAGGAAAGAGCATTTGAGGAATGCTTGATCTCAACTCCCCATCTTCTCTTATTCATGGATATACTAGGATTATGTCATCAGTTATCTTCAACAATAGCATTTTTGGTCAAGTTAAATGAGTAGTGAGCTTTCTTTGCAGTGTGACCACTGAAATCGAATGGTTTGTACTTTTTGCTTCAGCAATCAATTTTCTCCAATAAGATTGGACATGATTTGTACTGTAATTCAAATATAGTAACTGCTGTATGCAAAATGAATGTTAATATGGTTATAATTTATAGAAGTGTTTATATGAAGATTTGGTTACTGTGAATTATTGATTTGTTAAAACTTGGAGAAATTACAATAAAATGTTTACTGGATTAACTTTCACTACATTTAGTCTTGATGTTAATTCTTTGTTATTTCCTCTTTAATTATTTGCTTCAAATATTTATAAAAACTCTGAAATTTTTTTTTAGTTAGCAGAAAAGGTAAACTAAACTCTTTAATTGCAACTTATTTGTACTTTTGGTTTTTCAACTTTTGATTATAAAATGTCCAAATATACAGAAAACTTGCAGAAATGAACACCCATATACCTACCACTTTTAGTCAATATCTAATTGTATCTTTTTCATGCCTGGTTTTAGAATCTTGATTGGAGTTGGTTAACAGAATGACTTGCCACTTACTGACCCAAACGTATGAAGTTGTTGCTGCAAATGTTGGAAATTTGTTTTTCTCTTATGAAACCATTCTTCAGACACCCATCAATGGAAGAAATGACTATGATCAGAAACTACACATGATTTCACAGTGCAATATTTTGACTGGGTAATTTTAACCTCTGAACAGACAGAATTTAATGACTCAGTGGACTTGTTTAAATACTACAGCTACTTAGGAGCATCGTTGGAATCCATTTGTCTTCAAACTTGATAAAACATTACTTATTTAACTTGACTATCTTTCAACATTTCACTTTTGGGCATAAGGCCAAAGTAATGTATACAGAGAAGAAAATCTCAACTAACATGTATTCTAAGTAAAAATTGTTTGCCTGTGTTTCTGTGGAAGAGACTGTTTGCAAGTAGAATTGTACTTCTTGAAGAATAAACCCTACCTCCTTGTGTTGCACTCAACAATGCTTTTCCCGGCATCATAAGGAGTTAGTTTAATCCCATTTTCAATTTCAATCCCAAATGCACATTTGACTGTATCCCTTTCCTACAGAAGGGATTGTGCATCTGTGCCTTTAATACCAGTTGATTCTTTCAAATCTTGTTAAGTGTGCTATGTGTATATGTATTTAAGATGTACATTTAATAATATCAGAGAAAAGATGCCTGTTAATTTATAATGTATTTGAAAGCTTATCTATGTTTTCATTTGTATAAATGGGTCTTTTGTTTAAGGAATCTTTCATGTCTTGTCATATAAATTTATAAAGGTCTGTACTCCCGATCTGTAATTCCAAAATGCAAAAAGCTCTGATAACAAGTTTTTTCATAAGTTTGGTGACAGAATTCACCTGCTTGCACATCCAACGTGAACTGACATTGAATCTATCCCATTTAGTGTGAATATTCTTTTTTTTTTTTTTTTTTTGCTGTAGAAATATTAACGTGTTTGCTTGTTTGGGGGTAGGGTGCTGCCACAGACCCTGCCTGGGGTTTATGTAGTATGGCATATGCACTGAATTACCTTTCTAAAAATCTGAAAATTTCATAATTCTGAAACACCTGGCCCCAAGGGTTTCAGATAAAGGATTGTGGGTCTATCATCTGTTAAATAATTTAGAAGGTGTTACTTGTTTAAAGAAAAATGTGAAATTCTTTTGTATTTTAGACAGTTTTTCACTTTGTGTATTAAATAATTTTTAAATTACTTTTTGAACCTCTATTCACTAAAATCAGATTATAATAATTGAATATGCTTTGGGAAAATGTGAAGATTCTGTGAAGCAGCGTTGGAGCACAGAATAACATAATGGGCTCTCAGTGTACTTTCCTTAGGAATGAAACAGGACTTATGGTAAAGACAGTATTGGGTAGCTTCTTTAATATACTCTTTTCTCCTGAGATGTCCTATCAACACTATCCATGTCTAAAAACTGTGCTCATACCTTGCCCTATAAACTGCTGTCTTAGTTACACCATCCCCATTTTTGCTAGTAGTGTCATTTTCCCAGTCATCTAAGTTTGAGACCTTGGGGTCGTCTTCTCCTAACTCTAGTCATCTGGTACTGCTGTTTCTCTGAATATGGACATTCTGACTACCAGCCGTTAAAATAGGCAGTCTCTCTCTTGCTTCTCCAGTTCTAGAAGGTTTTAATCAATAAACATTTATTGGGTACCTATTGCTTGGAAGATATTGAGCAAAATGGGAAGATCAGAAAAGTTAACACAGGCAGTACAGTAAGAATGTTTATGTGGAATGAAATTATTGTTAAAGGATTTTTTAAATGACCATGTGTTTTTCTAAATATCATTGTAATAACTGATAAAAGATCTGGTAGAGGGTGGGACCATATTTATGGTTTGTGGCTGATATGATCTCAGGCTAGCCTGATCTGTGTGATACGTAAGGGCAAGTGGTGTGAGTCAGAACGGTCTTTCATAGTGCGAGCACCTCAAATTTGCTTATGATACATGAGTTGAACACTTTATTGGATGACAACTTTTCAGAGTTAAGTGTCAGTTGTGCATTATATCCATTTAATTCCCTAATTCAAGCAATATTATGAAAAACTAAGAGAATCCATCCAGAAAACAGAGGCCGGACAAGTTATTTTTTATTCTCTTTGCTTTTTATCAGTTAAAATAGCTAAGCTCTGCAAATAACATTTATCTGGTACAGACACGGTCCCATACATTCCTAGTAGAAGTCAAATGAATGATACAGGTAAGTGCATTTATTGAAGGGAGAAGGTACAGTGGTCTGGGAGGGCTTCCTTTAAAGAAGATTTTAATTGATTCTATTTACCTCTTCCCATTTCCACTGTTACTACCATGGTAACCTTGGGCCTGCAGTTTCCTAACAACTTGGCTTCCCTGTCTCCTGTCTCCACTCTAAGCCATTTTGTAGACTCACTGGCCCTAAGGTACTGCTTTCCCATACTTCCCTGCCCAAGAGGTTACAGAGCCCTCCAACCTTATTCTACCTTGTCCAGTTGTGGTCCCACTGCTAGCCTTTCAAGGCTTACACCATTACTGCCCAACCTCTTCTAACATGCTGCCCTTATTTCCTTTGTATCCATCTTTCTTACTCCCATCTACTCTTTCACTTTGTCCTTTCTGTTTCCGGTAATACATGCAGATAATGCATAATTTAAAAGAACAGAAAAATATGTAGTGAAAAGAAAGTCTGTCTCTATTCTCTAGCCATCCAGTTTTCCCTCCCTACAGAAAAAGTGCATTCGAGCCTTTCAAAATCTGGGCCTAGCATAGCATCCCACTCCTTTCCATCACACAGGCTTCAAGGAAGCTCAAATGCTCATTGTCTTCAATCTTCCCGGAGGACCCTCCAACACACACCCACGTTTACTGCTTATTAGTTTATTCTGTTCTTATTGCTTGGATGGCTTTCATAAAGCCCTCCCTGGATCAGCATTCTGGCACGTTAATAGGTGACTGCACAAGAACACGTTGACCAGTCCCTTGTCTCAGAGGCCCTCTCCGTTCCTCTGCCTCCTTCCTTACTCCACATTGCCGATTTCCCGTCTCTTCCGGAGCAGGAAACCAGCAGTACACAGTAGAGAGCCCACGTACCTTCGCGCGAGATAGCTCGGCGGGCGGCGGCAAGAATTTTGTCCCGTCTGCTCCCCGTCTCTAGTCGCGGGGCAAGCGCAGCGTCGGTGTGCGTGTCTGCGCAGCCGCAGTGCCCCGCGGGTGGGCGGGGCCGGCTCTTGGCCGCGGTTGGTGCGGCCCGGGTGGAGACTTCACGTGCACGCGGGGGGCGGTGCGTCACTGATCGGTGGGGCGCGGCCGAGGGGTCGGCGTCCGTCCGGAGTCTGCGGCTGGCCCCCTTCTCAGTTAATGCTTTCCCCTGGGCGGGGAGGAGCGGCTGTTGGGAGTGGGGGTGGGGGGGTGTCAAGACGCTCACCGAGCAGGGGCGACCCACGGGCCGGCTCGCGCGGAGGGGTTGGCGACGGGGAAGCGGGCTCTGCGAGGAGGGAAAGAGGCACAGGACTCCTCAGCTCGGCCTGCGGGAGGGGGCCAGGTCGCGGCAGGGCGAGGTGGAAAACGGAAGGTGGGCCTGTCACTCACGGGGCTGGGGCCCCGTTCCTTCCTCATCCAGGAGGAACTAGGATGAATATGACTCAAGCACGCGTTCTGGTGGCTGGAGTGGTGGGTCTGGTGGTTGTCCTCCTCTACGCCTCCATCCACAAGATCGAGGAAGGACACCTGGCCGTGTACTACAGGTGAGCGGCACGTGCAGTCAGCTCAGGTTCTAGAGCAGGTAGAAGGGAGGCTCCCATTAGAGTCTAGGAAGTTGTTCCCTCTGCGGTGTCAGGGAGCTCTTTCCAGTCCTAGGAAGTGACTTTCGTCGCAGCTCTAGGGAGAGTATGGAAGCTGTGGCAGGCTTTTGCAGAGCATCCTCCAGGTGTTGGACAGTTTCAGTGCTATGTACATTGTGTGCAGAGGTTAAGACTCCCTGCAGTTGTTCCTAGTAGTCAGTAAATTCAGTCATTTGCAGAAAAAAATGAAGGGTGGAAGGCAGTGGTGACTCCACCTGTGGCTGAAGAAATGGATAAATCATTGTTAAATTCCATACAGCTGTACTGGCCATTAGTTGCAGCTGTAGGTGCTATTTAGAAACTCTGGTCCTGTTTGTGGTTGTTTCTTAGATTTTTTTTTTTTTCCTTTAAAAAGTCCTGGTGTCTGGTTTGGGCTTGTAAGGCCATTAAGACCGTGACAGTTGTTAAATTCCTGGACCTTGGGAGACAAACACAGGATTGTGACAGATACATTCTCCTCCCACCTTTCCCTGTCTTTTCAAGTTGTGGAAAGCAGTGGTGTGGAATGTGTTGATCTCTAGCTGAGATGAATAGCTTTTCCTTTAACGTAGTTACCACCTGTTCTTTTGATATAGACAGAGGACAGTTTGGAGAAATTGCGATAACGATGTATTTGAAAGAGCTTCAACTTTCTGCCGGCTTTTGTCATCCCATAAAACCAATATTTCTACTTTTAGATCCATCCTGAGTCTTAGAAACAGTCTTCCCTGTGAAGCACTAATTTCAAATACAATTTTAGTGATATATCTTAGCAGGTGGGGGGTCTGGCATTTAAAAAATGGCAGATTAGTCTGTATTTCCATCTAGTTCAGCATTGTCTTCCTGACAGTAAATCCGAGAACATTTCAAGGTATGGCTCTCAAAAAATTAGGGCTGGACCGCGAACAGTTCATCTTTTATTAGCTATTTGTTATGAATTCTTTGCAAACCTATTTATATTTTCAAGATAGGAAGGTAAGTTATATTAATTTACTATTCATTATGTAAAATAGGACTTCTTTTTTATATTTGCCTCCAAATTACCTCCTTTTTATAACTTGCAAGATGTGCTTTCATGTTTCTCACATTCCGGAATTTGGTGAACAAGTCCACACTTATATCTATTTGTAGTCTTATCCCCTCACCCTTCATCTTTCCGTGCTAATTTGTTGTTGTTGTTGATTTTATAGAGGCTTTATGCCCCCAGTATTTTTTTCTTTGTTCCAAATAAGTTTCTTTTTTGATTTTAAAAAATTGTTTAAATTGTTAATTTACAATGTTGTGTTTCAAGTGTATAGCAAAGTGATTCAGTTATACATATATATATTTATTTATATATATTATTTTTCAGATATTCTATTATAGGTTATTACAAAATATTGAGTATAGTTCCCTGTGCTATACAGAAGGTCCTTGTTGTTTACCTATTTTATATATAGTAGTGTGTATGTTAATCGCCCCCAGCATTTTAATTGCTTTGTAGGTAGATTAAAAGAATCTTGAGCATCAGAAATTTTCTCCTTCCTTGAAAGTTTGTGTTATCTATTTTTTATTCAGCCTGGTGATTAAATGTATTGTGTTTTGATCTGGCTCATGCTATGTACAATTAAAGTACATCAACTGAGAGCCATTCGAATTTTTTTCACAAGTAGTTCTCAAAAGGTTAAAGACCAAAGAGAATCTTTATACCTGAGAGTGGTGCTGGAGACCCAGAGGTATGGTTGGTAGAACTTGTGAAACAAGGTGTAACATGGGCACTTTAATTTGATCTTTTCACTTTTGTAGGTGTGGCAGATATTTTAGGGACCAGCAGTTGTTCATCATTAGTAACTCATATTAGTGAGGCTTTAGTAGATCAATAGCATGAGTAAGAGTGAATATTTATTATAGCATTTTAGATTTGGAAAGAGAATTTCTCTTTTTATAATCTTGTCAAATTGAAACATCTTTTTGCAGGGGAGGAGCTTTACTAACTAGCCCCAGTGGACCAGGCTATCATATCATGTTGCCTTTCATTACTACGTTCAGATCTGTGCAGGTGAGTGATTCCTAGGGAAGCCCCCACACTGGATAGACAGGTGTGAGCGAAACAGTGACCACATTCATGGGTGGAGATAGAATTCCTCATTTCTTAAGCTAATGGTAGTATTTACTTAATTGTAGGAGTTAAAAGTTCAGAGTACAGTTGTCACAGCATAAGTTATGGTTTTGAACCACCTCACTCTCTTGAGGTATATTAGAAGTATGAGCTAGGCGGCTTGGAAGGACTCACTTCTCCCATCTATATAGTGGTATGCAGCAGGTTTTGTGTTGCTGCTGTCAAAATAAAAGCAGGACTTTGAAACACAACTAGAGATATAAACCAGTGATAACTTGGTTTAGAATGGTGTTTGGTTTCCATAGAGGCAAGCTCCTGGGCTACTGTTAACATGGAGGATCTGAATTTTTATACACAGCTTCTCTGCTTCACATTTTTGCCTGGAACATTAAGCATAATTATATGTGGAACATTAGTGAGTGTTCTATTTTGACAGCATCCCAGAATATCTTAAATAAGCGGCTGGTTCTTGAGAACAGACACTTAGTAAATATCTTTTGAGGTAACAACATGACAAAACAGGATTAGATTGTTACTACTTTTTTTGTGTGTGTGTGTGGTACGCGGGCCTCTCACTGTTGGGGCCTCTCCCGTTGTGGAGCACAGGCTCCAGACGCGCAGGCTCAGCGGCCGTAGCCCACGGGCCCAGCCGCTCCGCAGCATGTGGGATCCTCCCGGACCGGGGCACGAACCCGTGTCCCCTGCATCGGCAGGCGGACTCTCAACCACTGCGCCACCAGGGAAGCCCAGATTGTTACTACTTTTGCAGGCACTGTGTGATTATAAATCTTTGGATTCAGAAGTTTGTCTACTCTCCGCTGCTAATTTTTCAGGGCTCGGGAAAATTCAATGTATTTAATCTTGTAATTTAAAGTCTAGGCTTCCTGCTAAGTGAGATTTTCATTATGAATACTTAAATCCTCCAGATTTCCCTCCAATTCCCTTTTAGATGGCTTGGGGCAAGAATTGTGTCTGTTAAAGTGAAGTATAGTGTTCTTCCCCTAGTCAGACTGATTTCCATATTGTTTTCCCATATTTATTTTATTCACTCTTGGCTAGGCTGATGCTATTACCTCTTCTCTCACCATCTCTCTCTTTATGCCTTATTTCCTGTCTAAATCTTGCCAGCCTTTTTAAGGCTCATCACAAATCCTTCTCCTCCTCTTCCATAGCCCTTAAAGTCTGTATTGTAAATTTTGGCCCGTGATCTTATTTCCTTTAATAATGTTGTCTTGTATTGTTCTCTTAAGTTTTTGTGTGAATTTTTTTTTTCCAGAAAGTCTCCAAGCTTCTTGAAGGCAGGGGTCATAACACGTTTATATTTCTGACCTTTCTACTTGTGGTGAAAGTTGTTAAGTTGAGCTGATTTCTCTGGAAGCGGTATGGTGTAGTGAACATGGGGCCAGAAACCTGTAAACTAGGTTCTGGCTCTGGCTCTGCCACTAATTGTTTACATGACTTTGCAGAAATCACTTAACCATTCTAGACTTCAGTTACTCCTCTGTGAAACAAGGGGTTTTATTTGCATGAACCCATCAACAGCTTAAATAGTCTATATTGATGTTATCAATGGCATCATCAGACCCTTAGAGATCAGGGGCTTTTTTAGACCTTGTTCAAAGCCAGGCAGATTTGTCTCTGCCTTCTTGGAGCTTAGTATGTTGAGTCATACTGATGCAGAGATATATAAAAGAGATACAGACAATAAACAAATAGATTTTAGAGTTTAATTACATATATAACAAATACACAGTGTGTGTGTTTATATATTTATGTGTGTGTGTGTGTATTCATACATATGCACACACAAACACATAGAGTGATAAACTGTCATAAAAAATGAAAATGAGGGACTTCCCTGGTGGCGCAGTGGTTAAGAATCCGCCTGCCAATGCAGGGGACACGGGTTCGAGCCCTGGTCCGGGAAGATCCCACATGCCGCGGAGCAGCTAAGCCCATGCACTGCAACTACTGAGCCTGCGCTCTAGAGCCCACGAGCCACAACTACTGAGCACGCGTGCCACAACTACTGAAGCCCGCGCACCTAGAGCCCATACTCTGCAACAAGAGAAGCCACTGCAATGAGAAACCTGCGCACTGCAATGAAGAGTAGCCCCCGCTTGACACAACTAGAGAAAAGCCCGTGCACAGCAACGAAGACCCAACCCAGCCATAAATAAATAAATAAATAAATAAATAATCTTATTAAAAAAGAAGAAATGAAAATGAAATTAGTAAAAAGATTTACTGCTGGAGTCAGTGTGACTAAATAGAAATGGTCTGTCTTTATATGTGAAACTGTAACGTTCTAGGAAAGAATTATATTAATAAAACCCTTTTAAGAAGTTGTTTTCATAAGAATGAGATAAAGAAACTTATTTTTAGGAAGTTTTGGAGCACATTAGAAGACATAGCTTATATAAACAAATGGCTTAACAGACTTGGCATTTGAAAGGAATATTTAAGAAGCATCTTGGGGAAATGTGAGATCCCATATATGATGTAAGAAAAAAAACTTTAGAAAAATATAAAAACCTTCAGCCTTTAAAATATATATTTATATAACAAAACCAAAGACTTTTAAAATAAACTTTCATACTGGGGAAATTTTTGAGGTAATATAAAAGAAGTATAAAAGTACATGAAGATAGGATGTTAAATTGAAGATTTAACATTTGAACTCTTTCCTAGTTCTACTTGGTTTGAAAATTGACTAGAGAATATCCTTTAGGTTTAAATAGGAATGTATATTTAAAGTTGATTTGGAAGTTGACTATGGTGAATGTTTTGAAGGAAATAAAATAAATTGAGCTCACCTCTATCAACTTCCCTCACTCTACCTATATCCTGTCACTAATGTTTACTATCACCCTTTTAACCCCAGACTTAACCTTCTATTCTTTTTCCTCCTGGAATTTTATATGAAACTAGTTATCAGATCCCTTCTCTATTGTATCTCCTGGGTTGAAAGCTTTAAATTTCCATGGCCTTTTCTACATTAACCTAAATAAATTACTACTTTAGCTTCCCAGCTGGTTTTCTTGCCTCCAGATATGATAGATAGTGAGAACCACAACACACATAAGCAAAGGAATGAAGGAAAAGTCCTATTTTTGAAAGGTTTGTTTGTGGCTGTGTATAAGGTGGACTAGGGAGAGCACAAGCCCCCCAGCAAACATTCAGGGCCCTCTGCCTAATATCATCATGTTCTCTTCTCAGAGTTTCACCTCTCATCTATATTGTCCCTTCTGCTCCAGGCAAGCCAACTGCTTCCTGACACCTATACACATAGTTTGTCCTCAACTTTGTGTATTTGAATAGATACGTATTGAATTTAAGATGCTTCTCTGCCTTATCTGTTCTTATTTCTCCTTCTCTAGACTGGGCTTATAAATATTTCACCTCAGAGAGCTTTTCAAATGATTATTTTACTCTATAACTTAATACCTAACAATTCAGTTTATACTCTGTTATTTGTACCTGTTATGGATTGCTTTGTAAGGATTTTATCTCCTGTGTTGGATTGTGAGCTCTTTGGAAACAAGGACCATGCTTCTTTTTTCCATTGTATTCCATAAAGTCCTATGTTGCTGTGGGCTTAATATGGTGCAGTGTGTCCAGAATACACTCATTATGTGCTCTCCTGCTGGAAGCCTTCAAGTGCAATAGGGAGTCATTCTGGATCCGAACCAAGTTGTGACAGGGGCAGAGTAATTAAGTACCAGATGGTTGGTTCACAAGGAGGAAGCAGTGCTGATGGTGGCATTTCTTTTAAAAAGGAAATTGAGAGACTGTCTGAGAAATCTCTAGGACCTGAACTGAAATATTGACTATAGCTTTAGAGGAAAAGGTTGGTGTTGAGCTCAAGGGCCCCTCTGAGTTGAAGACTGCTTGTATGCATATAATAGTTATCTTTTGCCTTCATTGTAACCATTAATATTAGCAGTGGAATCAGAGTTCAGAGTACAAATCCTAGGAGTAGTATCCTTGTGGGTAATCCATGTAGTTTGCAGTCCCAGGCCAGCTCCATGCAAATAAGGGACTGACTGAGAGATTAAACATTGAAACTTTCAGATTGAGTATTGAAGCTTTCCTGGTGCATCTTGACTCAGACATTAACTGTAAAATATTCTGTCTCTAGTCTTTCATGTCTGCCAGAATACAAAAAGAGATTGCTCTGATAGCTAATTTTTGGGGACTAAAGTTGTAATGGAGCTCTCCTGTACATACCTTTCAGCAGTTCTCTAGAGATTTTCCTTTGGGACCAGTGGTTCTTTGATGATATGTGTGCTGAGTATTGATGAGATATTTTTTCCTCCCTAGACAACACTGCAAACTGATGAAGTTAAAAATGTGCCTTGTGGAACAAGGTAAGCGTTCCCCTTGCTTACCAACCTCCCTTTGGTTCAGATGTATTTTCTGTTCATAAGCTGTGATCACTTAAACATCTTTCAAATAGGCATCCTAGTAACCCAGGGGGATTTCTCTTCTGAGCATTATTTGAGAAAAGCCCTGTCTCCAAATAGGACCTTTCCATCTTAGGAGCCATTTTAAACTAACAGTAGATAGTTTAAAATGAAATCAGCTTACCTTGTCATCTGTAGTATTAAATGCCATCTAATTTAGAGTTTCTGATTCAGTAGGTCTGGAATGAGACCCGAGAATTTGCATTTCTAGTAGAAGTCCCAGGTGATCCTGAGCTGATCTGAGGACCTTACTTTGAAAAATCACTGCTGTATAAAGTTTTGGGGCAAGAAAGGCAAGCAAGGCCCAAATTATTTTTAGAGTATAATCAGTACATTGAATTGTATCAGAAGAAGAGTATAAAGTTCAGTGTATGTTTTAAATTCTGTATTTTAAATGACCAAAATATCACAGAAATGTTCTTAAAGAGGGAGCAAATTCTCTCTGTTTTAAGTTAACATATTTGATACAAGTTCTCCCTAGGTCCATCTGTAACTTTTTTATAGATTCTCTTTAGAGATGACTCAAAATTGGCAGCTGATGA
Source organism: Stenella coeruleoalba (assembly GCF_951394435.1). NCBI lineage: Eukaryota > Metazoa > Chordata > Mammalia > Artiodactyla > Delphinidae > Stenella > Stenella coeruleoalba. The sequence continues at coordinate 28,051,005 of NC_137162.1, forward strand.
GATGTTGGGTAAATTTTATTTTTATCTTCATGCTTTCATGTATTTGTCAGATTTTTTTCAGTGAGCAGGTATTATGCTTTTTTATCAGAAAAAAAATGTTGTTGTAAGTTGGTAGCAAGGCTTAGTTGTATAGTTTCAAAATTTCTTAACTTCATGTATCTTAAATTGAGGTTCACATGTTCCTCAGGGTCTGTGCCAGTAGGCCAGGAAGTATAGGAAGCCATTAATTAACAAGACCTATCTTTCTGGAGTGTCAGTTTTACTTCAAGGTTTGGGGGAAGATTCTTCTTTTCATATTAGAATAAATACAGATGAAAAGTAGATTAAGATAAAGAAGGGAATCAAAAGAATTTCAGCCTGTGGCTGGCCTCCATACCTCTGGGGAACCACTTTACCTGATTCCTTGATGGAGAAGTTTGAGAAGTGCACTGCCTTAGCTGTTGACTTCATTTAATAAGGGCAAAGTGCTAAGCAGCTCTAGGTTATAGGTCTAGTCTTCCTGTGAGCTGATTTTGATCACAGCAGTTACAGAGGTGAGCTTTTGGTTATGAGAGAGCCAGGTGAGTGTGTGCAAGGTCATTTGAGTAGTGATCAGTGAGGTCAGTTTAATCAATCAGTAGTATATGTCTTTAGATTTTCCTTCTAAATTTCTATCATGTGGGATTTGTTTGATGATGTAGAATTAATCTAGGAACATAATAGGTTTGTATTTGGCTCACATTTTTCCATTTCTCTGTTTTTAGTGGTGGGGTCATGATCTATATTGACCGAATAGAAGTGGTTAATATGTTGGCCCCTTGTGCAGGTATGGTACCCATCTATTCTGTTATAGTTATAATCAGAGTGTCTGTAACTGTGAGATTCTCTAAGGAATAGGAATAGATTCCCTAAGGAAAGTTTTATGACCTCATTCATTTCTGATATATATTTAAAAAAATAATCGCTGGAATATTTTCCATTCCTGGGGAATGGCGACAGAAATAGGTCAACAGAGTTGACTTTCTGCAACTGTATGCGTTATGCTGAGCTGAGTGTATCTAAGAAAAAGACAGTCATTGATTATTTCTAGAATTTCTAGAAAGTAGCATTTTATCCAGTCAGGATGAGAAATAATATCCTTACATGTTAAAAGTCTATAACTGATCAGTTCCTTGGCTACATGGATTTGTGACCATAGAAAAATCTTTTCTAGTTGAGATTTGCTACAACTTGCAAAGCAATCTGAAAGTCCTCAGTGTGGGGAGAACACTTTCTTGGTAAAAGATGAAAACTCACAGAGATGGAGTACTGTTCAGATCAAAAACTTAATTAGGAGTTCTGAAGTAAGATCAGCCATTTTAATGTTTGATTTCTTTTTGTAATTTTTTTTACTGTGATAAAATACATGTAACATAAAATTTACCTTCTTAACCACTTTTAAATATTCAGTGGACATTACATACATTCACATTGTTATGCCACCATCACCAGCATCCATCTCCATAACTCTTTTCATCTTGCAAAACTGAAGCTCCCTACCCATTAAACAAGAACTCCTCATGCACCCGCTCTCCCAGCCCTGGCAACCACCATTTCTGTCTTTCTGACATTTCTGTCTGTACTTTCTTTCTCTATGAATTTGACTACTCCAGGAACCTCATAAATGGAATCATATAGTATTTGTCTTTTTGTGACTGGCTTCTTTGACTAAGCATAATGTCCTCAGGGTTCATCCATGTTGTAGTAGCATGTGTCAGAATTTCCTTCCTTTTTAAGGCCGAATAATATTCCATTGTATGTATATACCACATTTTGTTTATCCATTCATCCATTGATGGACATTTGGATTACTTCCATGTTTTAGCTATTGTGAATAATACTACTATGAACATGGGTGTACTTGGGTTTCTTCGAGACCCTGCTTTCAATCAAAAGATCTGCCATTTTCAGAAGACCTAAATGGACATTTCTCCAAAGAAGACATACAGATGGCCAACAGGCACATGAAAAGCTGCTGAACATCACTAATTATTAGAGAAATGCAAATCAGCACTACAATGAGATATCACCTCACACCAGTCAGAATGGCCATCATTTAAAAGTCTACAAATAACAAATGCTGGAGAGAGTGTGGAGAAAAGGGAACCCTCCTACACTGTTGGTGGGAACGTAAATTGGTGCAGCCACTGTGGAAAACAGTATGGAGGTTCCTACTCCTGGGCATGTACCCAGACAAAACTATAATTTGAAAAGATACATGCACCCCATTGTTCATTGCAGCACTGTTCACAATACCCAAGAGGTGGAAACAACCTAAGTGTCCATTGACAGATGAATGGATAAAGAAGATGTGGTATATACATGCAGTGGAATACTACTCAGCCATAAAAAAAGAATGAAATAATGTCATTTTGAAGCCACATGGATGGACCTAGAGATTGTCATACTAAGTAAAGTAAGTTAGAAAGACAAATACCATATGATACCACTTATATGTGGAATCTAAAACATGACACAAATGAACTTATCTATGAAACAGAAACAGACAGGACAGACTTATGGTTGCTGTTGGGGAGGGGTGGATTGGGAGTTTGGGATTAACAGATGCAAACTATTATAGAGAATGGATAAACAGCAAGGTCCTACTGTATAGCACAGGGAACTCCATTCAATATCCTGTGATAAACCATAATGGAAAAGAACATGAAAAAGAATGTGTACATATGTATAACTAAATCGCTTTGCTATACAGTAGAAATTAACACAACATTGTAAATCAACTATAATATAATAAAGTTTTTAAAAAGATCTGCCATTTTATTTTTATCCTTACTACTAAAATTTGCATGCTTACTATGTCAGGATACTGTGTTGGCAAAAACAATTTTAAAAGGTGAAGTTAGAGCCTTTGCGTTAAGGGCTTTTTATTTTACTCGAGAAGACATGATACTCACCAAAAAAATATATATATATGTATATACACATATGTATATACATATATATATTTATATATATGTGTATATATATATACACGTATATATATACACGTACATATGTATATATATAGGAATGTAAGGTCGTGCTAAGTTTCATGTCACTGGTACAGGCACAAATAGCAAAAGAATTTCAGAAGAGAGAGCAACCTGTATTACTATCAAGTGGATTTGGATTATATTTTTCAGGAATTAAGTATTTTCCTGTCTTTTATCATCTACTTTCCCTGGTCACAAATCAGTGGAATGGACTATGATTGAAAAAATAGAAGAAGGGGAGATAGTGCTTGTTTTCTGGCCAGAGATAAAGAGGAAACTATTGTATCACCAACTCATTTGGAAATGATCAAGAGGATGAGTTAGTCAGCGAGTATTTATTGATGGCCTGTTCATCTGTTTTGATCTGGAATCCGGTTACATCTAGTATCCTCCGTGGGAAGGCGAGTAGAGCAAGTCTTGGATTTGAAGGGAGAAAGCATGTTTTAATGTAGGGTACAGGTTCTGGCACGTTCTAGTATGTACCCTTAGGCACATTTCTGAAATTCTGTTTCTCAGTTTCATATTATGCAAAATAAGGAGATTTTTTTTTGTGAGAATTAAGTGATAATGTATATAAATTGCCTGATATAAAGTCTGGCCCAGAAATGTTAGCTTCTTTCCTTTCTAGCCAGTCATTTTTTTTTTTAACAGCCTTTAAAAACTGCCTTTTTGAAAATGGTCTTTTGGAGCTGTCTCCTTCTTTCATTCCCACTGTTCCTCAATTAGTTCAGGCCCTCTTTACCTCTTAGCTAAACTTTTACCTTGCAGTAATTGCTTTACAGTTCCCCTGCCTCTGATTTATATGCCTCACAATTCATTTGCATTCTGCTGCCAAAGTACAGATCTGATTGTGTCATGCCCTTGCTCAATTTTTGACGGTTCCTTATTACCTCCAAGATAATATATACTCTCCTTAGTATGGAATATGAAGTTTGCCCATTAGAATTGCAAATGCAGTAATATCTGGAGAATAAGGCACAAGGAACACATCAAGGCTTGGAGTTGTGTTTCATGTTTTCACTATTTCATTGGCACCTTTCCTCATGTATATTTTATCACTGTAACTTTTACCTTGGCTGAATTAGAGGATACATGGGTGAACATGGATAGTACCTCTCTTTCAGTGTTTGATATAGTGAGGAACTACACTGCAGATTATGACAAGACCTTAATCTTCAATAAAATCCACCATGAACTGAACCAGTTTTGCAGTGCCCACACGCTTCAAGAAGTTTACATTGAATTGTTTGGTAAGTGTCTCATTTGTTTTAAATATATAAATAACCAATTAGAAATCTTGTTCAACTTGTCTGTGAATGCTATAATAGTATTAGTAAGCATTATGCTATTTGAGCATTTCTTCTGAATTTATAACAGAGCAATTGTCTTTAAAATATTCTTTATCTTAAGTTTAAAATTGCTTAAATTTGCTTAAAATTGCTTAAATTAAGCAAATAGTTACGCAAACAAGATATTTTAAGAATGATAACCATTTTCTGAAATACAAAGTATGTAACTTGGTAGAGATTGGAAAAAGATCATTTGTTACAAACTAAGTTCTTTTTTTTAAATTAATTAATTAATTTTAGTTTTGGTTGCGCTGGGTCTTCGTTGCTGCACATGGACTTTCTCTAGTTGCAGTGAGCAGGGGCTACTCTTCATTGCGGTGCGCGGACTTCTCATTGCGGTGGCTTCTCTTGTTATGGAGCACAGGCTCTAGGCATGCGGGCTTCAGTAGTTGCAGCACCCAGGTTCAGTAGTTGTGGCCCGTGGGCCCTGGAGCACGTGGGCTTCGGTAGTTGTGGCATGTGAGCTCAGTAGTTGTGGCACACAGACTTAGTTGCTCCGCGGCATGTGGGATCTTCCCGGACCAGGGCTCGAATCCATGTCCCCTGCATTAGCAGGTGGATTCTTAACCACTGTGCCACCAGGGAAGTCCCAGACTATATTCTGTTTTTACTATGATAATTTACTGAAAATTAGCTTTGTTGCTAGTTTAATAGATAATTTGGAGAAATTAAGAACCTGTGTCTTGGAGTTTCCCAAGACCCACCCCCACGTTTGATGATTTGCTAGGAAGACTGACAGGACTCAGTATAATCATACAGCTAAGATGTACTACAGCAAAAGGGTACAAAGCGGAAGGAAAAGGCACTTGGGTGAAGTCTGAAGGAAATCAGGCACAAGCTTTCAAGAGTCTTCTCCCAGTGGAGTCATGCAGGATACACTTAAATTACTCCAGCATTGAATTGTAACAATACACGTGAGATGTTGCCTGCTGGAGAAACTCATTAGAGACTCTACGCAGGATTTTTACTGTGGGCTGGTCATGTAGGTACCTTCTGCCTAGCATATACCAATATTCCAGATTCCCAGAAGGAAAGTAGATGTTCAGCATAAAACACATTGTTTGAATAAACAATTTAGGCACAGTGAGTCATTGTTATCAGTTCTGGGGATAGAGGGAATGCTCTCCAAATCCATGACCCCAGGTGACAGCCAGAGGCCAAATTGCAAACAGGCCTTTCTAAGGATAGTAGTTTCAGGCTTGCTATGTTGACTCTCTTCTGTACAAGTTGCTTTTCATTTGTGGTAGGGAAAGCTCTGACCAGGGATTGGGGTGCTGCTATTGGCTGCTCACTTCTCCCTCCTGGAATTACTGAATTTCTTAGAGGCAGGCATAGGGATGGTTAATCAATTTAGAAATCTATCAATTGATTCCTCATTGATGATTGAGAACTATTGACGTGGTGTTTGAGAAAACTGGTCTGTCCTTAATTGTCACATCACTGGTTATTTAATAATGCGGAAGGTACTGTTGAGGTGGATAGAAAATTCATGAGTTACAAAGCCAAGTGAAGTGACATCTTTATTGTCCATTCTTGTGTGCTTCAAGGACCTTCCTATGAGCCTTTCCCCCACCCTCTCTGTTTTTAAATCCAAAATAATTGGCAGAGGTCCCTGGAAATGAAATTTAGTTATTTGGGAATTTGGATAAAGATTGACTGAAGATGAAAATTTGTTTTTTTAGAGAATCAGGACACATATTAAGTAACGACAATGAATTAAGATATTAGAAACCTAGATTCTCCATTTATTTGATAAACTTCAAGTAGCTGGTTGTCATCTTTCCTTAATTTCTTTGTTCGGTAATTCCTCACAATTTTTCCTCACACAAAAGGAAAACTCTCTGTCTCTCTCTCTGTCTCTCTGTCTCTGTCTCTGTCTCTGTCTCTCTCTCTCTCTCTATATATATATATACATATTTGTTTTCATATGTGTGTGAAATGGTTTAAGCTCTATAAAAGAATAGTACCATGGAAACTTTAGGTCTAATTATGATTGTTTTTTTTAAATGTTAATACAATGTAAGGAAATTTTTTTGAGTGTAATGAGAGCTGTTCTTGGCTTCAAAAACAGATCAAATAGACGAAAACCTCAAGCAAGCTCTGCAGAAAGATTTAAATGTCATGGCCCCAGGCCTCACCATACAGGTAAGCCCTTCTAGGGAAATTCTTTGCGAATTTTGAGAGCTTTGTATTTAATTGTCCTTTCATCAGACTGTTTATTCAGCAGTTATTTAATTGTAGTGCTAGGGTGATTTACAGAATATCTTTCTCAGTTATGGGTGGCATTTTTTTCTGAACTCTTAGAGGGAACAGATAAGCTGAGGCTCTTGCAAGGAAATAAAATCTGTATACAGCTATGTATGCGTGTGACATTATTAAGATACAGTAATGGTTTGGCTTCCCTGGTGGTGCAGTGGTTGAGAGTACGCCTGCCGATGCAGGGGACGCGGGTTCGTTCCTCGGTCCGGGAGGATCCCACATGCTGCGGAGTGGCTGGGCCCGTGAGTCATGGCTGCTGGGAGAGGCCACAACAGTGAGAGGCCCACGTACCACAAAAAAAAAAAAAAAAAGATACAGTAATGGTTATAAATCAGTTTAAGACTAATCCTTGCCCTCAGTAAGATTATGAAAAAAAATTTCACGTATAAAATTTGGGTAATAATTCTAGACAAAGTATTAATTGACAGATGAATTGATGGGATGATTACTGCTCTCAGAGTTTAACGAACATTTCAAGAGAACCTGCCTGGAAATGACTGATTGAGTTGAGATTTTATTGATAGGTAGGTCTGGAAGAATTAGTACGATTTATAAGGTGGAAAAGAGTAAGGAAGATATTTCAGGTGGGTGGAAAGACCTGAGTAAAAGCAAGGTAGCAGAAGAATTTAGTGGTGGTGTGGTGGTGGCAGTGGCATTGGGAAATAGAATGGTGAGAATAACTGCTTTTTTTGGGTACTTTTTCAGATTGGGTTGAAATCCACTAGTAGGTTCTAAAATCAATTTTAGTGGGTCATGACCAGCATTTTAAATAAGATGGAATTGAATAGGAAAAGAAACCCGAGCACGTGGCATGTAGTAAGTTAAAGTATCAGTCTGTGAGGCTTTTGTTTGTTTTACATAAGTGTGTGGGGTAGGTGTTGATATTGGGTGTGACTGTAAGATGCCTTTTCTACTCTAGTCATGGTCAGTAACATTAGAACGCAGTGGCTTTGGATCTGGATTACCTGAGAAGTGGTAATGTGGCTTCTCTAATGTCCTTTCTTAGTTTCTAGATTGCACTGCTTCTGAGAAGTGTGCATTCACTGTGGGTGATCGTATGCGATCTCATAAACGAGTCTGGAAAACTTCTGAAGGTTTTCCCCTGTCCTCCATCTTGCCATTATCTCTGCCAGGTGCCTGAGGGGGAACTGCCAAAGTTAAGGGTTCTTTTGAAATGTCCCAGAGCTAACTTTGTAAAACTCTCTTGGTTGCCTGGAGCAGCTTTTCAATTTTGAAGATAATGTGAATGCCACAGATTCCTAGATTCTGCTCAGGTCGTTACTTGGAGATCTAGCTCATTCTTCTAAACAGCCCCCTAGAGTTCCTTGCCTTATATTACATAACCATTTCCCTACTGTTTCCAATTTTTTGCTATTAATAAACAATAGTGTAGTGAATATGCCTGACACATCTCCTTGTATGTACACTTTATCTTTCAAAGTGGCTGTATAAATCTACATTCTTTTTCTTAATATTTATTTATTTGGTTGCACCAGTTCTTAGTTGCAGCACGTGGGCTCCTTAGTTGCGGCATGCGAACTCTTGGCTGCGGCATGCATGTGGGATCTAGTTCCCTGACCAGGTACAAACCCAGGCCCCCTGCATTGGGAGCATGGAGTCTTATCCACTGTGCCACCAGGGAAGTCCCTAAATCTACATTCTTACCAGCAGTATATGTGAATACTTGTTTCTCCATGACCTCATCAGCATGTGAAGCAATCAGACATGCTGATTTTTGCTGTATGGATAGATGTGAAGTTATCTGTCTCCTTGATTTGCATTTCCTTAGTTGTTAATGAGGTTGAGCATCTTTTTGTTTATTTTTTGGTCCATTGGTACTCATCTGTCAATTGCCTATTCATATTCTTTGCCCATTTTTCTATTGAAATGTTTTTCTTTTTCTTACTGATTTGTAGTAGTACCTTGTATATTATCGATATTTTTATACACACGCATGTTATATGTGTTGTAAAAATAATCAGATATTAGGAAAAAGATGAATAACAAAGTGAAATTCAACAGTAATCTTACTATGCAGAGATAACATAGTTCGTTGTATCTTTCCAGACTCTTCTTAATACAGAGGAACATATGTTTATAGTTATAAATAATGTTGAACTAAAATGGAATCATACCATAGCTTTTTTCACCAGCAATATATGTAAGCAGCTTTTCAAGTTAAAAGTAAGATTTGCTGCATCATCACTTTTAATGTTTTTATTTAATCCCTGTTGGCTTCCAGTTTTTACTGTTATGTGCATGTTATGACCAAGCTTATACATACATCTTTTAAAATTCTTCCCTTAAGATAAGTTCTTAAACGTAGGATTGATGCCTTGTTTGGGAGCTTTTTTATATACATTGCCAAATTGCCTTTCAGAAAAATTTTAGTAGCTTATACTCTCATCAGCAGTGTTGATGAGCTGTTGTTTTCTATACATTTGATTGTGTGATCGTACTCAAATAATTAACAGATGCATACCTGCTCTCTAAATCCTTTTGGAAAAAATGAATCTGCCATTGTGTATTAATTATTGAGGTTGAATGCCCTAGGATGTTTATTGGCCCTCTGTATTTGATTTGTGAATTGTGTTTGCTCATTTTTTGGTTGTTTTTATGTGTTTTTCTCATTAACTTAAATAAACTGTTTTTGATATGTTAATTATTGCAACTCTTCTTTAAATGCATAGTAAACATTTTCTCCTAGTTTTTTTCTTTGTCATTTAACATTTCTTTTCCCCTTGACAATTCTGAAGTTTAATTTTAGTATTTTTAGCAGTAATTTTAGTATTTTTTTCTTTATGGGATTTTGCTGTGCTACTATGCTTTTAAGAGCCTTTCACCAACTTTAAAATATAGAAATTTAAATAAAATCAGAAATTACAACATTTTCTTTACTTTTACAGTTTTATTTTTAGATTTAAAATTTTAATTCATCTGGAATCCATTTCGATTTCATTTGTGAGGTTGGGCTCCAACCTGCCCCTCCCCCAATTTATTAGCAACAGCAATTACTGAATAATTTATGCCCCTTTCTCCTCTTTGTTTGAAATGCCATCATATTATTTGCTAAATTCCGTTATATAGTAAAGTCCTTTCTGAACTTTGTTGTGTTCCATTGATTTTTCTATTTCCTATTCTTTCATTAGTTATTGAGCCCTTGGTCTTTTCCTATCAAATCTACTTCTCTCCTGTTTTTTCCCTCTTGTTAGTAAATGGCTCCTTCTTACCCTCAGGCCAGTCTAGAGGTATGGGAGGCGTCTTTGAGAACCCTCTAGCCCTTAACATCTAATCAGTCCCATATCCTGCTGATTCTACCAAATCCATCTAAAACATCTTCACTGCCACCTCCTTAGACCAAGTACTATTTCTTGCCTGGACTTCTGCAGTAGTCTTCTATCCTGTTTTCTCACTTTCACTTGTCCACATCATTTTCTGCATGGCAGAAAGAAGGATCTTTTAAACTTACCTATATTTATTTGTTGGTTTTTTTTGTTTTGTTTTGTTTTGTTTTGCGGTACGTGGGCCTCTCACTGTTGTGGCCTCTCCCGTTGCGCGGAGCACAGGCTCCAGACGTGCAGGCTCAGCGGCCATGGCTCACGGGCCCAGCCGCTCCGCCGCCTGTGGGATCTTCCCAGACCAGGGCACGAACCCGTGTCCCCTGCATCGGCAGGTGGACTCTCAACCACTGTGCCACCAGGGAAGCCCTGTAGTTTTTATAAACGTTATTGAATGAAAAAATGTCACTTTCTTGTTTTTAAACTGATAGATCAAGATCTCCATTTTTTTTGGTTGATTTATTCTTCTTATAAAATAGTTTCTTATGATAGTTGGAATGCATTTTTAGAACTTAAAGGCTATTTTTCACCATTCCTATTTTTAACATATTACCGTATGGTCATGATAATTCAACTTTTCATTCACTTTTAAAATTTGATAAGATATATTAGCTTTTAAAAAAATAATGGCCTTTGGCAGTACAGTGGTTAAGACTCCGTGCTTCCACTGCACGGGGCACAGGTTTGATCCCTGGTTGGGGAATTATTGGTAAGATACTACATGCTGCATGGTGCGGCCAAAAATAATAATAATAATGGCCTTTGATATTTCTGCCAGTTTATTCTACAAGATGAGCTTTCATTATTAGTATTTTCAAGTCATATCAGGTACCTAAATTGGCTTATACATTTAAAAATTAGGAACATGGTCTATGACTTTACTTATAATTGTATTATCATTTTAGTTTCTTTTAGAATTTTTTTTTTTTTTACTATTTTTTAAATTTTTTAATTTATTTTTTGGCTGTGTTGGGTCTTCGTTGCTGCGCGCGGGCTTTCTCTAGTTGTAGCAAGTGCGGGGCTACTCTTCATCATGGTGCGTGGGCTTCTCATTGCGGTGGCTTCTCTTGTTGCAGTAGTTGTGGCGTGTGGGCTCTAGGGCACGCAGGCTTCAGTAGTTGTGGTGCCCAGGCTCAGTAGTTGTGGCTTGCAGGCTCTAGAGCTCAGGCTCAGTAGTTGTGGCACACGGGCTTAGTTGCTCCACGGCATGTGGGATCTTCCTGGACCAGGGCTTGAACCCGTGTCCCCTGCACTGGCAGGTGGATTTTCAGTCACCGTGCCATCAGGGAAGCCCCTCCTTTAGAATTTCTGACCTAGGTGAGAAACCCATATCCCAAGTTAAATTAATATCTATGAATTTAATGAGCTTTAATTCTATTAAATATGTAGCACTTTTTTTTAAGCATTGAGGAATGCAAATGATTCTTGGTGACTTTATTGTATGTCTGCAAGTTTGCTGAATTAACTGTCTCTAGTAATTCTTTTGGTTAATTTCCTTAGATTTGTGAGTGTGTGTGGTTAAAAAATACTTAACATGAGATTTACCCTTTTAAAATTTCAAGTGTACAATACATTTTTATTGACTATAGGTACAGTGTTGTATAGCAGATCTCTAGAGCTATTTATCTTGCTTGACTAAAACTTTATGAATTTCCCTAGATTTTTTTTAGTTATATAATTATGCCAAAATAAAAATCTTGATTTCCCCCCCAACCTCGTCTTTTAATTCTTCACATAACACTAATAACTATCTGAAATTCTCTTGTTCATTTATTTGCTTTTTGTTGTTCTTTATTGCCTTTAAAATTTTATAGTCCATGAGAGCAGTCTTGCCTTATTCATTGCTCTGTCCACAGTGGTTGGAATAAACAGTACTTGGTACAGACTAGGCACCCAATTAATATTTGTTGTTGAGTGAACCTTCTCTGTAACAATCAGTATTTTCATTTTTCCCTTCTCTGTATTTGTACCCCATTTTTCCTTCTTGAACAACTATGGCAAATTAAAGTGGTGAAAATAAGCATTCTTGATATTTTTTCCTATGTTATTTAAGGCAGTGACTATATATATTAAATGCTGGCTTTTAGTTTAAAATATATGCTTATAATCCACGAGTCAGTTTAACAGACATATTCATTTCATCAGCTTTTTTTTTCCCTTTCTTTACTCACTGTGTGTGTGTCTGTGTGTGTGTGTATTTTGACCATTGTTTTTGAATATGTTACTATTTTATTTAAATCTCTTATGAAGCAAATTACTCATGGTATCTGTTACAGTAGGTGCTTATATTTCACATATTTGAAAATTATGAGATTTCCCAAGATTGGCAAGCGTGTAGTGTGTTCTTCAGACTCACACAGCAAGACAGAAGTCTTCAGAAGAAGTCCTATTTCATGCTCTTTTTATAAGACTATAAAGATACATGGCCAGTCTCATAATTAAATGCAATATGACAGTGCTTCCCCCTGAATCATATTGGAAGTCATCTGTATTTCTGGTAGTCACTTGGGAAATCTGACATCTCTTATAAATTCTGGTTCTGAATTTTTCTTTGTCTTATGGGTATGTCCATGAGTTGTTCTTTATGGCCTCACATGCCTTACCATTAGCATGAAATGACTTTTTTCATTATGGTCCCCAGCTTCTTATTCCATTTCACTCTAATTCTTGTATGTAGTTATTATAATCCTCAAAATTATGTACACATCTGACTTGTCTCTTTTATGTAGGGGAGGCTATGTTGCTTAAAAGTTTTAAAAGCCTTCTTTCATAAGCCCTAAAAAAAGGCTATGTGCTTAAAGGCCTTGTTGCTTAAAAGTTCAGCCAGTTTTCAGAGGGAAAGTAAACGTTTCTACAGATCAGCAAAGTGCTTTGTGTGTGTGTGTAGCAGGGTGGAGGGGTGGTGTAGGATGTTTAACTAGTAAAATCAAACACTTCTGAGAGATCAGGTCCTTGATACGGAAAAGTCAGCCTTCGGAATCTGTACTTCCCAAGCAGATGTAACCCTGTAAGGGCTTATGTGCCCACAGCACAGAAAGCCAAACTCTGATAGTGGGTGTTTGCAGCAAAGTAAGGGTTTTTTTGCAGGGTCACACAAGGAGAATGGGCAGCTCATGCTCAAAGGGCTCAAACTCCCCAGTGGCTTTCAGGGAAGAGTTTTTAAAGACAGCATTTGGGGTGAGGTTTGCAGGGGGCATGACTTTCTTCATGGTGATGTTCCAGAAATCTTAATCATCAGTCTTCTGGTTCCAGCCAGTTTGGGGTCTCTGTGCTTGTGCTCAGGTAGTCAGCATCCTCCACCTGGGTGAGGGCCTTGGTTACTTCAGAACAAGTCACAGATATGCATTAGGTTGTTACGTATATCCCTTGAGGAGGAACCAGGACTCTGTTTTATAAATGACTGTTTCTTGACTGCTTTTCCTTTGTTTCTGCATTTCCTCACTCCTGAATTAGTAACTGCTTGAGTTTGTTCTTTGGAACTCAGGGAAGGCCTAGGAGACTAAAGCCTTTTTCCAGGGAAGGCCTAGGAGACTAAAGCCTTTTTCTACAAACAAGAAACCGGGAACACAGAGGGGCTTTTGTACGTGGCTCTTGCACCCCAAAATTATCCTGTTTCATAGATAATTATGCCAAAGTACACTATGGTTAGAGAAACAGGGTCTAGTAAACAATGTTTACAGAGATAAGTAGACTTTGTTCTAAGTGAGGTTCTAGGAAGAAAGAATACAAGCTGCTAATTGTTATTTGTTAATTGGTGTTTGTTTTCCCTCAGTGTTGAGCTGTTTATTTGTAGCCAGTACTGAGTGATTGCAGGTTTAGGAAGTGGTAAATTCATTTACTTGTCCACTGTATTAAGTTGCATGTACTGACCTGGGTTTTTGCTTGTTTTTGTTTTTGTTTTTGACTGTTTCCTACTTTATAATTTAAATCTTGAAATTTTGCCTTCCTTCTGTTTCTTTGGTTTGCAGGTTTGGAAAGGAAACACAAGTATCCAACTTAAGAGCTTTGTGAAAGGTCTTTTAAGAGAGAACCTTTTCCCTAAAAATTTATTTCCTCAACAGGTAGAGTGGTTTATCCTATAGCCAGGCATTTTTTAAAGGAAACAAGAAGCAGCTTATTTTGATTTTTTGGGTTGATGGCAGGAACAGTAGATTTTCTAATGGGATCCCTATGTGTGTCAGTAGGCAGCTATGTCAGAGCTGTTTTATTAGTGTCATTTGAGGAGCTGTTTTGTAGAAGATTTAGTTTGACGATTTATTTTTCAAATACACTTTGGCTTTTTTACTTTTATTTTTTAGGCTGTGCGTGTTACAAAACCCAAAATCCCAGAAGCCATAAGAAGAAATTTTGAGTTAATGTGAGTAATATGCATGGGATCCCAATATTTTTATTTAGGGCTGTCTACGTTAATTTACCACTCTAGAGGAAAATTATGTTTCAGATATTACACTGGGGAGGGCTATATGTCTATCTTCCATTCTTTAATTCTAGTAATATTACCTAGTCTGGTGTCTTAATTCCCACTAGACTCTTATTAGTTTTCTCTTTATATATGGACATTTCAGGAGCAGCTTCAGTGGCTAAGGATGCAGTTTGCTGTAGAACTGTTGTTGGAAGCCTAAGCAGCTATAATTTGGATGTGAATAATACCTTGAATTAAATATTAATAGAGGAGAGAAAGAGTCCTAGCTGTTAAGGTTAAAGAGAGTGTCTATATTTTGTTACTGTGTTACAAATGGTAAGAATAAACACATTGGTATCAAGTTTGCTTTTCCATTGTATGTGATTATGTATCTAAAATTAGACCTGATCTTTATAATTTGCCTTTGGGGAAACTTTGCCTGGGTTGACTCCTGGTAGTCTTCTCTTCTGTGTGTCCAGGGCTGACTGGGAATGAGAAGTTACTTGCTTGACATGAAATTAGTTTCAAAGTGTTTTAGAAGATTCCTTTCGGGGACTACCTATTGCAGTTGAAATGTCAGTATTCTCATATGACAGGTACTGAAAAGAAGAAACAGAAGTCTTTAGGAAACTTGACAGATATGTTAAGAGGCAAAATATGAAATACTAGAAAACTAACTTTGCAAAAGTCAAGAATACAAAAGACGTATAAATACAGGGGGTCCAAAAAGTACTAATACTACTTCTTTGTAGAGTGTTATACTTCTGAGTTATTATTGTTCCCAAGTCTATATCTTTTATTATGCAAAGTTTTATCTTCCCTTTTTCATTGTAGAAAAGGATTTCTTCTTTTAAAACTGTAAAGCACAGAGTGCTAGGCTGAGTAGATCATGGGTCTGATCCATTTATAGAAGAAAAATAAATTTCGTGAAGGCTCAGCATGTCTTAGGCATTAAATATAATAGCTTCTGGTGATGGAAAGATGAATACTATGTGTTATCTGCCTTCAAATAACTCACAGTATCCAGAATGTCATTTTATGTCTTTTATCAATGTTGGCAGGAGGAAAGGAGAGAGGTGGGGGCGGGTGATGTTTGGGGAAACTATTGGAGTTACTTTACAGGTAATTCTGGATCTTTCCTAATTTTAAACACTTTTGGAATTCTAGAATTAAAGGCTACCTTGGGATAATCCAGTCTAACTTCCCACCTAATAGTGATCTTTTTTTATACCCTTTCTTCCATGTGGTCACCCAGTTGCCACTTGTACGTGCTTAGTGATTGGCCACCTATTTCCATTGTTAGAAAGCTCAGATTCTTAGAAAGTTCTTCTTTGCATTGAGCCCCAGTTCACCACATAATTAGTAACTGCCACCTAGTTATATCTTCTGTATAACAAATCGGGCTGCTACACAGCGGTGTCTGCCTGAAGAGGGGCTGAAATCCAGCCCCCTTCTGCTTGCCAAACCATGCATCCGAGGGGTTGGCTACATCTGCCCAGAAGTTAGTGCCTTTTGCTAATTGGTGCAGATTAGCTGGAGGCCTAACAGCAGAGGAAGCATTCATATACTCCAGACACTTCCAGATCACAGGCCTTTCCATGATAACGATTAGAGGAAAGGGTCTGACTAAAATTCAAATATACTAAATTTGATTCCTATTTCTGGGTGACTTTGGGCAAATCATTTAACCTTTCCACCTCAAATTCATTATTAGTAAAATAGGATAACATCTCTCTTGCCTACCTTACTGAGTCAGAAAGTTCTTGTTGAAAATGGTTCTCTGACCCGCTGTAGAGTCAGAATTACTACCTGTGACTGTACACCATTTCTAATTTTTTGTAATATTTTACTCCACAGGGAAGCTGAGAAGACAAAACTTCTCATAGCTGCACAAAAACAAAAGGTTGTGGAGAAAGAAGCTGAGACAGAGAGGAAAAAGGCTGTTATAGGTACTTGGATTTCTTTCTGAAATGGATGCCTCTAAGTACATGTGTTATGAGTTTGTCCTGTTCTTTGTCCATCTCATGTTGGATATTGATGGGACTCAAATAAGACTGCATCATACGTAGTGGAGAATTCTGGAAATTCCTTTGTGTATTCAGATGTCCTAAAACCTTTAAAAGTAGATGAGGCCAGTAGTTGATGAAGTGCTTTGGCTCTTCACCATGGTGTTGGCCCCCACTGTTGTCTTTTGAGGACAGGAAATGTGGATAGGGCTTGGGGGCAGCTCTAGCCTCTGGCGGACTAGGGGTTTTGTTTATACAGATTCAGAACAAGGAGGTTTTTTGGCCAAAGCTCAGGATTATAGTATGCATCCTTGCTGTTGACATGCACCTCGTTTTATCTGGATAGATAGATGTTACCGCCTTTAGAAGTACAGCAGCATTGCTCACGGCTCATTTTGAGTCCCAGTGACTTCCCTAACACTCCAGCATATTGTGTATTCAACTGCCGTCTTAGGTTCTCAATTGTTTGTTCCTTGGTTTGCTGAAAGTTTGAGTTTTATATTAAATATTTCAAATATACAGGAACATACAGAGAACTATATATGAAGGCTTAACATTTTGCCATATTCCTTCAGATCATATTTTCTTTTAGGAAAAAGTTTATATATCTATTTGAAGCCTCCTTTGTACCCATCCCTGGTCTTATTTCTTGACGTCTCTTCTCAGAGTACATTCTATTCTGAAGTTGATGTATATTTTCTGTCCATATTTTTATACTTTTACTCTAAATATGTAACAGGAAACAATTCATAGAATTGTTTTACTACAAAAGTGGTATCAAACTCCACCTTTTATTTCACAACTTCATTTTTTTACTAACATTGTTTGAGTTTTATTCATATTGATACATGTAGATCTAGTTTATTTTTAACTGCTCTGTATGTATCTCATTCTATGAGTGAGCCTCATTTGATTCTGATGGATTACTAATGAGTTAGTTTCTGGTTTTTCCTTATTACAGACAGTTCTGCAGTAATACCCTTATCCATGTCTCTCTGCACACATGCAAGAGTTTTCCTAGAGAAGTGCTACTCCACATGTGATGTGGGTCGGTGCCCTGTCACCGGCTTTTTGTTTTGGATCCACAATGAGATGAGTATGGAAATTGAGAATGAGTGTTAGAAGTTCTTAAAGCATTTTAACACAGTAATTTTATTGTCTGTTGAATCTAATAAAAAACTGGAACTTATGTTTTTCTTTTTTAATATTTTTCTAGTAACTCATTATAATTTATAAAATATTGAAATACAAAAAAAAATGCTTTCCCACAGGTAGTTTGAGAAGCACTGCTCTAGAATGCATATCTTGAAGTAGAATTGCTGGGTCATAGGATACACACATCTTCAAATTACAACACGCTGCCAAATTGCTCTCCAAAGTGCTTTCTCCATTTTACCCTCTCCTCAGCAGTGTTTGAGTTTCAATTTCTGTGCTGCCGTATTCACTTCCCATTTCCACACATCGTCCTCTACCCTTGGAGTTATCAGATTTTTTAAAATGTATACCAGTTTGATGATGGGCATGGTATCACATAATTTTGATACGAGTTTTCCCAGTTACTAGTAAACTTGAGTATTGTTTATGGGTCATTCGGGTTTCCCTTTTTTTAGTATGTGAATTGCCTGTTAATATCTTTAGCCCATTATTTGACTACTTTTTTAAACTGATTTGTAGAAGTTCTTTGTATCTTCTGGATATTAATCCCTTCCCAGGTTTATGCATTGCAAATATCATCTCTCAATTTGTGGCTTGTCTTTGAACTTTATGATGTCTTTGACATACATATATATTTCATTTTCATGTAATCAAATTTATCAGTCTTTTCCTTTCCAGTTTGTGCTTTTCCTATCTTGTTTTAAGAATTCTTCCCCAACCCCAAAGTAATAATTTTATTCTGAAAGTTTTAAAGTTTTTCTTCTCATATGTAGGTCTTGAGTCCGTCTGGAATTTATTTTAATGTTTAGTGTGACATAGAAATTCAGTTTAATTTTTTCCAAATGGCAAGCCAATTGTCTTAGACTATTTATTGAGTAGTTTCTTACTTCCTGTACTTATTTCTAATGCCACATCTGTCATATAATAAGATCCTATATATAATTTGTTCTGTTGTTAGGGTTTCCATTTTCTTTCAATTTCTTGGTCTATCCTTTTACAGTAGTACCTTGCTTTAATTACTGTAGCTTTCATTTTAAGTCTTGCTATCTGGGAGAGCAAGTTCCTTCTTAACTATTCCTCGAAACTGTTCCTATTTCTAAAGTTGTATTGGACTATTCCAGGCCCTTTATTCCTCCAAATAAATTTTAGAACCAGCTCCTCAAGTTCCATAAAATACTGTTAGGGTTTTGATTGTAATCACATTACTTGTATATAGTACATCAGTTTGGAGAGAATTACAATATTTATGATATTGAGTTTTATAAATCTGTTCTATTTCTCCATTTATGAGAATGAAAAATGAAAGAATGGTCTTTCAAAAAAGTATCATAATTTTCTTCTCAAAGTTCTTACACACTCTTTGTTAGAGATTTATTCCTATATATTCCTCAAATTTTTTGCTATTATAAATAGGCTCTTTTTTCAAGGCACATTTTCAAACTGGTTTTTACTTTTGTATAGGTATGCTGTTAATTTTTTCATTTAGCAATCTTGCGGAAAATGCTGTTGTTTCTAATAGTCTCTTGGATTTCCCAAGTAATCATATTGTCTTCAGATCAGGACAGTTCTGGTTTTTTCTTTGTACTCCCACACCTTTTAGTTCTTACCTTACTGCTTTAGGCTATGACTTCCAGTGAAGTGTTGAAAAGAAAGATGGTGACAGGCATTCTTGTCTTGTTCCTAACTTTAAATACACAGTCCCAGTGATGTTTGCTATACTTAACTTTTATCGGGTTAATGACATTTCCTTCTGTTTCTTGCTTGCCAAGGGTTTTTATCATGAATGACTGCTAAAACTTTTAGAGTTTTTTCCTAAATCTGTCAAGATGACCATATAATTTTTCTTTTTAAAGCAATAAATATGGTGAACTATATTAATAGATTTTCTCTTACTGAATTATTTTGTCTTCCTGGGATAAATTCACTTGACCATGAAGTAGGAGTTTTACCCTAATAATTTCTTTTAATTTTTCACTTTTATTTTCATAAATGGTCAGCTTTTTTTTTTCTTACATTCTTACTCTCAAGTTTTTGAGGGTTTTTTGGTTTGTTTTTTGTATCATGGTTATACTAGCCTCAAAATGAGTTGGAGAGCATTTCTTCTTTTTCTGTGTTCTGGAGCATTTTGTATAAAATATGTTTTACTTCCTCTTTGTAGGTATGGTGGAACTCAATTATAAAAACCATCTTGGTCTAGTGGGGTTTGTGCTTTTTTGTGTGCTCGTTTGATTTTTATGGCAACACTTAACCTACTGATTTAATTTCTGTAGTGTGTAAGGTATTTGTTTCTTTTTTAAGTCAGTTTTGGTAGTTATACTTTCTAGAAAATTCTCCATTTTATCTGTTACTTCAAATTTGGGGGCATAAATTTGTAAAGTTCTCTTACGATTTTTAAACCCTCTACCAAATCTGTATGCCCCTTTTCATTCCTGATATTGTTTATTTGTGCCTTCTGTTTTGCTGGATCAGAGGTCTGTTTTATGCATCTTTTCAGAGAACTAAATTTTGATTTCGTTGATTCTTTAGTCACTTTCTTTTCAATTATTATTTACAGTTATTTTTTATTATTTATTTATTTTACTCACTGGTTCTTTTCTAACTTTTTGAGTTACTAAATTCTTTAGTAAAAACTAAAAGACTAAAAAAGTCTTTTCTAATGGAAACATGTAAGATTATACATTTTCTTCTAAGTTCTACTTTTAGGTATATCCACAAGTTTTGAATGTAGTTTATTTATTGGTGTTTGGTTTTCATTTTTAAAAAAAAAGTCCATTATTTCTTCTTTGACTCATGAATTATTAAAAGTATATTTTTCAGTTTCTAATTGGTTCTCAGGGGGCTACCTTTTTATTGTTGATTTCCAATGTTATTGCACTGTAGTCAGAAAATATCTGTTATATGGATTCTTAAGTATTTGTTGAAGTTTGTTTTGTGGATTATCAGTACGTGGTCCTTTTTTGGTAAATGTTCTATGTGTGCTTGAAAAGATTGAATGTATATTCTCTATTTGTTGGATGCAGGTTTCTCTGCATATTCGTTATGTCAGGATTATGAATTGTATTGTTCACATCTTCTGTATTCTTCTAATTTTTGCCTTCTTGAGCTATCAATTACTGAGAGAGGTGTGTTAAAATCTCGCACTATGACCATGAATTTTTTGACTTAAAACTTTTTTTCTTTATGTATTCTGGGGCTATATCATTAAGAATGTTTAGTTTCAGAACTGGATTGTTACATCTCTGTGGAGAATTGGTCCAGTTATGTAATAACCCTCTTTTATAGCCAGACATGCTTGTTGGCTTAAGGTCTATTTTGTCTGATGATAATATAGCTATGACAGATTTCTCTTGGTTAGTTATTTTCTTGATGTGTCTTTTCACATCCTTTTACTTTCAACTTTTCTATGTCATTATGTTTTAGGTGTGTCTCTTGTAAACAGCATATAGCTGGATTTTGTTATCTTATCCAATGTGAGAATCTGTCTTTTAACTGGTGAGTTTAGTCTTTTTATATTTATTGTGGTTACTGCTATATTTGGACTTGTTTGTATCATTTAATTTTGTGCCATTTACCATGCTTCTTTTTCCCTTCTTTTCTGATTGGTATTGAATTGATTGTATTTTCTTTATTATTTTCTTCCTTTTACTTGATTGGAAGTTTTACATTCTATTTCTAGAATTTGTAACTAGTTGTTTCCTGTAAAATGTTAACAAGCATACCTGACTTGACAGAGTCTAATCATTCTTTCCATCCTCTTCTTGAACAGTATCTTAGGATGCTTCAACTCTTATCACTGTCCTCCAGTTTTACATATTATTGTTGCCTAGTATTTTAGTTTCATGTTGTTTTTATTCCCCCATTGATTATTATCATCATTGATTCCTACAGTAAATATTTTATTTTGATTTAAATATGTTGTGTAATTTTTTCCTCTCCATTGCTTCTGACAATTCATTCTTTTTTTCTGCTAGCTTTTTTTCAGTAAAGGCTAGGGACTGGAAAATTTATTCAGTCTTCCTTAGTCTGAAATACTTTTATTTCATTCTTGAATGGTAATTTAGCCTACAGTTCTAAGCCCAACTAAAGTTACTTTTCTTTGTCACTTTGGCAGTAGCATTTTGTTTTTGTTTGGCTTCTCCTCCTCTTTTTACTTTTAAGAATTTTCTCTGTTAAAAAAAAAAAAAGAATTTTCTCTATCTTTGCATATTCTCTAGTTTCACTATAATATGCCACTGGGCTGGTGGGTAGAGTTGCAGCCCTTTAGCAGGTCCTCGGGTTTTATAGGGGAATTTCAGTTTTAACATCTCAAGGCCTCATCTCCTGGCCCTGCTGGGCAATAGCCCAAGGCCCTTTCTCTTACTAGTCTAATAACCACTCCCAGGGCTGCCACCATACAAGCTCTCAGCTCTCTCTTCACTTGTCTCTCTTGAGGATCTCTCATTCTTTCTTATGATCTCAATTATACATTAGAAAACAATTTTGTTATATTTTATCTAGCATTTTAAGATGTTGGAAGGGTTTCTCATTAGCCTACTCCACCATTTTTCTAGAACTAGAGGTTTGGTCATGCTCTTTATTGCTTTATGCCCACACATCAGAGAACATTGTGAAATGGGATTACTGCATCAGTTCCCCATATTGATACACCATTCTCTGGGTTCTAGCTGCAGGCTCCAGATTCCTGACTTTCTATTCAAATTTTATCTTGAGTTTCTGCTTATAGCTAAATTTTTAGTTCAGCTGAACACAGCCTACTTTTAGGATGGTATGGTGATAGATTGATTTTATGCTGATGGGGAGATAGGGAAGTATGCCCTGGAGGAGCTGGTAAAGGATCCTGCCTTATGGAAAGAAGAAACCACCTGGAAATGTTCTTTCCATTATACACTTCCTCCAGAGGCCAAGGAGAAGATATGTTAAAATTCAACTTCTTTGGCTGAAAAGGAGAATTGAGAATGTTCTTCAAGAATTGCAGTGATTGTATTGAAAATATAATTAGAGTCTTTCTTCCCTGGTCCTGAATCCTTTGGTTAAGCCAGAGATTTCCTAAGGATGTTTTGTTTTCCCTGCCTGTAATTGCCTGCTGCAGCTACCTTGTTCACTCCCAACACTTGTTTTCACATTCTCAGGTGAATTACCCTGCTTTCTCTTCTATCTTCTACAGTAGTCAGAATACTCCTCCTCCCCTTCATCACATCATTTCCCTGATGGTTACATAACAGTTGATCCTGAGTATATATTAAAGTTAAATTCCTTAGCCTGTCACTCAAAACAGGGGTCTTCCAGCCCTCTCTGTAATTTTTTTGTTGTCTTCTTTTATCAGCTGGCTCTTTATCACCTCTTCAACTGCGACTTGCTATGCTAATTCGTATATCTTGTTTTTGTTTACACTTTCTGCCAGGTCCTTATAGGTCATGTCTATTATTTTCTTTAAGATTTCTTCCAGAAGGTCTTCCTTGTTTTATCTTCCATATTCTTTCTTTCTCCTGCCACCTTATATAATTGTCCTATGTTGCCATACATTTGTGTTGCTCTGTTTTTGTTCTGAGAACGTTCATGAAGTATCTTTTTTTTCCCCATTAGCTTGTGGACCATTGCCATTTAATCCCATGAAGGACTGGAACTGTCACCTTTTGTACTCTTCCTTCCTACAAAACAAGCACTGTCAAAATAGAACAGTGAAGTAGGAAATAAATTCCCTTTTTTCTGTTGTTTATAGTCTGAATAGATAAAACAATGAAACAATGAGCCCATAAAACCTTATATAATTGTTAGACTATGTGCTCATGTTTCTAAGTACCTCTGGAACTAGAGAAGTGTTTTTGAAGATCTTGTTTTGTGTATAATTATAGAAGCAGAGAAGATTGCACAAGTGGCAAAAATTCGGTTTCAGCAGAAGGTGATGGAGAAAGAAACTGAAAAGCGCATTTCTGAAATTGAAGGTACCTCAGGGAGAAAAGAGGCTCTGACCATCCTGAACTGCTTCTCTGTCTCAGGGACTGGGTCTGGGTTATGGTGGGTGGTCTGGAGGAAGTAGCTGGCCTGATATTCTAGACAAATTTTTTTTTTAATTGCCATTGTGTATCTAGCTCTTTGGTTTGGTTTGTGACTATGGGAAACCCAGCCTTTCATTTTCCATCCTTAAGTTGGGGTTTATTTGTTCTCAGGCAAAGTAATCAGTTTTAAAGAATATACAAGATAAGAAACCCCACCACCACCAGTTTCTTTTCTACCCGTCAACTAAAAAACCAACCAAACAATTAGCTGGGGAAAAAAGAAGCCCTGATTGTCGTAGAGGCTCCCAAACTCTTGATTACACATAGCGGGATGTCGATGTTCTTAGCTCACTGTCTTGAAGACCAAATATTCAACCTCTTTTGCTTATATGATGATGCTACCTATCATTCTACATTAACTGATTCTGAATCAGATTTGAAGGGGATGGAGACAGTGCAAATAAATAGAGCAGAGCTCTCATGTCTGGACTTAATTATTAATACTTAAAGCCTAGAGCCTGGGTGGGGTGTGAGGCTTTAGGTGATGAGGGGTGGAGGAAAGAAGGAGCAACTTAAGGTGGAAAATGAAGTGGGTTCAGACGGGCTGAGAGTTAAACTTGCTATTGACAAGAGTATTCCCCTTTGAGAAGGAGTTGTCTGGGGACTGGGATTTGAAAACTGCAAATGTTGTTTTACGCCTTTAAAGTAAAGTGAATGATTGGAATATCAAGCAGTGGATAAAGGGGCTTCTACATAAGGTAGAGTCTGAACTCTTACCCAGCTGAGGAAATGGATTGCAACTTTGCTCTGTTTTAAACACCGACTGTTTTGCTTACTAGATGCTGCGTTCCTGGCCCGAGAGAAGGCGAAAGCAGATGCTGAGTATTATGCCGCACACAAATATGCCACTTCAAACAAGGTGACTGGCTCTCTGTGTCACTCTCCTAGTAATATAGGTTAAGTTTTTGCTTTCGCCTGTGGGGGTTCTAACACGATGGAGGCGATTTTATCCAGTGTCAAGGAAGGGTAGTTACCATCACACCCTCTAGAATTGGCCAGTCACTTGGAAAGACATATGTTGCACATTCTATGGGTAGAGAACTTTGTATAGTTCTTTATAAAAGTGGGGAGCTAGGACAAAGGCAAGCAGATATATAAACCCAGGTCAAATGCCATAAATTCATCCATTTGTCCTGCTGTATAAGGGCTCAATAATCAGGAAAGTTAAAGGTCTTCTCCTGAAATGACAGGAGTGACAGGAGAGGAGTAAAGTTCATTTAAAATTGCTTCCCAGATCAGGTAGACCTTTGGGGTAGATGCTAAGCTTGTTTAGAGCAGAGTTTCTCATCAGACATTCTTAGCATCTTGGGGTGAGATACTTTTTCATTATTGAAGCCTATCTCATGCATTCTGGCCCTTGGCTGCTAAACTGTCAGTAGTGCTCACCAATTATTTTAACAATCCACATCCCCCACCACACACACACGTTTCCGAATGCCCCCAGTTGAGTACTGCTTGTTGTTGGATTTAAAAAATACTCTAGTCATGAGGAATTTCATATGTGGTAATTTGAGAAAGGAAGTTGGGTGATGTGTGGGTGAACAATTTTTGTATAGGGACTGGGGTAAGTTTAGGTCTAGAGAGTACAGACCTAGTTAGTAGGAATTATTTAATTAAAAGTCAGCTAGAACCCCTTGTAGTCTGAGAAGGGAAGGATATAGGGAAGGATATGACCAAGGTTTATAAGGTTATTAATTATACAGTAGAGTGGAACAGAGGAAAAGTTGAGAAGGAGGTTGCTAAGGTATATGATGCAGTCTGAAAGGTTAGAGTCAAGATTTGAGGTATAGACAGGGCTTAAACTTTTTCCATTTAGGAAGGAACAACATGATCTATATTCAGAAGTCTGAAGATACGGTAGCTTGTCAGAACGAGAGTTGTCAGTGCTTTGAAATCCAGTGTAAATTTAGAAATAGACTTAACATACTGGAGGACACAACTCTATAGAAACAGAACGGAATTTGGTCAAGATGAAGGCAAGATGAGAAATTTCAGTTTCCAAACCAGGGATCCAAATCTGTCATGGGAAAAGCTGGCGAGGCACAAGTGTCAAGACTTTGTCATTGATGTGAGCCTTATGCTGAAAGGGGCAGTAGTTTCATGCCATTCTGAAAAATGATGTCAATGTGATAGCCACACTTCAAAGTGAGAGAGGGTCATTGGTAGCAATTCACAATTGAGGAATGATATTCAGGAGAACAATAGGGAAAATCTGTGTAAGGAAAGAGAGCAGTGACTATTGCACCAAAGTGTTCTGATGCCTTTGCTCTTGTTTGCCTCTCACAGCACAAATTGACCCCGGAATATCTGGAGCTCAAAAGGTACCAGGCCATTGCTTCTAACAGTAAGATCTACTTTGGCAGCAACATCCCTAGCATGTTCGTGGACTCCTCTTGTGCTTTGAAATATTCAGAGGTTAGGACTGGAAGAAAAAGCTCTCTCCCCTCTAAGGAGGCTCTTGAGCCCTCCGGAGAGAGCCCCATCCAAAACAAGGAGAGCACAGGTTGATGCAACAGGTGGAAATGTTCTCCCATATCAAGATATGGCCCGAGGGGTTAAGTGGGAACGATGGTTATACGACTTCAGATTTACAGAGAACTCATGCTCCGTCTGTTCTGCCTTTCCTGTGGTAGTCCTGGTTTATCAGCTGATTGCAGGATAGAGCCAGCTGTCTGGCACCCAGATGGTCTTTTCAGGTGCAGTTTTATCAAATATCCTGTGTATGTTCGTTTCTAAACTGGTACTCATGAATGAGGGAAAATCTGATGCTAACATACTGCCTGCACTGGAATGTTAAACACTAAATATTTAACAAGCTGTGTTTTTCTAAGCTGAGATCTATTGGATAATGTTTACATTGGTCCCCGGGGAAATGTGTGCTCAGTCATTCAAGAGATAGGAGGTCAGAGAAAAGGCGGCCAGGATGTGGTAAGTGTAAAGAAGACTGATTATGCCAGGACCCAGGCTTTCTCTTTTGGGTCTAGTCCCAGCATTCATCCATGTGAGTAGCATCTAGTCCGCTGAAGTTCCCCAGGAAATGATCTTCCACTTGAGCAACTATTTACTTGATACGATTTGCACCTTTTTGTTTTCCTAGAGTCAAGATGGTGGCCTGCTGGGACATGCACCTTGCCACCCAATCAGAGATTCTTCATAGAGATTCCTAATCATTAGTTTATTGCATTAGTAGGCTCAGAGATAGAGCTTAGTTTGAAGTTTTGGGTGAGATGAAACCTTTGCTTTGAACCAAAGCTCTGGGGGCCATACATACCCCTCCATTGGGTGATGACTATCTCTGTCACTGCCCAGGCCATGTGTGACTAAGGTGCCTGGTTTTTAGGCTCAGACAACTCCTTCTATGTCACCTCTCAGCTCTGGCCAAGAGTGGAACAGGACTTTAACCAGAAATAGAAGCAGCATCCAGTTCCTAGCTGTTCACTGCACAGTGTTGTATCATAACTGCAGGAAGTTTTTATTTTTAAAACTGGATTTGGGGTACATTCATTTGCCCCGGTACCTCTGCCTAAAGGTCAGATCCTGGGGCTGCCATGGTTACTGGCCCACGGGTTCTCCTTCTCAACACTCATCAGGAGCCCACCAGGTGGATCAAGGAGTAACCTAGAAAGCACCCTTGGTCATCTTTGCCTCCTTCCCTCCTGGCCCTGAGATGCTGAAATCTAAGTTGTTCCGCAGCTTTCACCTCAACTAGGAGATCAGGATTATTCCACTGACTTCCTAGGCAGCCAGTGGATTTAAACTTACATGAGAGGATGACAGAGTTAGCCTGTGGCTATGGGAGATGTTTCATCTGGATGTTTTTTTAATCTTAAGATTAACTTTCTTGAATCAGTGTGCCCTGTAGTTAGGCCTGAGTTTACGCAGTTTAAGACACCATTTGTGTACACTGTGTTCAAGCCAGACAGAATAGTCATGGGACCACTTCCAGAAACCTTTAAGCTAACTGTCAGTCTCATGACAGCTTCTGGGTTGTGCCAGACACTTAATACGGGAAAGGAGTCCCAGATTTGAGGTCTTTTCCCAGGGCCTTATCCTATAAAGGCATTTGTAATATGGAAAGAATAATTTTTTTGTTTTTGCTCATTTAATTATATACATTCTCTTTATGAATGAATTTTGTGTTCTCTAGCCCTTTTTAAAAGATTTTTGGAACAATATAATAAACTCTTTACCTGTCATATATTGTTGCTGCATATAAATAATGATTGTTGTGGGAAATCTGGATCATTGACCTTTTTTTTTCTTTTTTTTTTTTTTTCTTTTTTTTTGTGGTACGCGGGCCTCTCACTGCTGTGGCCTCTCCCGTTGCGGAGCACAAGCTCCGAATGCGCAGGCTCAGCGGCCATGGCTCACGGGCCCAGCCGCTCCGCGGCATGTGGGATCCTCCCGGACCGGGGCACGAACCCGTGTCGCCTGCATCGGCAGGCGGACTCTCAACCACTGCGCCACCAGGGAAGCCCTGGATCATTGACCTTTGTGCTTTCATTCCTAGAGATGTTTCCTATTCCCATGAGCTAAAAACTGTTGCCCCAAAGTGATGAATATGGGTTTTCTTACAAACCACAGTCTCTGGTGGCAGAGTTGAGGAACAGGGAAGTAGCACTGTGAAGTTCTCAAGAAAGGACTTCTGCTTAAACTTTCCGTGGAATGTGCTTCCCTGTGCTCACTGGGGCTCAAAGTCTGCCCCCGCCCCACCCCACCTTCAGGGATGTTCCTTTTGGTAATCTTGAAGTCTAAATTTATATGTGAAATGCTACCTTTTTTAAAAAAGAAACTAAATAAAATTATTTTACTATCAGTGATTTGTGTTTTTCCCATATGTCTCCTTTCTCTGTTGCTTAACCTGCTCCTCAGGCTGTCCTGCCCATTTCAGCTCGGAGCCAGTTTATTTACTACTTTAACTTAACTATAGACTCTCTCCTTACACTTTTCCCAGAAGCCTCGTGTAAGAATTTTGAAAGCAGGATTTCCATTCTTTCCTGACTCACGGAATTTAACAAGGGGTGTTTTGATTCCTTGTGGGATGCAGCCAGCAGCAGAGGAGGGAAGAGGGAGGATGGAGCATCGTGCCCCTCGGAGACTGCCTGAGAGCTGAAATACTTACACTGAGGAGGGGAGGGGACATTATCCTGAGGTGGAGAAAAGACAAACTGTATAAATTATAACTGGCAATGGTATGATATAATTAACCTCACTAATTCAGATGTTAACCCAGGAACCAGGGTTGGACCTGCTCTGCTCAAGCTCTCAACATTCCCTCCTGGGGACAATTTCACAGTGCTGTTGGGGCATCAGGGCTTGATAATTGGGAGTGCTGGGGAAAGCAGCCCTTTTACTCGGGTTCCTATGGGATCCAACCCCATAGTATCCTACATCTGTGGCTACAAACCAGGGAAATTTAATTCAAACTAATTATCCTGTAGGCTTTTGGTACGTCTTAAAATGAAGTGATTTAGAATTAAGTGATTTCTGCCTCTTGCTGTGGGGAAGGAATTCTGTGAATTAGACGTTGTGGCTTCTGATTGCTTTAGGATTAAGTCCCAAGTGTATACACACCTCTCCAGCCCAAGTCCTTGAATGTACCTTCTCTCTGTCCCTTTGCATGTATTATTCCATCCACCTGGCCTACTTTTTCTCCCTTATAGCTCCAACTTTGCTAACTCCTAAAGAGTCTTCACTTCTTCAGAGAGGTCTTCCGGAACTGCTTGCTCAGGTCAGCACCCCACGTTTCCCTGTTTGTAACACTCCACACGCCTCACATTACCTGCTTAATGTCTGTTCTCACAAATGTTTAGCTCCCTGGGGGGCAGGGACTGTGACCATGCTCTTCCCTGGGATGGTATCTGTTGCTCATGCCTTGCACAGTGCCTGGCCCATATGAGTTGGTCAGTTACGTTGTGTGAAAGAACAAAAGGATGAATGTGAAAGGCAGGTAAGTGAGTAGTGGGGAAAAAAGGACATAGAAGTTAGGCTAGAGTGTCCACGTCAGGGCTTAGTGTGTAACCATGGGAAATTACCTAATATCTCTGAACTTGTTTACATATTCTTACAGAGCTCTTCAGTGGGTTCAGCAAGATCTGTTTATGCACCTGGAATAGTGATTTGCACGTGGTGTTTGTTGGGGTGCATTAGTTCACCCAGCCTATTGGAGTCGATATATGTTTGTCTCTGAGTAGCCTGTAAATTCCTGTGATGGACAGAGAGCACAGTGCCTGATACATACAAGTGCATCAGAAAACATACATTGAATTATGTCTTCAGCAGCAGTGACCTAAGCTAGCTGGATTTTAAATCTCAACCGCAGCCCTCCAGGAACATCTCAACAAGCTGGGCCAGCTTCTCGGCTATCCTCTGGTCTCTTGTCTTTGTGTAAGCATTTTAAACTAATTTACTGTTAATTCATTGCTCACTTCCGCAAGTGTCCATTATTATATAACTCGGAATGACATTTTACTTGTTTTCCTTACCACGTTTCTTTGGAATTAGTGCCTTTCATGTTTTTCTCCTATTACCTCTTTCTATCCATTTTTCTACCTTCCATCTGCTACAGGCTGAATGTGTTCCCCTAAAAGTCATGTTGAAGCCCTAATGCTCCATGTGATGGTATTTGGAGGTGGGGCCTTTGACAGATACTGGGTTAGCCAAAAGGTTCGTTTGCTTTTTTCCATAAGATGGCTCTAGTAGCGCTCAGTTGTCTTTTTTTTTTTTTTTTTTTTGCAACACGCGGGCCTCTCACTGTTGTGGCCTCTCCCGCTGCAGAGCACAGGCTCTGGACGCACAGGTTCAGCGGCCATGGCTCACAGGCCCAGCTGCTTCGCGGCATGTGGGATCCTCCTGGACCGGGGCACAAACCCATGTCCCCTGCTTCGGCAGGCGGACTCTCAACCACTGCGCCACCAGGGAAACCCCCGCTTAGTTGTCTTTAAATTCTTTCGAAACAATTTTGTTAGATTGTATTGTGACAGCTGTCATATCAGTGTGCGTTGAAGAAAAGCTTATGAAAATCGGTGAATTTTTGTGTAGCCATTTTAATATTGAAGATGGAAGAAAAACAACATTTTCGGAATATTATGCTTTATTATTTCAAGAAAGGTAAAAACGCAACTGAAACTCAAAAGAAGATTTGTGCAGTGTATGGAGAAGGTGCTGTGACTGATTGAACGTGTCAAAAGTGGTTTGCAAAGTTTTGTGTTGGAGATATCTTGCTGGACGATGCTCCACGGTCAGGCAGACCAGTTGAAGTTGATAGCGATCAAATCCAGACACTAATTGAGAACAAACAACATTATACCACGTGTTGAAAATCATTTGCACCAGCTTGGTTATGTTAATCGCTTTGATGTTTGGGTTCCACATAGGTTAGGCGAAAAAAGCCTTCTTGACCGTATTTCCACATGCCATGCTCTACTGAAACATAATGAAAACGCTCCGTTTTTTTTTTTGTTTGTTTTTTTGACTGCGTTGGGTCTTCGTTGCTGTGTGCGGGCTTTTTCTCTAGTTGTGGTGAGCGGGGGCTACTCTTCATTGCAGTGGCTTCTCTTGTGGAGCACGGGCTCTAAGTTCAGGGCTTCAGTAGTTGTGGCTCGCGGGCTCTAGAGCACAGGCTCAGTAGTTGTGGTGCACCGAAAACGTTCCATTTTTAAAACAAATTGTGATGGGTGATGAAAAGTGGATACTGTACAATAATGTGGAAAGGAAGAAATCGTGGGGCAAACGAAATGAACCACCACCAAGCACCCCAAAGGCTGGTCTTCATCCAAAGAAGGTGATGTTGTGTATATGGTGGGGTTGGAAGGGAGTCCTCTACTATGAGCTCCTTCTGGAAAATCAAACAATTAATTCCAACAAGTACTGCTCCCAATTAGACCAACTGAAAGCAGCACTCCATGAAAAGCGTCTGGAGTTAGTCAACAGAAAACACATAATCTTCCATAAGGATAACACAAAACTGCATGTTTCTTTGATGACCAGGCAAAAACTGTTTCAGCTTGGCTGGGAAGTTCTGATTCATCCGCTGTGTTCACTAGACATTGCACCTTCAGAATGCCATTTATTTCGGTCTTTACAAAATTCTCTTAATGGAAAAAATTTCAATTCCCTGGAAGAATGTAAAAGGCATCTGGAATAGTTCTTTGCTCAAAAAGATAAAAAATTTTGGGAAGATGGAATTGTGAAGTTGCCTGAAAAATGGCAGAAGGTAGTGGAACAAAATGGTGAATACGTTGTTCAATAAAGTTCTTGGTGAAAATGAAAAATGTGTCTTTTATTTTTACTTTAAAACAGAAGGAACTTTTTGGCCAACCCAATAATTAGGTTGTTAAGGTGGAGCCTTCATAAATAGAAGTAGATGAGATGTCTACTTATAAGAAGAGATGTCTTATAAGAAGAGATGTCTCGCTGGGCCACATGAGGACACAACAAGAAGAAGGCCATCTGCAAACCAGGAGGAGAGCTCTCACCAGACACCAAATCTGCTACCACTTTGGTCTTGGACTTCCCAGTATCCAAAACTGAGAAATGAATGTTTAAGCCACCCAGTTTATGGTATTTTGTTATAGCGGCCTGAGCAGACTAAGACGCCAGCTATTTCAATTTTTTATCTTGAAGTATTTTTAAATCTTTCCTTTTCTTTCTGTAAATATTTACTGGATATCTAGTATGTGCTAGTTGCTGAGGCAACAAAAAAGACTTTTAGCCTTGTGGTGGAGGGGGGTGCGGTTTGGATGGTACAGCAAATAAATAGGCAAGTATGATAGTGTGGTAAGTACCACAGCAGGCAGAACACTGGAGGCAAGGAGTACAGGTGGGGGTCAACACAGCCTGGTGGTTTCTAGGAGGCAGTGTCAGATCTGAGCTACATTTTTAAGGATATACAGGAGGCAGCCAGGCAACTGAAGAGAATGATGGTAATGGTGGAATGTGTTCCAGGCAATGGGAACACCAGATGCTATTGTATTTTAAAATGCAATTCACTGGGTCCCCATGCCTCAACAGTGCCATGCAGGCAATTAACATGTTGTTTTTCACTGCAGGGTTCCTCCCATACTATGGAAGCTGCAGTCATTCTGCAGATGTATTCAACTCAGATATGCACAAGAATTAATATCCCGAGGGACAACCCTCAACCAATGGAAGAGAGGAGCACAAATGGTCAGAGAGGAGGTGACCCCTAAAACCTCAGTGGAGACAGCAGCCCTCCTGACACAACAGGAGAAACAATGTGAGCATCAAATTGAATACAATTCAAGTGTTCAAGTGCCTGGTATGTGCCAGGAAACCTAAAATGTGTTAAGTGTTGGACCAACAATGAACAAAACAATAGTGAATAAGACATAGTCTTTGTTCTCTTAGAATCAACAGTCTCATGGGAAGGTAGACCTTAATCAAAGAATTCCAACTATGATGAGGCTATACAAATGGGAAGAATGTACTACTGGTAGTGTAAAAAAAGAGAAGGGGGAGATAAAGAACAAGAAGGTATGCTAGCCAGTTAAAGATCAGGGAATAACAAAAATTCTACAAAATTTTTTTTTAATGAGCAAAGGATCTCAATAGACATTTCTTCAGAGAAGATATATAAATGGCCAATAAGAACATGAAAGATGTTTAACATCATTAGTCATTAGGGAAATGCCAATCAAAACCACGATGAGATAGGACTTTATACCCACTGGAATGGCAGTAACAAAAAAGACAGACAATAACAATTGTTTGCAAGGATGGGGAGAAATGGGAATCCTCATACACTGCTAGTAGGAATGTAAAATGGTACAGCTACTTTGGAATATGTTTTGACAGTTCCTCAAAATGTTAAGCAAAGAGTTACCGTAAGACCCAGCAATTCTGCTTCTAGGTATCTACCCAGAAGAATTAAAACATGTCCACACAAAGTGAACTGTATACTTTAAAAGGGTGAATTGTATGTGAATTATATCTCAATAAAGCTGTTACTTTAAAAAATGAAAGCTCACATGTGAAGCCTTATAACGTGAAGACCTCAGTTCAAGAACCTTCCAGGAATGGACCAAAGTTTAGTACAGGTATAACATTATCAGTGAGAATAGGAGCACCAAAAAATGAGACTGGTGAGGTAGGTGTCAAGAGGGGAGAGGATCATGGTGGGCCTTCTGAGTCTTGTTACATACCAGGGATTTTTCCAAAGGTTAGAAATCTTTCAAGCAAAACATTTCAGAATTAAAAATTTAAAGCACAATACCATTTATATTAGCACCCCAAACTATGAAATAGGTATAAATCTAACAAAATATGTATCTACAGGATATATATGAGGAAAACTATAAAACTTTGATGAAAGAGATCAATGAAGAACTAAATAGATGGAGAGATAGTCCACGTTCATGTATAGGAACACTCAGTATTGTCGGTGTTACTTCTTCCTAACTTGATCTATAGATTCAATGCAATCCCAAATCAAATCCCAACAAGTTATTTTATGAATACTGACATACTGATTCTAAAGTATATATGGAGAGGTAAAACACTCAGAATAGCTAGTGTAATAGTGAAGAATGAAGTTGAGGCCATGACCTAACTTCAAGACTTACTATAAATCTACAGTGATCAAGACAGTGTGGTATTGGCAAAAGAAGAGACAAGTAGATCAGTGGGACAGAAAAGAGTCTAGAAATAGACCCACATAAATATAGTCAACCGATCTTTGACAAAGGAACAAAGGCAGTATGGAGAAAAGATAGTCTTTTCAACAAATGGTGCTGGAACAACTGGACGTACACATGCAAATATACCACTCTGGTTCAGGACTTTCATGGTGAGAGGCAGGGAGTATATGGGAGCTCTGTATCTTCTGCTCAATTTTGCTGTGAACCGGAAACTGCTCTAGAAATATAAAGCCTTAGTAATAAAAGGAAAAGTCCATTAAAAAACAAAAATTAAAAAAAAAACAAACGCTTTCAAGATTTTTAAGCAGGGAAATTGATTAGGTAATTTTAAAACTTCCCTTTTCCAACATGTTTACCAGTCCACTCTGTTTATTCACTTGCTTTCACTGTCCAGAACATTAAAGTTCTAACTTTTCAAACATTTCAAAGTCAATAATTTACCTCATTGTGGAATGTCTGCAAACAAATGCTTGCAAACAACTGAGCGTAAGCATCAGTGGACACTGGTTTCACAGAAAGTGCCGGAAGGAATACAGCAATGTATTAATATATGAAGTCCCTAAGCTACCTATGCCTGGGTTCTTCATGCACAAACCCATCATCGGCTATGGCTGCATCCCAGCCTAGTGGCCCCACAGCTAAAGGATATATGAATGCAGGCCAGTAAGGTTGGTTAATGGAAGCAAATAGTCTGCTGTGGGAAAATACAGAGAAATAGATGGCTCTGAAATTAGTGAAAAATAGTAAAGTTGAAACAAGAATTTTAGTGCTAAATAGATTTTTTTAATGTTTTCTGTAATTAGTAGGAAACAACAGTAGACTTTTTTAGATTTTGAAAAATATTTATTTTAACAAATTCCCCATAAGATAATGTCTAGATTCTGAGACATTACTATTAATAGTAAGATTTATCTCAAAGAATAAATAAAAGCATTAATTACCTTAAATGCAAATACAAGTTAGATAACGTTTTCAAATACCAACTAAGTAATCGGGTTTTTTTCTTTATTGTGATAAAATATACATAAAATTTACCATTTTAGCCATTTTTAAATGTACAGGTCAGTAATATTAAGTACGATCACAATTTTGTGCAATCATCACCATTATCTATTTCTAGAACTCTTTTTTTAATTAGATAAATTAATAACAAACTTTCATACAAGGAAGGCATCAGATTGTTTCACTGTGGCATTTTATCAAACTTTTCAGTAAAAATAATACTAATCTTTTAATTAAAAATTTTAAAACTTTTATTAAAAAGAAAAAAAATGGAGCACTTGCCTACTTATTTTATCTGGCTCTCATAAACCTGATATTAAAACCAAACACATTACAGAGAACAAAATTGCAAACCAATATTCCTCATGTACATAGGTACAAAAATCCCTAACAAAGTAATGGCAAATCAAATCCAGCAAAATAGAAAAGTTTTATTACATCATGAGAAAGAAGAGGTGTTCATCCTAGGAATATAAGGTTAGTTTAACACTTAAAAATCAATCATTGTAGATTGCAATTAAAAAAGTTTTTGGTTAGCTTTTTAATTTATTGTTTTGCTGCATTGGTTCTTCATTGCTACACATGGGCTTTCTCTAGCTGTGGTGGGGAGGTGGGGGGCTACTTTTCGTTGCGGTGCGCCGGCTTCTCATTGCGGTGGCTTCTCTTGTTGCGGAGCACAGGCTCTAGGCGCGTGGGCTTCAGTAGTTGTGGCTCACAGGCTCAGTTGCTCCACAGCATGTGGGATCTTCCCAGACCAGAGATTGAACCCGTGCCCACTGCATTGGCAGGTGGATTCTTAATCGCTGAGCCACGAGGGAAGCCCTTTTTGTTAGCTTTAAAAAATTTATTTATTGGGCTTCCCTGGTGGCGCAGTGGTTGAGAGTCCGCCTGCCGATGCAGGCGACACGGGTTCGTGCCCCGGTCCGGGAAGATCCCACGTGCCGTGGAGCGGCTGGGCCCGTGAGCCATGGCCGCTGAGCCTGCGCATCCGGAGCCTGTGCTCCGCAACGGGAGAGGCCACAGCAGTGAGAGGCCCGCGTACCACAAAAAAAAAAAAAAAAAAAATTTATTGAAGTATAGTTGCTGTACAATATTATTTAAGTTACAGGTGTACAATATAGTGATTCACAAATTTTAAAGGTTAGGGACTTCCCTGGTGGTCCAGTGGTTAAGACTTCGCCTTCCACTGCAGGGGGTGTGGGTTTGATCCCTGGTCAGGGAGCTAAGATCCCACATGCCTTGTGGCCAAAAAACCAAAACATAAAACAGAAGCAATACTGTAACAAATTCAATAAAGACTTTAGAACTGGTCCACATCCCAAAAAAAAAATCTTTAGAAAAATTTTTTAAAAGTTATACTCTTTATAGTTATTGTAAAATATTGGCTATATTCCCCATGTTATACAATATATCCTTGTCGTGTATTTTATACCTAATAGTTTGTACCTTTTAATCCCCCAGCTTTATAGTTAATGAATCATTAGTGCTAAAAGGAAATAGTACATGTAATGGAGAGGCTTAAAAAATCAAAAGTTGCAGATTTTGTGAACAAGAGGTAGGAAAGATATGAATCCTCCCTAATCTCAAGCTTCAGGAAGGTAAATACGGCCAAAACCAATTCCAGGTTGTTTTTTTCCAAGTCCAAGAACTCAGACCAGCCTTTGGCTGGCAGGTCATACCCCGGGTGTGTGCAAGACTTTGCTAACAAGCAATCCAGACAGTTACCAACATCGAGTAGCTGAGATGGCACTGCTGGAAATCACTACTCTTGCTCTTGTGATTTGTGTCACTTGCCTGGTTTTGCTTTTTGTGTGGAAGAAAAGTCACAAAGGGGGAAGGCTTCCCCCTGGCCCAACTCCCCTTCCCATCATTGGGAATCTGATGCAACTAAACCTCAAGGATGTCCCTGCATCTCTCTCCAAGGTAAGGGTTTCATTAGAGGCTGGTCATCTCCAGGTAAGGGGGGGGGGGTCATCTTCAGGTTATCTTCATGTCTTCTTCAAGCGTTCTTAGTTTTACTCACCACTAAGACACCTGGGGTGTCTGTTTCTGTATTAGAAGACAGATATCTTTTTTTTTTTTTTCTGGATTGGATCACTTTAGAGCAGGTAGTGAGGTGTGTTAACCTGACCTGAGATATAGATTGAATTCTAGTGAATGGGAAAATTCTGAAGTCAGAACATACTTTGACTGAAAGGCTTCTAGTCCCCTCTGCGTGTAACACTTACCAAAAGGCAAGCCAAGCAAATGTAATAACTGTCCTTTTATATTACTATTACTATTTTATACTAATCTGTGGGATACTTTATGATCCTCCTTCTAAAGAGTGATCCCCACATCTTGCTCTGACACAGCCCAGCTCTGCTACGCTGACTGACGACATTCACTCCTTTGGAAATATTCTTTGGGAAAA
Source organism: Stenella coeruleoalba (assembly GCF_951394435.1). Taxonomy (NCBI): domain Eukaryota; kingdom Metazoa; phylum Chordata; class Mammalia; order Artiodactyla; family Delphinidae; genus Stenella; species Stenella coeruleoalba. The sequence goes on from NC_137162.1 coordinate 28,088,654, forward strand.
AGTATTATCTCAATGAGTTCATTGTGCAAGCATATATTCTCCAGAACAACCCTAATTACTGTCCTCTGATGGATGAATAAAGAAAATATGATGCGCACACACAGAGTATTATTATTTATCCTTAAAAAAGAAGGACATCCTGCCATTTACAACAACATGGTTGAACCTTGAGGATATTATCCTAAGTTATATAAGCCAGACACAGAAGGGCAAATACTATATGCACTCATAATGTGGACTCTAAAAGAGTCAAACTTGTAGGGAGCAGAATGGTGGTTGCCAGGGGCAGGGGAAGGGGGAAAATAGGGTGATGTTGCTCAGTTTTGCTGTAAAGAGGAAAGTCATGTTGCCATAGCTGGAAAGGACTAGAATCCAGTGCACAAGTTGGAGAATTGGGCCTTTTTTAGGAGCATGGAGAGTCATTTATATTAACAGAAAACTATGTACATGGGCACAGATTCAGGTAAACAAGTGGATGCTATGGTAGACGCATATGGACATTCTCTTCTGGTTATTTCTATTATCTCTGTGAAATAGAGAGCAAAGTCATCAGCTGAGGGTGAGGTTGGGAGAGGAGGACCTGGCATTGTGTGCCCCAAAATATAGAGACACAGTCATTCAAAGAGAACAAAGGAAGTAAGTTTCATTTTCCTGGGACAGAGAAAAGAGGTACAAAATGGCAAAATTCTCTACCATTTAAGTTAAAAAAAAAAAGGCAGAAAGAAAAAAATGGTGTCAAGTTTTGCTTCTTAGAAATAATTATCATAAATTAAAAATGGAGGATTATAATATACAAATGGATTTTTTAACAAATGGATTTTTTTTTTAATTTTTGGCTGCTCCACGCAGTTTGCAGGAGGATCTTAGTTCCTCAACCAGCACTCGAACCCGCGTCCTTGACAGTGAAAGCACGTAGTCCTAACCACTGGGCCGCCAGGGAATTCCCTAATGGATTTTTAAACATAATTTTATTTTTCAACAATTTAATTTAGAACTTGAACATGTTTCTGCACCATTGTACATCCTCATATAAGTAATTTCAAATGGCTGCTTTGAATTTAACTGCATGGTTGTAAAATACATTTGAAAACACCCCTAGCTGTCAGATGTTGTAGCACTCTATTTTTCCCCTTGGCACAATGCTATCATAAATATATAGATTTCATCCTTTTTAATACCTGTTTAGTGAGCTCTCCTTCTGGCCCTTATCCTGGCTGCTTCCTTCTCATCTTTAGTTTTACCTTAAGTGTTACCTCCTCATAGATTCCTCATCTATTTTATTGTTTTCCCATTATCATCCAACATAGTACATTCTTTATCGCTTTCATAGAATTATGCTCAGTTTCTATTGCAAATGTAGTTTGTTCGGCTATTTACTGCCTGTTACTTCCACTAGACTCTAAGTTCCATGAGGGTTCCTGGCACAGTGTCTGACACAGTATAGGTGCTTAGTAAATATTTGCTCAATTGTTGCATGTATAGATGAAGGAAAGAATGAATCCATGACTGTACCCCAGGTTAAATTCCTGAAAGGAAATTAATGGAGCAAAGTCTAAGCTACTTGTGAATCATTACTTAATTTCCACTGAAGCCTCCAATGGAGAGATTTCACAATAGCCCTTACAACCATTTGCATCTCTTTCCAGCTGGCCAAAGAGTATGGCCCCGTTTACACTCTGTACCTTGGATCCCAGATCACTGTGGTCTTACATGGATATGAGGCGGTGAAGGAAGCTCTAATTGATCAAGGTGATGAATTCCTTTACAGAGGACATATTCCAATTATTGACGATACCCAGAAAGGATATGGTATGTTTCAAAATAAAAGTTAATTCTCTTTAGCAAAAAAGTTTGATTAACCTAATGAGTGTCTGTTCTGCAACAAGCTACAAACTAGATGCTGCAATACTGCACTGCAATTTTGATACTAACTACCCAGAGTTAGTGCAGACTCCATAGGTTAAGGGTGTCATTCCCAAGAAGACTGCCCTCACTTCTGATGTCAGCCACAAGTTCAGGAGTCTCCAGGTTACCCACACTTCTGACCAACTGGCTAAAAATTCAGGGTTTCCGTGACCACCTCAGGTTCAGTAATTTGCTGGAATGACTCACAGAACTCATAAAGGTGCCATACTTACAATTACAGTTTTATTTATATGAAAGATACAAATGGAGAGACACATAGGGCAAGGTTTGTGAGGGCCCAAATGCAGAGCTGTATTCTCTTCCAAGGAAGCAGAATGCATTACCCATTTGATGCATTGATGTGTTCACCAACCAGAAATCTCACCAGAGCTTGGTGTCCAGATTTTTTAATTGGAACTTCATTACTTGGGCACGATTGATTGACTCATTGGCCACGTGATAGAACTCAGTCTCTAGCTCCTTCTATTCCTTGAAAGTCAGGAGGTCAGGCTGATATCACTTGGCTGAAAGCTCCAATTCTCTAAATACAGAGTTGGTCTTTCTGGCATGGAGCCCCACCTTGAAACTGTCTAGGGATCCACCATGAGTCACCTCATTATCATAAACTCAAGTGTGATCCCAGGGACTCAGCATGAATAACAAAGACACTTCTGAGTTAGAAGTGGGCATATCCAAGCGTTTAGAAACTCTCTCCCAGGAACCAGGGACAAAGACCAGACAAATTCTTTTATTATTCAACAGATGCTCTGATAACTCTATTGAGATAAACATCAAAAACAGACTCCAAGTTCCTTTTAAGGTAAATCTGCAAATATGATTGTGATAAAAATCAATCTGGGAACATTTTGAAAAAAACAGTTGTTACCTAGAGGTCTTAGGGTTTAGGGAGCTGGAGAAGCCACGCTTGGGGTTGCATTTCACAGGATACAAAGGCTGCAGTGGCATAGTGGCAGCAACAATAAACAGATGACTAGGTATAGAAATTACTGTGTTTTCAATGTCAGCCTGGTTTGGGGATGGGGGGGTTGGGGGGCGGTGGTGAGGGAGCTGGGGGGTGGTGGTGAGGGAGCTGGGAGAGGGTGGTAGGATCAGAGCGGTGACACAGGGAGCTACAATGGTCTTAGTCAAGCTCAACTTCTTCAGTGGGACAATAGGATCACAGATAATTATTTTATTATTATGTTTCAAAACTTAGATATATGTTACATATATTCCTTCATATGTATGAAGTATTACACACACAGAAACCTAGGACAACCCGAAAGTCTCCTCCAATCCACTTCAAATTGTAAAATTGCAAGCCCCAAAGAAATAGAAACCTAATTCTTTTCAAAGCATATTTATGAATAATTAATTAAATATTATGCAGTGTACTAAGTGATAAAAGAGAAGCAATTTTTGATCTCTCTTACATAAGATCAGGATGCATTTGCCCACCTAAGAAGCAACAAACCTTCCCTCTACTTCTTCCCTTTTTTCTAAACACGTTGATTACATTGTCTGTGTGTGAGCTTTAAAATCAACCTTTTTTTTTTCTTTTGGCTGCGTTGGGTCTTTGTTGTTGCACGTGGGCTTTCTCTAGTTGTGTTGAGCGGAGGCTACTTTTCGTTGCGGTGTGTGGAGGCTACTCTTCGTTGCACTGCGCGGGCTTCTCATTGTGGTGGCTTCTCTTGTTGGGGAACACGGGCTCTAGACGCGTGGGCTTCAGTAGTTGTGGCACATGGGCTCAGTAGTTGTGGCTCACGGGCTCTAGAGTGCAGCCTCAGTAGTTGTGGCACATGGGCTTAGTTGCTCCGTGGCATGTGGAATCTTCCCGGACCAGGGCTCGAACACGTGTCCCCTGTGTTGGCAGGCGGATTCTTAACCATTGCACCACCAGGGAAGCCCCTAAAATTAACTTTTAATTGGAGCGGGAAGCTTCTGGGTTGGATTGGGCTCAAGAGGGAAAAAAATATTGCTCAAAAAATTGCTGTTTTCACAACTCTGAGAAAATTGGTTTTCAAACTTCCTATAAAATCCTTGTTACTGCTCCTTACTTGCCTGTAATGGGAACTCAGCTCTTCCTTTCCTAAAACTATCCTGGAAAATAACAAAGAACCATTCATTGATATTTTAGTTTTCCTTCTGCATTAGTTTCCTGGGGCTGTCATAATAAAGTACCAAAAACTGTGTACAAACCTTAGGGCAACAGAACTTTATTGTCTCACAGTTTTGGAGTCCAGAAGTCTTAGATCAAGATGTCAGTGAGGTTGGTTACTTCTGAGAGCTGTAAGGGAGAATCTGTTTCATGTTTCTCTCCTAGCTTCCGGTGCTTTGCTGGCAGTCTTTGTTGTTCCTTGGCTTGTAGATGTATGACCCCAATCTCTGATTCATGTTCACATGGCATTCTCTGTGTATATGTTTCTGTGTCCAAATTTCCCCTTTTGGACATACAGTCATATTGGATTGGGCCCACCCTAATGATCTCATTTTAACTTGATTACCTCTGCAAAGACCCCATTTCCAAATAAGGTCATATTCACAGATACTGGGGGCCAGCGCATCAACATATTTTGAGGGGAAACAAACCCATAACACCTTCGAAAATGAAATGTCTGCTAAAATACTAGATAGCTTTCTTATCTAGTGATCTTTGAACACTATAATACAGTGCTGAGGATTTGTGTCTAATCAAGTTGTTGAAACATTTTCTGTTAACTGTCAACTCAATATTTTGTCTAGTGTCTTAATCTTTAAACATTTATCTCATTGACAGATTGCAACAGCTCAAGGCCTTACTTTATCTTTTTCTTTTTTTCTGAAAAAGTTTTATTGTGCACAGAGGGTAAGGGCTCAGTCCTTCTTGGCTGCCGCCTTCCTCATGGCGGCCAGGGCATTGCTCAGCTCTTCTCTCTTCCTCTTGGTATGGATGTGTGTCCCCACCCTTTTCTTGACGAACTTGAGGGCCCGCTTGGCCTTGGAGACCTTGAGCAGCTCCATGGCCCGCCGCTCATAAGGGATGAAGCAGCACACGTCCCCGATCACGTCCTACACGAACTTGGTGTGCTTGGTGAGGCGCCAGCGGCGGCGTCTGTGCCTCGGCTTCCTCACGTCCTTGGTCACCTTGTGGCCCTTGTTGAGGCCCAAGGCCATGGGTAGCGCAGAGCCATGGCTGCTGCTCTGCAATGGCAGCCGCGGCGGAAGGGCCTCCGACGCGCGGAACTCTGGGATTTCTACCAACACGGGGTGGCAAGTGCCAGAGAGGCCCCCTTACTTTAACGTATTCATTCAATCCACACACCAGTTTTAGATGCCATTGTTCAGTCGCTAGAATGCAAAAATTAAAATAACTTAGTGCTCTTAAAGGCATGGATAAACAGCCATTCATTCTTTACCTGGAGGAGTGCAATGCTGTAACATTTTTGGAAAGTACTATATCTATGGACATATAAACTGTAGAGACCTACTGAGGAAATCTAGTTTACATAAATAGAAACAACCAACTATGTAATTATTCACCCATGCACATACTTGCCCCAGTGCAATGGGAGTGGAGAGGGCATTGCTTCCTTGGAACAGTCCACACCTGCAGGGATGCAGGTGTGGTAAAGAGAAAGAAGTATATTTTTTAAAAAGATATTTACATAATGGGTATAGATTCTGAACAAAGTGAGAAAAATAGGAGAGTATCATCGCTATCTCTTGTGTAACAAACCACCCCAGACTCAGGGATGTAAAACAACAACCCCCCAGCCCCCACTTTTTTTTAATGCTCATGGATTCTGTGATCAGGAATTTGAACACGGCATAGTGGAAGGGGTTTTCTCTGATCCACAAGGCCTGGGACCTTAGCAGACATCCAATTTTTTTTTTTTTCCAAATAAAGCAGTTAAGGGTGATTCAAATAGCTGAGGGCTGAAATCATCTGGAGGCTTCTTCATTTACAAGTCTGGCTTCTGGGCAAGGATGACCCAAAGGCTGAGCTCAGCTGGGCCTGTCAACAGAGCATCTCCAAGTGGCCCGCCCATGTGGCTTGGGCTTCTCGCTGGTGTCTGGAGTCCAGGAGGGGGCATCCTGAGGGGGAGCATCTGGAGAGTGAGCATTCCAAGCTGCAAAGCTTCTTCAGACCAAATCTTAGAACATAGAACCATTCTATTCATTGCAAGTAATTCCCAAAAGCCAACCCAAATCCAAATGGACAGGAATTAAGCTTCCATTCTTGATGGAGAAGTGGTGGTGGTCACACTACGGAAGAGAATGAGGGATGGGAGATGTTGTGGTTCACTCTGGAAAACACAATCTGCCCACAACAAGCAGGTAGAAGAGGAAAGTGTCACCTCTGCACTGATAAGGGAAAACTTGAAGAACAGAAGTTTAAGTGGGAGCCAAGTGGTTCTGCAGTGGAAGATAGGATTACAGAGCCTTCTGCATTGAGTCACAGGCAGCCCTGGACCAACGCTGAACTCCCCGTGTAGAAAAGAAGAGACTGACTACTGTATGTGAGATTCATGTGCGTATATGTGTACATTCCCAGATTTGGACTTGCAAAAGCATTTCAATTTTGGAATAGGGCAATAGAAAATGTCAGATTTTCCTCTGAAATAGATATTATCAAGAGCCTTGACCTTAAACTTTTAACTGACAGCATCAGTGAATCAAAGCAGCCTTCACAAAGCTCATTTATTGTAATCAGAACCTAGAAAATATATCGGCACTCTCTCCTGCCATCACATTTTCCTGGCATATACTCCAACACTGGAAGAATTCAACCATCTTCTCTGTGCGTGTGTCCAGAAGGTAAACACTGCTAGAGAAATTCTCTTAGTAATTACACTGGCTTCCCTTTAAATTAATACTTTAAACCTCAATTAGACTCTTAATACAACACGTTCCTCTGATTGGCTCCCTTTTCCACTCTCAGAGACTCCTCATTCCTCCTATTAACACCCCCATTATACATTTCCTCTCTCAGAAGCACTGTATCATAACTCATTGTAACAACAGAAGTATCAGAAATGAACTCTCCAATTTCTTAACATTTTATCTATGGGTCTATCTGCCCCTGCACCCACATTCTCCTTTTTTTTTTTTCTCCTGTTACAATTGAAAAAGTGTCCCTTTCTTGACAGGGGAAATTTTCACATGTGCCCTAGATCCTATTGCATCTCACCTTCCCAAGGATTTTACTTCTTTGGTGATGCCTTCTCCATCCCTGATTACCCATCTCTCTCCGCTTGTCTTGAAAGCCACTCGTCTCTCTTCCCTACTGGCCCTGGTTCCCAGTGCTACAGTTACTGCAAGCTGAAATTCCCACACTCTTTCAACAGCTGGCTCTGACTGGGATCAACCAAAGAGAGGCACTGGCAAGAGATTGGGGAGTGGAAGGAGAGCCAGAGGGCCCCCCTCTCTCTGTGCCTCAGATAGCATCTCTTCCAAGAGCTGCATGTCCCCCCATAACTCCAGGGCCACTTTGGTTCCTGGCCAGGTAACCCCAGCCACTGAGCTCCTTTGTCCCTTCCATGGGGAGATGGTAGCAGTTTTCTGCTGTTGATAATTACCAGTTGTCTCGCTGTCCCTGGTTTGGCCTCTCAGTGTTTCCATCGCCTTAAAACCAATTCCCTGGATTAATTTTCCTCTGTTTTAAATATTAAGGGAGGCTTCTCTTTTCCTGGTTGGACTGTGACTGATAAATTCACTCTCCAGTGAATCATTCCCAGGAGCATGTGAATATTCCACAGCACTCTCCTCACAACTCCCTTCGGTTACTGTTCCTGGTTTCTTGCCCCTTAACAACCAAACTTCTCTAAAGAGACATCCATAATGATGGAGTAATTCCCCTCTAGAAACCTATCTTGAGAGATAATACAAGATGTGGGAAAAATTATAAGCAAGAATGTTCACGGTAGTAATATTTTTAGAATCTGGCATACAGCCGGTGTCAACCAAACAAAAAATGCAGTGTGAGAGCTGTGAGTTCACTTTCATTTGGGGACTTACTGAGGACTATAGCCCAGGAGACAGCGTCTCAGATAGCTCTGAGAAACTGCTCCGAAGAGATGGGGGGGAGGTCCGTATATGTATGATTTGGTGAAGGGGGTATGTGCAATCAAGCCCCCATCTCGGTAGAAGGCTGCTGCTAGTCACGAGGAACAGATGTCTCCCTAAATGATTTTATTGCTTTTCTAAGTATGAGGAAATGCAAGAAATAGAGCTCCTAAAGTTTTCTCCTGAAAATATCTAACTATCTGAAGGCCTGTTCTGTCAGTTTCCCCAGAGCACAAAGTGCCTCATTCCTGATCTCCCCACTGAATTCTTTCAGGGTCTGTTGAAGGTCAGTGACTGCAGTGGCCATTGACCTAATCCTTGTAGAGCTGGACGGCAAGTGACATGCTTTAGTTGGCACAGGATAGCAATGAAAATTTATTGGATAAATGGAAGAATAAATGAAGAGCAAAAAAAGGCAACATTTAAAAGTCTAATTAAGGATTAAATAAAAATTTTACCAAACTTGTCATTGCTTTTTGATTTAAAGGTGATACAAAAACAGTTAAAAATTTAAAGAGATTAAAATATTCCTAAAATCCAATAATAATAATAATGTTATTATTATGTTATAATAATAATTGGAGTATTATTGAATTATTATTATAATAGCTATAATTATATAATATTAGCTAATATTTATTAAATACTTCTTATGTGCCAGATGCTGTGCTGGGGGTTTCTCATGTATTACCATATTCAGTTAACACAGTGGCCCCATGAGGAAAATATTTTTTATTTCCATTCAACAGGTGAAAAGCTGAGGCAACAGAAGTTAAATAACTCACCCAAATTAGAAAGTTTTGGAGTAGAGATTTGAGTTCAATTTGCCTAACTCTAGAACCCAGAACCACTAACCATAGTCTCAATACACTAACCTATTCTTAAATTTTTTTGTTTTTTAATTTTTTAATTGAAGTATAGTTGATGTAACATATTTATTTTTATGTACCATCTCCCAGATGTTGTTCATATGCACACATATTTTACATAGTTGTAATTATAGTATAGACATATTTGTATACTGATTTTTTCTTTTAAATATTAACATTTCTGCTATTTTTACGTAGTTTTCATAATCATCATTTTAACAATTGCTTACTTTTCCTAATATTGATTTACTATCATTGTATAATTATGCAAAAAATTACCCTATCATTAGCATTTAGATTGTTTACAAATTTCTTAAATCAGTATAGATGACATTGCAGTGTACACCTTTTTAACTTCTGCTGAATTATTTCTTTGTGTAAATTCTTAGGAAAGCAATTAATGGATCAAAGACAATTTTAATAGTTTTTGCTATAAATATTGCTTTAATTTCCATAACAGGTCGTGATATGCAAAGAGGCTAAACAATGCACCAAATTTGCCACAAGCTTGATTGCTTTAGGTACAAAATTTCTTTTTAATGCTTGCTAATTTGGTAGATGTGAAATGAATATTTAAATTATTGTGTATTGAACATCTTCTGTGTGCAAGGTAAGAGATCATCGTGTGTCACAGAAAATATTTGGAGAGATGCGCCAGTCACTTAACTAAGTAAAATCTAGTATAGGAAGTAACACAAGTAAACAAATTGCTGTAATACAAGGTAGAAAAGATAAATTGTATTAAAGCATCACGCAAGCCAATTCAGTTAAAGGAAGGCAAGATTATCTCCAGTAGAGGATAGGGAAGACTTCAAAGAGAAGGTTTTCAAGATGGCTCTTAAAGGAAAGCTAGAAACTCAACAAAGCACATAGGGCGGGAGCAGACTTGTCAGCAAAAGGGAGAGAATGAACAAAATAAGGGTGCAAAACAATGTAGTTGCATTTAGTGAACAGCTGTGATTGGTCTATAAGCTCAGAGTTAGAGCCAAGGGAGAGAATGATGGAAATGTTTGAGGTTTTAAAGGTGTCAGAATGAGACTGAGGTGGGGAGGTGGGGGTGGGGTAGAGGGACCCATTGAATGATTTTTAGCACCAGCCTCATTGTCCCTGTATTTGATCTTGAGTAACCTGGAAACTGTAGATTTAGAGGAGTGAAAAGGGAAACTGGTTTGAAGATGATTAGAACTTTTAAAATCTGTAAAAGTATTAGAACCTGAAGTGTGGTAGCGTAGTATGAATTGACAAGAAGGGACAGATGAGAAAGACATTTTGGAGGTGGAATCGACAGGACTTACCAAGTGCAGATGTATAGGGTGAAGGGCAAGAGGGATGTGAAGATGCCCTGAGGTTTGGATTTGGGGCACTAGGAAACTGGTGGTGCATTAAGGAAATTCAGGACACGTAACTGGTTTTGTACAGAGGAAGGAATGAAAAAACACTGGTGTGAACATACTGAGTTCCTTTGCTCCTGAGTTTCTCCTTGTTCAGATTAGCTAACATTAGCTGTAGTAATTTCAGAGGCAAATGGAAACATATATTCCCTATTGCTCTGCTTTCCAGTTGCTTATCCTCTAATAGAGAAAATCACAGGTAGAATTAAACCACAAGTTAGAGGGATATTAAGTGTAAAACAGACACTCAGGAAAGAGGTTTGTGAGAACACATGCCAGTCTTTACTACTTTTAACAAAACCAGACAGAGGGCCCTTCCCACACTTGGGAATGTTCTCTACCTGCCAATGATCCGCCTCCTGACTCCATCACCCCTGCCCTCTGTTGACCAGAGCTTGGGTTTTATTTTCTTTGTGACAAATATTTCACCCAAACCAAAGAATATGTTGTGCTCTTCAAAGGCCAGTTGCTAAATCCCTGAAAAGGGGCACTGGCAACAGTGCAGGGTGGACACAGGGGATAAGCTTCAGGGAAAGTCGGACTCCATGATGCAAAATTCTTTCCTGCTCTTTGCTTCTTTTCCTAGGAATCTTTTTCAGTAATGGAAACAGGTGGAAACAAATGCGACGCTTCTCCCTCATGACCCTGAGGAACTTTGGGATGGGGAAGAGGGGCCTCGAGGAGAGGGTCCAGGAGGAGGCCCAGTTTCTGGTGGAGGAGCTCAGGAAAACAGAGGGTGCGTTCCATTGACCATCCTTTGGGGCAAGGGGCTTCTACACACAGAGCTTCCCACCAAAGCTCCTCCTTTGGGAGGCACGCAATAGTCCACAATCTGCTCTATGAGTCAGGGCGTTGACTAGGAAAAAGGCAGCAGGAAGAAAATGACCCAAAACTGTTACTTAGGACTCACGAATCCTTTTGTTTGGATTCATCTCCCAACTTCGGCACTTACTGGATGTGTAAATTTGGACAAGTTACTTAACTTTTCTAAAACGCAGTTTCCTCATGTGAAAAATGGGGCTAAAAATCAAACCTCAGAATGAGGGTTAAATAATAAAGTTTGCAAAACATTTACACAGTATCCAGCATGTATAATACTCCATATTACTTGTTGCTCTTATGGCTATTACAGTATTGCAAAACGTTACAGTTTGCAAAACATTTACACAGTATCCAGCATGTATAATACTCCATAATATTACCTGTTGCTCTTATGACTATTACAGTATTCATTGAGTAACATAATAATTAGTAGTAGTAGCGTAGTATAATACTATAGAGCATGTACTACTAGTAGAAGATCCCTACATCCTAATTTGAAGAAGTTTAGAGAAAATAAAATATAGGTATCAATCTGAGCAAGAGGGAGGCCCTGTTCTTGAAGCCCTAATGCAAGCTGATGAAAATTCTAAATGTTAGAATTTTTTTTTTCTCACATCAGCTCAGCCCTTGGACCCTGTCTTCATCCTCTCCTGTGCTTCCTGCAACGTGATCTGCTCCGTCCTCTTCAATGAGCGTTTCCACTACAACAATAAGACGTTACTCTCCCTGTTGAGTGTGTTAAATAAAAATTTTAATCGAATAAGCTCTCCCTGGAACCAGGTAAAGCCAAGTCTGCATCTGCCCTTGCAGTTGATCTCATGGGGGCACTGGGAGCCCATAGGCAGGGTAAAGGGCTGTGAGCTCCCCACCCTGCCCCATGAGCACGTGCCAACACAAGCACTGTCACCTTCCCACAACGTGTGTCTTGTCGAGTGGATGAGTGCAGTGTCGCTTACCCCAGCACCTATGGAAGGCTGCCCTCTGCTTGCTTCTGTGAGTTGACTCCCACAAAAGAAGACATCACGTTCCCCGTTGCCTATGTTTCTTTTAAGGCCCCTACGCACATTCTCCCCTTCTCGACTCTGAGGTTGGCCAAGGGTGATTGAGCAAGGAGATGGGAAGGGGCTGCTCTCTCATGTACGTGATGGTCACCTTCCCTTCTTTTCTGCTCAGAAGCTTGAGGAAGGGATTCTCCCTAGCCAGACCCCACAGAGGGTTAGGTGCTCCACTTAGAAACACTGGTCTCTCTTCACAAACTGAGTTGCTGATGTATTTTTTTCCTCATTTTAGATTTACAATCTATGGCCAAAACTCATAAAGCATCTCCCTGGAGAGCACAAAGCATTCTCAAAAAGGCTTAATGATGTTAAATATTTTATTCTGGAAAAAGTGAAGGAGCATCAGAAGTCCCTGGATCATAATAACCCTCGAGACTACATTGACTGTTTCCTCAGCAAGATGGAGCAGGTACTGTATGTGACATCTTTCCCTGGTATTATATTTTATCAGTCCATGGAAATGCAGGAAAGCATAATCACACCATGTAGGTAATTCTTTTTTTTCTTTATTTGGTTGTGCTGCGTCTCAGTGGCGGCAGGCAGGCTCCTTAGTTGTGGCATGTGAACTCTTAGTTGCATCATGCATGTGGGATCTAGTTCCCTGACGAGGGATCTAACCCAGGCCCCCTGCATTGGAAGTGTGGAGTCTTAACCACTGCGCCACCAGGGAAGTCCCCATTTTGGTAATTCTTAATATTTTGATATCTTATGGCAATGGGGTACACTATTAACAATAACAGAAATTTAAAAATAGTCCAAAGCCCTCTTTTTCCTTTGTATTTTTATTTACTTCCTACACTTGGATACTAGCATTTAATGAAGTGTTCTCGATACATATTTACAATGAGCTACATATATATATATATATATATATATATATATATATATATATATATATAAAAACATGCATATATATATGCATGTTTCTGAGCATATATTTATCTTGGGGTGGCTAAACACACATGCATCTTCTCTACACATTATTTACACATACATAGTCAGCCATTTTTGCCACAGTGCTTCCCAGGTAGCATGTCATAGACCAATACATTATAAAAACTGGATTGTGTTTTCCCATAGAACAATCTTGTTATTTGAAACTGGTGATGGATAAAGGGTTCTAAGACAAATACATTATACGTTAACCATGGATGGTATTAAACATATTGAATAGCAAGTATCACACAGCCACCAACCCTTAGAACATCACTGACATAAAATACCAGCATGAGTGTCCAAGAGAACATCAGTAGAAAAACAGTCAAGACTGTGACAAACAATAGATTGTAAAAAAAGATATTTAAATGTATATACACATATAACAGCTTAAAACCTGAAAATAATTCTTTCAACCCTATAAAATTAACCTCATTTATGCCAAATTTCCCCAGATATATATAAACAAAAGAAAAACCACTCAAGTATATCATAAATGTGCAAGTTATAGCAAACAATTAATAATAACTTGTTTAGTCTTCTTAATCTCTAGGAGGGCTGATTTGGAAAGCTTGATTTCCTTAGAAAACATGTTGAAGGAAGGCATGTTGATGCCCTGTTTTCTTCTTAGAAATTTCCCTGGGGTCAGTAGAGTCATTCAAGCTCATTCCACTTATCAACAGTGTACATCGAAATAGCCTCTTCATTCTGATGGAAAAGTTTGTTGTTGGCTCTCAGAGGACTAGATGTTTGTCTGGAAAAGAGAGAAAAAAATAGCCAGGTTTTTAATTCAATCATTTAAAGATTTTATTTAGCACCAACTCTGTATCAGTCATGGTGCTTGGTAAATGGAATAAAATGATGAATCAGATACTACCCTGTAATTTTCTTTCATAGCACTTATCATAGTTTAACAAAATATTTATTTAATTTACCTCTATATTCTCCACTACACTGTATACTCCAAAGGGCTGGAGTATTGTCGATTTTTCACGCTTTGTATCATCAGCAACTAGCATAATGCCTAAAATATTGTAGATGCACATAAATATTTATTGAAATAATTATTGAATTAATTAATTAACAAAGATACAGTCCTTGACTTAATGGAGCTTACAGTCTAGTGCAAAGATCATCAAAACAAACAGTAACAATGAAGTGCTAATAGGGGAAGTACAAGATTGTTATGGGAGAATGTGGCAGGAACGCTAATGCTAGTCTAATTCGAGTCAGGAAGGGACTTCTAAACCAAGGCCCAGTGGATACATCCCTGCTCACATAGGTGAACAATTGAGCTGAGAGCTGAAAGGTGAGTAGGGATTATCTACATAAAAGTAGCAAAGAAAAATATACCAAGCAGAGGAACAAGATGTGCAAAGGCCCTGAGGCAGAGGGAAGCTTGGGGATATGAGGGGGTAGAGAGAAAGTCAGTGTGGCTGGAAGGGAGGGAGCAGGGGAGAGTGGTAGGAGAGAAGCTGAAACAGCAAGAGGTCAGCAGGCAGACCATTCATGCAGGGCCTGGCAGGACACATTAATTAGTTTAGCTTTTATCCTAATATCAGTGAAAATCATTTGCAGGGTCTAAGCACTGTGTAAAGGATGACCATATTTGTGATGTGGAGAACAGATTGTAGGGGTCAACAGTGGATGCAAGGAGAACAGCTAGGAGTTGTTTCAGGGTAAATTTTCTGGTGGCAGAGCCTAAAATAGGGATTTGTGTGGAAGTGATTTATTAAGGGAGTGCTATCAGGAGAAACTTCTATGTATGTGAATGAGAGAAACAGGATAAGGAAGGGGAAAAATTAAAAATAGATGTGGTTTCAGGTGAAGCCTAGTCTCTACCTGATCCTACAGGGGGCTCTAGAGTATAAATTGCACTGCAGAGTTTGTCCTTCCCTGGGGCAACGGAGCTGGGCTTTTGTACTCTTGCACCTATCAGTCATTGGTCACAGGCAGCCCCATGAGGGTGGTCTGGGAGACTGATTCCCTCCCAGGCTTCTCTTGTCATTGTGGCTCCAGTGTCCAAGGGACTCCAGAGAAAGTTGCAGGTGTGAGCCAAAGCAGCTGTGAGGTAGGTTATCAGAACCAGTAAAAGGGATCTGAGCAGGGCACCAATAGCATTTTCTGTACGAGATGATTGCACTGGCCCAAGGCAAAGAAGATGGCCAAGGGTACTGGTGGTGGAAATGAAGAGACGTGGATAGATTTGAGATACTTTTAGGAGGTAAAATTAACAGTCTTGGTGGTGAGTTGGGAAATGCAAGAGATGAGGAGCTGTGTTCCTGGCTTGCCTAACTGGATGGAAGCTGGGGCCATTCACCAATACAGGAAACACTGGAAAGGGACCACGGACAGTTGTTAACATACATACCAAAGCCTTGAGATCCTCTGAAAGAGTAGAGGAAGGAACAAAAGAAAGTTGATACGCCAACGTCTGGATTTCAACCATTCCTTCCTCTCCTGCCCTCCACATCTATTTTTCCTTTAAGATAACTATCAATAGAAAATGGGTAGAAACTTCTGAAGCATTTCTGCTTTCCTGTAAGTTTTGTTGCATTATGTTTTAATCTCTAAACCTTACTACATAACAGATTTGGGTGTGTTAAGAATTAAACAAAATGGTGGAGTTCATTCTACTTAGCTAAATTACAGAGTTAGAACATAAATAGAAGATATATTGATATTTCCATTTTCTCCCTCACTCTCTTCCCAAGCAAAGATTTTTAAAAACCTACTGGAACTTTCTGTTGTGAGGGAGTTATTTAAAATGCTCAGTATTCCAGATCAAGGCAGTAAGAACTATAGGTAGGAAGTGACAACATGCCTAAAAACTTGGACATCCATATGCAGAAATCATCCCATTTTGAAATGAACAGGAGAGACATGGTATAAAGAAACTGAGTTAAGAAAAATTTGATTCAGAGCTTTAAAAGTAAAGCTAATAGTTAAAAGGAGTGCTCTAATACTTTTCTTAAATTTAAAAACAGTGGTTTAAAAGCCCACCAAAAGTTAATCAGCAATGAAAATAATTTAATTATAGTGAAAAATAGAGATTTTATTAGCTTAACTAGTTTATATATATTAAACAATAATTTATTCAACAAATTCTTAGTCTGGCTATTATGCCAAGGGTTGGGGATACATCAACGAAGAAGATTTAATCCTATTATTTTTAGTATAGTAATTGTAAAATAGAAAGCTCAGAGATTGGTTCAAGATGGCAGAGTGGAAGGACATGCACTCACTCCCTCTTGCGAGAGCACTGGAATCACAACTAACTGCTAACAGTCATCGACAGGAAGACACTGGAACTCACCAAAAAAGATACCCCACATCCAAAGACAAAGGAGAAGCCACAATGAGACAGTAGGAGGGGCTCAAGCACAATAAAATCAAAGCCCATAACCACTGGGTGGGTGACTCACAAACTGGAGAACAATTATACCACAGAAGTCCACCCACTGGGACTTCCCTGGTGGCACAGTGGTTAAGAATCTGCCTGCCAATGCAGGGATTACGGGTTCGATCCCTGGTCCGGGAAGATTGCACATGCTGCAGAGCAACTAAGCCCATGCACCACAACTGCTGAGCCCATGTGCTGCAACTACTGAAACCCATGTGTCTAGAGCCCATGCTCTGCAACAAGAGAAGCCACCGCAATGAGAAGCCCACACACCACAACGAAGAGTAGTCCCCACTCACTGCAACTAGAGAAAGCCCGTGCAACAACGAAGACCCAACACAGCCAAAACTAAATAAATTAAAAAACAAAAAACAAATTCTTTAAAAAAAATTGGAAAAAAAAGAAGTCCACCCACTGGAGTGAAGGTTCTGAGCCCCAAGTCAGGCTTCCCAACCTGGGGGTCCGGCGACAGGAGGAGGAATTCGCAGAGAATCAGACTTTGAAGGCTAGCAGGACTTGACTGAAGGACTTCAACAGGACTGGGGGAAACAGAGACTCCACTCTTGGAGGGCACACACAAAGTAGTGTGCACATCGGGACGCAGGGGGAAAGAGCGGTGACCCATAGAAGACTGAACCAGACCTACCTGCTAGTGTTGGAGGGTCTCCTGCAGAGGTCAGGGTGTGTGTGGCTGCGTCTCACCGTGAGGGCAAGGACACTGGCAGCAGAAGTTCTGGGGAGTACTCCTTGTCATGAGCCATCCAGGAGTCCACCAACAGCCCCACCAAAGAGCTTGTAGCCTCCAGTGCTGGGTCACCTCAGGCCAAACAACCAACAGGGAGGTTGATCAGCAGATAGCGGATTGAAGTTTTACTGAGCTTCTTCCCACCAGAGCAACACCCAGTTCTACTCACCACCAGTCCCTCCCATTAGGTAGTATGCACAAGCCTCTTAGATAGCCTTATCCACCAGAGGGTAGACAGCAGAAGCAAGAAGAGCTACAATCCTGCAGCCTGTGGAATGAAAACCACATTCACAGAAAGACAGACAAAATGAAAAGGCAGAGGACCATGTACCAGATGCAGGAATAAGATAAAGCCCCAGAAAAACAACTAAGTGAAGTGGAGATAGGCAGCCTTCCAGAAAAAGAATTCAGAATAATGATGGTGAAGATGATCCAGGACCTCGGAAAAAGAATGGAGGCAAAGACTGAGAAGATGCAAGAAATGTTTAACAAAGACCTAGAAGAATTAAAGAACACACACCTAGAAGAATTAAAGAACAAACAAACAGAGATGAACGATACAATAACTGAAATGAAAAATACACTAGAAGGAATCAATAGCAGAATAACTGAGGCAGAAGAACGGATAAGTGACCTGGAAGACAGAATGGTGGAATTCACTGCTGTGGAACAAAATAAAGAAAAAAGAATGAAATAAATGAAGACAGCCTAAGACCTCTGGGACAACATTAAATGCAACAACATTCGCATTATAGGGGTCCCAGAAGGAGAAGAGAGAGGGAAAGGACCTGAGAAAATATTTGAAGAGATTATAGTTGAAAACTTCGCTAATGTAGGAAAGGAAATAGCCTCCCAAGTTCAGGAAGCACAGAGAGTCCCAGGCAGGATAAACCCAAGGAGAAACACGCTGAGACACATAGTAATCAAACTGACAAAAATTAAAGACAAAGAAAAATTATTAAAAGCAACAAGGGTAAAACGACAAATAACATACAAGGGAACTCCCATAAGGTTAACAGTTGATTTCTCAGCAGAAACTCTACCAGCCAGAAGGGAGTGGCATGGTATATTTCAAGTGGTGAAAGGGAAGAACCTACAACCAAGATTACTCTACCCACAAGAATCTCATTCAGATTCGACGAAGAAATCAAAAGCTTTACAGACAAGCAAAAGCTAAGAGAATTCAGCACCACCAAACCAGCTCTACAACAAATGCTAAAGGAACTTCTCTAAGTGGGAAACACAAGAGAAGAAAAGAACCTACAAAAAAAAACCCAAAACAATTAAGAAAACGGTAATAGGAACATACATATCGATAATTACCTTAATGAATGAATTAAATGCTGAATTAAATGTGAATGGATTAAATGCTCCAACCAAATGACACAGGCTCACTGAATGGATGCACAAACAAAACCCATATACGTGCTGTCTACAAGAGACCCACTTCAGACTTAGGGACACTTGCAGACGGAAAGTGAGGGGATGGAAAAAGATATTCCATACAAATGGAAACCAAAAGAAAGCTAGAGTAACAATACTCATATCAGATAAAATAGGCTTTAAAATAAAGAATGTTACAAGAGACAAGGAAGGACACTACATAATGATCAAGGGATCAACCCAGGAAGAAAATATAACAATTATAAATATATATGCACCCAACATAGGAGCACCTCATTACATAAGGCAAATGCTAACAACTATAAAAGAGGAAATCGACAGTAACATCATAATAGTGGGGAACTTTAACACCTCACTTATACCAATGGACAAATCATCCAGACAGAAAATTAATAAGGAAACACAGGCTTTAAATGACACATTAGACCAGATAGATTTAACTGATATTTATAGAACTTTCCACCCAAAAGTGGCAGAATACACCTACTTCTCAAGCGTACATGGAACATTCTCCAGGATAGATCATATCTTGGGTCACAAATCAAGCCTTGGAAAATTTGAGAAAATTGAAATCGGATCAAGCATCTTTTCTGACAACAATGCTATGAGATTGGAAATCAATTACAGGAAAAAAAACTGGAAAAAACACACATACATGGAGGCTAAACAGTGTGCTACTAAATAACCAAGAGATCACTAAAGAAATCAAAGAGGAAATCAAAACATACCTAGAGACAAATGACAACAAACCATGACAATCCAAAACCTATGGGATGCAGCAAAAGCAGTTCTAGAGCAATACAATCCTACCTCAAGAAGCAAGAAAAATCTCAAATAAACAATCTAACCTTACACCTAAAGGAACTACAGAGACAAGAACAAACAAAACCCAAAGTTAGTAGAAGGAAAGAAATCATAACAATCAGAGCAGAAATAAATGAAATAGAAACAAAGAAAACAATAGCAAAGATCAATAAAACTAAAAGCTGGTTGTCTGAGAAGATAAACAAAATTGATAAGCCCTTAGCTAGACTCATCAAGAAAAAGAGGGAGAGGACTCAAATCAATAACATTAGAAATGAAAAAGAAGTGACAATGGACACCACAGAAATACAAAGCATCATAAGAGACTACTACAAGCAACTCTATGCCAATAAAATGAGCAACCTGGAAGAAAGGGACGAGTTCTTAGAAAGGTATAACCTTCCAAGACTGAACTAGGAAGAAATAGAAAATATGAACAGACAAATCACAAGTAATGAAATTGAAACTGTGATTAAAAATCTTCCAACAAACAAAAGTGCAGGACCAGATGGCTTCACAGGTGAATTCTATCAAACATTTAGGGAAGAGCTAACACCCATCCTTCTCAAACTCTTCCAAAAAATTGCAGAGGAAGGAACACTCCCAAACTCATTCTATGAGATCCACATCACCCTGATACCAAACAAGACAAAGATACTCCAAAAAAAGAAAATTACAGGGCTTCCCTGGTGGCACAGTGGTTGAGAGTCCGCCTGCCGATGCAGGGGACACGGGTTCGTGCCCTGGTCCAGGAAGATCCCACATGCCGCAGAGTGGCTGGGCCCGTGAGCCATGGCCGCCGAGCCTGCGCATCCGGAGCCTGTGCTCTGCAGCGGGAGAGGCCACAGCAGTGAGAGGCCCGCGTGCCGCAAAAAAAAAAAAAAAGAAAAAAGAAAATTACAGACCAATATCGCTGATGAATATAGATGCAAAAATCCTCAACAAAATACTAGCAAACAGAATCCGGCAACACATTAAAAGGATCATACACCATGATCAAGTGGGATTCATCCCAGTGATGCAAGGATTCTTCAACGTACGCATATGAATCAATGTGATACACCATATTAACAAACTGAAGAATGAAAACCATATGATATCTCAATAGATGCAGAAAAGGCTTTTGACAAAATTCAACACCAATTTATGATAAAAACTCTCCAGAAAGTGGGCCTGGAGGGAACCTACCTCGACATAATAAAGGCCTCATACGACAAACCCACAGCAAACATCATTCTCAATGGTGAAAAACTGAAAGCATTTCCTCTAAGATCAGGAACGAGACAAGGATGTCCATTCCTGCCACTGTTATTCAACATAGTTTTGGAAGTCCTAGCCATGGCAATCAGAGAAGAAAAAGAAATAAAAGGAATCCAAATAGGAAAAGAAGAAGTAAAACTGTCACTGTTTGCAGACGACATGACACTATACATAGAGAATCCTGAAGATGCCACCAGAAAACTACTAGAGCTAATCAGTGAATCTGGTAAAGTTGCAGGATACAAAATTAATGCACAGAAATCTCTTGCATTCCTATACACTAACAACATCAGAAAGAGAAATTAAGGAAACACCTCCATTCATCACTGCAACAAAAAGAATACAATATCTAGGAACAAACCTACTAAGGAGGTAAAAGACCTGTACTCAGAAAACTATAAGACACTAATGAAAGAAATCAAAGATGACACAAACAGATGGAGAGATATACCGTGTTCTTGGATTGGAAGAATCAGTACTGTGAAAATGACTATACTACCCAAAGCAATCTAAAGATTCAATGCAATCCCTATCAAATTACCAATGGCACTTTTTACAGAACTAGAATTAAAAAGTCTTAAAATTTGTATGGAGACACAAAAACCCCGAATAGCCAAAGCAATCTCGAGGGGAAAAAAATGGAGCTGGAGGAATCAGACTCCCTGACTTCAGACTATACTACAAAGCTATAGTAATCAAGACAATATGGTACTGGCACAAAAACTGAAATATAGATCAATGCAACAGAATAGAAAGCCCAGAGATAAATCCCCACACCTATGGTCAACTAATCTATGACAAAGTAGGCAAGGATATACAATGGAGAAAAGACAGTCTCTTCAATAAGTGGTGCTGGGAAAACTGGACAGCTACATGTAAAAGAATGAAATTCAAAAAAAAAAATAAAGAATGAAATTCAAACACTCCCTAACACCATACCCAAAAATAAACTGAAAATGGATTAAAGATCTAAATGTAAGACCGGACACTATAAAACTCTTAGAGGAAAACATAGGAAGAACACTCTTTGACAAAAATCACAGCAAGATCTTTTTATGACCCACCTTCTAGAGTAATGGAAAGGAAAACAAAAATAAACAAATGGGACCTAATGAAACTTAAAAGCTTTTGCACAGCAAAGGAAACTATAAACAAGATGAAAAGCCAGCCCTCAGAATGGGAGAAGATATTTGCAAATGAATCAACAGACAAAGGATTAATCTCCAAAATATATAAGCAGCTCATGCAGCTCAATATTAGAAAAACAAACAACCCAATCAAAAAATGGGCAGAAGACCTAAATAGACATTTCTCCAAAGAAGACATACAGATGGCCAAGAAGCACATGAAAACCTGTTCAGCATCACTAATTATTAGAGAAATGCAAATCAAAACTACAATGAGGTATCTCTCCTCACACCAGTTAGAATGGGCATCATGAGAAAATCTACAAACAACGAACGCTGGAGAGGGTGTGGAGAAAAGGGAACCCTCTTGCACTGTTGGTGGGAATATAAATTGATAGAGCCACTGTGGAGAACAGTATGGAGGTTCCTTAAAAAACTGAAAGTAAAATTACCATATGACCCAGCAATCCCATTCCTGGCCATATACCCAGAGGAAACCATAATTCAAAAAGACACATGCACCCCAATGTTCATTGTAGCAATATTTACAATAGCCAATCATGGAAGCAACCTAAATCCCCATCGACTGACGAATGGATAAAGAAGATGTGGTACATATATACAATGGAATATTACTCAGCCATAAAAAGGAATGAAATTGGGTCATTTGTAGAGACGTGAATTGATCTAGAGACTGTCATACAGAGTGAAGTAAGTCAGAAAGGGAAAAACAAATATCGTATATTAATGTGTATATGTGGAATCTAGAAGAATGGTACAGATGAGCTGGTTTGCAAGGCAGAATTAGAGACACAGATGTAGAGAACAAATGTATGGACACCAAGGGAGGAAAGTCGGGGGAGTGGGGGTGGGGTGTGATGAATTGGGAGATGGGGATTGACATATATACACTAATATGTATAAAATGGATGACTAATAAGAACCTGCTGTATAAAAAAATAAATAAAATTCTAAAATTCAACAAAAAAGAAAAAAATTGGAGAATATATGCCAAAATATTGTCAATGTTTATTACTTAAATGATAGGATTAATTTTCTTCTAGTTCCCCTGTAATTTCTAATTTTTTGACAATGTTCATGTATTTGTACACATATAATGCATTCCTGTATGTAACACTACAATGTATTTGTATTTCTATGATGTATAAGCCCTGGATCAGTTTATTTTCTAAAGACTTTGTAGATCCCATGCAAAAAATTGTAAGTTAAAATGTCCTATATGTACAAGTACAATCTTCATATTAGAAATGCCAATAATGGGGGTGGGTGGAAGGGAGGCTTAAGAGGGAGGGGATTTATGTATACATATAGCTGATTTACTTTGTTGTACAGCAGAAACTAACACAACATTGTAAAGCAATTATACTCCAATAAAAAAAAATGAAATGCCATTAATAATGATGTGTCATATGTGAGAGTGTGGGGCTGTGAATACCTAAGTCTTTGTAAGTGAAGGAAACAGACCAGTCCCAAACCAGTGATTTCTCTACATTGTGCTCACACAGAGCTTATCATCTAGTCTTTTTCATTAAATATAATAAAATAAGATACCATTTACTGAGTATTTGTATATATGAAGAATTTTTCCAAGATCTTCCACCCATTAATTCTTTTAATTTTTATAATAACCCTATGGGATATGTTCTACTTTTTACCCCAATTTCACAGATGATGAAATTGAGTAAAAAGGTAAAGTAACTTGCCAAGGGCACACATCTGTTCATTGACCAACCCGGGATTTGAACCAGAAGTTTCGATTCCATGACGGATTTCTTTATCTACCACCCTACCGTGCACAAAATGAAGCCTATTGCTAGTGATGGGGTGTGATCATAGAGCTCTGATAAGCCACTGCCTTCTTTTTAACTCATGTGGCCATTAACTCTACCATCTACAGGAGAAACAGAACCCAGAGTCTGAATTTCACTTGGAGAACTTGACAACCTGTGGATCAAATCTGTTTTCAGCGGGAACAGAGACAACCAGTCTCACTCTGAGCTATGGGTTCCTGCTCCTAATGAAATACCCTGAGGTTCAAGGTACAGCAAATATCCTAAGTATTTATGTAGGATAAAATATGAACTCCTGGCACTGGTGAGGGTGGGAAGATACCACTGGCAGTGACAACTTCTCTTTCTTTGGACTGCCTTGTAGAACGTCATGCAAAGGGTCATCCATGGTTTGATCAGAATTATATCAAATGATGCTGATAAGAAAGAGAGACCTTTATGAACCCAAAGGCTTTCATTTAAGTTTAAACACAGAGGAGCTTCTGAATCCCAACTCTTCCATATGTGATGCAATGCTGAAGAGTGAGCCCTATTTAGATGAGGGATGCATGGATTCCCACGATGGCTTCTCATTCTCGGCCTGCCCATACCTGGCTGTGTGACCTCAAACAAGTTATTTCACCTCACAGGCCTGTGTTTTTCCGTCTTGAGAATGGATCAGACTCCCCAAAGGGAATTTTTAGCTCCAATGTAATTTAAAATTAAAAAATGAAATTGTAGTAGCGTGATTTTCTCAAGCACGTTCTCAGAGCACAGGTCTTAGAAAGCCAGTGTTTATACTGCTTAACAAAATGGTGTTTGTCATTCCCACAAAATGTGTAGGACACTGGATGAGGCTGACAAAGGAGATGCTCCCACTAGAGTGAGGATTAAACATTTCCTCTCCACAGCTGCTTTGCCAGGAATCTGGGGTAAACCTTAATCCCTGCCACAGAGGTCATCTCCTCACCCATACAGGAGGACAAACCAATTCAGGCAGGAGGCCAAGGACATAGCTGATGCAGCTTTTATGTTTCCTGCAGCAAAATCTCTGGTCTTTTAGATCAGAAAATAGAAAATAGAAATTCCATTGAGGAGCAGACCCGTGGGCTGTTTAGCAACATGTCTTTGACCTTGGGAGCCTTTTCTAGGCCACTGTCTATTATACATCGTAAGCATTTCCAGGTATCCAGGGGACACATCTCTTGAGTAGCATTCATGATTCATGTCTTTGCAGCCAAAGTTCATGAAGAAATTGACCGTGTAATTGGATGCAACCAAAGCCCCTGCATGAAGGACAAGATAAAGCTGCCCTATACAGAGGCCGTGCTTCATGAGATACAAAGATACATCACCCTCCTTCCTTCTAACATGCCCCGTACTGTGGCCCGGGACACGAAATTCAGACAGTACTTCATCCCTAAGGTTAGAGGTGTCTGGGAAACCTGGGTGGGATAGAAGGGGCAGCATGATACCTCAGTGGGGCCTGTTAGAGGCATCTGAGTTCTGTTTCAGGAAGAGAGGCAATTGAGAGACATAGAAAGAACACAAGGTCAGAGTCACATGACCTGGGTTTGAAATCTGTCATTGCCATGCAGTGCACCCTCAGGCCATTATGTCACCTCTGTGGTCCTGTCTCTGCCTTCCTGGAATGGGGAAGCTGACCTGGGGCTCCCAAGGCCCCTCACACTCTCACGTAGAATGTATTGAGGGAGAAGTGATTTGCATTAATGCGAATGTTGTGGGAACAGAAACCTGATTTTCCATGATGGATTTTAAATAGGGGGAAGAGATGGAAAATGTATCTGCAGCTCTAAAGTAATCAAGTCAAATGTCAGCTTTCTTTAACCCGAATTCTTTCCTCTGAAGACCTCATATACCAGGACATTTGGGATATTGCTGCCCATGACAGTTAATAATTATCAAAAGAGTAGTCAGTCTTCTGTAGTCAGTCTTCTGTAGTGATTAAGGGGTTGGGTTTTACATTTAATCCATTCAAGAGTATAGAAGTGGAAGAAAAGGTGACAGAATACTGCAAAACTGAAACAGCTCCCAACCTTACTGCCAAACGTCAATGCAAAAGTCTATTAACACATAAGTCTAGCATCACATTAAAAATACTACATCACCAGCAAGTGAAGGTAATCAGGAACACAGGAATGGTCTAACACCAGAAAATCTGGCTTATTATCACCATATAAGTAGAACTTAGAGAAAAATCACATGATAATCACATTTGTACAGAAAATGCTTTTGATAATATTAAAGAGTTTAACCCTTAAAAAAATAGGAATAGATAAATACCTCATTAGCCATGGAAAACATATTTCCCAAATCATGCTTTTTGACTAAAAGCATTCCTATTAATATCAGGAATAAGACAAGGCTATCCACCATTACCAGTATTTAACTAGAATTAGAAAAATGTAATGAGGTAAAACATTTAAGAGGCGGGGTCGATTTGTAGGTGACATAATTGTACCTGGAAAACTCAAGAAAATTAACTTAAGTACCACAGCAAAAATAGAATTTTCCAGTGGTTGGGTACAAATTTATTATTAAAAAAATCAATTTCTACCCTATATAAAATAAAAGCTATGTTTTAAAAACATAATGAATAAAAGCTTTTTATTGATAAAAACGAGGATAAAATTTCTTATCAATGACCATTGATAAGAAATTTGCAAGATTTATACCAAAAAAAAAACCCCTTAAAATGTTAATGAAAGATACACAAGTTTTGAATAAATTAGATTTATTCTGTGTTCAGGTAGGAAGATAGCAGTTACCCTGAAATTAATCTATGCATTTATGAGATCTCAATGAAAATATAAACTAGATACTTTTTTGGAACTAAACTAACAGATCTCAAATTTGATGTGGGAAATTAAAAAATAAAGAATAGTCAGGGACAGGTCCTACCAAATATTAAAATATAAGGTCACAGTTATTAAAGCACTATAATACAGCTTCTTGAGTAGACAGATCAATCAAATAAAGTCTAGAAATAAATGTAATTATACATGGAAACTTAGTATATGATAAAGTGGCTTTTTCCTTGTAACCTAGAGGAAAAATATTGATTATTCAGTTGTAGAACTCCCAGGGGAGTTGGAAAAAAAAGAATAATAAATCCCTACCTCAAACTTTCATATAAAATAAATTTTATATGAAAATTTATTCTTGGTGGCTCAAATATATACACATAGGATATTAAACTATAAAAGTGCTAAGGATAAAAGCAATAATTTTTTTTGAGAATTTCAGAGTGAAGAAAGACTTTCTAACATTGACCAAAGAAAAGAGGAATAAGAGGGCTATACATTTAAAAATGGATAAATTTGGTTACATGCAAGTAAGAAAAATCTACCTAAGAAAAAGAAACAAAGTCAAAAGACAAATGACAAACTGAGACAAAATGTTTCATAGTTCATAAGAACAAAGAACTAATTACTGAAAAATAAAATGAACTCCTACAGTCAGCATGAAAAAACCCCAGAACCAACAGATAGAATGCATGGGAGACAAAATTTAAATTTGAGTGAAAGTAATTACAAATGGTTTTTAAATATGTGAAGATATACTTACACAATAAAATATATTGAAAATAAAAATGATAAAGAAACATGTTTTCACTTGTCACAATATGTTGGCAAGATATAAAAAAACATATGTTTTTGCTAGTAGTATAAATTGGTGTAACTTCCATGGAAGGCATCATTGCAATTTCTGTGAAAATTCAAAACGTGCATAGCAATTTGAAAAGCAGTTCCACTACTAGGAATTTATCCTTTGTGTATATTTCCCCCCAAATAATATTCATTGCAGCAGTATTGGTGCCGAATATTCATTTAAAAAGGACTTAAAATTATTATTATTATTATTTTTGGCCACGCTGCATGGCTTACAGGATCTTAGATCCCCGACCAGGGATCAAAAGTGGCCCCCGGCAGTGAAAGCACCAAGTCCTAACCACTGGACCGCCAGGGAATTCCCTAAAAATTATTTATGTAAAGTAGAATACTAAGCAAGCGACAGAACTCTACAGGATGCTACTATTTGTGGAAAAAGTAGGAAATAGGTGTGTACCTTTTTTTTTTAATCCATAAGATATCTCATAAAGGATATATCGTACACTGGTAACAGCGATTACATTAAGAAGGAAACCAGGGGACTTGAGTCTAGGAAAGAGACTTATTTTCACTTTGTACCCTTTTGTACTTTTTTTTTTTTGTATTTTATACCATGTGCATGTATTACCTACTCCAAAACTTGTGAAATAACGTTTCAGGAAATACGAAATGAGGTAAAAATGGGAAGAGGAGGCTTTCACTTAAACAGGGGTGCTTTATGACCCATAGATAGATGGGTCAAATTCTAACCATGCCACTTGCTAAAAGTATAACCTCAAGTAAGTTATTTCTTCTCTCTGAATCTCAATTTCTGCATTTATACAATGTGAAACAAACAAACAAACAAAAAGAGCCTACTGAATATGGTTGAAGTGAGAATTAAATTTATAAACTACTAAACACAGTGTCAGGTAAATGTGAAGCGTTCCGTATCAATGGTCATTATTATTGTGTCATTTAAATCTCACAAAATCTAATGGGGCAAAGAGGAAAGCCTATTGTTGTTACCCCACCCCGTTTTACAAGTGAGGGAAGTGGGGTTTGATCCAATAGATTTTATAGATTACAAGTTTCCATCTCTCATTTTCTTCCATTCACACTTGAATTCAGAAAGAAAAAAATTATGAAATGTGAGCTCTTTCAATTTGAGGCAACAATTCCAGTAAAGCGCATGTCTAGACAATATGGGTTGCAAACCTTAGCTTTTTAACAATTGATTATTGCACATTGACCATAACAGTGCTCTTCCCACAGAGAACCATCTTATTACTTGATAAAAGATCTTGTATGGTGATGTGTGTAAAAGAGCCATCACATGAGACAGTTTTCTCCAGGCAAACTTAAGAGTGCTCGATCCTATTTAATCCACTGTGATTAAAAGTACTAGACTTTTTAGGGACCAAAGGTAAGCATGATAACGTGCCACTCCACTCTCCATTTCTTGGTTCCAGGGCGCTACTGTATTGCCGTTACTGTCTTCGGTCCTGTACGATTGCAAGGAATTTCCCAACCCAGAGAAGTTTGACCCAGGTCACTTTTTGGATAAAAATGGCAGCGTCAGGAAAACAGAATACTTCGTGCCTTTTTCCATGGGTAAATACAAATACACCCCATCCAAACCATACACATGAACCTGTTGGATAACTTTTAGCTTTACTGAATATGGCATAACTAAGTAATCCACTGATGATAGCAAAGTCAATCAAATCAATCTGTTATAAACCCCCAAATCGGGATGGATCCATTTAAGTCTGTATACCAGTAGGATCAGGTAAGTCTTCCAGAGACTCTTTTGTTGTTTGGTGATTGAGTACAATGCTAGTTTTTAAAGAAACCAAGGCAAATCAATTTAATTCAGATGTCACACATTATCAGATAACAAAGGGACCTCCTTTTACAAACTCTTGCCTGTTGATCTCCCTTTCATAATATGACTTTTTCAAAACAAAATGTTCAAGTTTCTCTCTTCTTAAACAATTATTAACCATTATTAATTTTCTGATTCTTAGAGAGGCCATCAGAGACACCTTGGCCACTTCATCCTCTTTCTTCCCCTCTGAAATCCGGAGCCCCACATACGCTTGCCTCTTTGCAAGCGCTGGTTGGCTCCCAGTTGCTAGTTCTCATAAAGTCATAAAGACAACTTAGGATTGCTCAGCACCCATTCTTTTTCTTTGTTACCCTAGTCAATCATTTGATTAGTATTTTCAAAAATAACAGTATGTTTTATTTCTAATCACAGTGATAGTAAGTGTTCAATATAAAAGATGGAAAATGCAGAAAAGCAAAAAAAAAAAAAAAGAGAAAAGAGGGACTTCCCTGGTGGTGCAGTGGTTGGGAGTCCACCTGCCAATGCGGGAGACGCGGGTTCCGGCCCTGGCCCGGGGGCTCCTGCATACCAAGGAGCGAAGGCTGCTGGACCCGCGCGCTGGAGCCCTTGGGCTGTGGCTGCTGAGCCCGCGTGCCTGGGGCCAGAGCTCCGTGACGGGAGGAGCCGCTGCGGTGCCCCGGGCACCGCGGCGAGGAGTGGCCCCTGCTCTCCGCAGCCTGGTGGGGGGGTGGGGGGGGGCGGGGCGCGAGCAGCCGCGAGGACCCAGCGCAGCCATAAATAGATGGATGAGTGGATGGGTGGATTTGTAAAAAGGAAAAAAAGAAAAAGGAAAACCATTTGCAATTTCAGACTATAGCCTGAATTTCAGATTCAGGCTATAATCGCTGTTAATATTTTGCTATATATACTTCACACAGTTGTCTAGATATACATAATAAACGTATATTTTATTTTAAAAAATCAGGCTCATTCTGTACAATCTATTTGATAACCTGCTTTTGCTTAGTGTGTTGTGATATAAGACAGTATTAAATAATCTTCTGTACAAACATGTTTAGGTTGTGTTGCATGATAGATGTACAAGGATTTATTTAATTAATCCAGTATAGGTGGATGTCTAGTTTTCAACTAACTCATCAGTGTCATAAATAACAATGCAAGTGACACCCGCATAGGTGAATCTCTAATTCCTACAGATAAATCCCCAGAAGGAGAATTACTGAATTAAGAGTGAAAATTTCTTCAGAGAGTTTTGATATGTATTGACAAATATCCGTCTAGAAGAACTGTACCAGTTCATTGTCCTCCAGCAGTTTCTTAGCCATCCCTTTTCTGATCAGTGTTTTCATTGGCTGTTAGGAGTGTATAGTATTTGAATACGAGCTATTGTATTTGAATTTGGAGTAAGCTAATGGAACTGTCTCCTCCTTCCAGGGAAACGGGCATGTGTTGGAGAGGGCCTGGCCCGCGTGGAGTTGTTCCTGTTTCTCACCACCATTCTGCAAAACTTTGTCCTGAAGCCCCTGGGGGAGCCAAAGGACATAGAGACCAAACCCATTGTTACCGGGTTTATCAACATCCCACAACCCTATAAGCTGTGCTTTATCCCTAGACAAAAGAACGTTTCTCTTTTAACAATTTAAATCAAAGTAATTGCTTTTTCCTCTCATTCCTTCTCCCACCCCATAGTCTCTTTTCATTTTAAATACTGCTAGGACAGAAACACTACTCGCTAAAAGCTTGATGGACATTTGTTTAAACCTACAAATCCCTTGCCAAAAAGGATCTGGGTCCTGAAAACGCCAAGGGTAAAACAATATACTTATATCCTATAGAGTACTTTATAAACCATGATCCAGCCAAACCAGGCCCAGGCCCACGGAAGGCCTTTACTGAGACAATTGGCAAATAGTGGAGCCTTCACTCTCTCTGTGGCTTTGGAGATATGCTGATTTTCTATAGCTTTTCAAAATAGAGAAATTAATATAATGGCCTGTGTGTATTTTTTCCTATTTCCAATGGAAAGCACTTACATGATTTCTGCCACATTCACAAAATAAATCCTTTTTTTCCACAGTAGATTTTCTTTGAATGTTTGACTTTATATCAAGTCTCAGAAATCCCTTTCCTTGAGCTATGGGCACTCTATAATTAGAATATCATAAACAGATGAAATGATAATCCCCACCACAAATCTCTCCCTGCCCCACCCCATCTATTTGCAGCCATTGATTTACATGGGGGCCCAAGGAGCCCCCTTGGATAAGAATTCAAACCATGTTCATAGGTAGGATTCAGACATGCATAGTTACATCTTCTTCAGAAAGTGATGAGGGGCAGGGCTGGGGGTTGGAGAGCAAGTGGGCAGATTGCAAGGAAAGACTGAGTATTGCTAAGAGAACAGTGACCCAGAAGAGAATGGCTAGAACAGCTGCCCAGTGGTGGCCCAGTGGAGTGCTATGAGGAGTAGCTGCCACAAAAGGATGGCTCAAATGCCAGCAGGCAGCCCAGGCTCCAGGACATTGGGAGGGAAAGAAGCTTTGAAAGCAGAGCTTGGGACTTCCCAGGCGGTACAGTGGTTAAGACTCTGTGCTCCCTATGTAGGGGGCACAGGGTTTGATCCCTGGTCAGGGAACTAAGATCCTATATGCCACATGGCATGCCCCCCCCCCAAAAAAAATAAAAGAAAATAATAATAAAAAAATAAAAGCAGAGCTGAGTTTCTGGGTGTATACTCAAAAGAACTGATTTTTTTAAAGTTCTCTCCAACAGATATTTGTACACCCATGTTCCTAGCAGCATTATTCACAATAGCCAAAAATGTGGAAACAACCCAAACGTCCATTAGTGGATGAATGGATAAACAAAGAGTGATTATATACATACAACGGAATATTATTCAGCCTTCAAAAAGAAGGATTTATAGTCTAACGCATGTTACAAATGGATGAACCTTGAAGACATTATGCCAAGTGAAATAAGCCAGTCACAAAAGGACAAATATTGTATGATTCCATTTATATGAGGTACCTGGAGTAGTCAAACTCACAGAGACGAAGTAGAATGGTGCTTGCAGGGGGAAGGGGGAGAATGGGGAGTTATTGTTTAATGGGTATGGAGTTTCAATTTGGGAAGATAAAGTTCTGGAGATAGACGACGGTGATGATTGCATAGCAATGTGCATGTACTTAATGCCACTAAACTGTACACTTAAAAATGGGTAAAACGGTAAGTTTTACATCGTGTATACTTTATCACACAAAAGAAGTAGAGCCGACGTCCTTGAGGTGGGGATTTTGAAGCTGTAAATTTTGGATCTAAATGTTAATGTGATTTGCTAACATGTGAGCATCTCTGTTTTTTTCCCACCCTCACACTCCTTTCTAGCTAACAAGAGTTTTGTCTTTTGTCACTCAGAGTCTCCTCCTTCCATGAATTCTGAGAAGTTTTGAATTTGCCAGCTAGGTTCCCTAACTTGGGATGCAGAACTAGTAGAATGAAGAGAGAACAGACAGAAGAGGAAACTAGTTTGGGAGGTGAGGTTAAATTCCATAATAAGATAACATAATGATGGGACTTACCTGGTGGTCCAGTGGTTAAGAATCTGCCTGCCTATAGGACATTCCATCCAAAAACAGCAGATTACACTTTCTTCTCAAGTGCACATGGAGCATTCTCCAGGATAGAGCACATCTTGGGTCACAAATCAAGCCTCAGTAAATTTAAGAAAATTGAAATCATATCAAGCATCTTTTCTGACCACAACGCTATGAGATTAGATATCAATTAGAAGGAAAAAAACATAAAAAACACAAACACATGGAGGCTAAACAATACGTTACTAATAACCAAGAGGTCACTGAAGAAATCAAAGAGGAAATCAAAAAATACCTAGAGGCAAATGACAATGAAAACATGAAGATCCAAAACCTATGGGATGCAGCAAAAGCAGTTCTAAGAGGGAAGTTTAGAGCAATACAATCCTACCTCAGGAAACAAGAAAAATCTCAAATAAACAATCTAACCTTACACTTAAAGGAACTACAGAAACAAGAACAAACAAAACCCAAAGTTAGTAGAAGGAAAGAAATCATAACGATCAGAGCAGAAATAAATGAAATAGAAACAAAGAAAACAATAGCAAAGATCAATAAAACTAAAAGCTGGTTGTCTGAGAAGATAAACAAAATTGATAAGCCCTTAGCTAGACTCATCAAGAAAAAGAGGGAGAGGACTCAAATCAATAAAATTAGAAATGAAAAAGAAGTGACAATGGACACCACAGAAATACAAAGCATCATAAGAGACTACTACAAGCAACTCTATGCCAATAAAATGAGCAACCTGGAAGAAAGGGACAAGTTCTTAGAAAGGTATAACCTTCCAAGACTGAACCAGGAAGAAATAGAAAATATGAACAGACCAATCACAAGTAATGAAATTGAAACTGTGATTAAAAATCTTCCAACAACAACAACAAAAAAATCTTCCAACAAACAAAAGTGCAGGACCAGATGGCTTCACAGGTGAATTCTATCAAACATTTAGGGAAGAGCTAACACCCATCCTTCTCAAACTCTTCCAAAAAATTGCAGAGGAAGGAACACTCCCAAACTCATTCTATGAGACCCCCATCACCCTGATACCAAAACAAGACAAAGATACTCCAAAAAAAGAAGATTACAGACCAATATCACTGATGAGTATAGATGCAAAAATCCTCAACAAAATACTAGCAAACAGAATCCAACAACACATTAAAAGGATCATACACCACGATCAAGTGGGATTTATCCCAGGGATGCAAGGATTCTTCAATATATGCAAATCAATCAATGTGATACACCATATTAACAAATTGAAGAATAAAAACCATATGATCATCTCAATAGTTGCAGAAAGGCTTTTGACAAAATTCAACACCTATTTATGATAAAAACTCTCCAGAAAGTAGGCATAGAGGGAACCTACCTCAGCATAATAAAGGCCTCATACGACAAACCCACAGCAAACATCATTCTCAATGGTGAAAAACTGAAAGCATCAGGAACAAGACAAGGATGTCCACTCTCACCAGTATTATTCAACATAGTTTTGGAAGTCCTAGCCACGGCAATCAGAGAAGAAAAAGGAATCCAAATAGGAAAAGAAGAAGTAAAACTGTCACTGTTTGCAGATGACATGATACTATACAAAGAGAATCCTAAAGATGCCACCAGAAAACCACTAGAGCTAATCAGTGAATCTGGTAAAGTTGCAGGGTACAAAATTAATGCACAGAAATCTCTTGCATTCCTATACACTAATGGTGAAAAATCTGAAAGAGAAATTAAGGAAACACTCCCATTTACCACTGCAACAAAAAGAATAAAATACCTAGGAATACCTAGGGAGGTAAAAGACGTGTACTCAGAAAACTATAAGACACTGATGAAAGAAATCAAAGATGACACAAACAGATGGAGAGATAT
This sequence comes from Stenella coeruleoalba, assembly GCF_951394435.1. Taxonomy (NCBI): domain Eukaryota; kingdom Metazoa; phylum Chordata; class Mammalia; order Artiodactyla; family Delphinidae; genus Stenella; species Stenella coeruleoalba. The sequence goes on from NC_137162.1 coordinate 28,123,147, forward strand.
ACCATGTTCTTGGATTGGAAGATCAATATTGTGAAAATGACTATACTACCCAAAGCAATCTACAGAATCAATGCAATCCCTATCAAATTACCAATGGCGTTTTTTACAGAACTAGAACAAAAAATCCTAAAATTTGTATGGAGACACAAAAGACCCCGAATAGCCAAAGCAGTCTCAAGGGGATAGAAAGGAGCTGGAGGAATCAGACTCCCTGAGTCTGACTGTATTACAAAGCTACAGTAATCAAGACAATATGGTACTGGCACAAAACCAGAAATATAGATCAATGCAACAGGATAGAAAGCCCAGAGATAAATCCCCACACCTGTGGTCAACTAATCTATGACAAAGGAAGCAAGGATATACAATGGAGAAAAGACAGTCTCTTCAATAAGTGGTGCTGGGAAAACTGGACAGCTACATGTAAAAGAATGAAATTAGAACACTCCCTAACACCGTACACAAAAATAAACTCAAAATGGATTAGAGACCTAAATGTAAGACCGGACACTATAAAACTCTTAGAGGAAAACATAGGAAGAACACTCTTTCACATAAATCACAGCAAGATCTTTTTTGATCCACCTCCTAGAGTAATGGAAATAAAAACAAAAATAAACAAATGGGACCTAATGAAACTTCAAAGCTTTTGCAAAGCAAAGGAAACTACAAACAAGACAAAACAACAACCCTGAGTGGGAGAAAATATTTGCAAACAAATCAACGGACAAAGGATTAATCTCCAAAATATATAAACAGCTCATGCAGCTCAATATTAAAAAAACAAACAACCGAATCAAAAACTGGGCAGAAGACCTAAATAGACATTTCCCCAAAGAGGACATACAGATGGCCAAGAAGCACATGAAAAGCTGCTCAACATCACTAATTATTAGAGAAATGAAATCAAAACTACAAGGAGGGGCTTCCCTGGTGGCTCAGTGGTTATGAATCTGCCTGCCAATGCAGGGGACACAGGTTCGAGCCCTGATCCAGGAAGATCCCACATGCCGTGGAGCAACTAAGCCCGTGAGCCACAACTACTGAGCCTACATGCCACAAGTACTGAAGCCCTCTCGCCTAGGACCTGTGCTCTGCAAGAAGAGAAGCCACTGTAATGAGAGGCCTGTGCACCACAAAGAAGAGTAGCCCCTGCTCACCACAACTAGAGAAAGCCCATGTGCAGCACCAAAGACCCAATGCAGCCAAAAAATAAATTAAAAAAATTTTTTTAATTTTTAAATTAAATGGCCTATACTCTCAGAATTCCTAAGGTCGAGGGGTGTGTGGGCGTTTCCCACAGATGAGATATTAGCCTGGGAGAGAGAGATCTTAAAGGGTTTCCACCCAAGAGAATAGCAGCTAGCTTTGTATTGTGGGCATGGTTGGCACCTCCTATATTAACAAAGTTAGGTCAGAAAGAGTCTCATATAACTCAGCAATAAAAAGACTACCCAATTTAAAAATGGGCAAAGCATTTGTATAAACATTTCTCCAAAGAAGATATGCAAATGGCCAATAAACACATGAGAAGGTTCTCAATATCATTAGTCACCAGAGGAATGCAAATCAAAACCACAATGACATACCACTTCACACCTACTAGTAAGATAAAATTAAAAAGATAATAACAAGTGTTTTCAAGAACGTGGAGAAGGTGGAATCCTCATATATTTCTGGTGTGAATGTAAAATGGTGCCGCCACATTGGAAAACAGTTTGGCATTTCCTCAAAATGTTAAGCATAGTGTTACCATATTACCCAGCACTTTCACCTAGGTGTCTACCCAAGAGAAATGAAAATATATGTAAACACAAAATCTTGTACAAGAATGTTCATAGGATGATTCATAATAATTAAGAAGTGGAAACAAGCCAAATGTCCATCGACTAATGAATGGATAAACAAAAGGTGTTATATCCATACAATGGAATATTTTATGGCTATAAAAAGGGAATGAAGTACTGATACTTGCTACAACATGGATGAATCTTGAAAGCAGCCAGACACAAAAGACCACGTATTATATGATTCCATTTACATGAAATGTCCAGAATAAGCAAATCCATAGAGACAGAAAATAGATTAGTGATGGTGTAGGTCTGGAAAGTGAGTGCAAATGGCTAGGGAGTTTTCTTGAAGGGTGATGAAAACATTCCGAAATTAGATTGCAGTGATGATTGCACAATTCTGTATTTTCTAAAAACCACTGAACTGTACCCTTAAATGGGTGAGCTTTATAGTATGTGAATTATATCTCAATAAAGCTGTTTTTTTTTGTTTTTGTTTTTGTTTTTGGCTGTGCCGTGCAGCTTCTGGGGTCTTAGATCCCCTACCAGGGATCAAACCCGGGCCCTGGCAGTGAAAGTGTCGAGTCCTAACCACTGGACCACCAGGGAATTCCCATAAAGCTGTCTTTTTTGAAAAAAAGAATATATACACAAGCACAAAAGCATCAAGAATTAGCATACATTTTCCTGATAAAATAGAAGCATGATGACTAGTAAGTACTTTCTGGCTCATAGGTGTCTTCTAAACACTGCCTCAGGTCATGCAACAGTCAAAACTCAGTTTCAAGGCAATGTCCCAGGTCAAAGCAAGCTAGGACATCAGAAGTCTAGAATTGGAACAGGCTAGTAAGGGGAAGGGAACATCCTAGTTTCAGGCACAGTCAGAACTGGAGGCAATTGGGCCACTTACAGAATCAACAATTCAATCTAGAGTTTTCAAGAAATCTTGGTAAATTGAGGCTAGATTGAAGCTGATGCTGTTATAGGAGGAGGAGGTGGGAGAGATGGATTCAAGTGCATGCATAGATCCTGTCTTATTGGTATTTCTACAGATTTAAAATCACAGCCAGAAATGTTTAGGACAAAATGCCTTTAGGCTTAGAGATATCAACTTTTAAGTCTCAAAGGCCTTTACATAATCGGTACAAAAATTATATTGGGTGGTCAGTTCTAGCTCTGAATTTTCAGTGAAGCTGGACTTAACTTCATAGTTATGGTCATTTAGGATGAAATAACCCTCATGAATTTCCATTCTCAGGGCCATTATAAACAAACCCCAAGAAGCTTGCTCAGGACTCTCTTTCCTATTTATCTTCTCCATTAATTTCAAACACAGAAGGAATATGTTTCTTCATTGATGACCTAGTTGCTCAAACTGAAAAAAAATTATTTTGTTCTAAGGTAACAATTATTTTTATCTTTAGGGTCAGTGCTTTCTTCAGGAGGGAGCATAGAATAAAATAAAGGTAATAGGTTTTATTTATTTATTTCTTAAATTAATTTTTATTGGAGTATAGTTGCTTCACAATGTTGTGTTAGTTTTTACTGTACAGCAAAGTGAATCAGCTATACATATACATATATCTTCTCTTTTTTGGCTTTCCTTCCCATTTAGGTCACCACAGAGCATTGTGTAGAGTTCCCTGAGCTATACAGTAGGTTCTCATTAGTTATCTATTTTATACATAGTATCAATAGTGTATATAGGTCAATCCCAATCTCCCAATTCATCCCACCCCCCTTTCCCCCCTTGGTATCCATACGTTTGTTCTCTATGTCTGTGTCCCTATTTCTGCTTTGCAAATAAGATCATTTATACAATTTTTTGGTAATAGGTTTTAAAATCTGATCATATCTGACGTATTCTAGCTGTGTGACATTGGGCAGGTCCAGACTTTCTCAGATCTTCATCTAAAAAATGGAATTAACACCACCTACCTTCCAGGTTAGGAGGGTGAGGATTAATGATAATGTATGTATTTTCCCTGGCAATTAGGAGGGGCTCATAAATGATGGTTTTTATTATCAAGTCACTGAAAATTCTCCCACAGTCAATGCAAATTCAAGCTTTTAGCCATTCATTACTTTTTTTCTACTCTGTTTCCTGTTTTAATGTGTGATATTCCATGCTCAGTTACAATTAAATCAATTAATATTGGTTATTATATTTCTCTGGTATAATAGTGATGTTGGATTTCTCTTATACTTCTTATTATAATGTTGTATTTCTCTGAATCTAAGATGCCATCTGTTTTAAGATACATTTCTGTTTCAGAAACATTAAAATGTGAAATCAAGAGCACCTTAGAATCAATGAAATATAGTTGCCCCCTGCTACATTTGGACCCATAGACTGTTACTGGTCCAGTTAACAGGTTGCTCAAAGTCTGATGTATGTTGGTCCCTTCATCACAGATGACCAGATCACTTGGATTCAGGCTCCTCTTTTCCAGTTAACCTAATACCCTGATACCCTCATACCTCACATGATGTCGTATCAGTAAACACACATTACATTAATTTTTTCAAACTCAGAAAGAACCTCTTTACTCCCAGTAAGGATTACACAGGTACAGGCTATTGACAAATTAGGCAACACTGGTACACAGAACGGATTCAGAGTCCATGCCATGCACGTTTTCCATCAGCTAGAGGGCAATCTGAATCAACGTGTCACTAAACCAACAATTGCCCTGTTGGAAGCAGGGTTAGTGGGAGCATGTGGAAGAGCCTGGATTTCTGGAATTCCAGTGAGTCATTTCCTGCCCTGTTATAAGGTCAACAAAATGTGAATAGAGAGGAGATAGTTCATTTTTTGTTATTACTCTTCAGAATTTGTTTAATCCCTGTTATATACCAAGTATAGGTTAAGGACTGGGAATCCAGAAAGAAGATATTGTCCCTGGTCTTAAGGGCCTTATGCTTTAATCATGGAAGACAAACAAATAGACCAAAAGTGATAGCATAATGCTATGTTTGTAGAGAAGTACGCACAGAGTTTTCTAAGGAAACACAAGAAAGGTACCACAGAAGTCAGACCAGAGGTAAATGATAGAAAAGTTTTATAGAAAATGATGCCTGCACTTGGTTTTGAAACACAAATAGGAGTCAGCTAGCTTCCAAATGGAGGGAGAGGAGTTGTTTAAACACTCTTTTATGCTGGTGTATTTTACCATAATTTTTTAAAATTGGAGGGGAAAAAATGCAGTCTTTTGAAAGACTGCTCGTTGTTTGGTAAAACCAGCAGGAAGCAAGGGTGTTAGGGAAGAGAGGTGAGAAAGTCAGTGATCGCCAGGTGCTGGAGGGCTTTGTTTCCGGGACAGATGTTTGGAATTAACCGAGAAGAATGGAAAACCAATAAAGGGTCTGAAGGGTAGAAGGGAGGGGCGAGCGGGAGGCGCGACGTGGTTGCGTTGAAGGAAGAGCACGAGGTGTGCAGCTGGCGTGGGTGAGTTCCAGGCAGCAGGGCCGATCCAGGCAGGGGTGAAGGAGCGCAGAACCAAGCAGTGGCTGTGCAGGGGAGAAGCAGGAAGCGTGGTGAGGATGGCAGCAAAGAGGGTGAGTAAACGCGGGAGGTGAATGAGAAGGGAGAATTTCGACCAGCTCCCATGTTTTCAACTTGGGCAACAGGTGGCGCCATATCCCAAGAAGAGCTGCTCTGGGGGCAAACAGGCGGCATTTAGATTTAACGGGTTACGCCTGAGGGCCCTGAGGAAGGGGCAAAGGGGGAAGGCATCCTAGTCAAGGCAATATGGGACATAAATACAACTGACATGTGCACAGCACACTACAGATTATACAAAACTGTTTTTGTTTTTTTTTTGCGGTACGCGGGCCTCTCACTGCTGTGGCCTCTCCCGTTGCGGAGCACAGGCTCCGGACGCGCAGGCTCAGCGGCCATGGCTCACGGGCCCAGCCGCTCCGCAGCATGTGGGATCCTCCCGGACCGGGGCACGAACCCGCGTCCCCTGCATCGGCAGGCGGACTCTCAACCACTGCGCCACGAAGGAAGCCCCAGATTATACAAAACTGTTATTGACAAGTGAGACGTGACTGGAGCAGATAATGTGTGTTGGGGGGCGAAGTTCTGAGGGAAGTTTATCTGGTCGGGAGGAGCAGCTGTTTATAGAGAGTCGTGAACATCCAATCCTGGAGGTCCCGCTAGATCCAAAAATAGAAGAAATCCCGGAAGGGTTGCATTTAGGGGCAAGCATATTCAAGAATATTTCTTCTGACAAATTCCAGTTAAAGATAGCAGGGAAGGGGCATTTTGAATTCACTTCCAAGTCCTGAAACCAACTGAAAGCAAAATAAAAGAGCAAAAAGTAAAAAAGAAACTTCCACCTTCTATTAACAAGGCAAAAGTTATAAAACAAAACCATGAAGAATGGCTGCCAAATGAAGAGAATTTTGACCTAAAATATATGAGAACACAGAGCCAACACATCCCTGCACAGATTCTGGGAAAGAGATCAGTTTACCTAAAATTAAGTGTCATGTTCCTGAGAAGTACATGCAGTGATCCTCTGCGGGTAGATGGACAAGGTACAAGGTCTGACAAAGGATGGGTCAGAGATGGTCAGTGTTCTGTAATATCTGTCCTCTCTTTTTACTGTAAGAGAACCTCTGATTTTTAAAAATCGAAGTAGAGTTAATTTACAATGTTGTGTTAGTTTCTGGTGTTCAGCAAAGTGCTTCAGTTTTATATATATATATATATATATATATATATATATATAATATATTCTTTTTAAGATTGTTTTCCATTATAGGTTATTACAACATGTTCAATATAGTTCCCTGTGCTATATATACCAGGACCTCTGGTTTTTTAGCCAAGCACATGGCTGGCTGGCTGGGATAAAGACTGCATCTGTTGGCTTCCCTGCATGTGGGCATGACCATGTGACTGCTTTCTAGCCTATGAGATGTAAGTGGGAGTCATGTGTAAAACTGTGGAAAGTTTGCTTTTGTTTTTATTTTTTTAAGCAACTTTATTGAGATATAATGCACACACCCTCTGTAAATGGAATCATACAATATGTGGGTTTTTTGTGACTGGTTTCTCTCATTTAGCATAATGTTTTCAAAGTTCATGTCTCAGCATGGATCAGTACTTCATTTCTTTTTATTGCTGAATATGTATCTAGCACATTTCATTTATCCATTCTTACCAGCAGGGTATGAGGGTGGGAAGTTTGCTTTTGAAGGAAGAAGGTGTGCTCCTTCCTGGTGGCTGGATTGTGAATGTGACAATGGGGCTGGAACATCTGTCTGGACAATAAGTTAAGTGTGTGTTGAGTTAAGTGTTGTGAGGAGCCTGGGACATTTGATGAGCACAACACTGGTCTTGAACCTATTGCTTCCAAGCTCCATTTATGTAAGAAAGAGGTCAAGCTCCAATCATTTGGCATTTTCTGTCTAGTCCTGAAGCATATAGGGTGTTGCAGGCAGGGAACACTGATGAAAATCAGAGAATATAGAGAAAGCCATTCAGAAAGGCAGAATAGCAGGGAGGTGGCAAAAGGAAGAGTTCAGGAAGAAAAATAAAAGAAAAAAAGAAGAGCATTACAAAGAGCTCAGCACAGCCTTGGAGCATCAGGAGCACATGGCTTTTTATAAGAGACACTGACAGCTTTGATTTTGTGGCAGGTTTTTTTTTTTTTTTTTTTTGCGGTATGCAGGCCTCTCACTGTTGTGGCCTCTCCTGTTGCGGAGCACAGGCTCCGGACGCGCAGGCTCAGCGGCCATGGCTTATGGGCCCAGCCGCTCCGCGGCATGTGGGATCTTCCCGGATCGGGGCACGAACCCGTGTCCCCTGCATCGGCAGGCGGACTCTCAACCACTGCGCCACCAGGGAAGCCCCTTGTGGCAGGTTTTGATGAGTAAATGAAACTTACTGCAAAGGGCAGATAAATGCACTTTGAAAAGGTATCAACCCAATAATCTTGAAAATATAAATTTCATTTAAGTTTAAATTGTTTCTGTTACACTCTTTTTCCTTCTCTACAAATGTTGTTGAAAAAACATAGCAACATAATCACCATCCCTTAATGATTTCTGTTTTTTTTTTCTTTAGAGCCATTAGTTGACAACTAGTATTTCATCTTGTGAAGAAACATTTTTCCAAAGGTAAGTGATTCCTTCAGCTTTATATCAACTTCTTTTTCTTCTGTTAAATATATGTTCAATGTCATAATTTTTATTTTTAAAAGCGTAAAGACTATGATCCTTTTTTGTAAAATTATCTATCCCTCTATCTGCAAATTCATTCTTTTACAAATATTTAGTGAGCACCTAGTATGTGTTAAACATTATGTTAAGTGTTGAGGACAAAGTAGTGAGAAGAAAAAGACCAAAAAAAAAAAAAAAAGCAAGACAGTAATCCTTGCCTTCATACAACTTACATTTTAGTGGTAAATACAACCCCCCAAAAAATGAACAAATAATTATATAGTTTGCCTTTAGATAATGATAAGTATTATGAAGAATAATAAAGTAAAGAAATAGAGAATGGTAAGGTGTGGCAGCCAGGGACTAATTTAGGTGGGAAGGTCAGGGTGGTGGTATTTGAGTGTGGACTTAAGTGATGTAAAGGGAAGACATTTAAGATAAGAACATGCAAACATTTAAGATAAGAGCGTTCCAGGCAGAAAAAATAGTAAGTATGAAGGTCCTGGGGTAGATAAAAGCTTGGTATGTTTAAGAAATTAAAAGGATTTTGTGACCGTTGCTTACTGGCCCTTTTTGCTATTGTAAGAATTTTTTATTTTAAGTATGGGAAATCACTGAAATGTTTTGAGTCAGAAAGTAATTTAGTTTATGTTTTTAAAACACTCTGGCTACTGTGTAGGGAATAAAACTAGTAGGGCAAAAAAAAAAATGGAAATGGAGAATATTTGAGGAGGCTTTTGTCATTGTCCAAACAAGAAACCTATGATGGGGCTATTGTCACCATCCAAGCAAGTAAGATATGGTCACCTGGACTAAGATGACAGTGGTCAAGGTGAGAGAAATAGTCAGTTTCCAGACATACATTCAAAGCAGTCTGTATAACTTGATGATATGGGGAGTGAGATAAAGAGAGGGATTGTGGATGAGTCCTAGGTTTTGGTCTAAGAAATTGGATCAATCATGGTAATATTTGCCAATTTGGGGAAACTGAAAAGGGAAAGAACAGATTTTAAGAGTCATCACAATAAGATTGATTGCCACCAGTTGATTGTCACCAGTTGATTACAGTGTCCTAGCTGATGGGGTATGGGGGGTAGTATCTTATTTTTATCCTCATACTTTTCTATGTTTTCATAACAAACATACTCATTTTTACACAAGCATATAAAGTTATTTTTTAAAAGAAGGATTTTTCAGTTACTCTTAAGAACTGAAAGCCAGATTAGAGGCAGTTTTTGTGATGTAACCAGGCCCACGTGGTGGAGGCATTCGGTGTTATGGAAAGCACCAAGCTTTGGAGTCACAAAGCTAATTTAATCTCCAGATTTTCTAACTATATGTTATATGAGCTGGGAAAATCATTTAAATTTTAGGGATCTTCATATATGTAAGTGGAATATAATGGTCTCAAGAAAGATTGAGGTGAAGTTCAAATGGGATTATGTGGGTAAAAGCATTTAATCATTCAATCATTCACTGATCCACAAGTATTTAGTGGAACTTACTACATGCCAGGCCCCAGTCTAATTGCTAGAGACACATCAGAAAATAAAAGAGATCAATTCTCTGCCCACGAGGTGCTTATATCCTTATAGGGGGAGAAGACAATAAACAGACAATCAAATATACAATATGTCAGATGGTAAAAAGTACTTTGAGGAAATATTAAATAGGGGAAGGTAAAAAGGGAGTGCTGGGGACACGGTTGGTTTCTCCTCATCCAATTGACGCATCACCGATTGGTGTCACTTGTGGACACAGTTTGTATCTGTAAGGCTCTGTCTGGCTCCAGGGACTGGAGGGGGGATTAGTGGCCTTAGGAATGGGTACCTATTAGAAATCCTCATGGAGGTATGACGTACGTAGCTGGAAGTACAGTTTTGGAGTTCAGAGAAGTAGAAGCAAGAAATATAAATTTGAGGGTCATCAGCTTATAGTGGGATTTGTCGATGAGACCATCTGGAGTTAAGTGCTGATAAAGAGAAGAAATTCAAGAACAGACCCCAGCAGACTCCTACGGGGTCAGCGTTATAAGGAGGGATCAATAAGCTTCACCCCTCTTAAAACTCTCACCAAACACACACTCCTCTCCCGTTTTTAACCTGGTTAACATCTATTCATTCAGATCTCAGATCTCAGTTCATACATTACCTCCTTCATTTTAAAATGTATCCAGCACAGGGCTTCCCTGATGGTGCAGTGGTTGAGAGTCTGCCTGCCGATGCAGGGGACACGGGTTCGTGCCCCGGTCTGGGAAGATCCCACATGCCGCGGAGCAGCTGGGCCCGTGAGCCATGGCCGCTGAGCCTGCGTGTCCGGAGCCTGTGCTCTGCAATGGAAGAGGCCACGACAGTGAGAGGCCCGCGTACCGCAAAAAAAAAAAAAAAAAAAAAAAAAACATGTATCCAGCACATTGTACTGGGATTTAATGGTGAACAGTAAGTAAGATAAGTTAGTCTTGGCCTTCACTGAGTTTATCTTCTGCTGGAAGAGAAAGCTAGTAGACAATAAAGAAGTAAGTAAATAAATAAGGGCAAACTAAGTCAAATATTCTGATTGAAATAAACAAGAGATAAGACTGAGCATAGGAGGAGATGTGGGGATATATGTATATGTATAGCTGATTTACTTTGTTATAAAGCAGAAACTAACACACCATTGTAAAGCAATTATACTCCAATAAAGATGTTAAAAAATAAAAAAATTAAAAAAAAAAAGACTGAGCGTAACCAGGGGAGGCCTCTTTAGATGAGATATCCGGGGAAGGCCTCCATGTGTAGTTCACCATTGTGCTAATATCAGAAGTATAAGATGAGCTGAGAGAAGAACATTCCAGGCAAAGAATTGGAGGATCTGTCCCGAGGACTGACTTGCCTTACTCTCCACGCTCAGCCAGGTTCCTTTTGCCCTACACTCTCCTAACCCTTAAAACCCAAGTAGCTCTCAGAGTTCTTCCTGACTTGAATTGAGCTGGACTCTTGATTCATTTATAGGTCCAGTCAACTAATAATTTATTAAGCAGGCTTAAATTACATTGAGACTGTACTGCAGAATCTCAGAGTTACTGCTGGAGGATAGAAAGAAATTTTAAAACTAAGATTACTGAACGTGTGGGTTGGGACGTTTGATTCATTTGCCTAAACAAGGCTCTGCAGGGCTGGCTTCCCAAGATTTGAGTCAAGACCCTTGGAGGATGTCAGACAAGTGAGCTTTCTGCTCCAGCTTTCCCTGACTTCCAAGAGCCCCAGCTCTGTCCAAGACTTAAGGTATTAGGGGGTGTATTCATTTCCTATTGTAGGTAAAAAATTACCACAAATGTAGTGGCTTAAAACAACCCCAATTTGTTATCTTACAGTTCTGGAGATTAGAAGTCTGAAATGGGTCTCACTGGACTAAAAGCAAGGGTTGACAGGGCTGCATTCTTTTCTGAAGGCTCCCGGGGAGAATGTGTTTCCTAGGCTTTTGTAGTTTTTAGAGGCTGCTTGCATTCCTTGGCTCATGGCCTCTTCCTCCATCTTCAAAGCCAGCAACGGCCCACTGAGCCTTTCTCACGTCTCATCACTCTGACTCTGACCCTCCTGCCTTCCTCTTTCTCTTATAAGGACACTTGTGATTACACTGGGCCCACCTGGATAATCCCTCCATCTCAAGATTAGCTCATTAGCAACCTTAATTCCATCCGCAAACTTCATTCTCTCTTGCCACGTAACATAACATATTCATGGGTTCCAGGGATTAGGATGTGGACACCTTTGGGGGCCATTATTATACTTACCAGGAGGATACAGGACTCTCTGATCTGATTCAACTCCCACATATCCTCCAGCAAGCCCTCCCTGACCCCCCAAAGCTAGGTTAGGTGACCCTGCTCAATGGCCCATGTGGTTACATCCATCACTCTTCCCCTAGTGCTGTGCTTGTTCGCTAGTCTGTATCTTTAGGATGGTAGCTGCTTTTCTCACTCTTGGTTATCTGTCTCTTCACTGCAATGTAAGCACCACATGGTCAAAGATCTTTGTTGGTTTTATTCTATATCAAAAATAAGGATACAAGTAAAGCCTTTAGGTACATTCAATATATATATTGAATGAATGAATTGTATCTCCATCACCTAGCCGGGTCTCTAGCACAGAGTAGATGCTTAATGCTGCTGCTACTATTAATACTGCTAATAATATTTATTAAGCCCTTACTATGTGCCAGGCACCGTGCAAAAGGCCTTATGTATATTATCTTGTTTGAGTCACACAACTCATGAGGAAGGAGCTGTTTTTTCTCCATCCTATACAGAGGGAAACTGAGGTTATAGAAGTTAATTATTTGGCCCAAGATCAAATGGCCTAAGAGGGAGTTGAACTTGTATATCTGTGCATATGCTAAGTGGAATAAGCCAGATAGAAAAAGACAAATACTGTATGATCTCCCTTATATGTGGAATCTAAAACAGCCATACTCGTAGAAACAGAGTAGAATGGTAGTTGTCTGGGGCTGGGGAGTAGAGGAAATGAGATGTTGGGCAAAGGGTCCAAACTTCAAGCTGTACGATGAATAAGTTCTGGGAATCTAATGTACAGCATGGTGACTATAGTTTACAGGACTTTATTATATACTTGAAAGTTGCTAAGAGAGTAGATTGTAAATGTTCTCATCACACACACACACACACACACACACACACACACACACACACACAAGTACATGAGGTGATGGAAGTGTTAATTAACCCTAACGTGGTAATCATTTTGCAATGCATACATGTATTAAGTCATCACATTGTATACCTTAAATGTACCAGTGTTATATGTAAATTACATCTCAATGAAGCTATAAAAAATTTTTTTAAATAATATATCCCCCTGACACTCAAGTTCCTTCTACTTCTGGTTGCTTTGAGAGACATTGTATGCCCTCTGGCTTCAGGGCATATGCTCTGGTACTCTATGTGAAATTCCAGGGAAGGAGTGTCAATCTCAGCTCTGATGTACAGAGGGCATTCCCTGTTTACAACAACCCGAAGTTCATACAAGCAGGGAGGGTACATTCCCCTCCTAGAGAATGGGTGTCATCTGTTTAGCATGAGTGAGGTCACCATAAGAACTAAAGACACATTTACCAGAGAAATGGGAATTCTTCTGCAGAGGAACAGTTTGGGACTATCTAGGGACTACTAAGCCAAGCCTTCAATAGTGACAATAGATGTTGTCCTGTTGACAAAAATTCAATTAATTATCAAGTTACGAGGGGAAAAAGGGGGAATCTTATTCAAGCCAAACTGAAGATTGTAACCCAGGAAGCATATTCTGGTTTTTGGGGTTTTTTTTGGAATTTTTGAATTTTATTTTATTTATTTATTTTTTATACAGCAGGTTCTTATTAGTTATCTATTTCATACATATTAGTGTATATATGTCAATTCCAATCTCCCAGTTCATCCCACCACCCACCCCTTACCCCCTTGGTGTGCGTACGTTTGTTTTCTACATCTGTGTCTCTATTTCTGCCTTGCAAACTGGTTCATCTGTACCATTTTTCTATATTCCACATGTATGCGTTAATATACAATATTTGTTTTTCTCTTTCTGACTTACTTCACTCTGTATGACAATCTCTAGGTCCATCCACGTCTCTACAAATGACCCAATTTTGTTCCTTTTTATGGCTGAGCAATATTCCATTGTATATATGTACCACATCTTCTTTATTCATTCGTCTGTCAATGGACATTTAGGTTGCTTCCATGACCTGGCTGTTGTAAATAGTGCTGCAATGACAATTGGGGTGCATGTGTCTTTTTTTTTTTGAAGACTCTCTCTTGGTTCTTTCCAACAAGATGGGCAATGATTTATTTGAGATCACCAAAAATAACATCTTACAGAAAGGGAACTATAACATTACACAACCAAGTGTAGCTATAAAATCTCAAACATTCAGGCAATGGTTTATTTAGATCACCAAAAATAAGGTTTTATAGAAAAGGAACTGTAACAAGCAAATGTATAGCTGCAAATTTTCTTTTGCCATCAATATCAACTCCCTCTAAAATACTCTGGGACTACTCTTCAGTTTCCAAGCAAAACTAATGTTTTGTTGCTCAGCCTAATCACAGAATGAAAACGGCTTGCAAAACGATTTTGTTTAATGCTAACAAATAACTAAAAAAATGTGGTTCTTAGTAACAAGTAACTCCTGTCTACTGAAACAGCCCAACCTACACACACTTTCATGACCATTTCACTGTGAACACAGCTGCTCGTTTCCCGCCGTCACAGGTGACATGTACCATGGCAAGGGTCACATGTTGGAGGCCGTTCAGGCACCTAGGAAGTAATCCATAACAGAAATAACTACGGGAGGTAAGCAGCTCAAACAAATGGGCCCGCCACAGCCCCCCAAGGGGGGTATCGCATTCGCTCTGCCTGTATGGAAGGCCCACCAACTCCCTAGTTCTTTACTGGGGACCGAGAGCACAAAGCTAGATAGAGAAGCTGTTCTTCCAGAACCATCAAAACCTTAATAATCACCCTGGGGTTCTTCGTGCTGTAGTGCACCTCACAGGCAGCAACATAGGCAGACTGCGAAAAAGTCATCATGGTATTCTGCTAAAAACCTCAGAAAGATATCAAAGTGCTTCAGTAAAGCCTTCAGATTCTTCTCAGAAAAGGACATCTTTCCAAGGATTTCTGGAAGTTTCACGAACAATTGCAGCAAGTGTTGCGCCCCATAAATTTAAGAGGGTGGAGGTGGTCACCTGGGGGGTAACTGGTCAGGTACAAGTTTCCAGGAGAGGACCTCATTTATTTCATTAGTTCTTCTGCCTTCAAAGCCAGCAAACACCACACTCCCTTCCTTGCTAGGGGTCAGAGGAACAGGTGAGGATGATCGGCTATGAACAGGCGTCTTCTTTTCCAGGTGCAGAAACAGCTTGGGCGTGCTGGCAGACGTGTCCTGCTGCCGGCACTTGGGCTGAGGCGAGCCGCTGCTCTCAGACAGCCTGTCGCAATTGGCAGAGTGGCGTGTGGACCTCCTCAGAGACTGCAAGGCTTCCGGCTCGGCTTTGCACCTTTTGGGGGCGGCTGGCTCGCCTGTGGTTGGCTGACTCTTTGTGGGCTGTGGTGTGGATGGATTCAACAAAGGTGGGCTTGGAGAGAGATCCTCCGGGTTCCGATTAGCGTTTGTGGTACTTCCCTTAATTGGAAGAAAACATTTGGACGAAGTCACCTTTTTATACTGAACTTGTTCATATGGATAGAGCCAAACCAATGGGAGAGTGTAATCAAAGGTTATTCTTAATCCATCCACCATCTCCTTACAAAGGTCAACGTTCTTTTCTGCTGGGATATAATGCACACTCATGTTGGCGTGTGGCATAGCCTGATGGGGATGAGGCCTCTCCTTGGCTGAAAAGGCTGTATTGATAGCAAAATGCTTCACGTACGATTCCAAATTATGATGTTGGTCTGGCATGAAAGTTTCACTAACCGTTTCCTCCTGTTGATACAGTAACAATCGTCCTCAGGCTTCTTCTTCAGAACTTCAGGGATTTCTACAGCTATTGTTCTTTCTTCCATTTCCTTTTTTGTGTGCAGCTCTGGTTCTTCCTTCACGTCAGTCTTTTCTTCAATGTCACTTTCTTCACTTATTTCTTCATCCTTTTCTTCACTACTGTCATCAGAGGAACTACTTATTAAGTTTTCAACATTTTCATCTTTTTCTTCAGCAGGGAGGCTTTTTAAGACAGAGTCCACACCTGGCAACCTGCAGCGCTTCCTCTCTCTTCCTGTGCTTCTCAGACGAGCTACCGCTTTTCTTGCCAATTTACACTGTAATCTCCAATTTTCATCGGTGTCACGAAGGACATGATCTTCAGCTGCCCATCTATCCCAGCTTCTGTTCCAACTATTCAAATGGATCAGATATTCTGGGATCTTTCTGCCTTTTTCGTCTTTACCAACAATAACATCGACAATCTTGGCATCATCCAGCACTCGTGCCTTGGTGGGGTCAGGCTCGAAGCACAACACTTTCTCCTCTGAGTGGAATTTAAATTTCACGCCCTCTCTGGCCCTCATTTGCTCATCGTGGTGGAGGGCGAGGCTCTGGGGTGGGCGGAGCATGCGCCACATGTGTCTTTTTGAATTATGGTTTTCTCAGGGTATAGCCCAGGAGTGGAATTGCTGGGTCGTATGGTAGTTCTATTTTTAGTTTTTTAAGGAACCTCCATACTGTTCTCCATAGTGGCTGTATATTGATATATATAATATATATTATATATTATATATTATATATATATATATAACAGTGCAGGAGGGTTCTCTTTTCTCCACACCCTCTCCAGCATTTGTTGTTTGTAGATTTTCTGATGATGCCCATTCCGGGAAGCATATCCTTAGAAAGCTCTGAGAACCGTTCCACCTGTTAGGAGTCTAAGGCACAGTCACATACGTTTTCGAGACAAAGGATTTTACGTCAAAATGACATATTGATATTTTACATAAAGTTCACCAAGGATACATGGTCCACGTAAGCACGTACAAAGCGAGCAAGTCGCCACGACCCCCTACAGAGCTGGGAAAGAACACTATTCTTTTAAGAAGTTACATTGCTAGGAAAGAAATTGATCTTTACTGTAGAGCAGGCCCATCTTTGAGGAGCTCTGGTTAATGTGTAATGTGGATGCACACTGCACGTGAGGGAGGGAGGGAGGAGGTCCAAACAAACACACAGAGAAAATTTTATGTTTAGTTTTTTCTTGTCCTGCCTTAAAATATAAATTTTATTTCATCAGTCCTAGATCAAGGGCTTAATGTGTGACAGCATTAGTGATGTCCTTTCAGCTTTTTCTCTTGATGCCTGCCCTCACCACCTGGGGTGTCAGGATCTCATCAGAAAATTATGGGATTTTAGCAGTGGGTGCAAAATCCTGTGGTTTTTACTCTGTGGTACTGCTGATTTGGTACTGATCTTGGGCCAACTCTCTAGACCATCTGTGGGCCAGACTGGCCTGGCTATAGTTTGTTCACCCAGTATAACCAAGAGTTGATAGCTGTCTTTACTGACAGGTGAGAAAAGCATAGGATTTCCTTGGAAAAGTTTGCTGAAGTGCAGGAGGATGCAAGAGGAAAGGTCAATAGTGGGTCTATTCATTCATTCAACAAATGTGCCCCCATGCCAGACGGTGTGCTAGAGGCTGACGATCATCCTGGGGGGGCAGGAACAATGCATCAGCAGGGCTGCCCTCTATCCTAACACCTAACACCTAGCACAGTGGATAAGTGCATAACAGGCAAAGTCATAAGATTGGAGATACAAAGACTGATGGTAACAGCAATTGCAAGGGGACATGAGGAAGACCCAGGGTTTGGAGCTGAGTTAAGCTACCTGGGGAAAGAACATAAGCAAAAGCAGGAAAGCAGGTGATGAGGGCATGCTCGGAAGACAGTAGGCACTGCAGAGGGGCTGCACTGGAGTGAGGTCACAATTGGACCTGGTAGGAGTGACTTGAAAACCAGGCAGAAGCATGTGGATTTTACACTCTAGTGCATGAAATTCCACTGAAACTTTGTTTAAAAAAAAAAACTTTATTGGAGTATAATTTACATACCATAAAATTCATCCATTTTAAGTGTGCAATTCAGTGATTTCTAGTAAATTTACCAAGTTATGCAACCATCACCATCACCCAGTTTTAGAACATTCTCATCACTCCAGCAAGATCCCTCATGCCCATTTACAGTGAATCTCCTTTTCCACTCCCAGCCCTAGTAAGTCACTATTTTACTTTGTCTCTGTATGTTTACTTTTGCAGGACATTTCATATAAATGGAATCATACAGTAAGAGGGTTTTCTGTGTTGGCTCCTTTCAGTTAGCATGGTGTTTTTGAAGTCCATCCATGTTGTAGCATGTATTAGTATTTTATTCCTTTTTATTGCTGAATAATGTTCAATTGTATGGATATACCACATTTTATTTATCCATCAGTTGGTGGACACTTGGGTAGTTTCCACTTTTTGGCTACTACAAATAATGCTGCTATGAATATTCTTGTGTACAAGTCTTTGTTCTCTTGGGTAGGTACCCAGGAGTGGAATTGCTGTGTTGTATGGTAAATTCATAGTTAACTTTTGGGTGGCTGTACTTAATTATTTTTATTTATTTTTTAAAAGCACCTCTATTGACATATAATTTGTATACCATAAAATTCATCTGCTTCCCGTTTACAATTCAGTGAATTTTAGTGTATTTACAGAGTTGTACAGTCACCACAATCTAACTTTAGAACACTTCTATCACCCTAAGGAGACATCTTGTGCCCATTTGTAGTCACTCCGCATTTTCACTCCTAGCCCTAGCCAACCTCTAGTTTACTTTCTGTCTCTATATGTTTGTGTTTTCTAAACATCTCCTATGAATTGGATCATATAATATGTGATCTTTTGTGTCTCCTTTCACTGATCATAATATGTTTAAGGTTCATCCATCTTGTACAGTGTATCAGTACTTCACTCCTTTTCATTGTCAAATGATATTCCATTGCATGGATATGCCATATTTTGTTTATCCATTCATTAGTTAATGGATATTTAGATTGCTTCTACTTTTCTATTGTGGATAATACTGCTATGAACACTTACATACTAGTTTTTGTGTGGATATATGTTTTCATTTCTCTTGGGTAGATACCTAGGAAATTGCTGGATTGTATAGTAAGTATATATTTAAACTTCTAAGAAACTGCAAAACTGTTTTCCAAAGTGGCTGCACTATTTATATTCCCATTGGCAATATATGAGGTTTCTAGTTTCTCCCTATTCTTGACAACACTTGTTATTGTGTCTCTTTGATTACAGCCATTCTAGTGGGTGTGATGTGATATCTCATTGTGTTGTTTTTATGGTTTTTTTTTGTTTTTGTGGTACGCGGGCCTCTCACCGTTGTGGCCTCTCCCGTCGTGGAGCACAGGCTCCAGACGCTCAGGCCCAGCGGCCATGGCTCACGGGCCCAGCTGCTCCGCGGCATGTGAGATCTTCCCGGACCGGGGCACAAACCCGTGTCCCCTGCATCGGCAGGCGGACTGTCAACCACTGCGCCACCAGGGAAGCCCTCATTGTGGTTTTAAGTTGCATTTCCTTAATGACCAATAGTGTTGAACATCTTTAATGTGCTCATTAGTCATTCATATATCTACTTTAGTTGAATAAAATGTCTATTCAAATCTTTTCCCCACTTTTATGTTTTGTTTTGTTTTGTTTTTTTGCGGTACATGGGCCTCTCACTGCTGTGACCTCTCCTGTTCCAGAGCCCAGGCTCCGGACGCGCAGGCTCAGCGACCACGGCTCACAGGCCCAGCCGCTCTGCGGCATGTGGGATCCTCCCGGACCGGCGCACGAACCCGCGTCCCCTGCATCAGCAGGCGGACTCCCAACCACTGCGCCACCAGGTAAGCCCCCTTCCCCACTTTTAAATTGGGTTGTTTGTTTTATTACTGGGTTGTAAGAGTTCTTGATTTATTCTGGATATATTGTCAGATACATGATTGGCAACTGTTTTCTCCCAACCTGGGGCTCACCTCATTTTCTCGATGGTATCTGTTGAAGGTTTTTTGTTTTTTTTTGTTTTTTGTTTTTTTTTTTGTGGTACGCGGGCCTCTCACTGTTGTGGCCTCTCCAGTTGTGGAGCACAGGCTCTGGACGTGCAGGCCCAGCGGCCATGGCTCACGGGCCCAGCCGCTCCGCAGCATGTGGGATCTTCCTGGACCGGGGCACGAACCCATGTCCCCTGCATCAGCAGACGGACTCTCAACGACTGCGCCACCAGGGAAGCCCTGTTGAAGGTTTTTGAGGAGAAAAAGGACAAGACAGAGCTGTGCTTCAGAAAGATAGGATGTAGAAAGGATCAAAAGGACAGAGTGTTCTATTTTAATACCCTTTCCTATATTGTAATATAGGGAACAAGGACAGGCCAAGCTTCTCAAAATTCTCCGGGAATCAAAGGGTTATAAGCAGCTATTTATTGAAGCCTGTTTACAGTCCAGTTAATCAGTAAACCAGAATCAGTGAAACTACCCAATCTGAAGAAGTGCAAAAACCTTTCAAAAGGTTTTCATGGATTAGGAGAGGCAGAGAAATGGGGGAGGGGAGATGAGTGCCTATTCCAGAGCTACATAAATAACTTCTGGCTTTGGAGGGACAGTTCTGAACTTTCTTCCCAGGCACTGTCACACTGGTGTTTACTGGCGGGAAACTAGGAAAAGCTGGTTCTTGGCCCTTGGATTTTGACTGGTTACTGGGAGAAGCGGGGCCCATTTTAGTGGGTCTCTGAAAAAGCCCAGCAAGATGTCAGACCTGGTCTCAATTTTCCTCCAGCTCCTTCTCTTCAAGTTGGTTGCCCCGGTGACCTTTCGCCACCACCGCTATGATGACCTCGTGCGGACGCTGTACAAGGTGCACAATGAATGTCCCCATGTCACGCGGGTTTACAGCATTGGGCGCAGTGTGAAGGGAAGACACCTCTACGTGCTGGAATTCAGTGACTACCCTGGAATCCACGAGCCCTGTAAGCCCTGAGCATGTGTCTTAAAGTGTGTGTGGGCAGGACCCTTCCCTTACAAATCCAGTAATTGGGGTGGTTTCTGGGGAGGTCCCTGGACCCCTCAACCCATAAAGTATCACCACTTCCTCAGCCTGGACTAAGTATTTCCTTGCTTAGCCTACAAACTGGCCCTGCCTCTGGGGAGCTGCAACCCCAGTTCAGGCTCCAGTCTGCTCCTCCTTTTTGGGTTCTGTTTGCTCAAGACCTTAATGGTAAAAGGTGAATCTTTTTCCCTGCTCCCTCCCCATCCCCCCCCCCCCCCACCTTCCCTCCCATTACCCTTCTTTCTTCCTTGCTGTTACTATTCTGCCCTTCCCTATCCAATGCCTCTGGAGAAACAATTAGCCCTTCTAGTTCTGCCAGAGCTTAGGGATAGCTCTTTGGGGAATGACGGTGTACTCAGAGTATGGGATCCTGGAGAGAGTTTGAGGTTTGTGGTATTCATTTTATTCATTGCATTATTTGTTGTTAGTTTGTTTCTATTATAAAAGCCATCCATGTTTGGATTAAAGTAGAAATTAGATAAGGTAAAAACCTCACCCGTCATCCCACCACTCACGGATGACCATCGTTAACATATTGATGTATCTCCTTCTAAACTTTCTTCTATGCGTGTTTAAGCCACCTCCCCTTACCTACACGTCATTTTTTTTTTATAAATTTATTTATTTATTTTTGGCTGTGTTGGGTCTTCGTTTCTGTGCGAGGGCTTTCTCTAGTTGTGGTGAGCGGGGGCCACTCTTCATAGCGGTGCGCGGGCCTCTCACTGTCGCGGCCTCTCTTGTTGCGGAGCACAGGCTCCAGATGAGCAGGCTCAGTAGTTGTGGCTCATGGGCCTAGTTGCTCTGCGGCACGTGGGATCTTCCCAGACCAGGGCTCGAACCCGTGTCCCCTGCATTGACAGGCAGAGTCTCAACCACTGCGCCACCAGGGAAGCCCGTCATTTTTTTTAATAAAAATGGAATCATACTATATCTGCTTTTCTCATTTCATAGTTTTTGATGAATAGCATGTCTGTAAATATAGATCTACATTATCATTTTTGACTGCATAATATTCCATGGTTGCAAGGTTGTATTGAGCAGTTCATTTATTGATGGGCATTTAAGTTGTTTCTACTTTACTGCTTTACTTAACAGCAATTGTGACATTCAAGTACGTCAGTTCCTCCTTCAAACTGTCGACCTCAAGTCTCTTTTCCTCCCCACTTCCTCACCCTTCCCCCAGCCCAGATTCCATCACAGCCTGCCTAAATGATTGCACCAGGCTCCTGACGTTCTCCTAACGCCTAACAGCCACCATTCTCTAAACCTTCCATTTAAGACACAGACGCTAGATGCCCAAATACTGATATAATCCCCTCCCTCCCTTGCTTAAAAACCTTCAGTGGCAACCTCACACCCAGTGGATTCTGTCCATGACAGCTTCAAACTCTTAAGTGGCCAGTTCGGGGGGAAGGGAGAGAGGGGGGTGGGAGGCTGGCTCAAGGAAGGCTACGTGATTAGGCGACCATAAGGGCC
This sequence comes from Stenella coeruleoalba, assembly GCF_951394435.1. Lineage (NCBI taxonomy): Eukaryota > Metazoa > Chordata > Mammalia > Artiodactyla > Delphinidae > Stenella > Stenella coeruleoalba. The sequence continues at coordinate 28,145,221 of NC_137162.1, forward strand.
TTGCTTTGAAAATGCACTTGCAGAGCAAACACCCTGCTTTTACTCAGGTCGTGTGTTCATTTGTGGAAGCTTGTGGGTGCTAATGGACATTGTAGGCTTAGCCCCTCACTCTACGCCCCTTTCTTGGTGCTCTGTCTACTTTCTAGCATTCAGTGCCTTTCTTGAAGCTTTTCATACTATTATACCTCACCGATCCCTCTTTTCTCTGATGCCCTATCAAAGGTGCATCCATTCATTCCTTAATTATTCCACAAGTATTACTGATGACCTACTCAATGTAAGCACTTTGGTAGACTCTGAATATAGCACAGAGTATAATACAAAGACTCTGCCCTCAGGGCCTTAATTCTAGCGAGGTAAGACTGGCAATAAATAGGTAACTAAATAAATATATATTATACCAGATGAAAATAAGTGCTATTGAGAAAAAGAAACCAGGAAGGAGAGATAGGGAGTTGTGGACAATTGTGGGTTGAGTGGGGGAGGGGTGTTGCTTTTTAGGAAAGCTTCTCCTTCGAGGTGATTTTTGAGTGCGTGACTGAGGTGCCACACTGGCTCTGGGGAGGAAAACACCGCACAGAGGCAAGAGCCGGAGCACGCTTGGCATGTGTGAGGAGCAGCGAGGAGGCCCCTGTGGCTCCGGGACAGTGAACCACAGGAAGGCAAGGTCAGAGCAGAGCTGTCGGGGATACTGGGCAGGAGGAGATCACGTGGGGCCTTGCAGGCCTCTGCAAAAATGTTGGCTTTTGCTCTGAGTGAAGCGAGAAGCCGTTGGAGGGTTTTAAGCAGAGGAGTGACATGATCTGACTAAAAATTTTAAAAGATCACTCAGAACAAGAGTCAGCAAACTAGAGCCTTGAGGGCCAACTACCTGTTTTGGTAAATAAAGTTTCACTGAAATACGGTCACACCCATTTGTTTTTGTGTCATCTATGTCTGCGTTCACTGGAAACGTTGAGTAGCTGCAGTGAAGACAATATAGCCCAGGAAGCCCAGAGGATTTACTATCTGGTCCTTTACAGGAAACATTTGCCAAACACTGACTCAGGAGAATAGACTTGTATGGTTGGGCAGATGCAAGGAGTTCAGGTAGGAGATTTATTGTAGTAATGCAGGCTTGCGATTGTGGGAGCTTCAACCAAAATGATGACAATGGTTGTTAGGAGAAGTGGTTGTATTGTATTCTGGATATACGGAAAGTAGAGACAAAAGAATTTTATATTGAATACCTCCTAAGAGCAAGGGACTATGGTAGGTTCTACAGGGCAGTGGTTCCCAAACTTACGGATTTCACACGCACACACAAATATATATATATATGGGAGATCAGAGGGGACTAAAATAGATTTTCCAAATTTTATTTTACTGAACAAGGATGTTGAAGAATACTACCTGCCATCTACTATCACCGTCCTTTCGTAAAATAAAGTATAACTTAACACCAAGAAAAGTAAGAAAGACGTGATAAGATTAAAGAAATATACTAAGATCAAAGAACGTACATTATTGAAAATCCACCACACAGTCCTTATGGGTTATAGACATTCCTTTGGGAAAGACTGCTGTAGCAGATAAATAACAATGGATTGTATCCTAAAGAAAGTTAAAAATGGCATACATTGCAAAGGCCAGGTCCAGTAAGGAAAATAGGACATGTGCAAAATTAGCCAAAACTCAGAGTAGAAAGTGGTATCATAAAAGGGAAGTTTAATAGCGAGTTCACTCCCAGCAAGGAGATTCCAAGATGACTTCACAGAGTAAGGAGCATTTGAGCCTAGATGGATGGTGAGGAGGGCATGGAAATATGAAGATGAAGAGACACAATCAGAAAAGGCATGAAGGCAAGAGAGTGCTGGATGGGGGCTTCCCTGGTGGTGCAGTGGTTAAGAATCTGCCTGCCAATGCAGGGGACAGGGGTTCGAGCCCTGGTCCAGGAAGATTCCACATGCTGTGGAGCAACCAAGCCCGTGCGCCACAACTACTGAGCCTGTGCTCTAGAGCCCATGAGCCACAACTACTGAGCCCGCGTGCCACAGCTACTGAAGTCTGCGCGCCTAGAGCCTGTGCTCCGCAACAAGAGAAGCCACCGCAATGAGAAGACCGCTCACTGCAAAGAAGAGTAGCCCCTGCTCGCCACAACTAGAGAAAGCCCGTGCACAGCAATGAAGACCCAACACAGCCAAAAATAAATAAATAAAATTAATTAATTAAAAAAAAAGAGTGCTGGGTGGAAGGGAAATCACTTGGCAAGGGCTTTTCTCCTTCCTTTTAAAACAGGGCAAGAATGATTTTTTTAAGTGGTTCTAGAGGCTCCTCTTTATGACCTCAGTTCTAACTTCAATTGAACAGTTAACATAGCCAAAGAAAAGACTAAGGAATGAGACATACATAGACTCCTTCCTACTCTGTGCCTCAAGACACAGCATTCTCAGATATGAAAGGGAGATTTTAACCTGAGTACCAAGAAAATTAAATTTTCAACTGGTGCAATTAGGAACTGTTATGCTGTAACCTGGAGGACTTTAGACCAGCAAATCTTGGAAAAGCACTATCCTTATCCTGAAAAGGTTTGTCTCTGAGAAGCATTAAGCTACCTCAGTGCCACCTGGGCTTTGACCTCCATTATTAATCTGCCAGGTGACCTCAGACAAGTTACTTAACCTCTTCCATACCCAGTACCCTCATCCTGAGGCTAATAATGCCTACTTTACAGGTTTTCTGTGAAGATTAGCAATGACATAAATGCCTAGTACACAGTAGGGTTTTAATCAGTAGTAGACATTATTATGCGTGGCATGAATTTTTGTAGCATTTGTAGTTGCAGTTTGTTCAAAGGGGGCACAGGGATTATTGGAAAAGACCTAACAGAAGCATGAGGTTTTCTTTTATTCATTACTGAAAAAGAAGGGAAACGTCCCTTTGCATGGTTAGGAATTAACTGCACTCGTAAGCTTTCCCCCATCTTCTTTATGTGTGTTTCTCTCACTTGCAGTGGAACCGGAAGTCAAGTATGTGGGGAACATGCACGGCAACGAGGTGCTGGGCCGCGAGCTGCTGCTGCAGCTGTCGGAGTTTCTGTGCGAGGAGTTCCGCAACAGGAACCAGCGCATCGTCCAGCTGGTGGAGGGCACGCGCATTCACATCCTGCCGTCCATGAACCCCGACGGCTACGAGGTGGCCGCCGCCGCCCAGGTACCGAGCCCCAGGGGGAGGCCCTGCAGAGAGCAGAGCCGTCTTAGGGAGTAAGGAAAAGCCGGGAGACCAGGTGTCCTCTCTGTCCCACTGTAAATACCACGGTGTGATAGAGGAAAAGCTGGAGAAATAGAATGAAGTGTGAAGACGGGTTCAGCACTGTAGCACCCTAGGCAATGAATGGGGGTTCTCTCTGAGTCTCAGTTCCCTCCCGTCCCCGCCTTTCCAGCTGAGTTCTCCATTTCATTGTGAGGATCAGTGAAGCAGTATCAGTGACAACATTTCATCAACTGGAAGGTACTGAACAGGTGTGAAGGGATATTGCAAGACGCCCCTCCTTCCCTGAACTTTTAGCTGCCAACCTTAAATCCTCTTCTTCCTCCCATACTACACTTACATTTGCATTTGGAGGGAAAAGAGAAAGAATGAGCTTTTCTCAGAATTGTGGGGTGGCAGGTTAGTCCTGTTACAGATTCTTCATACTTTATTCCATCTCTGTACGCCTTTTTTCCTCTGCTAGTATAGTACTCAGCCTTTGAATTCTTTATTTTAGAGTTACATTGTTCAGGGGACAAATTTAAAAAAGTATCTATGGGCTTTATTTCCTAACATAAATTCAGAATATTAGTGTGCCTAACTTTAAGTCAGTGATTCTTTCATGGCTGTGCATCAGAATTGTAGGTGAAGATTTTTGAGATACAGGTTCTCAGGTCCTCTCCCCACCCCAAATCTACTGAATTAGAATTTTCAGTGGGTGAGGGTAGGCATCTGCCTTACACAATGGATATGTTTCTTTAAAAGCTCTATTTAAACCTGGTTTGTTTGGGTTTGTTTTTTTTTTTTTTTGGAGGGGGGTGTAAATGAAAGATTTTTTTCCATTTAAAAATATGTTTATTGGGGGTAGTCTTAAAATGTTGTTTATGTTTAAGACTAGACTTCACTACTTTACTTTTTTTTAAATTTTGGTTTTATTGTGGTAAGAGCACCTAAGATGAGATCTACCCTCTTAACAAAATTTTAAGTGTACAATACACTATTGTTGATGATAGGCAAAAGGTTGTACAGCTGATCTCCAGAACTTATCTATCCTGTTCAACCAAAACTTTATACCCCTTCATTAGTAACTTCCCATTTCCCCCTCCTCCCAGCCCCTGGCAACGACCTTCCATGCTCCGATTCCATGAATCTGACCACTCTGTCCCATACAAGTGGAACCACTCAGCATCTCTCCTTGAATGGCCCATCCTGGTTTAAGCCTACTAGAGGACAGGGCTGAGGGGTGAGGAGAAGCAGGGAGGGTAATGGAGCCAAGATGTCGAGCCAAACACAAATTCGACCCTTGCCATCTTACAACCTCCTGCTGACATGACTCAACAGATGAAAAAAAAAAAAAAAACTTTGTTCCCCCCCCGCCCCCACTGGAAATCAGAGAGATGGACATGAATATGCCTTGAGACTTGAGTTTCCAAAAGAACAGGACAATTTGAGAGTGTTGTAGGGGTGAACCCAGCGTGGCCGCTTTCCTTCTAGTGGCCCTTCCCTGTATTGCAGTGGGGAGACTGGAGAAGCCCCTCAGACCTGCCCACATCTTTTGTGCAGTGAAGTGGGGGTGGGACGAGGTGGAGAAAACCCCTGCCAAATCCTAGAGCTGTGTCTCTGGGGAGCCAGTCACCTCTGCTCACCTGCTATGTACTTGTTCAAAGGGAGCAGATCTTTTTTTTTTTTTTTTTTGCGTTTTTTTTTTTTGCGGTACGCGGGCCTCTCACTGTTGTGGCCACTCCCAGTGCGGAGCACAGGCTCCGGACGTGCAGGCTCAGTGGCCATGGCTCACGGGCCCAGCCGCTCCGCGGCATGTGGGATCTTCCCGGACCGGGGCACGAACCCGTGTCCCCTGCATCGGCAGGCGGACTCTCAACCACTGCGCCACCAGGGAAGCCCAAAGGGAGCAGATCTTGAACCTGAACCCAAGAGAGGACCCATCGGGTTCTCAGATTCCCAGAGCTACGTGCCGTACCCAGAGGAAACCTGTCTGCATGGCTACACAGGGAAGACCTGCCTGGCCACCTAAATTTAAAGCCACCTGTAGGTAAGGTAGAATAACATGGCTCCACCTCCCAAAGATAGTCAAGTCCTAATCCCTGGAACCTATGAATATGTTATGTTACATGGCAAAGGGAATTAAGGTTACAGACAAAATTAAAGTTGTTAATCAAGTGACCTTAAAATACCCTGGATTATTTGGGTCGGCCTAGTGTAACCAATCACAAGGGTCCTTTAAATGTGGAAGAGGAAGGCAGAAGGTCACAGGCAGAGAGAGATTTGAAGATGTTCTAGGGAAACAGATTCCTCTAGAGACTTCAGAAGGAACACAGCCCTGCTGACACCTTTAGATCTCGTGAGACCCATTTCTATCTTCTGACGTCCAAAACTGTGAGATCATAAGTTTGTGCAAAGTTAAGCCCTAAGGTTGTGGCAATTTGTTACAGCAGTAATAGGAAGCTAATAACTGAACCCTGTTTATGGGAACTTCTGTTAAAGGAAGTCCTTACTGCCAGCTTAACTAATGACCCGGTGTGAATAGTAAGTCAGCTGATAGGTAAATCAACGTAACTGCTACTATGGACAGTTATGAGTTAACGCTGATATAAATCAGCAAGCAATGAAAACCCCTGGAAGCATAATGAAAATCATTATCTCTTAAAAGTGAAAAATCAAACTCCAAATAGAAAAATCATATAAATGTTTTCCACTGGAACAGAATTGATGTAGGAGACTTAAAAGAATGTCAAAAAATATGTTTTCAATGAGATCTAAGAATAAAACACGAGCACAATGCCACGATAATAGAGAAATCTGAGAACAATAAAGAGTTCTTAGAAAAACACGAGAGTAGTAGTACATTTGTGAGTTTTTAGCCTCCTAGTGTCCATGCATTCATCCTACTTCCAGTAATGGCCACCAATTCGGGCTCTCCCCTCTCAGTCCGCAGGGCTCCAGTAGACACTATTCTGCCTCTCCAATGCCAAACAAAACACCAAACAGAATTTCAGTTTTGCAAGAGCCTGTGAACTTATCTCTATTCTCCTGCTTTATATATTTTAATTATTTATGTAAATATATATCTCCCCATATATACCATGAATTCCTGGAAAGCTAGCATAATGTCTCATGATCTCTTTCCCTAGTGTCTTTCAGGGGACTTTGAATGGAGATAGACCTAAATAGATGTGGATTGATTAAATGGATGGATGAATGAATGAATACATGACCAAATAAAGGATGAAATGTGAAGTGTGAGCAGAGAGGTTAAGGGATCCACAAAGTTGATATCGCTCAGAAAAAAGATAATCAAGGATCCTAAGTAAAATAAATAAATAAATAAATGGGGGGATGGTTTCCACTTCGGAAAACAGTTTAGCAGTTTCTGAAAAAGTTAAATATGGACTTACTTTATGATCCAGCAGTTCTACTACTAGATATTAGAAATGAAAACATGTGTCCACACACAGACTTATACACAAATGTTTGCAGCAGCATTATCCACAATAGCCAAAAAGTGGAAGCAAACCAAATGTCCATGTACTACGTTTAATAGTATCCCCTCTGCCCCCTCCAATTCATGTCTACCTGGAACCTATGAATATGACCTTGTTTGGAAATAGGATCTTTGCATATGTAATCAAGTTAAAGTGAAGTCATACTGGATTAGGGGACCTAAGTCAAATATAACTGGTGTCCTTATAAGAAGAGAGCAATCTGTACTCAGAGACACAGACATACAGGGGAGAAGACTATGTGAAGATAGAAGTAGAAATTGGAGGGAGGCATCTACAAGCTAAGGGACGCCAAGGACTGTCAGCAACCACCAGAAGCTAGAAGAGTCAAAGAAGGATCCTCCTCTAAAGCCTTTAGAGAGCATGACCCTGCTTGATTTCAGACTTCTAGCCTCCAGAACTGTGAGAGAATACATTTCTGATGTTATAAGCCACCGAGTTTGTGGTAACTTGTTACAGCAATCCCAGGAAACCATACAGTCTATTAACTGGTGAATGGATAAACACAATGTGATAAATCCATATAATGGAATTATTCAGAAATAAAAGGGAATGAAGTCCTGAAGGAACCTCATGGTTCCTCATGGAGGAACCTCAAAAACATTTTGCCCAGTGAAAAAAGCCAAACATATAATATATGATCCCACTTACTGAAATGTCTAGAAAAGGCAAATCCATAGAGACAGAAAGTGATTCCCTAGGGGTGGAGTAAAAATGAGGAGTGACTGTACATGGGCATGAGGTTTCTTTTCAGGGGAATATAAGTATTCTTAGATTGTGGTAAAAGTTGCACAATTCTGTAAGCATACTAAAATTCTTTAAATTGTATGATTAAAATGGATGAATCTTGTGGTATGTAAGCTATATATATCAATAAAACCGTTTTTAAAAAATAGGGGTTCCCACCCTCCTACACTGTTGGTGGGAATGTAAACTGGTGCAGCCACTATGGAAAACAGTATGGAGGTTCCTTAAAAAACTAAAAATAGAGCCACCATATGATCCAGTGATCCCACTCCTGGGCATATATCTGGAAAAGATGAAGACTCTAATTTGAAAAGATACATGCACCCAAGTGTTCATAGCAGCACTATTTACAATAGCCAAGACATGGAAACAACCAAAGTGCCCATCAACAGACAATTGGTTTAAGAAGATGTGGTATAAATATCCAATGGAATATTACTCAGCCATAAAAAAGAATGAAATATTGCCATTTGCAGGAACATGGAGGGACCTAGAGATTGTCATACTAAGTGAAGTAAGTCAGACAGAGAAAGACAAATATTGTAAGTGATATCACTTATATGTGGAATCTAAAATAATATACAAATGAATCTTTATATAAAACAGAAACAGACTCAGACATAGAAGACAAACTTATAGTTACCAAAGGAGAAAGGGATGGGGGAGGGATAAATTAGGATTATGAGATTAACAGATACAAACTACTATACATAAAATAGATAAGCAACAGGATTTACTGTATAGCACGGGGAACTGTAGTCAATATCTTGTAATAACCTATAATGGAAAATAATCTGAAAAAAATACATATATAACTGAAAAAATTATACTTTCTCGCTGCACATACCTCTGTCATTCTGATTAAATAGACATAAACAATTTTTTTAAAATAGGGGTTCCCATTATCCTGAAACACCCTCCTTTTGTTAGAGCTTCTCCTGGGATCTCTACCTCCAGCATGTGGTTTATAGGGAAACTTGAACCACGCCACTGGGACTTTGGATGAGTTAAAGGAGAAAATGCTACATCGTTTGATAGATCGAGCTAATGTGTAAAAAGAAAACTATACAGTGTTCTTCAAATAGAGCATTCAGTCTGAAACCTTCATCTTTTATTTCTTCCTTTTCCCACTAGGACAGGGACATTTCTGGGTATCTGGTTGGCAGGAACAATGCAAACGGAGTGGACCTGAACCGCAACTTCCCTGATCTCAATACCTACATCTACTACAATGAGAAGAACGGAGGCCCCAACCACCACTTACCCCTTCCAGACAACTGGAAAAATCAGGTATAAGACAAACTTTGCAAGCAGAAGCAGGTAAATCAGCATCTGGAATTTCTTCCCTGAATCTTCACATCAACTAAATATGCAATAATAAAGCATCAACCCAATTCTGTGCTAGTCTGTCCAGAGCAATGCTAACTGTAACGTATGCCTCTTTGTATTTTTTCCCTCCCTGAGCATAGAGCCCTTCACTGAGCACATGATATTTGATGTTAGTGGTGAGAGTGGCAAAAGAGGTGAAAGTGGTATCATACCGCTGCACAGCACTTCAGAATTTTATAGAATTCTTTCTCAGCTAGCGTTTCAGTTGATCATTGTAACACTCTGGTAAATGCATCAAGCAGTGTTATCCACCCCCATTTTACAGATAACACTTATAGAAAAAATAATTTAAACTCACACAGCTAGTAATTGGTGGACTCAAGATTAAAACCCAGGTCTTCTGACTCCTCATCCAACATTCTTTCTACTGCACTATACTGTTGACAGAGAACTGTAGCATTCTAAAGAGAAATCTCTCTTGCATGTGATGAGCTGTACGCTTATCAACAATTAGTTAGAGAAAGAGGTTCAGGGAGTCTCACCCTTAGAAGAGAAGTTTTTCTTCTTCTCTTTCTGTATGACCCGTGACCACCTTACCATGTTCTCATTTCCCTTGCTTTCTCAATCAAAGGATCCCATCTGATGCTCCCAGACCTCTTGCCGCTTGGTAATGCGAATGGTTTCAGCCTGACGGTCATCCTGTTCCTGGGAATGACTCTTGTCATCCTTGGAACATCACCACCACCCTGTTCCTTACACTGTATGGGCTAGTTCTAAACATTCTGTGTGAGTATCTAAACTTAGAGACTGGGGAGAGAAAATTAAAGCAGGTGGAAGGCTTTATATTGGGAGTTTCTAGATGGAATCTTATCAGTTTTTTTCCCCTTGGAATTGAAGCAAAAGTCATGCCGACATGTTTAGATTTTGGATAGCAGCTATGCTCTTGGCTCAAGGAAATAATACATCAAAAATAACTTTGCACTCGTTGACATATCCAGCCAGAAGGATGTTCTGATTTATTAAACTTGTCTACATAAAATAAGGTAATTGAGCCAGTAACAGTTAAACTCCCACTGGCCCTCTGTCTGCATCTTAGAAGGAAAAAAGACAATGAGAAGTCCCTCTTGCTCTTGAGGGGCCAGGAACAGTGAGAGGCTGGCCTCCTTCTGATGGATGGAGGGTTAGGACATGGAGAAAGGACTGCTTTAAAGAATCTGAGTCCTGGTCACAGAGCTGGACCGGTGCCTTGGGGATTATATCCATTCTGATTGGATGAGACTCAACATTATGCATTCAGTCTCCCTTGGAATGGAAAAGATGGAGGCCTTCACAGCTGACCCTTGGTCCAGGACGAGCCGTTAACACATTAACACCACATAACCTCTAAGCACATCCATCCTGAGGGGAGGAAAAACAGTGAAGACTGTAAATTATTTACTTACAAGGCCAGTAGATTCAAGGCTTTCTTTAGAATACTGTCACTTGCTAGCAATATAATCTGCAATAGAAATCTGCAGTAGAATGGGTGGAATCTCACTACTTAGCCAAGACTGGCCCATATTACAGTATGTCTAACTCATGAAATTTGGGTATGACTACAGGAGAACATTCTACATGTCAACAACACAGCAGATGTGTTGGGGGAAGGAGGAGGTTGAAAACCATTGCTGTAAACCAACAATTTTCAGATATATTTACTAGAACCCTAAATTTCTGCAGAGGAGCTCCAGAAGCTACTGGAACAGTGGGTAAATTGGAGGACCCTTTTTTGTTGCCAGAGAGAGGCCAAACTGGGACTCTGCGCTCTCCAATTTATGTTACCCCTCTTCAAACTGCTCTTTTTCTCCCTCTCTCTCTCTTTTTTTTTTTTGATAGACTTCATTTTTGAGCAGTTTTAGGTTCACAGCAAAATTGAGTGGAAAGTACAGAATATTACCATATATTCCCTGCTTCCCATTATCAACATCTTCCACCAGAGGGGTACATTTATTACAAGGATGAACCTACATCGAGTTGTCATCATCACCCAAAAGTCCATAGTTTACATTAGGGTTCACTCTTCATGTTGTATATTCTGTGGGTTTTCACAAATGTATCATGTATCTACCATTTTGCATCATGCACAATAGTTTCACTGCTCTAGATGACCTCTTTTTAGCTATTGAATACTTGGTTTCCATATGAGATTTCATTTTAAACAAGTGTTCCATTCACTTAATTTGTTAAACTATCACACAAAAGATCAAAATTTCCCCATCTGCACTTCTCATATCTGGTAGGATTCTCTTTGCTTTATTCAGACATGCCATCCTCTCAGGCCACAACCCGACAAACTCATGTAAACAGCCATCTGGCTTCAGTTGCAGCTTCACCGCCAAGCTCTCATCTCTCCTCAGGTGGAACCCGAGACCCAGGCAGTGATCCAGTGGATCCGCTCCTTCAACTTTGTCCTTTCAGCCAATCTCCATGGAGGGGCAGTGGTAGCCAATTACCCATATGACAAGTCCCTTGAGCACCGGGTCCGAGGTTTCCGCCGCACTGCCAATACCCCCACGCCTGATGACACACTTTTTCAGAAGGTATGCAGAATGGCTGCCTGTCCAGCCAGAGGAACTTGGGGCTTAGGAGTGTGACTGAGGTCAAATCAGTAACACAGGACCCTGTTAGGAATGAACAAACAGAAAATGATTGAAAACACCTCCTGCTCGTTAAGAGCTTACAATCTAGTATATTACATTTTGTTTTGAGTGATAAGCCATAAATTCATGAAAAAGTAAATAAATAGGAAAGCTTTTTACAGTACAGTTACCAAAATTTTAAAAAATACTTAAGCTAATGACAAGCAAGAAATATGCCAAAAGCCTAATAGTGCTGGTGGTAAGCTAGAGCATTAAATGTGAATTTGGGGGCTCTAATTTACGGTTTTATGGTAATATGGCTATATTAATGAAAAATAGACCATGCACATGAAAAAGGTTTACATAATAGTTCAAAACAGCAATAGAATAAAATTAACAGATGAGTTATTTTATAGTTAATATTATTAATAATATATAATTAATATAACAATAACATTACTTAGTATCTCAAGTTTTTTCTTTTTTTGGGCTGTACCTCGTGGCTTGCAGGATCTTAGTTCCCCGACCAGGGACCGAACCTGGGCCCCAGCCTTGAAAGTGTGGAGTCCTAACCACTGGACTGCCAGGGAATTCCCCTATAATGATAACATTATTAATTCAACAGTTAATGAATTACACAGAGAATAACACCAGTTGTTGCTTTGCAAAGCAAGTATACTATTATATTTTCTTCTCTAGTAATCTCATTTTGTCCACTATTACAAAATAGTAATGAAAGAGAATTATAGAGATTTTGAATATATTCCTCTCTTTCCAACACACATCTCTCACCCCCAATACATAATTCTTTTTGTCACAAAGCCCTATCTTTCTTGCTTCTTGATTTCTCTTATAAAACTCGGCTGGAAAATGAGGTACACCTCACTGAGGTACACCTAGAGGGGAGCTTATACATTATCGAGTGCTACCCCTCACTTTGCACTTGAAGAAATTTAGGCCCAAGATAGTGGGAAAATCAGAAGATAGGTCTCCTAACTCTAGTCTACTCCATGCACACACACCCCATCTCTCTATTCCTTCTGGTATTTTCTTTCGCTAAAGCAAATAATCAGTTGTTATACCTAGTGGGGTTCTTGGCCTCACCCTGCTTCTGAGTATGAGCATTGCCACATGAGTTGGGGATACTCAAGGTCGTTTTCCACCTGCTTTACCTGTAGCTGGCCAAGGTCTACTCCTATGCACATGGATGGATGCACCAAGGTTGGAACTGTGGGGATTACTTCTCAGATGGCATCACCAATGGGGCTTCCTGGTATTCTCTCAGCAAGGGTAAGAAGAGTGCTAAGCACAAGAGTGCTGTAAGCTGAAGTAGAATGGGGTTCGTTTCTCCATTTAAATTATCATTCTTTTTCACAGAGAAATGACAGGAATGCTATTTTGCATCCAAGTAGAGATCTGAAAAATGGGAAGTCTTAAGTTAGCATTTAACATCATCTTGTGATTCTTTAAAATGGAGGTCTGGACACCTTGTGGTCCGTTAAAACTGGTGGTTTACATAGTGGATTAGGGCATAGGAAGGGAATAATGCAGTCAAGTGGTTAAGAGCATGGGTTCTAAGGGTACACTGGGCTGAAACCAGGCTTGCCCATTCACCAGTTATGTGGCTTCAGGCTAATTACTTAACTTCTCTGTGCTTCAGTTTCCTCATCTATACTTTAAGAATAACACTACTTGCATTGTAATTCTGATGTAAGTATTAAATAAAGCACATAGAGGATTTGGAAATGCCTGGTTTATAGATGTTAAGGTTTTTCCGTAGTAACATGAGGTATGCCTCATGTACCAAAGAAGGAGAGATGCTGGCCTGGACACAAACAGTTCCTCTGATATGTGCTCTCTGTACCCTGCCTACCCATCTCCCATCAGAAGGGGTTTGCTGTGGACAGTGGCCATTGATAACATAGCAGAAACCTCCAGCAAGAGGCTTCTCTCTCTATTCCCTGGGCTTTTCCCATCACTGAGGGTCAAGATAGAACCTCTGTTCACAGACCTTCAGTAGATAGGGACCCTAAGGTTAGGGAGGAGGCTGAAGCAGGAAGCTAGGTTCTCTTAGGAATCATGTTGCAGCAGCTGTCTTTCCCCATCTTCTCACATCTGACCTGTCAGAGCCCAGGTAGTAGAAAACTCGCTGGAGAGGGCTGAGCTGATGGCTGGTCCTATGGGGAGTGGGCAGGAGGAAGGTGAGGGAGTCATCATGTACTGGGAAGGCGGTAGACTTATCATGGCTGAAAACTCACTTGAACCCAAGACAAGAAGATTTCTTTTTTTCAAAGACAGATATACATTTATTACCTTTTGTTATGGAAAGTTTAAAAATCACTAAACAAATACGATAATTTTTTTAAAACACCTTACCTTTAATATTCATGTGGAACATCAAGTAGGATTATGTATTACTGGAAGTTTATAAGACTAGGTAACAGATTTAAGAATCATCTTCCTTGTCACTTTACTACATCTGCCAATATCTACCAATAGTTTACTGTTAATTTAAGCCAAGGCAAGAAGATTGAACTTTACTTTCTTTAGTTTGCATTAGGAAAGCAATAAGTACCCCCTCCCAAATTTAAAATATAAAATACACTTTTTTGAATTATACTTGTTCCTCCCTTTCCCTTCCCATCCTCTGGGAAAGCATGACCCACTGCCTCCACTGAGAATCATTACCCTAAATTAAAGGGGTGCAATTCCAAGATCATGAAGTTTGTATCAAAATGATAGTATGGTCTCTAGACCAGCATCATCAGCGTTACCTGGAAACTTGTTAGAAATGTAAATGTTCACTGAATACATACTGAATCAGAGCCCTGGGGTTAAGCCCCAGCAATCTGTATTTGGCATGGGGTGTTGGGTGGGAACCTGGTTGTACAAATCTGCCACCGCCCTCTTTCCCTTAGGAATGCAAGACTTTAATTACCTCCATACCAACTGTTTTGAGATCACGCTGGAACTGAGTTGTGACAAGTTTCCGCGGCAAGAGGAATTACAGCGCGAGTGGCTGAGTAATCGGGAAGCCCTAATTCAATTCTTGGAACAGGTAAATCCCATTCCTTAACTTTCCTGGTTACAGAAAGGGAAGTGTTTTCTGATGGTAGGCAAGGTATTTTGTGTGACTCAGGTCTGACTTTTGCTCTGACTCATTACAATAGATCTCAGCTTCTCTCTCAGTGAAATTAATTCATTCAACATTGTTGAGCACAACTATCTGTCAGAGACTGTACTATATGCTCGGGATTAAGAGTAAACAAACAGGGCTTCCCTGGTGGTGCAGTGGTTAAGAATCCGCCTACCAATGCAGGTGACATGGGTTCGAGCCCTGTCCTGGGAAGATCCCACATGCTGCGGAACAACTAAGCCCGTGCGCCACAACTACTGAGCCTGCGCTCCAGAGCCCATGAACCACAACTACTGAGCCCCAGTGCTACAACTACTGAAGCCCGTGCGCCTAGAGCCCGTGCTGTGCAACAAGAGAAGCCACCGCAATGAGAAGCCCACAAAGAGTAGCCCCCACTCACCGCAACTAGAGAGAGACCGCGCGCAGCAAGGAAGACCCAGCACAGCCAAAAATAAAAACAAATAAATTAATTAATTTTAAAAAGAAGAGTAAACAAACAACAAATATCTCTGTATATATGCAGCTTATATTCTAGTGAGGAGAGACAGACAATAAAGAAAAAATAAAATAAATTTTATGACATGTTAAATGCAAAATGCTATGAAGAAGGCCTTACAGAGAAAGTGACATTTAAACAGATTTAAAGGAGGTAAGGGGGGCTTTCCTGGTGGCGCAGTGGTTGAGAGTCCGCCTGCCGATGCAGGGGACGCGGGTTCGTGCCCTGGTCCGGGAAGATCCCACATGCTGCGGAGCGGCTGGGCCCGTGAACCATTGCCACTGAGCCTGTGCGTCCAGAGCCTGTGCTCCGCAACGGGAGAGGCCACAACAGTGAGAGGCCGGCGTACTGCAAAAAAAAAAAGGAGGTAAGGGAGTAAACCACAAAAATATCTCGGGGAAAAGGGGCTCCCTGATGAAGTCACAATTGCAAATGCAAGGCCAACAACAAGTAGATGAAAAGATGCTCAAAATCCTGAGGGAAATGTAAATCAAAGCCACAGTGAAATACCACCTCACACTCATTAGGATGGCTGCTATAAGAAAAACAAACTTACAAACAATGACAGAAAATAGCAAGTGTTGGCAAGGATGTGGAGAAATTGGAACCCTGGTGCAGTGTTGGTGGGAATGTAAAATGGTGTAGCCACTATGAAAAACAGTGTGGTAGTTCCTGAAAAAATTAAAAATAGAGCTGCCATATGATCCTGCAAAACCACTTCTGGGTATATATTCAGAAGAACTGAAAGCATAATCTCAGAGAGATATTTGTATATGCATGTTCATAGCAGCATTGTTCACAGTAGCCAAAAGGTGACAGCAAGCCAAGTGTCCATTGATGGATGAAGGGATAAACAAAATGTGGTATAGATACGCAATGGGCATACAGCCTTAAAAAAGAAGGAAATTCTGTCATATGTTACAACATGGATGAACCTTGAGGACATTATGCTAGGTGAAATAAGCCAGTCCCCCAAAAAACAAATACGGTATAATTTTACTTATATGAGATATCAAGAGTAGTCAAATTCATAGAGATAGAAAGTAGATTAGTGACATGATTTGACTTAGATTTTAACAGGATCACTCTGACTGCTCTATTGAGATTATTGGGGATCGGGATGAGACCAGAGAGACCAGTCAAGGGTCTATCACCATAATCTTTGTGAAGATCAAGTGCAGAAACACATGGGAAAGGGCTTTGTGGACTCTCAAAGACAGCACAAAGGTTTTATGAGCATAACTATACACTATAAACTTTCCTACAGGTACACCAAGGCATCAAGGGAATGGTGCGCGATGAGAATTATAATAATCTTGCGGACGCTGTCATTTCTGTCAGTGGGATTAACCATGATGTCACTTCAGGTAGGTGGCCACTGCTTAGTGGCGTGAGAAGGAAGCTTTCACTCCCTCACCGTCTTCAGCCTAATCAGGAGGCCAATTTGTAAGCCAGTGAGACCAGCAGGGACATCAAGGACACGGGGGGGTGGTGGATTGGAGGAAGGAAGGATAACAGGATTGAGGACAGGAATTAAGAGGCAAGGGCCAGGAAGATGTAAATGTAACATCTCTCTCAGCATTCAGGAGTCACTGCCTCATACAGCTTTGTTAGGGGTGTTTCCTGGGTTTGAGGTTATTAATAGCTCACATACTGGTATGGAATGGGCTAGAAAAAAAAAGACTGTAAAACTGATGTTTAGTCTTGTCCCTGAGCCAGGCATTTCTCTACACCTCCGTTCAGGGAAGAGTTAGTAAAAGGCATTCCATAGGCTCGCTGCAGGGCAAGATTGATGGTGGGGGCAGATCTCGGAGCCAACTTGGAACCTTCTAGAATGGTACAGAATATCTCACGGCACAATGGTGTTGCCAACTGCCCCAGCCCAATTTGATCAGGTTTGGGGTTGTTTGTTTGGTTTTTAATGTAGAGCAGTAGCTCCCAGTGGTTAGGAGCAGGTGAGATTTGCCTCCCTCCCCCAGCTTTGATACCAGCATGCTCAGCCACATTTCACTGTGCAGGCTTTACCAAGCAGGCATCTTACAGCTCAGACAGTCTGTTTAAACTAGATGAATCTCAGCTTTAAGATGATAACTTATATTCTTTAAGGTGATCCCAACACGTCTTACATGAACAGTTCATTCAAGGCAAAGGCAACAACATTCTAATTCTGTAGCCCCACAGTCAAGCATCAGACACCAGAATCCTCCAGCCCAGTGACTGGAGCCAGGACTGTATAGGGAACCAACCTTTGGAATCTGTAAGAGCTTCAGGGCCTGCTAGATTCTTTATTTTAAATTAATTAATTAATTTATTATTATTATTTTTTGGCTGCGTAGGGTCTTCCTTGCTGTGCGCGGGCTTTCTCTAGTTGCGGCAAGCAGTGGCTACTCTTCGTTGTGGTGCGTGAGCTTCTCACTGTGCTGGCTTCTCTTTGTTGCAGAGCACGGGCTCCACGCGGGCTGCAGTAGTTCTGGCATGTGGGCTCAGTAGTTGTGGCTCGCGAGGTTAGTTGCTCCGTGGCATGTGGGATCTTCCTGGACTAGGGCTCAAACCCATGTCCCCTGCATTGGCAGGCAGATTCTTAACCACTGCGCCACCAGGGAAGTCCCATAGATTCTTTTTTTTTTTTTAATTTTATATTATTTATTTTTTTATATGGCAGGTTCTTATTAGTCATCCATTTTATACACATCAGTGTATACATGTCAATCCCAATCACCCAATTTGACCCACCCCCACCCCTGCTTTCCCCCTTGTGTCCATACATTTGTTCTCTACATCTGTGTCTCAATTTCTGCCCTGCAAACCGGTTCATCTGTACCATTTTTCTAGGTTCCACATATATGCGTTAATGTATGATATTTGTTTTTCTCTTTCTGACTTACTTCACTCTGTGTGACAGTCTCTAGATCCATCCATGTCTCAACAAATGACCCATTTTCGTTCCTTTTTATGGCTGAGTAATATTCTATTGTATATATGTACCACATCTTCTTTATCCATTCATCTGTCGATGGGCATTTAGGTTGCTTCCATGACCTGGCTATTGTAAATGGTGCTGCAATGAACATCGGGGTCCATGTATCTTTTTGAATTATGGTTTTCTCTGGGTATATGCCCAGGAGTGGGATTGCTGGATCATATGGTAATTCTATTTTAACTTTTTTAAGGAACGTCCATACTGTTCTCCATAGTGGCTGTATCAATTTACATTCCCACCAACAGTGCAAGAGGGTTCCCTTTTCTCCACACCCTCTCCAGCATTTGTTGTTTGTAGATATTCTGATGATGCCCATTCTAACTGGTGTGAGGTGATATCTCATTGTAGTGCTGATTTGCATTTCTCTAATAATTAGTGATGTTGAGCAGCTTTTCATGTGCTTCTTGGCCATCTGTATGTCTTCTTTGGAGAAATGTCTATTTAGGTCTTCTGCCCATTTTTGGATTGGGCTGTTTGTTTTTTTTCTATTGAGCTGCATGAGCTGTTTATATATTTTGGAGATTAATCCTTTGTCTGACGATTCATTTGCAAATATTTTCTCCCATTCTGAGGGCTGTCTTTTCATCTTGTTTATGGTTTCCTTTGCTGTGCAAAAGCTTTGAAGTTTCGTTAGCTCCCCTTTGTTTATTTTTGTTTTTATTTCCATTACTCTAGGAGGTGGATCAAAAAAAGATCTTGCTGTGATTTATGTCAAAGAGTGTTCTTCCTATGTTTTCCTCTAAGAGTTTTATAGTGTCTGGTCTTACATTCAGGTCTCTAATCCATTTTGAGTTTATTTTTGTGTATGGCATTAGGGAGTGTTCTAATTTCATTCTTTTACATGTAGCTGTCCGGTTTTCCCAGCACCACTTATTGAAGAGACTGTCTTTTCTCCATTGTATATCCTTGCCTCCTTTGTCATAGATTAGTTGACTATAGGTGCATGGGTTTATCTCTGGGCTTTCTATCTTGTTCCATTGATCTGTATTTCTGTTTTTGTGCCAGTACTATATTGTCTTGATTACTGTAGCTTTATAGTATAGTCTGAAGTCAGGGAGTCTGATTCCTGCAGCTCCGCTTTTTTCCCTCAAGACTGCTTTGGCTATTTGGGGTCTTTTGTGTCTCCATACAAATTTTAGGATTTTTTGTTCTAGTTCTGTAAAAAATGCCATTGGTAATTTAATAGGGATTGCATTGAATCTGTAGATTGGTTTGGGTAGTATAGTCATTTTCACAATATTGATTCTTCCAATCCAAGAACATGGTATATCTCTCCATGTGTTGGTATCATCTTTGATTTCTTTCATCAGTGTCTTATAGTTTTCTGAGTACAGGTCTTTTACCTCCTTAGGTAGGTTTATTCCTAGGTATTGTATTCTTTGTGTTACAATGGTAAATGGGAGTGTTTCCTTAATTTCTCTTTCTGATCTTTTGTTGTTAGTGTATAGGAATGCAAGAGATTTCTGTGCATTAATTTTGTATCCTGCAACTTTACCAAATTCATTGATTAGCTCTAGTAGTTTTCTGGTGTCATCTTTAGGATTCTCTTTTTTTTTTTTTTTCATCTGCAGTGACAGTTTTACTTCTTCTTTTCCAATTTTTTTTCCTTTAATTTCTTTTTCTTCTCTGATTGCCGTGACTAGGACTTCCAAAACTATGTTGAAAAATAGTGGTGAGAGTGGACATCCTTGTCTTGTTCCTGATCTTAGAGGAAATGCTTTCAGTTTTTCACCATTGAGAATGATGTTTGCTGTGGGTTTGTCATATATGGCCTTTATTATGTTGAGGTAGGTTCCCTCTATCCCCACTTTCTGGAGACTTTTTATCATAAATGGGTGTTGAATTTTCTCAAAAGCTTTTTCTGCATCTATTGAGATGATCATAGGTTTTTTATTCTTCAGTTTGTTAATATGGTGTATCACATTGATTGATTTGCATATATTGAAGAATTCTTGCATCCCTGGGATAAATCCCACTTGCTCACGGTGTATGATCCTTTTAATGTGTTGTTGGATTCTGTTTGCTAGTATTTTGTTGAGGATTTTTGCATCTATATTCATCAGTGACATTGGTCTGTAATTTTCTTTTTTTGGAGTATCTTTGTCTGGTTTTGGTATCAGGGTGATGGGGGTCTCATAGAATGAGTTTGGGAGTGTTCCTTCCTCTGCAATTTTTTGGAAGAGTTTGAGAAGGATGGGTGTTAGCTCTTCTCTAAATATTTGATAGAATTCACCTGTGAAGCCATCTGGTCCTGGACTTTTGTTTGTTGGAAGATTTTTAATCACAGTTTCAATCTCATTACTTGTGATTGTTCTGTTCATATTTTCTATTTCTCCCTGGTTCAGTCTTGGAAGGTTATACCTTTCTAAGAATTTGTCCATTTCTTCCAGGTTGTCCAATTGATTGGCATAGAGTTGCTTGTAGTAGTCTCTTAGGATGCTTTGTGTTTCTGTGGTGTCTGTTGTAACTTCCTTTCATTTCTAATTTTATTGATTTGAGTCCTCTCCCTCTTTTTCTTGATGAGTCTGGCTAATGGTTTATCAATTTTGTTTATCTTCTCAAAGAAGCAGCTTTTAGTTTTATTGATCTATGCTATTGTTTTCTTAGTTTCTATTTCATTTATTTCTGCTCTGATCTTTATGATTTCTTTCCTTCTGCTAACTTTGGGTTTTGTTTGTTCTTCTTTCTCTAGTTCCTTTAGGTGTAAGGTTAGATTGTTTAGTTGAGATTTTTCTTGTTTTTGAGGTAGGCTTCTGTAGCTATAAACTTCCCTCTTAGAACTGCTTTTGCTGCATCCCATAGGTTTTGGATCATTGTGTTTTCATTGTCATTTGTCTCTAGGTATTTTTTGATTTCCTCTTTGATTTCTTTAGTGATCTCTTGGTTATTTAGTAACGTATTGTTTAGCCTCCATGTGTTTGTGTGTTTTATGATTTTTCCCTGTAATTCATTTCTAATCTCATAGTGTTGTGCTCAGAAAAGATGCTTGGTATGATTTCAATTTTCTTAAATTTACTGAGGCTTGATTTGTGACCCAAGATGTGATCTATCCTGGAGAATATTCCGTGCGCACTTGAAAGAAAGTGTAATCTGCTGTTTTTGGTTGGAATGTCCTATGAATATCAATTAAATGTATCTGACCTATTGTGTCATTTAAAGCTTCTGTTTCCTTATTAATTTTCTGTTTGGATGACCTGTCCATTGGTGTAAGTGAGGTGTTAAAGTCTCCCACTATTATTGTGTTGCTGTCGATTTCCTCTTTTAGAGTGTTAGCATTTGCCTTGTGTATTGAGGTGCTCCTATGTTGGGTGCATATATATTTATAATTGTTATATCTTCTTCTTGGATTGATCCCTTGATCATTATGTAGTGTCCTTCCTTGTCTCTTGTAACATTCTTTATTTTAAAGTCTATTTTATCTGATATGAGTATTGCTACTCCAGCTTTCTTTTGATTTCCATTTGCATGGAATATCTTTTTCCATCCCCTCACTTTCAGTCTGTATGTGTCCCTAGGTCTGAAGTGGGTCTCTTGTAGACAGAATATATATGGGTCTTGTTTTTGTATCCATTCAGCAAGCCTGTGTCTTTTGGTTGGAGCATTTAATCCATTCATGTTTAGGGTAATTATCGATATATATGTTCCTATTACCATTTTCTTAATTGTTTTGAGTTTTTTTTTTTTGTAGGTCCTTTTCTTCTCTTGTGTTTCCCACTTAGAGAGTTCTTTTAGCATTTGTTGTAAAGCTGGTTTGGAGGTGCTGAATTCTCTTAGCTTTTGCTTGTCTGTAAAGCTTTTGATTTCTCCATCAAATCTGAATGAGTTCCTTGCCGGGTAGAGTAATCTTGGTGTAGGTTCTTCCCTTTCATCACTTTAAGTATCTCATGCCACTCCCTTCTGGCTTGTAGATTTTCTGTGAGAAATCAGCTGTTAACCTTATGGGAATTCCCTTGTATGTTATTTGTCATTTTTCCCTTGTTGCTTTCAGTAATTTTTCTTTGTCTTTAATTTTTGCCAGTTTGATTACTATGTGTCTCGGCGTGCTTCTCCTTGGGTTTATCCTGTATGGGACTCTCTGCACTTCCTGGATTTGGGTGGCTATTTCCTTTCCCATGTTAGCGAAGTTTTCGATTATAATCTCTTCAAACATTTTCTCGGGTCCTTTCTCTCTCTCTTCTCCTTCTGGGACCCCTATAATGTGAATGTTGTTGCGTTTAATGTTGTCCCAGAGAGCTCTTAGGGTGTCTTCATTTCTTTTCATTCTTTTTTCTTTATTCTGTTCCACAGCAGTGAATTCCACCATTCTGTCTTCCAGGTCACTTATCCATTCTTCTGCCTCAGTTATTCTGCTATTGATTCCTTCTAGTGTAGTTTTCATTTCAGTTATTGTATTGTTCATCTCTGTTTGTTTGTTCTTTAATTCTTCTAGGTCTTTGTTAAACATTTCTTGCATCTTCTCGACCTTTGCCTCCATTCTTTTTCCGAGGTCCTGGATCATCTTCACTATCGTTATTCTGAATTCTTTTTCTGGAAGGTTACCTATCTCCACTTCATTTAGTTGTTTTTCTGGGGTTTAACCTTGTTCCTTCATCTGGTACATAGCCCTCTGCCTTTTCATCTTGTCTGTCTTTCTGTGAATGTGGTCTTTGTTCCACAGGCTGCAGGGTTGTAGTTCTTCTTGCTTCTGCTGTCTGCCCTCTGACCGCCCGTAGATTCTTATACCCTATTCATGCAAGGGTGGGGAATGTCTCATTCTAGCCAATCAGCATACATTGAATATCACCAATTTCTCCAATAAGAGTCCATTTCCAACACCCATTATGCGAAATTGACAAATTACTCATTTCAGTAACAGAAAAACTCATTTCTAACATTCATTATGCTACTTAGCAAAGCATCCAGTGTTGCTAAGAGATAAAGATAGCTGAAGCCCTTATAACAGCTGCATCTGGAATTGGGCCTTTCCGGTACAATGCTAGCTAACCACTCCTGGGTGTGAGCCCCTAATTGAAGAAAATGACAGCCCCCAGGGTATAACAAAGTATCCAACATATGCATTAAAACACACTGCTTTTGCTAAAGAATTTTAAAGTAAATTACATTTAATAGGGGGCAGAGAAGAGACTTCCTCATTATTTATTATCTGTCTCATTCTTGATTGCATTTATTTCAATTAGTCCTTGCTGTACAATTAAAAGAAATTTTAAAGGCACAGTCATAATTTATTCTAAAGAGATATAAAGTCATTAGCTAAAATGCTACATCCCTGCCATGAGAAACAGGCTTTCTTTTCAATTTTATTTTCCCCTTTTGATGGTGGTGGAAGAAATATTAGAAATAGGGTTCTCAAACTCAGATCTGTAGTGGAGCACCCCCACTCAATACAAGGTTACACACATACAACACCGCTGACAGCTGGCTGTCCAGACCATGTCCATTGGTGCGGGTTGTGCACTGCACGACATAAAGCAATCCATTTCTTTTCTGGTAGCTCATATTTTGTCAAAAAAGTTGTTGCCTCCGTCCTCATTATTTCTTTAAGTAGATGTCATTTCTTCACAATGACTTTTCAAACACTGAAACAGAGATTTCATGTTAGTCTCTTTACCAGGCAAAACATTCATAAATCTTTTGGCCTTTCTCCTAGTAACCCTTTACTGGACATGAGTTTGTGTTAAAATACAGGGTCTAAAATTACACACAGTACTCTCAGTGCAGAGCACAGTGAAACTTCTGCTTCCCAGGAGCTGAGGCCCATGCTCTTACAATGTCATGACAACCTATGATTGTTTTAGATCTTTGCCAGTTTCATCATGCTATTAAGAAAAATAAAGCTTGTGGTCAGCTAAAACCCTCAGATCATTTTTTCATATCAAGGCCTCACCTGGGGCAGATTTCTCATCAGCAGGCTGAGTTATATCCTTGTGACTTTTAGGTGACCATGGAGATTACTTCCGGCTGCTGCTTCCAGGTACCTACACTGTCACTGCCACAGCACCCAGGTTTGACCCAGAGACAGTGAGTGTGACCGTGGGTCCTGGGGAACCCAAACTGGTGAGTTAGGCTGACCTTTACAGAGCACTGTAAAGATCACTTATACAGAGTTACAAATAATCGATTGTATAGTTCTAATCTTTGCCAAGCTTCCCTCTTTCACCGTTTAAAAAAATATTCCTTGCTCTCATATGCTAATTTTTCTTCTGTCATTCTCCTATTACATCCTTACCCACTTCCTTTTGGTTTTTCCTTTTCCTTCTGTTTAACATAGCATAATGATTAAAACACTACCTGATTCTAAATCCAGCTCATTTGTCCACAGATCTTGGACAAGCTACCTGATCGCTCTCATTCTCAGTTTCTTCCTCTGTAAATTGGTAATAATAGTGCCTCCTTCACAAGAGGTTGAAATGAGAAAGTGCATGTAAAGCCTTTAGTACAGTGACTTACACGTAGAAAGTGCTCAACAAATGTTAGTTCGTGAATCCCAGAGACCTTGCCCAGATACACAGGCTTACGTTCTTCTGCGCCATCAGCAAGGACTGCCACCAGATGGCACTCTGCCCCCTTCTGATGCCCATGTGCCCAGGCAGCCTTGCTTTCCACTCACCTCAGCAAAGAGCCAGCTGCACTCCAATATTCAGCTCTCCAAAAGGCTTTCTTTTATAGATAGGATGAGAAGCAAAGAACCGTTTTGATCTACAGCCTGGACCTTTTTAGCTTTGGTCGTATTAGATCGTGATCTCAGAGGCAAAGAGGCTCAAAGATCATGGACACTAATCCTCTGGTTTCTCAAACGAGGAAAAGGTAATGATGCCATCCTGGTTAATGAGCATCTATGGACCTTTTTCTCATGTCAGGTCTTCCCTCCTCAGTCTGTCCTGTTCCTTCTCTATACATCCCAAGAGCTTAGCAGACCCTCCCTCTCCTTTCCCTGTTAACTCAGTGCAGTCAAGTTTCTTGCCTTTTCAAATAGTTATAGGTACTATTCATTGAACAGCCACTATGTGTCAGACATTATCTGAGAGCTTTCCAGAATTATCTCATTTAACCTTCATAACAATCCTGTAAGGTAGATCTACATATCCCCATTTGTGGCTGAGGAAAGTGAAGCTTAGAGAACATAAGTAACTTGTCCAATACCACACAGTGAGTAAGTGGGAGCCGTGATTCCAGCCTCTGTGGGGCTTTCAGGACTGCCTTCTTAGCCAGTCTGTTACAGGGCCTCGAGCTAAGCTCACAACCTCTGTTCATAATCCCTTATTTTAACACAAGGATGAAGGTCAAGAGCTCCTTAAATCCTTTGAAAATTCCTCTGAAATTTCTAGACAGTTCCCCCTTTCCCCTCCACTCCCATCTCCTGCAGGATATAAACGACTTCTACTTGCAGATTCAGGGAACAGAGTAACTCTTCCCTGGCAGCCTGTTACCTGGTCCCAATTTCCCTACCAGTGCATCCTCTTTCCCTTTTTTCTTGTTATCCCCCTGCCCCTCATCTACCCTAAAATCAAATGACTGTTATGCAGCTGCTTACAGAAGTCTTGCACTACATGCAAGTCTATTCAATTGCAAATTCAAACAAGGACAAATCCTCTTAAGTAACAAATTCTGCTTCAAAAGATCTCATCTCCTTTGTCATATAACCTTTAAATTAATTAACATAACACATCATTGTATCAAATATAACTCAGAGGGGGGAAAATCTGTCTTTTGGATACAATTCTCAGATACAGTCACAACTAAGAATACATTTATTGATCCCAGCTGAGTCTTTTCCCATTCTAAAGCAGAGATCCATTTGGTTGAGGGAAAAGAAAAAAGATCATTTACTAGAGGGTTTTCATGCTGCAATTAAAACTCTTTAAAGTATCTCCGAGAGTCCAGTGTTTTCCCCTTGGCTTTCCCCACTGCCTTCCAGATGTCCCACTCCTTTAATTTCCTCTGTCCTCCCCTCATTTTGTTGTCTCTCTCTCTCTCTCTCTCTCTCTCTCTCTCTCTCTCTCTCTCGTTTCCTCGATCCTTATATTACTATACAGGAAATAGTACTAATACAGTGTAATTGGCTCTGATTTCTCCCGCTTTGGGAGAGCTAGCAGAAAAGCTGGCTGTGGTTTGTTGTGAAAGGGGCAAGAAATAACCCCGTGAAGAGGTCTGTCTGTCACATGTTCTCCAACTCCCCTCTGGCTTCAGCAGCTCACACTGTTCCCAGGGCCTGAAAGCCAAGGATGCCTCTGGGGAGTGTGGTTAGAACACTGTGCCACACCCTCACCTTTTCCTTCCTGGGACAGCTCTATGGCTTCTGCACAACCAGCACATCCCACACTTGTCAGTCAGAAGCATCTTTACCTCTGTGTGCACGGCCAGAAGGGAAGTTTCAATGTACTGCTGGAAACAGTACATTAATGCGCATGGACACTGGGAATTTAAGAGTCCATACTAACAATCTGTATCATCTCTACTGTCTCTGTTTCCAAACAATCATGACAGAAAGTTTAGCTCTGAAGGTCTGAGGCACTCTGGCGTTCCTGAGCACAGCGCCTATGATTCACAGAGTCAGCGTAAAGGGGATTATTGTGGCACCATCAATCTTAGTTCTTGTGCTGAACAACAGTATTGGTAAAATCACGGTTTGAGGTGTAGATGTAATTTTTTCTATTACAAATAAATAAATGTACATTAAGTTCATGTCGAGATACCCTATGTATCACCAGTGATTATGTGCCACTTTGAGGGGAATGTTAGCCAAGCCTGTATGACACCACCAATGCTGCTCTGGGTGGTTGCTGTGATATTCTCCTTGGTCCCTTGTCCTCAGAACCCGGAACCATGGTAAAACAAGGTCCAAACTGGTCTTCCGACAATTTCAATCCTAGGAAATGGAAAACTGATTCCTGTGCTCTCCTAGCTTCTTTTTCTTTTTTCCAGGTTAATTTCCAACTCAAGAGAAGCACCCCTCCAGCAGCCCCTAAGAGGAGAGGCCCCAACTCAGGGCATAGAGGCAGAGTCTTACCAAAGAAAGTACAGCCCCGGGCAGCTAGGAAAAAAGAGATGATGGTGAAACAGTCCCAGAGAGTCCCTGCCTGAAATCCACAGTCCCCGGGGCAACACTTTAGAAAGGCTTTGTTCCCACTCTCACACCAGATGAAGCATTCTTTCTATTTTATTATCTGAGACATATTTAAATATAAACATATTCAGAACAACTCAGAATGGTCTCCATCTGTTCCAGGGGTAAACCCTCTGATGCAGCAGTACATGCATGCAGTGGTGTTCAGTAAGATTTTCTGATTCTGAGGGTATGGTTTAGGTCCAGCAGGCTCTATGCCAGTCTACGCTGTGTCCAGAGACTGGTTCTGGCTGGTTAGTCACTATCTCTAGAGTCTAGCAGAGAGCCTGCAACACAGTAAGTACCCAATGAAGGTTTCTGGATGAATGGCTGAAAGGCTGAAATGATCCATCATTACATAGCAAGACCAGGTGACCAATTCTTCTGAAATCCCAGAGGACTGTTTCAACAAGAGCCAATAGTTTCTTATTAAGAAAAGGATTTCACACACAAACACCTAGTCCCACTGCTTCATACATGGGCATTTTAAATAATATGCATCTTTCAAACATTTTCTGGGCGTATAAGTGTAATGCAGATGCCCCTGTGGAATGACTGTGTCCTGACCCTGTGCCAGGGTCAGGACAGCACTCTCCACCCCACTGAGTTCTCCAGAACGAACCCATTTGTACTAAAAGTGTTATTAAGCAAAGTAGACGTCACTGAAGATTTTGAAGGCATGTGTAGTCTTTCATCACACATCAGTCAAGTTCATAAACCTCCACTGGGCATGCTGGGGTTCCCAAGTACCCTGTCCCCAGGGCTTGCTGGGGGTTCTTTACCCATCATCACCCATTTCAGGGAGCCTCAGTGAGACAGGGCAGAGGCTCCATTTCCCCCGACTTGCTCTACCTCCCCCCACCTTGTCAGCCTCCCCCACTGGCGCCCCAGCCTCTAACTCACCCAGACCTTGCTTAACATTGAGCAAAGTAGCTGCTCTCAGCAAGTATTCCCACACCCACCAGAAAACAAGAGGTGCTCTAGCTGTGACAGTCCACCCTCTGTAGGAGGCCATTCAAGATCAGGAGTAACACATGATTTACTTCTGTCACTTGAGCAATCTCTCAATCTGCGGTTAAAAGGGAAACAGAAGAAAAATATGCCTTTTCCCATTTAAAAAGGAAATCCTCTCCTCAGGTGATGTTTCCTTTCTTCCCAATTTTAATCCCGTATCCCTTGGTTCCCTTCTCATTGTTAGAAAGAAGGAGCTACTTGGGGGGGCTCTTTTCAATTCAGTGAGACTTTGTGCCTGAGGTTGCCATATGCAGTCGATTTTTCCAGATTGTCTGAATATCACTTACTTTGATTTCACCTTCCCTCGTACGTAGCCATTTAGCAGAGCTGATGTTTGCAAAGTATGGTCACAGTGCTTTCTCTGGCCCAACCGTATGCTTTTATTTATTCATTTACTCATTCATTCATGCAGGGGACATTCATTGAGTCCTTGCTCTCAATAAATGCAGAGAATACAGAGAGAAATAAGATACAGCTCATTATCTCAGGGCTGCCGTGACCTAGTTGGGAAGACAAATAGGTCATTACATTGCCTTGTGATAATTGCTGTGAGGCAGTGAACTCTGGGGCAGGGGGATGGGGAGACTGTGCGAAGGGCCCTACCATAGTCTTGGGAAGATCAGGAAAGGCATATCAGAGTTCGTGAAGTCTACGGTGACATGTAATAAGGTCGGATAAATAGGCATTGGCCAGGGGGAGAGAAATGGGGTGCAAGAGTTAGGTTGAGGGGACTGCAAGTACCGAGGGCTGGAGGCTCTGGAGAGGGCGGCCTTTAGGGAGCTGCAAGAAATTCAGCACAGGGGGAGTGAGTGAGGTGCCCAGAGAGGCCAGTGGGGTGGGGAGGGGCGAGACTGTGCAGGACCTTTGAACCATATTACAGAGCTTGGACTTTATCCTGAGAAGAACAAGGAGCCATTGGAGGGTTCCACTGAGGGGAGCAACAGAATCAGATTTAGAGCCATCACCCTGGCTGCGGCCTCAAGAGCTGGCTGGAGCAGCGGCAAGGCTGACTCAGTGAGAAGGCTGCTGAGAGCCGGGTGAGAAGGTGGCCCAAACTGGGGCTGGGCAACAGGGGTGGGGACCACCGGGCAACTCATGAGTTACCCAGAGGGCTTCCTGTCAGCCTCCGATGGCTTCACTGCCCTCTTCAAGATTTGCAGCCATCTCATTCAGACCCTCCCAGCCTGCCATCCTGAGGATTTTAAGCACTAAAGGAGATGCAGGTTTTCAACCAAACCTTAAAGGCTATCCTGAGTAAAATTCACCCAAGCAGGAGGTGATAATACGGACAGAATATTATATGGAAAATACAGGGTCTGGCCGTGACTGTACAAAAATTTCTCAATATGGAGGAAGGATGTGAAATCAGAGCTGATGGCGGAGAGAGAGGGCAGGATTCAGCGAACAAGAAGGAACGTCCTCCAACTTTGAGTCCAGCATTCTCCTGGCCAGGAGCCTTTCTATTTTATGTCTAGGATTTTATTTTAAAGAGGAAGTCTTCCGTACAAAATGCCAGCCTAGATAGATAATGTTTCCCAAAGGGGTAGAATACTGTAGTTAAAGGCATGGATTTTGGACTCTGACAGACCTGAGTTTTAATCCTAGCTCTGCTCCTTATTTGCTGCATGACCTTGAACAAGTAACTTACCTTCTCTGAATCATGGTTCTCATATGGAAAAAAGAAATGGAAATAATATCTACCTTCACTTGGAATTAAAGGCGAGACTCTCATAACTCAGTAGGGAGGGGAAGGCAGCTCCTGCCCTGGACCCTCCTCAGAGGATTATCACTCATCAAACTAGTCGATTGTAAACCAGTGAGGCTGACAGGGACATCATGGACTTAGGGGTGCAAAGGGGAGTTTGGAAGTGAGGCAGATCCTGAGGAGCTGAACCCAGCCTATTCTGTCTCTCTCTCTTTTTTTTTAAATCTCATGTGCTGGAAGGTCTTTGTTTGTTCCATATTCTTCCTAGCACTTTTCCTTCCAGATTGAAGATTTTTTTGACACAGTGATTTTCCTCATGTGACTAGATAGGAGAATTTCCAATTTTCAGACAGGATGATACCTAATGACTGTTGGACCTGGTACTGGTGCCTGAAGAAGTTTCTGCTCTGGTAAGCTGTGCTTACCTTACCTTTTCATTTTACTCTGCCCAGCACTCAGAACAGTGCCTGGTATATATAAACACAGCAAACATATTTGTTGAGTGAATAATTCCAGAATTATTTTCATATTTTTTCCTCATCCTCTCCTCTTTTACTATTTTTCTTCTTTTATCTAGTATAGTTTTGAGCATGCTTTTTTTTTTTTTTTTACGGTACACGGGCCTCTCACTGTTGTGGCCTCTCCCATTGTGGAGCGCAGGCTCCAGACGCGCAGGCTCAGCGGCCATGGCTCACGGGTCCAGCCGCTCTGCGGCATGTGGGATCTTCCCAGACCGGGGCACGAACCCGTGTCCCCTGCATCGGTAGGCGGACCACTGCGCCACCAGGGAAGCCCCTGAGCATGCATTTTTAAAATTATTATTATAAACCTTGGTAGGCCGAATTCTAAAATGAGTCCCCATGACCCCTGCCCTTGTATAATCCCTCCCCTTGCAGGTGGATGTGACTGTGATAAGATATCACTCCCCTACTTATGTTCCACTATATGGCAAGAGGATTTTGCAGATGTGACCAAGGTTCCAAGCCAGTTGGTTCTGAGTTAATCAAGCC
This sequence comes from Stenella coeruleoalba, assembly GCF_951394435.1. Taxonomy (NCBI): domain Eukaryota; kingdom Metazoa; phylum Chordata; class Mammalia; order Artiodactyla; family Delphinidae; genus Stenella; species Stenella coeruleoalba. Next base: position 28,176,105 of record NC_137162.1, read on the forward strand.
GGAGATTATCTTGGGTGGACCTAACCTAAACTGACCAGCCTTTTATAAGCAGAGAGTTTCTCTCCCAGGCCTGGGAGGAAGAAAGCAGACAGATAGGTTGTGAACTGCCTGTGAAGAGAAGCAGCCCCTAGGAGATGTGAGTGGTGCCAGGCAACAGCTGGCAAGAAAATGGGGACACAGTTATGGACCCACAAGGAGATGGATTGTGTCAACAGCTCGAAGCAGCTTGAGCCCACACTTGGGTGCAGCCTTGTGAGATGGCAGCAGGGGAGCCAGCTAAACATGTCCAGACCCCTGACCAGTAGAAACCAGGGGATAATACACTCATGCCATTTGAAGCCTTGACATTTATGCTAAGCTGTTGCACAATAATAGAAAACTAATATACAAACTATCTCAAATTGTTTTGTAAATTAGGATATAAACCAATAAAACACAAATAACCCATTGTGATCACCCTACGGAGTGGTATGGCTGCCATGCTTCTACCTCATATAGAATGTATGTGAAACAAAGAACAGGGAAAAACAGAACCATACAACTCTTTTTAAATAAGATGGCTGGTATAGTCAAGAGTTCAAGAGTACATGTCTCTGACAGCAGGGACTTCAGCCTTTGGATAACTGTAGTTTCTTGCTTACAGTAGTTCCCATTATTTGCACCAAATTGTTTGGTACTGGATTGTGGAGATGTACCACTGGCACAAATACTAAAGCAAGAGAAAATTTAAAGCCTGTCCAGAGACGCTGTAGACAGAACTCTTCTTTAAATGGAGGCTCTTCTGCCCTTCCCAAAGAGCGAAAATCAATAAACAGTGTGTAACATCCTGAACTTTTCTACCCACCTTCAGGACACTTTGAAGGAAAAGCAGGAACAGGAGCCCTCTTAAGTAGCCAAACGTAATTTCTCCCAGTTGGAAATTTTATTCTAAAACAAAAAGATCCCAGTACAGTGGTGTCAAGTTTTTATCTGCGAAAGACCCAAGATATGGATTCAGAGCAGTTCATTCACCTGACAGATAGTTGAGTCCTTTTATGAATCAGACCCTGTGTTATCTGTGTTAAGAGTCAGGGAGATGGTGGTAAACCAGAGAGACATGGTTCCTACCTATTTGGATTCTGAGGGTTTGAGGGAGAGACAAAGAATAAAACAAGTTCGTTAAACAAATACATAAAAAGAATTACTAGCTGAGAAGTGGTACTGAGAGAGGAAATGCCAGGGGATCTATTGGAAATAGGATGGTTAAGGAAGACTTCTCTGAAGAGGTGATATTTGGGCTGAGATACAAAGGATAAGAAAAATAAAGACTTACAAAGAATAGGAATGAAAAGTACAGGCAGAAGGAGTAGCAAGGCCAAGGACCCTGCAGCAGGAAAGAGCCTGGCTGCTTCGAGCAGCTGCATCTCCTGGGTCTAAGGATGTGTGTGTGTGTGTGTGTGTGTGTGTGTGTGTGTGTGTGTGTGTGTGTGTTTGTGTTTGTGTGTTTAGCTTCCCAATCTATGATCTAACATCCTAGAAGCCTAACCCAGCATAGGTCCAAGACACAGCATAGCATCCAGACCACATTTAGTGTAGTCATAAGTGAGCCAATAAGATTCACTTTTTCCATGGCCACAGAAAACGCCCCTAACAAGACCAGCCATCTCAAAAACAAGGATTGAAAAAGTGGAACACACTGGTTTGGGACAAATCTGCCATCAGAATGGGAGAAGTCAAAGTTGATGTGTCTGGAGCATCATCTTCACATATGTGGTACGATGATTTGTCTAATACAGACTCCCAACACATACCCTGTACCAACACTGTCATGCCCACCGTCTGCCTAGTATATTACTTCACTTCAACTTTAACACTAACTTCATTCTGGCTATTAAGCCTGAGTAAACATTCCTCCTGGGCAAATGCCTAAGCAAACATCACTTCTCTCCCTCCTCCCAAAAGTTAAATTCCACTATGTATAAAGGCTTTTTCCCCTCTCACTTTCTCTTATTTCTCCCCTCTGCACTTACTGTTCCTGCCCACGCCCCTTCCCCTCATGGGTCTTTCCCTCTCCTACCTTCATTCTCTTCACTTCCCACACATTCCCTGCACCTTTGCCCTCACTCCATCAAGGGCCCTGCTGCATGTGGGATGTGGCTTCACCTAGAAGCAAGAGACCTGGAGCCATTGCCACATGGGTGACCAGCAGCTAAGGAGAAGCCTTCAGGGGTGGTGCCTATTTCTGCTGACACATCGCTTCTTATTGCACAGCCCCAGGGAGCAGGCAGATAAAACCATCACTTGGATCCATGCCTACCCCACAGGAGGAGGGAGGAAAGGCCTCTTTGACTTCCTTTCAGATTGTCTCACATGAGGCCTTTGGAATAAAGAGTCCATCCTGGGCATTAGATCAAAGGAGTCGAGTGAATTTCCTTAAATCCTTTCTGGACTCAGTTGAAGTACAAATAAACTGAGAAATAAAAGGATCACAACTCTATTATTTTTTGTATATCCAAATATAGTATTTTACATACACTGTAGTTTATAGCAGACTTATTTCACAGACAGTTTAAAAAGAAATTTCTTTAATGGAAGGTGCTATGGACCGAATGTTTGTGTCCCCCCCAAATTCATACATTGAAGCCCTAATGTGATGGTATTTGGAGATGGAAACTTTGGAAAGTCAGTAGGTCACAAGGGGGAAGCCCCCATGGTGGCGCTGGTGTCCTTATAAGAAGAGGAAGAGAGCTAGCTCTTTCACTCTCTCTGCCACGTGAGGCTACAAGAAGGCCATCTCCAAGCCAGGAAGCAGGTCTTCACCAGAACCTGGCCATGCTTGGCATCCTGATCTCAGTCTTCCCAGCCTCCAGAACTGTGAGAAATAAGTGTTTGTTGTTTGAGCTACCCAGTCTTGGTAATTTGTTATAGCAGCTGGAGCAGACTAAGACAGAGGGATAGATAAAGGGTCTGCTAACTTTCTATTTTAGACTAACTTTCTATTAAGGACTATTAGAAAAATATAATTGCAATCTACCATCACCATGAATTCATAAACTCTCTAATGCCAAAAATTAGAAAGATATAATCTCAGAATTAAAAACTGTTATCGGGCTTCCCTGGTGGCGCAGTGGTTGAGAGTCTGCCTGCCGATGCAGGGGGCACGGGTTCGTGCCCCGGTCTGGGAAGATCCCACATGCCGCGGAGCGGCTGGGCCCGTGGGCCATGGCCACTGAGCCTGCGCGTCCGGAGCCTGTGCTCCGCAACGGGAGAGGCCACAACAGTGAGAGGCCCGCATACCACAAAAAAAAAAAACAAAAAACTGTTATCAATGAAATTATTTTTCTCATTTTGCTAGGGAACAGTAAACATTTCATCTCAGACTAGCACTTCTGAACCAGTAGTTTAAAGATGGGACCGTTAGTGGTTCAAATAACTAAAAATTTGTAAGAAGGGTTTTCGGACACGGCTGGATCCAGGTGCCCCAGTTATGTGGGCTGGAATCTTTCTCCACTTCTTGATTTCATTGTCTTCAGTGGCGACTGCCTTCTCACACAGGTGCTCCCTTGCAGGACTAGATGACTCATAGCAGCTTCAAGCTTGTATTCTACCAGCCTAGCAACAAACTATTGATTCTTGGGCCTGACTCTCAAGAGCACAAATTGGGTGACATGTCTGTCCCAAAAACCATCATGGTGACTCTGATTGGTGAATCTGGCGTTGTATGCCCACTCCCAGAAGGCAGAGGGTGGGTATGGGAAACCAGTGTAGGAGAGTTGGTTCCCGTCTTTTAAAAAAAACAAAACACTGTTACCAAATAAAGAAGAATGGATGATTATGGACAATAACAACAAAAGAACATTACAATTTTATTAAAATCAAGCACTGTTATAATTTTACTATGACTCTTAACTCAAGTGAACTCAGTCATTCAACAAACATTTATCAGACACACCTATGTGCCAGGCACTTTGCTAGGCAATAGGACACAAAGATAAATCCACTAGTCTCTGCCTTTGATGAACTCAGCTAATGTGAGGAGAGGGAGAGGTGGACAATGTTTACAACAGTGTGTGAAGTGGCTGAGATCAGCCCTGTCAGAGGACTGAATCATAGTCCTCGTTAGTTCCTTACTTTGCTTGACTAATATAGACCTGACTTAGTACAGCTTCAAGTTGGATGACGCCTTTATGTGAAACACTTTACACTAATTTCAAACAGATATATATCATGTAGGAGGTGGGGGTAGGACGGACATGAACTTGACCACAGTTCATTAAGAGACAGCTATGTGGTCCAGCTCCTTAAGCAGGTAATACATTCCCAGACTGTGTTAAAGAAGCACAGTGTCATATCAAAAGAGCACAGTTCCACCAGGCCGCACAAGAGTCAGCCTTCCTCTGGAGTGTGATTTATAGCTCCCAGAACATCTTCAGGAAGGACATTGAAGGTCATGATGTCACTAAGTCTCATGGATGCACCAGGATAAAACATTGCCAAGAGAAGAAAAACACGGCCGCTTCAGAGAAAAGTTCTGAAACTGAGTGGGGAGCCCACATTGCACAGTGGAAAGAAAGACTTTGGCAGATGGTGGTTTGAATCCTAGCTTTGTCATTTACAAGCTCTGTTATCTTGGGCAAATCAGGTATTTCCCAAAATATGGGTAAAGTATCACAAGTAGTACTTAAATATTCTTTAGGACAACTCAAGTGGTGCATGAGCCAATTTTGCTTGATGTTCTGATCAAGCAATAAATTACCTAGAAAGTTATTCTTTTAACAATTTCTTTCCATCTTCCTGAATGTATCAAGGAGAAAGTTTCTTTTTGGTTCTAACTTTCTAACACTGACTAGTTTCGGTTTTTTTTAACAAATGGAGAGTAGCCCTCAAGCTCAGAATTAGAATTTAATCACCATTTGGGGGCTTCCCTGGTGGCGCACTGGTTAAGAATCCGCCTGCCAATGCAGGGGACATGGGTTCGAGCCCTGGTCCACGAAGATCCCACATGCCGCGGAGTAGCTAAGCCTGTGCGCCACAACTACTGAGCCTGTGCTCTAGAGCCTGCGAGCCACAACTACTGAGCCCGTGTGCCACAACTACTGAAGCCTGCGCACCTAAAGTCCGTGCTCCGCCACAAGAGAAGCCACCGCAGTGAGAAGCCCATGCACTGCAACAAAGAGTAGCCCCCACTAACCGCAACTAGAGAAAGCCCGCGTGCAGCAACGAAGACCCAATGCAGCCAAAAATAAATAAATTAATTAATTAAAAATAAATAAATAAAAGAACTAAAAACATTTTAAAAAGTAACCATTTTGTTTTCATTGTATTTGTTTTAAAGATTACCTCCTATTAATTACAATCTATATACTGGTTTTGCGTTTATGGGAGTGGTACAAAATTTCCCTTAAAAAGCGAAATGAGTAAATTTAAATTAAAATATTTTAAAAGTTATAAAGGTGGTGTGCCATTTAGTCAAGAACTATTGTGATGGTTTTCTGAGAGTGCAAGATTATGGCAAAAAGTGGTATGTACTAAATGACTAAAGTATGGGAAGTGTGGAAAGCACTAGGCCAGCTGTTTAACCCCAGGGAGCCTCAGTTCCTCATTTTTAAGCTAAAGATAACAATTACTTGCTGGGTTGTTGTCATGATACGTGCTAAGAAAAAACAACCAATATTATTTGGAGAAGGAAATGATGACCTTGATTATCTTTCTTCATTATTGTAGACAACCTGGGAAAGAAAATAAAGATGGTTTATAAATTACTTTTCAAGAATTATTGATTCTATTCAAATGGGGGAACCCAGGTTCTGTTTCTTGGGGTAATAACTTTTTTTCTGATTAATAAAAGAAAAAAAATAGGGACTTCCCTGGTGGTCCAGTGGTTAAGACTTCGCCTTCCAATGCAGGGGGTGTGGGTTTGATCCCTGGTCGGGGAGCTAAGATCACACATGCCTCGAGACCAAAAAACCAAAACATAAAACAGAAGCAATATTGTAAAAAATTCAATAAACACTTTAAAAAATGGTCCACATCAAAAAAGAATCTTAAAAAAAAGAAAAAAGATAATATATGGTAAGTTCTTAACATAAGGCTAGCTCTCAGTAAACATTTACTATAAACTTGTCTTCAGTATTTCAGCTTCCCTTTTCTTTCCTTCCCCTATCTCCTTCTAGATTCCCAAATATCTTCTGTCTTTCTTGTCTCCTCATGGAAATAGGAAGAGATCTGGTAGTGTCACTTAAATATGTTTTGATGGATACACAAGAGAATGAGTTTTTTCCAAAATATTACCTCAACTAGGCATTAGCATTTTAAGGTAGATTTGTTTGTTTGCCAGTTTGATTTTTACTTCCAATTATGAAAGAATTTCCTGTTCCTCATTAAACCAATTTCAAGCTTCTGCAAGCAGATGGGAAGAGAAGAAGCCCCTAGGAAACACTATATTAATATATAAGAACAACCCTTAAGATAAACATGATACAGTCCTTTTTTTGAATTCAGAACTTCCTTACAAAACGGGAATTGGCTTTACTTTTGCCAGCTAGGGTCTATTCCTAAATGGAACCAAATGGCCTCCATTGTCTTCTTCTAGGACCTGGCCTTGCCTCCGCCCAAGTCCACTAGACAGATACCCTCTCTCAAAAATCACCCTGGACTCCTCCCTTCCCCAAGGGAGAACCAGACTTCCCCCAGCCTGCCTTCCTCCACTCAACTAGAGTCCCCTCCTTTCTGTCCCGCTGCATTCTGGCACCAGTTTAATGAATAGTTATTAGTGTTTCCAAGTGCTCTCTTCTTTCTCTGACATAGAAGACTAAACCTATGCCTTCTATATTCTACCACTAAGTTGCTCCAGAGGGAAACCTTGGGGAGTTGCCTTTGATTTGCAGCAAAACCATGGACACTGTTAGTGACGCAGTCCATCATAACAGCGATGGATACTTGAGTGTGTACTAACACGCTGGATTTAGGTTCAGACGTGAGATCAGAGGATGACATGCCTAAATAAGTTTGATCAATGAGATTAATCAAAATGCACAGGAATTGATTTGGGTTTATTGAGGATCATCCAGGGAAAAAAACAAACTTCTTAATATCGCACACGCAGATACTATTATTATTGCTAACAAAGAAGTTCCACATACATTTACCTCTTTTGATCCTTTTCATTTCAGTCCCTTCAACTGAGGATATTTTACAATGTATCAATACATTGACTTAAAATGAAATTCAAACTCCTTATCATGGCCCATCAGGCCCAGGATTATCTTCACCCTTGTTTGTTTTATAATTTCATCCCACAGTACTTTCTTTCTTTCTCACACAGCCTTCTCTTCTGTTCTGAAACTGAGAAAGTTGCTTTCCACTTCAGGGCTTTGCACCTTCAGTTTCTCCCGCTAGAAAGGTACTTCCTCAGCTCTTTACACGGCTGATTCCTTCTCATCATTTTGGTCGCAAGTAAACGTTATATCCCCAGAGACTTCCCTGACCACCAACCACTATATCCAAAAGTTTCCACTTCTTACTTTGGCCCTTATCAGACCAGATCCTCATCTAAACCACAGAACACAGTGATTCTGTACTCACTTCTCTCAAGGACTGTGTATAACTTGTAGCATTCCCCTTGCGTGGGAGAGACGTTAATTCGTTACATACAATGGATGCCTAGGGCATTAGGGTTTAATTCTCTATGATCTAATTTATCATATCATCTAGGTTATTTCCTTCGCAGCATTCACCATACCCTGTAATTATTTGGCTTACCATTTGTTTATCTATTGTCTGTTACCGCACTCTAGAATGTGAGCTCCATGAGAGCAGGGTGCTTATCGGTTGTCCTTGTCAGGCTGAATCCCAAACATCCAGCATGATGCTTGTCGCATTGCAAACGTTACATTGTAAATCTTTGTTGATGAGTGAAAGAATATTATTTTGATGATTCAGAATCTTCACGATGCCCTAGGGCAGTGGTTCTTAAACTTTAGTGTACCCACCAAAGAACCCACTTCCAAAGATTTAGATTCAGTAATCAGATCATTCTGAAACTGACTCTTTTAGGTAAAAGAAACAGGTCCCAGTCGGGCTGGGTGTACATTAAGACATCCAAAGTTGTTTTCTTTTCTTTTTTTGTGGCCATGCTGCACGGCTTGCAGGATCTTGGTTCCCTGACCAGGGATCGAACCCGGACTCCCGGCAGTGGAAGTGTGGAGTCCTAACCATTGGACCATCAGGGAATTCCCAGTTGTTTTCTTTTTTAAATGAAATGCTTGATTTTAATTTCATTTTGCTTTCATGTGGCATACTTTTTAAAAAAATTTTTATTGGAGTATAGTTGATTTACAATGTTGTGTTAGTTTCAGGTGTACAGCAAAGTGAATCAGTTATACATATACATTTATCCACTCTTTTTTAGATTCTTTTCCCATATAGGCCATTACAGAGTACTGAGTAGATTTCCCTGTGCTATACAGTAGGTCCTTATTAGTTATCTATTTTATATATAGTAGTGTGTATATGTCAATCCCAATCACCCAATTTACCCCTCTTCCCTCATGTGGCATACTTGACTCTGTCCAAAAACCATTGAAAAATATATCCCCAGAACACAAACAAAATTGTGGTTAACTAAATAGGAACAGTATCTTCAAAAATAAAGGCAATGGATTTGTAACGTTAATTACTTACTACTGAGAGAAGAAAAGTCACTATCTTACAGGCAAATGAAGCATTTGCTGACAGTTTTGTCGAAATCCAGAATATTGATATTTTACCAGAAAGTTTTCTGCCCACAATGTGCACATGCATCAAAAAGCAAAGGAGGAAAACAGTATGGCAGTTCCTCAAAAAATGAAGCATAGAATTATCATGTGACCCAGCCATTCCATTTCTGGGTATATACACAAAAGAACTGAACGCAGGGATTCAGACAGATATTTGTACACCCATGTTCACAGAAGCATTATTCATGATGGCCAGAAGGTAGAAGCAAACGTTGGATGGAAAACATCCATTGACAGATGAATGTATAAACAAAATGTGGTATGTGCATACAAGGTAATATCATTCTACCTTAAAAAGGAAGGAAATTCTGACACATGCTATAACATGGATGAAACTTGTGGACCTATGCAAAGTGAAATAAGCCAATCACAGAAGACAAACACTGCGAATTCCCTGGCAGTCCAGTGGTTAGGACTCCAGGCTTTCACTGCCAAGGGCCGGGGGTTCGATCCCTGGTCAGGGAACTAAGATCCCCCAAGCCGTGCTGTGCGGCAAAAACTAACAAACAAACAAACAGAAAAGACAAACACTGTATGATTCCACTTACAAGAGGTACCTGGAGTAGTCAAATTAATAGAGACAGAAAGCAGAATGGTGGTTGTCAGGGACTGGCAGGAGAGAGGAATGAGGAGTTAACGTTTAATGATTACAGTTTCAGTTTGGAAAGATGAAAAAGTTCTGGAGATGGATGGTGGTGATGTAATGTGAATGTACTTAATGCCATAGAACCATACACTTAAAAACGTTAAAAATGATAAACTTTATGTTACATGTATTTTAACACACACACACACGCACCACTAGAAAGGAGAAATAGCTGATGAAAAATTTGAAATACCTCCACTTACAGTGGGGTTATGTCCAGTGGGGTTAAGCCCATGGTAATTTGAAAATATCCTAAGTCGAAAAACCATTTAATACACCTAACCTACCCAACATCATAGCCTAGCCTACCTTAAACGTGCTCGGAACACTCACATTAACCTACAGTTGGGCAAAATCATCTAACACAAAGCCTATTCTACAATAATGCATTGGTTATCTCATGTAATTTGTTGAGTACTGTACTGAAAGTGAAACCCAGAATGGTTGCATGAGTACAGAACGGCTGTAAGTGTATCGGTGGTTTCCCTCCTGATTCTGTGGCTGACCGGGAGCTGCGTCACTGTCGCTGCCCAGCATCAGGAGAGAGTATCCTAGAGCATATCGCCAGCCCGGAAAAAGATTGAAATTCAAAATTCTACTGTGGTTCCTCCTGAATGCCTACGATTTTCTCAGCATTGTAAAGTGGAAAAATCTTAAGTCCAACAGTTTTAGGTGGGGACCATCTGTAGAGGTTTATCTGTTATACGTTCACAGTGACAGACTTGTTCCATCTTCTTCAGCATCCCCCAGGTAGATCCCAGAAACTAGGCACAGAAATTCAAGCAACAAACCAAGCAGTGTGACTTTGAGGCCATTAATACACAAAAGGAATCCCGCGAGGATTCACGAACGAGTTAAAAGCGTGCTCTCAGCCCTGCCTAGTTCTTGCATTCTGCTGTTCGTTGCTCTTAAATTCTCAAAGGTGTCCTGAGAGACTTTCCTCAGAAAAAAATGAACAGACCGAAGTGAACGCCGAGTATTTGTGAGGTGATAAAGGAAACTGCCTCTGGGCAGCACAGAGGACCGCACCACAGGCAAGAACGGCATGCGGCTTCTCTAAATGGGATTTAACCCTTTTCTAGGTTGGAGCGGGAGTGTGGCGGTTGAGGGATCGGCAAGGAAGGAAAGGAGGTTTCGATCAGCGGGAGCTGCACGTAGAACTGAACGCTCCACGAGCAGCCAACGCTCGAGCTGCCCTAGCAGGGTCGGCGCCGCACCGCCAGGTGCCTCAGTTTCCCAGAATGGAGGTCCTGGGGCACCGCCCCCTCTGACGTAAAGGGGCGGACGCATCCAAGGCGGGCCGTCAAGGAGTGCGAGAGCTGGGCGGGCGTCTAAGGGGGTGGGCGCGCGGGTAAGGAGCGTCGCGCCCCCGGGCCGCGCGGGCCGCGCGAGGCGGAAGCTTGGGCGGGAGTCCGGAGGCGGGGCCGCCACGCTGAGTCACGCAGGATTGACCCGCCCGCCGCTTCCAGGGGCGGAGGTGACAGCGGGCCTGGGAGAGGCGGTCGTAGCTGCCCGCTGCGCCAAGGGACCGCCAGGCGGCGGAGAGCTGGTCAGGGGCCGGGCGAGGCCGGGCGGGGAGCCCGGGTCGCTGTCCGGGGACGGCGGGCGGAAGGGACCCGCGCCCCGAGGAACGCGCCGGGCGGCCAGGCCTGCGCCGCCCCTGCCCCGCCACGGCCGCTGCCCCGGCCGGGAGCCCCCGAGGGGCAGCAGGGCGCCGGGCCCTCGTCGGAGTTCTCCGGTCCAGGTCAGTCGGGCCCAGGGAGGTACCGGGGAGTTGGAGGCCGGGGGGCCGGCAGTCAGAGGGATGCAGACGTGGGCTTTTTAAATGGTGTCAGGCAAGCCCAGGGCTCTTTTCACTGCACCACCCTGCCACTCCGGCAATGAGGCGGAATTTGAAAGCTGGAAAAGAATCCAGCATTAGTCCAGCCCCCTTATTTAACAGATGAAGAGATTCTTCTGGCTTGCACAGAGTCACATTCAGTCGGAATAGGAGTCCGTGATTCTGTGTCAGGGAGACAAGGGGGGAATGGCTTACCGAAGCAAGAGTAAGACCTGTTTGGCTAGAGATGCAAGTTTGGTTATGGTGGAGTTTTGTACACCTGCATTCCTGCCGCAGGTACTAATGTCCACCAGGCATCAATTTCTCAGAGTATTTAACCTTGAAAAGGATGTCAGTGCTGTCAGTTGAATAAAGGAATATTGGGGTTACAAACAGGCCAGGTCTGCTGCAAATTAGGTGCTGTGGGGAATATATGGTGTATAGAGTTAAATTTTAAATGAAAAAAAACCCACTTTAAATGGAATCTCATTATCCTTTATTGTCTATGTCATTTATATTGATATAATAATGAAGGGCACTCACAACATTATTCTGTAATTGATAACTTGCCTTTAGGTCTATTTTTACAGTAATTCTTTTATAGTCATATGAGCGTCTTGTGTTTAAACACTTTCATAATCACCGATGCTGTGGTATGTGGCAAGCCAGTGGTAGCACTAATATTTAGCGTTTGAGCATAGTTTAGCTTCACGTGTTTGTATAGCTGAAGTTACAGAACTGATTAATCTGTAGTTGTATACTGAAAAGTGAAGTACCTGCCAGCATACAGGTGTGGTTTCTTAGAGTTGGTGCTGCGTTTATTACTTTCGTAGCATAGAATAGATTCCAGGTGATGAGCAAGTTAGTTTATCCCCAGCACCTGTTTTTCTCTACATTATTGAATCAAAGGATCTCTAAGACTACCTTCCATCTCCAAAGTTCCCTGATTTTTACGTGTTAATTTGAAACATATGTCACCCATTGTGTCAACGACACAAAGTTTTGAGAAAACATGTTTTTAAAAAATTCTGCGTGATGCATAGTGAATCTTCAAATTCACTGTTGTTCTCAACACTCCCAGTCACTTTATCATTATTGAGCTAACATAAGTGAAAAGAGATTTTTCAAATTACCTCAGTGTTAAATTCATTAAAGTCAGAGACTGGAATAGAGTGCTTTGTGTATGGTGGAGAATAGCTAAAATTTGGCCTGGGGATGGCGTCTGTGCAGCACACAGATAACTTTTGCAATAAGCCGAGAACATTCTGCCTCAGAAAATGTGATAAGATGTTTTTTATACAGTGTTCATATTGTGTGAATTTTCAACTGAGATACAATAATCTTCATAGACAATCTGTCCAAATATGTTCAAGTTATTTTGTCTTGCAGCCCCAAAGCAGAGCCTTTCCCATCTCTTGTTTCTTCTTTTCTGGGTCCTTTCTTCTTAGGGTCCCTCTTACTTCGAGAGACCCTTTCACATTCCTTTTTCATCCACATGAAAGAGGCAATTCAGAGCTTCTCTCAAGCACTGATTGAACTTACACTACTTTTTCTCCTCTTAAAGCACATGATAAATCATAATTCTTGAATTGTCATTTAGATCTCCTAAAAACTAAGAGTGGGTGCTCATTTTTAGAACATAGTGCAAGACTCCATGAGGCTCTCGTTCTGAAAAAGGGTTAAATGGAATGTGTTTAGATTTTTATTTTCCCTAAACTTGGAGACTGCAATTTAGGAAGCCTCCAGAGCCAGTAAACTCATTTCTCTCTGCCTCAGAAGGAAACCCTTTCTGCAGAATGCATAGTGAATCTTCAAATGCATTATTCTTCTCAACCCTCCCATTCACTTTATAAAGGTTGGGCTAAATAAGCAAAAAGTGATTTCTCAAATTTCAGACACTTCAGTGATTGTTCAGCTTACAGGTACTTTTTAAATTTGGGGAACTTTTTTAAATGATAAAAGCAATTAAACTACAATGCAAATGGAGGCTTGCATACCCACTGCCAGGTATAAGGCTTGAATTTTTTCTGGGTTTATTATTCTGTCGTTTCTGAAGTCGGTTAATGTATTACCTACCCCACAGCATTATTACAAGATTATCTGCTTTGAAATTCTCAATTGTTCTTGATCTTCAGCTAAAGCATCCTTAAAATTCATTCAGAATACTTATGAAAAGTTTTAAACATAAATTCAATTAATATTAAATAGTTTCTTATTATGCCTTGCTTAGGAAAACATCTGAATAAACTAATCTTCAAGATTGGATAACTTAGTCTCGTTTAGCCTCGTTGGCCAGGAGCTAATTATAAGATATCAGTCTCTTGCCTGGAAAGGCAGAAAGGTCTAAAGTAGCAGTCATGAAATCAGATCACAGATCAGCTCTGTGATGAAAGAGCTGTTAAACCAAGGCTCAACAAATAGTCATGGAGCACCTGTATCTGTTCTTGGTGCTGGGGATACAGCTGTGAACAAAGCAGACAAAGCCCTGCCCTCATGCAGTAGGTATTCTGGTGGTGTGGAAGCAAACAGGAAATAAATATGTGAATGGATCATGGTCACATGATTGTAAGTGCTGTGGAGAACCTGAAGGAGGCGTAAGGGAGAAAAAAAGTGGGGCGGGGGAGTACGCACAAAGTGCACAGTGGTCAGAGAAGGCCTCTACTGTAATCACTTTTGATCTAAGACTTGAGAGGAATGAGAGAGTGAGCAGGAGGCGGAGGGATGAGCAAGTTCCAAGCCCTGGTGTAGGAGCATGTTTGGCATGTGTGAGGGATGATGAGGTCACAGTGGCCAGGCGGTCCCCACGTGGGCGAGGGGAAAGTGCAGCAGATGAGAGGTGGTGGGAGTGGGGAGGGGCACAGCCGTGTAGGCCGTTTTGTAAGGATTTTGGCCTTTCCTCTGAGTGAGGGGGGAGCCAGTAGAGGGTTTTGAACAGAGAAACTTCTGATGACTTATGTTTTAACAGGATCACTCTGGCTGCTGGGCCAGAGAGACAGAAGGGGGACAAGGGCACAGTCAGTAAGAGCTTGCCTTTCATACCAGCTGTGTGAGCCTAAACCGCAGTCCTCCTCTGGCCTGTGTTTCCTCATCTGTAGAATAACCAGGTGCTCTCTAGCTCTAGAATTTTTAGATTTTAAATAGTGTGGAATCACTGTGAGGGGGCCAAAGGATTGTATATGAAGAGGTTCTGAAAGTAAATAGTTTCAAAGGACATGAAAACTTGACGCCAGCAACGTGTCTTGAGCTGAATCACTCCTAATCAAGAGGTAGTGGGGTCTTTTCAGTCAGGTTGTCAGGTCATGAGAACAAAAACACTGATTCGTGACTATTTTCCACTGATCCCTTTAGTACTCTGCTGATCCCTGAATTTTTCCCTTCCTGCTTGAAAAAGGATGAAAAGCTGTTACTCATCAACAGAGCTGGCAACCAAAGTTGCTTTTGTTGTTAGGAAAGTTGGAAACTTAGGGGAAGGAAACAATTCTAATTTTATTTTTATCATAGGTCATTTGAATTCTTTTTTAACATGCAAGGAGCCTAAAAGATTTCTTTTGTTTTTAATTCCCTTCTCCTCCCATTCACCTCATGCTTCACAGGTGCTCATTTGAACACATATAACGTTTCTTTTTGTCTGTATAGGATCTTGCAAAGTGGGGATATTTGTTTTATATGTATTTTAATTTGTAATGTATTTCATTTTGCTTCTTTTTTCTCTGAGTACTGTTTTTAAGATACACCTGTGTTTCTACATGTACATCTAGTTCTTTGCTTCCAAATGCTGCATTATATTCCATGCTGTGTGTGTGAACCACAGTTTTACTTATCTCCTCTCTGTGTGATAGATACTCAGGTTGTCTCTACTTCCACCACAAACATTGCTGCAGTGAGCATCTTCATACCGGTCCACTTATAAAGCTGTGTAATATACTTGTGGGATATACACTTCGAAGGGAATCACTGCGTCATAGGCTTGCATGTCCTGAATTTGATCAAACTGTGCCAGATTCCTCCCCACAATGGCTGCACCACTCTCTCTCCTGCCAGAAGTGTTCGAGGGGTCCTGTATCCTCATGTCCCAGCCAGCACTCAGCTTTCTCTAGCTCTCCACCTTTTATAATCTCATAGGTGCAAAGTGATACCTTGTCATTTTTATTTGTATTTCTTTGGTTACTGATGATTGTGAGCATCTCTTATGTATATAGTTTCATCTGTAAATTACTTATTCCTGTCTTAGCCTGTTTTCTATTGGAGTTACTATCTGTGTTGCTATTGACTTGTGGAAGACAGTTTATAGATGTTCACTTATCGTAACTTTGCAGATATCTTCTCATATGTTAATTTTGTCTTTGTTGTCCTTTCATCAAGAAAAATTCTTAATTTCAATGTAATCAGGTAAATAAATTCTTTGGCTTAGAGTTTTTCAAGTTTTGTTTAAGAAGGCCCTCCCAGTCCGTAGGTCATTTCTTTAATTCATCTAGAGCCCACATTGCACGTGGTGTTAGATAGGAATCCAGCCCTATTATTCTCCATTTAATGAGCCGGTTTTTCCAATAACATATCCAAAAACCCCATGCTTTCCTCCATTACATTGTGGTACCCTCTTTCTCCTATATGGTTCCCATGGATACACCAGTCTAGCTCTAAGCCTCTATTCTGTTACATTAGTTTGTCAGTTCTTGCTCTGTTTTTTTTTTGTTTTTTGCGGTACGCAGACCTCTCACTGCTGTGGCCTCTCCCGTTGCGGAGCACAGGCTCCGGATGCGCAGGCTCAGCGGCCATGGCTCACGGGCCCAGCCGCTCCGTGGCATGTGGGATCTTCCCGCACCGGGGCACGAACCCGTGTCCCCTGCATCGGCAGGCGGACTCTCAACCACTGCGCCACCAGGGAAGCCCTTTGCTCTGTTTTTTATTGCTCTGATTTTATTACAGTGATTTGGTAATACATCCTCATGACTGGCACAAGTGCCCCATCTCTGTTCTTCATTTTTAAATTTTCTTAGCTACTTCTGTGCCATTATTTTTCCATATAACATTTGGAATATGTTTATCAAGTTCCTCAAATTTTTTGAGGAATTTTTATTGGGATTACATTGAGTTTATCAATTATTTGGGAAAGGCTTGACATCTTTTTGATATTAACTTACTTCATTCAAGAGTATGTAATGTGTTTCTTCATTTACTCAGCTTATTTTTTTCAGAATTTTTGTTTTATTTGGAAATAATTTAAAACTAACAGAAGAGTTCTAAGATTAGTACAAAGAGCTCCTGTATATCCCTTACCTAGATTCACCAGATGTTAGCATCTTGCCGTATTTGCTTCATTACTCCCTCTCTTCAGTTCTGTGCATTTTGCTGACTCATTTGAGTTATTAGTTGCAGACATCATGACCCTTTACCCCTAAATACTTCATCAGTTCATTTCTAAGTCCTTTATTAGAACTTCAAAGTTTTCTCCATAAAGGTCTAAGAGTATATTCTTGGTTGAATTAATTTCTAATACTTGATAGTTTTGTTGCTATTGTGAATCATGTCTATTTCTATTACTGTTGTTTTCTAGTTAGCTCTTGGTAGTTTAAGAGAAAAGGTATTGATTATTGTAAGCTGATCTTGTATTTCACAGCCTGGCTTCACTGTCTTATTCAAATAGTCTCCTGTTTTCTGTTGTTTCTTTTCCCCCATAGTTAATCATATCCTTTGAAAATAGTGATAGTTTTGTTGTTCCTTTCTCATCCTTATACTTCTTATTTATCTTTCCTTTACAGCATTGACCAGAACTTCCAGGACAGTGTCAAAACAGTTGCTATGCTAGTGAACATCTTTGTCTTGTTCTCAGTCTTAAAGAGAATGAGTCTAAAGTTTCCCCATTTCATGTAATGTTTGTTTTAGGTTGTAGGTGTACCTTTGTCAGGTTAAGGTGTTCTCCTCTATGTATTCCTAGTTTACTGAGCATTTTCATCATAAATGGGTATTAAGCCTTGTCAAATACTCTTTCAGGATTTGTCTCCAAAGAAATAAGATGGCATCAGGAGGCTGCAACCCAAAATCCTAAGCTAAGCTTAAGCTTCAAGCATAAGAAGATTAATAAAAGTCTTCAATATTTTTGAACCCTATGTATATAAATTTATGGTAAACATCTCACAATTCCAATATAAGCTTATTTCACCGTTAGATGAGCTTTTCCCTCCTGCTTTGAGTCAGAATTTAAAAAGCTGTTGTGAAGAATGAGAGTGCCATACTCAGCATAACTGTAGTCGTCAGCATGATTGTAAATATAAGATATGTAAAATTATAGTTTCCTTACTCTGTGGATCACTCTCTGCTCCGGGTATAAATCTCACCTAAGTATATCTCACAAACTATTGACACGGTTCAGCAGGTAGCTCTTTAGCAGCCATAACTGCTAGGGTGTTGTGCAGTAGAGTCTCAGGGCTATCTCTTTTGGTTCATGATTGGGTTTTTTTGTTTTTTTTTTTTTTAACTATTTTCCCCGAATTATAAAAATTATACCTCTTAATTGTAAAAAATTTGCAAGTAGAAATGCAAATCTTTAATCCTACCTTTTAGCATCAACCCCTGTTAAAGTGTTTATTTCTCTCTCTCTGATCTTTTTTTGGGGGGGTGGGAATAGAGGGGCTACTTTGTGGAGGAGGAGAATGCACCTAACATTGGGCTATATAATTGTGTATCACCCCTCCTTTTTCAGCCTTAGGCCATCAACTCTTGTTTGTCTTGCTTTGATTGATCTTCCAAAAAAAAGCAATAAGAAAGATATGATTAGCTTATAGGGCTGGGGTTACAGTTTGCTGATGACTTGGACATTTCGAACAGGCTGTGTGGGAGTGCCCAGGCAGCCCGGCCTCAGAGTATGCAGAAGTCATAGGCCACATGCCAGCAGACCAAAGACTAGCTCGGAGGAGAGGAAGGGGAGAAGTCTATTTGATGTCACTTTGCTTCAGTTCAGTTAGCACCTTCCTTCTTTAGACCACATTTGCATTCATCTTTCAGAAAATAAAAAGTATGAAGAAAATAGTTGTATTTATTTTCTTTTGACCCTGAAATAAACCCAATGCTGTTGTCTTGTTTCCCTAATCACCTTCTGCTAGTGTGATGACTGGTGAGGGAGTGTCGTAATAAATTGCAGGAAGTGACAGAATTTTTAAGGTAACATTCTTATCAGCTGGTAGATTCAATATCCAACTGCCCTCTCCTCCTCACTCCTCATCCCTTCACCCTGCTTTTTCATTTTGCCAAAACACCTGTCACTTCCTAAAATGCTGTTGTCTGCCTTCCCCATCCCTCATGGAGGAAGTTCTTCAAGGGCAGGAACCTTTGTTTCATTCACTGATAAATCCCAAGCACCTTTTAGCCTTGCCTGGTACATAGCATGCCCTCAACAGATGGAACCCACAAAATGAGTCAGTCTGTAAGGAGGCAGCTCTGTGATACAGAGAGGGGAACTCTTAAGGGAGGGATAAGGGAAGAAAATTCTCTTAGCCTCCTTTAAATGCATGGGTTCAATAAACTAGTAGAGTCCCCATTTCTTCCTTCACCTTGTAAGCGTAACTGTCAACCCAGCCACAGAGCTAATTTCTCTACATCTGTTTTAGCCGCTCCTGTGGGGTCTGTGGTTTCTGAAAGTGGCGTGTGAGTGTCTGTGTTGCTGACAAGCACATGGTGGGAGTAGGGCCCCAGAGAGAATAGTCGCTGCTGACGTTCTAGCCGTGGGTTCTGGGCCCAGCACACACTCTGCATTGTTTTCATGAGGTGATTGATTCTCTTACGATAAATGATCTGTCCCATCAGCAGAAAAAGTTGCAGTGAATGTGCCGAGTTGTGCTGAACTCCCAGCCTCACACCCCGTGTCCTCCCGCTTTCTAGTTTATTCTTTCCTCCCATCCCCAGCCATGCAGAAACCTTTGGCATTTCTGTCTCATTTCTGGATCTGGTTCAGAATTGTCATGATGAATAGTCATGCTGCATATACCTGGTCACTTTATTGTAAAGCAAGGCTCAGTCATATGAAATAGCACTCTGTAGGGTGCTAAAGAAAAAAAAACTGGGTTGCCACAAATGCACCAAAATGCTGTCCTGGAGCCCAGTGCCATAGACCCAGTCTATCTTGTGTAGACCATTGTCTGAGTCATGGCCCTGAAATACTACTTTACTATTATTTTGCTTATATTATTCTACTGCTTGACACTTGTTACCTGGCCCTCGAATCTGATCCAGACTGTCCATATATATTCTAATTTACTTCCATGTCCCTATTTTCTACTCTAATCAGATATGTCTCTTTTTCTTTCCTACAACAATATGATAGCATTAAGTATATTATTAATTATAATTATATGTCTTTGGTTTCACTAGCAGTCTGAATTCAAATGAAGGGAAAGGAATATAAAACAACAACAATAATATAATAACAGCAGCTAATATTTTAGCCAGTCATAGTACTAAATGCATTCCTATTTAATCTTCAGAACAATTTTATAAAGAAGGTGCTGTTGTAATCCTCATTTTGCATATGGAGAAACTAAGGTACAAACTGGTTAAGAAACTTGCCCTAAAGTTTATGTTGCTGTCAAGTGATAGAACAGGAAATCAAACTCACATCTATTTTTCTCCAAAGCCCACCCTCTTAACCAGTGTGCCATAGCAGGCCTCAGGTAAGCAGGTGACTGAAGAACAGGAGTGACTTATATGGTCACATGGTTATTGGTAGTTGTGCTTTTTTCATGTTCGCCGCACTACTCACCAGTGCTCTGTGAGATGTGAAGGGGCTGGGAGGATTTTGTCTGCAGCTGGGACTGCTCAGGGAGCTCCTCCCTGGATCCTATGTGACGTCGACTCTACAGTCAGAAATGGGTGGCACCTCAAAACAGGAAAGGCTCTGAAACTACAAATCCAGGTAGCATTCTTTGGCTTTTTGACCTTTTCCTAATAATGTATTTAAGATTTGCAAAAATGAATAAAGATCAATACAATAAATGTCCATGTATCCAACACTCAATTTAAGATGTAGAAAGCTGGGCTTCACTGATGGCGCAGTGGTTAAGAATCTGCCTGCCAGTGCAGGGGACATGGGTTTGAGCCCTGGTCCGGGAAGATCCCACATGCCACGGAGCAACTAAGCCCGTGGGCCACAACTACTGAGCCTGCGAGCCACAACTACTGAGCTCGTATGCCACAACTACTGAAAGCCCGCGCACCGCAACAAGAGAAGCCACCGCAATGAGAAGCCCGCGCACCTCAACGGAGACCCAGTACAGCCAAAAATAAATAAAGTTAAAAAAAAAAAAAAAAAAGATGTAGAAAGCTAAGTTGGTTCCTGCGTTCCACCTCCCTTTGCCGTTTTGTAGATCCTCTGGTTCTAGCGACTTAGAAAACAAAAAGGATTCCCTTTTATTTATATATGACAACAGTACCATTACTGTCACCTAAAAAAAAGCAGCAGTAGTTCCTTAATATAATCAAGAAACTAGTCAGTGTTCAAAATTTCTGCCATTTGTCTCAATTTCTTAAACAATTGATTTGTTTGAATCAGGATCCAAGAAACGGCACCCATTGCATTCAGCTAATATGTTTCTTAAGTAGCTTTTAATTGATAAGTTGCCTTTCCTTCCATTTCCATTTGAATTTTTAAAAATTAATTAATTTATTTTTGGCTGTGTTGGGTCTTCGTTGCTGCCCGTGGGCTTTTTCTAGTTGCGGCGAGCGGGGGCTGCTCTTCATTGCGGTGTGCAGGCTTCTCGTTGTGGTGGCTTCTCTTGTTGCGGAGCACGGGCTCTAGGCACAAGGGCTTCAGTAGTTGTGGCTCACAGGCTCTAGAGCGCAGGCTCAGTAGTTGTGGCGCACGGGCTTAGTTGCTTCTCGGCATGTGGGATCTTCCCGGACCAGGGCTCGAACCCGTGTCCCCTGCATTGGCAGGTGGATTCTTAACCGCTTCGCCACCAGGGAAGCCCTTCATTTTAATTTTTGATTATAGTTTATTTTATTAAAGAATTTTGTCATATAGTTTCCCACATTCTGGATTTTTAAAAATGGTTTGTGATGCAACCTTATTGTCCTGTTGTGAGTTAATTTACATTTTTGTTAGTCACTCTAGGAGGTTCCAAGTTATTCAGCCTCCATAAATAGAAAGGATTCACCAGCCCACATATAGCTTGGTCTGGCCCAGAGGTCATTTCCAAGGAGTCTTCCAAAATGTTCCAGGTGACAGGGAATGACATAATCAACAGCAGACCATCTCTATTTAAAAACATTTTGCCTCAGAAGGAATTTTATATCTTCTCTTTGGCAAGGCATTTTCGTGTTCCCTAGAGTCAGAGAAGAGAATAGAGAAGCGAGTGAGTGGTCTGGTTTTCTTCTTTTAGACGTGTCTGTTGCTTTAAGGATTTCTGGGGCTCAGTGCCAGAACCTCCTTGGGATATTATCGTCTTACAGTTTAGATCTGCTTATCAGGAAACAGAACCCCTGGAGGATCAGGTAAGAGGAGAGTGAGTTTACATTAAAACCAGACCTTTGTTAGTTCCTGTTGGGGGTCCTGTATTGTATTCTTGAGCATGTAGCCAGACTGTGGAGCATAATACTAATACGTATGGTCTTCAGACCTATAGTGTACATTACCTGGTCTTTTTGCTGCCACTGTCTAGATGTTGTTCAGTAATTATAATATCTGGACCACTGTAGACATGAAGAAGTCCAGTTTTTGTTTTGTTTCTCTTGTAGTCTTGCTGCCTTGACCTGCTAGTCAACTGTGATAATTCTGCAGGGTAATCAGTCAATATTAAAGTAAAAAGAATGAAAGTTGTTGAAATGTGACGCTATATTTGGCTTTATTTAGTGACTTGACGATTGTAAGAATAAAGTATCTCAATGTCAGTATTTTCATCTAGTTTTAAAGCCGAACAGTTAACCAAGGCTAAAAATCTAACATAGAATGAGAAGGACATTTAATACATTTGTTACAGCCCTGCTTATACTTTTATTTTGAGATTAACTGGTTATCTTAAGTAAGAGGTTTGCTTTAATTAATAACAGTAAATTACTGGAAATCTTTGTGTTGAATTTTACCAGTATGTTCAAACTTTATTCTTTTTTTTTTTTTTAATATTTATTTGTTTGGCTGCACTGGCTCTTAGTTGGGGCACGCAGGATCTTCACTGCTGCATGCAGGATCTTTAGTTGCAACATGCGAACTCTTAGTTGTAGCATGTGGGATCTAGTTCCCTGACTAGGGATCAAACCTGGGCCCCCTGCATTGAGAGTGTGGAGCCTTAGCCACTGGACCACTGGGGAAGTCCCTCAAACTTTATTCTTATATTCCATAGGTGGGAATTAGGCTTGGTCAACATTCTCTTCTCGTTACTCCAAATACTTAAAAAGTAAAATATAATTATTATTCACAATAAAAGTGTCAGTCAGACACTGGCAAAAATATCAGTGATTTGCTAGTTATTGATTGCTCTTCCTTGCAGTGATCAGTTAATAAAAATAAGCACTTCATATTCACCCTGATCACAGGAAGCAACAGCACACACATGAGATAATATGTTTGAAAAGCAGTCTGTAGATGTATTGTGTTCTAATAATATGTGTTACAAAGCTGTACTGCCTTGCAGAGAACTGCCAGTATTTTGATGAGGCTAGAGTTTAGGGTGTATGGTGGGTGGGGAGTGTCCAGAAATGAGGCCAAACTTATGCATGGGGACCAGATCATGAAGAGTTTTGTACGATCTGCATAGGAGTTTTAGATACTTCCTACCAGTGATGGATGGGAAGCTCTTGTGAACTCCAAGCAGTAAAGAATTATGAGATTTTGTATTAAAAAACAGTAATCCTAGTTGCAGTGTGGAAAATAGAACAGAGGGAGATAAGACTGGTAGGGAACCAATTAGGAAGCTATTGCCATGGTCCCAAAGAAAAGACGGTGAGAGTCTAAAGTAGGGCAGTGGCCATCTTAAATTGTAAATGTCAAGCCAAAGAACAATTTTTCAAAGGTAGATGAGTTTGAAGGACTGAACGATAGTGTTAATGTTTTTCCTAGAAGTAGAGGGTTTTTTTAGAAGAGTAAATAAATTAATTTCATATTCCTCTTCTATCCCTGGAAGGCATTTGGCAAAGGTTTTCTTAGACCCATAGGCAAGGATCTTGTAAGTGAAACTGCTGCCGAATCCTTGTGGGAATACACAGTTCATTTAGAGCTTAGGGTAGAAGGGGATGCCAATTGCTATGTCCTTGTGACCAGTAACAACAGTCACATTACTCCCCCTTCCTCTCAAAAAGACAGTAACAGTTTTGAGCAGTTAACCCCACCCAGAAGTTGCTGCCTCATCTGTATTATTGTTACAATCAGTCTGCAGGACGATGACAGTTCTCCTTCTCCTCCCCCTTCATCATCATCATCATCATCATCATCATCATCATCACCACAATCCTCATAGGTGACATTTACAAAATACCTGAGTGCTTACTATTTACCAGGAAGTGTATTAAATGTTTTACCTATATGATCAAACTTAATCCTCATAACACACCATGAAATAAATTACTATTGTTATCTTCAGTTTACAGATGAGGAAACGAAAGTTCAGAATGGTTTAAGTGACTTACCCAAGGTCACATAGCTTGACAACCGGCAGAGCCAAGAACTGAACCTAATTCTCTCTGACTTAATTCTGAGCTCTTAACTGTTATGAATGTAGTTATTACTTAATACAATTTAGTAGCAAAAATGATTTCTCATCTTAAATTTACTCCTTTATGTAGCCATGCCCAGTGAAAGTCCACATAATCAAACACTGTATTACCTACCCTCCATTTGCAGCTAATAGCGAGGACACATTTTTAAAACATAAGTACAGGAAAATCTTGGGGATGGGGCAGGGCAGAAATAGGGAGGCTATTTAAATTTCTAGCTTTTTTCAAGGCAGGATATCCATGTATGCCTTCACTATTTTTTGCTTGAAGTACAGCAGTTTCTGAAACAAGAGAGCCACTCAGTTTTTAAAATTGAGATATAAGTCGCAAACCATGAAATTCACCCTTTTAAAGTATGCGATTGAGTGGGGTTTTTTGGGTCTGTTACAAAGGTGTGCAATCATCACCACTGTCTAGTTCCAGAACATTTTCATCACCCTGAAAAAGAACCTTGTATTCATTAGCAGTCATTCCCCACCTATGAAAAAGATTTTGAGACTATCTATCCATAATCTCCTCTTTAACGCAGATGATGATGATAACAACAGTAATAATAATAACAGCTAACTCCTGTGTAGTGCTTACTATATGTAAGGTACTATTCTAAGTGCTTTATGTATACTAACAAATATAAATTTCACTGTGATCCTGTGAGGCAGGTTCTATTACTAAACCCATTTTATAGGTGAGGGAATTAAGGCACAGAGAAGTTAAGTAACTTGCCTCAAATCACGTAATTTTTTTAAAAAAATTATTCTATTTTTGGCTGTGCTGGGTCTTCATTGCTGCGTGTGGGCTTCTCATTGAGGTGGCTTCTCTTGTTGTGGAGCACGGGCTCTAGGCGCGTGGGCTCAGTGGTTGTGGCACGCGGGCTCTAGAGCGCAGGCTCAGTAGTCGTGGCGCACGGGCTTAGTTGCTCCACGGCATGTGGGATCTTCCTGGACCAGGGCTCAAACCCATGTCCCCTGCATTGGCAGGCGGATTCTTAACCACTGCGCCACCAGGGAAGCCAAATCATGTAATTTTTTAAAAATTAATTAATTTTATTCCTTTTTTTTTTTGGCTGAATTGGGTCTTTGTTGCTGCGCGTGGGCTTTCTCTAGTTGAGGCGAGCGGGGGCTACTCTTCATTGTGGTGCACGGGCTTTTCACTGTGATGGCTTCTCTTGTTGTGGAGCACAGGCTCTAGGTATGCCGGCTTCAGTAGTTGTGGCACACGGGCTCAGTAGTTGTGGCATGTGGGCTCTAGAGCACAGGCTCAGCAGTTGTGGTGCACAGGCTTAGTTGTTCCGTGGCATGTGGGATCTTCCCAGACCAGGGCTTGAACCCATGTACGCTGCATTGGCAGGTGGATTCTTTTGTTCGTTTGTTTTTTTTGTGGCAGGTGGATTCTTGACCACGGCGCCACCAGGGAAGCCCACATAACTTTAATATGGGGTGGAGATAGGAGATAAATCCAGATAGTCTGGCTTTGTAATCTGTGCTCTTAATTATTCTTTGTGTTTTAAGCTGATTATATTTGTATTTGAAAATTATATGAAGACCTTGAAAATACCATGCTAAGTGAAAGAAGCGTGTCACAAAAGATCACATATTGTATGATTCCATTTATATGGAATAGGCAAATCTTTCTGTCTATAGAGACGGAAAGTAGATTACAGGTTGTCTAGGGATGGGATGGATGGGGAGATTTTATGGAGGGAAATGGGAAGTGACTGCTAGTGGGTATTGAGTTTATTTTTGAAATGATGAAAATGTTTTAGAATTGATAGTGGTGCAGATTGCACAACTCTGGGACTTTACTAAAACCTATTGGATTGTACACTTTGAATGGATTAATTATATAGTATGTCAATTATAACTCAGTAAACCTGTTTTTCAAAAATGATATGAAGGACTTCCCTGGTGGCACAGTGGTTAAGAATCCACCTGCCAATGCAGGGGACACGGATTCAAGCCCTTGTCCGGGAAGATCCCATTTGCCATGGAGCAACTAAGCCTGTGCGCCACAACTACTGGGCCTGCACTCTAGAGCCCGTGAGCCACAACTACTGAAGCCTGCTCGCCTAGAGCCCATGCTCTGCAACAAAAGAAGCCACCGCAATGAGAAGCCCATGTGCTGCAATGAAGAGTAGCCCCCGCTCACTGCAACTAGAGAAAGCCTGTGTGCAGCAACGAAGACCCAATGCACCCCCCTCCAAAAAAAAAAATGATATGACGATAAGTGACCAGGATGATTTACCTTGGAATACCTTTTTGTCTTCATCTGGAAAAAAAATTGTGTGTATACACACACACACACACACACACACACACACACACACACTTTTCCCCCTTGTATTTGGGGGTGCTCAGTTACTTAGAACCAGTTCTAATTCTAACAAATAAACTTGCTTATTTGAATATTTCAGGTGCTCCCAAGTACCTAAAATCAAAGCCCAACCTTCCTAATGTGGAAATGAATCCTGTGAGATCCTGTATAGCTCTGTGTGAAAGAGGAGCATGATCATTGGGAATATGAATATATATTTTGATATATAACTTAAAGTAGTTCAGTGTGTTAACTCATTAATTCTGCAACTATTTATGGAGGGCCTGCTACATACCAAGCAGTGCTCTAGGTGCTTGATATACATCGGTACATAAAATAGACGAAAAGAATCCCTGCCCTGTAGAGCGTGTAGGAGATAGGGACTAATTCTGTAGGCTTCATAGAGGAGGTATCATGAGTTGGGTCTTAGAAGATAATAGTTTACCCAGATAATAAGGGTTATGCATGTTTGATGGAAAAGTGAAGTGCTCAGCTGATCCAGTCAAAACAGCTAATATCACACTGTGTCCTTTTTTTTTTTTTGGCTGTGCAACAGATAACTTCAAAATCTCAATGGCTTATTACAACAACCATCTGCTTTCGTTTTCATAGGTTTGAGAGGGCTGAGATTTGTAGGTCAGAGTAAAGGAGGATAGACAGCAGCAAATGGATATAGGGGCAGGAATCTTCTTGGGGATTTATCTCAGGTCTTTGGCCAAGGGCTGGGCTGGGCATGCACAGGGCAAGCTTCTGTGAGGCCTGAGTCAGAGTTGCTTCTGTGGGGCCGAGAGCTGAGCAGAGATACCTGAGGGTGCACAGTGCTCAGAAATATTGGATTTATAGTCCGGCCAGAGTAGAGAGACCTTGATGAGCACTACAGGCATTCCTTTGAGACCCCAGCTAGGACAACTTTAGGAGTAAGAATAATACCTACAATAAATGCCATACCTTAAGACTCAGGACAAAACCCAACCTACATGCTATAAAACCAAGCCTAATAGGATCAAGAGGATCTTCCTGTAGTTTAACTGAATGTCAAAACAAAATTCAACACACATTAAAGGAACAGTATAATCCAGACCATCTATAACATATCATACACAATGTATATCATACAATAAAAATTACTAGAATACAAAGAAGTGAAAATATGACAAGCAAAAATGTGACACATACTGTAGAGGAAAAAATATAACTCATTGTGTGATGACTGAGATAATAGATTTAGCTCATGAGGAATTTAAAACAGCTAATGTAAATATGTTCAGATATTTAAAAGAAGAGATGGCCATAATGAATGAATAGATAGGGACCATCACCAGAGAAATGGAACTATTAAAAAGAGCCAAATGGAAATTCTGGAATTGAAAAGTACAACAGCTGAAATAAAAATTAACTGGATAGACTTAAAAGAGCAGGAAGGATACTGCAGAAGAAAGGGGCCAATGAACTATAAGACAGATAAATAGAAGTTATACAAGCTGAAAAGAAGAAAGATTGGGGACGGGGAGAACAGAGCTGTAGTGACAGTGAGACAGTATCAAGTAATTTAGCATGTCTAATTGGAATCACATAAATAGAGGAGGAAAGATGAAGAAATATTTGAAGAAATAATGACCAAGATTTCCCCAAATTTAGTCAAAAACATCAACCCATAGATCCCAAACTCTTAGTGAACCTCAAATATGGTAAATATGAAGAAAACTACACCTAAACACTTTGTAGTCAGCTGCTGAAAACCAAAGGTAAAAAGAAAATTCTTAAAAGTAGCCAGAGAAAAAAGATATTACATACAACAAAGAATGACAGCTGACATCTCATTTGAAATAGGCAGAAGACAATAGGACAACATCTCTAAAGTTTGAAAGAAGAAAAATAAAACCATGAATTCAAAATACTATACTAAGCAAAAAATCCTTGCAAAATGAGAGTAAAATTAAAATATTTTCAAATTTGAGCAGATTTGTTGTCAGCAGACTTATACTGCAAGAAATGCTGAAGGAAATGATACCGGGAGGAAACTCAGATCTATAGAAAGGAATGAAGAGCACTAGAAATGGTAATTGTACAGGCAAAAGTGAAAGACTTCTTTTCTTTTCTTAATTTATTTAAAGGACAACTGATTGTTTATAACAAAAATGGCATTGTATTATGGGATTTATAATATATTGCATTAATTATCTATTACTCTATAACAAATTTTCTCCAAAATTAATGGCTTAAAACACTAAATATTTATTATCTTACAGTTTCCGTGGGTTGGGAATTCAGGAGTGGCTTAGCTGGGTGGTTCTGGCTCAGGGTGTGTCACAAGTTGCCATCAAGATGTTGGTGGGGGCTGCATTCATCTGAAGGCTTGTCTGGGACCCTAGAATCTCCTTGCAAGATGCTTGCTCACATGCTTGTTGGCAGGAGGCCTCAGTTTTTTTACCATGTGGGCTTCTCCATAAGACTGCCTGAGTGTCCTCACAACCTAGTCTTGGAAATCACACACTGTCGCTACCACCTCATTCTGTAGGTTAGAGATGAGTCACTAGTATGGCCCACACTCAGGAGAAGAGGAGATAGGGAGTAGTATCAAAACATTTTTGCATCTATTTTAAAGCTACCACAAATATGTAGAAATAATATATATGGCAACAATAACACAACGGACAGGATGGTGTGGTAAATGGAATTATACAGTTATGTATCTCATACATTGTATGTACAATGGTATAATAGTAAATGTAAGTAGACTGTGATAAGTTAATGATGCATATTGCAATCCCTAAAACAACCACTTGAAAAATCCAGTGGTATAAATAAAAGCCACTAGAGGAACTAAAATGAAATACTAAAAAATATTTGATTAACCCAAAGAAGGCAGTAAAGAAGGAATTAAAAAATAGGACAAATAGAAACAAATGCAAGATCAGTAATTACATTAAATGGTCCAAATATTTTAATTTAAAAGTATAAATGATCCGACTTAACAACTGTCTAAAAGAGATGCACTTTAGAAATTCAGAGAAAGACAAATAACTATGTGATGTCACTTGTATGTGGAATCTAAAAAAAAGCCAAATGCATAGAAAAAGAGTAGAGTGGTAGTTTCTGGGGCTGGGGGGTGGGGGAAATGGGGAAATGTTGGTCAAAGAGAACAAATTTCCACTTATAAAATGAATAAGTTCTGGGGATCTAATATACAGCATTGTAACTATAATTAACAATACTGTATTATATACTTGAAAATTGCTAAGAGAGTAGATTTTAAATGTTCTCATCAC
The DNA here is from genome assembly GCF_951394435.1 of Stenella coeruleoalba. Taxonomy (NCBI): domain Eukaryota; kingdom Metazoa; phylum Chordata; class Mammalia; order Artiodactyla; family Delphinidae; genus Stenella; species Stenella coeruleoalba. The sequence goes on from NC_137162.1 coordinate 28,205,601, forward strand.
AAGAAAAGAAATTGTAATTATTTGAGGTGCGTGATGTGTTAACTTACCTTATTGTGGTAATCATTTTACAATATATATGTGTATCAAATCATCACATTGTACATGTTAAACTTGAACAATATTATATGTCAATTATGTCTCCATAAAGCTGGGAGGAAAGAGAGATGTACCTTAAATATAAAGGCATAGGCATGTTGAAAGTAAAAAATAATAATAAAAAAATAAATAAAAAGAAAAATGTATACCAAGTAAACAGTAAGCATGAAAAGCTGGCATGGCTATATTAATGTCAGAGAAAGTAGACTTTAAGGTAAGGAGATAAAGAGGGACATTTTGTTATGATAACAAGGTCAGTTTATCAGGATGATAGAAAAACTCAAAATGTGCATTTACCTAGTAACAGATCTTCAAAATACATGAAGCAAAACTGACAGAATTAAAGAGAAAAACAAATCCCAATAAGTTAGGGATTTAACATTCTTTTCTCAATATTAATAGAGTAAGTAGATAAAAAATCAGCAAGGGTATATATGAGATGAAATAACACCATCAATCTTCTCAACCTAACTGACGTTAATAGAACACCATTCTCAACAACTGCATTCTTTTCAAGTGCACATAGAGCGCTCACTAATATAGACCATATATGCCAGGCCATAAAGTATCTCAATAAATTTAAAATAATATAGAGCATGTTTTCTGACCACAGCAGAACTAAACTGGAAATTAATAACAGAAAGATCTCTGGGTATTTGAAATATTTGGAAAGTAAATGTCACCCTTCTAAATAACCCATAGTTAAAAGAAGAAATCAATGGGAAATTAGGAAATTTTTAGCTGAATGAAAGTGAAAGCACTGTATCAGAATCTGTGTAGCTAAAGCAGTGTTTAAAGGGAAATTCATAGCTTTTGATGCTTATATTAGAAAAGAAGAGGGGTTGAAAATCTGTTATCTAAGTTTTCACAGGAATGAGAAGAACAGAGTAAACCTAAAGTTGAAAGAGGGAAATAACAAAGATACAATAATAGAGGAAGAAATCAATGAACTAGAAAACAAACAATAGAGACATTTAGCAGAGTCAAAAGTTGGTTCTTTGAAAAGATGAACAAAATTGATACACCCCTAGCACAACTAAGAAAAAAGAGAAAACAAAATTTCCAATATCATTATAGATCATACAGATATTAAAATCTTAATATAGGAATATTTTGAACAACTTCATGCAGCAAATTTGACAGCTTGGATTAAATGGACAAATTTCTTGGAAAAATACAACTTAACAAAATCAGTACAAGAAGAAATGAAAAATTTGGGTAACCCCATATGTGATAAAGCTATTGAATTTTTAATGAAAAATCTTTCCTTGAAGTTCTCCAGGCCCAGATTATTACAGTAACAAATTCTATTAAATATTTAAGGATGAAATAATACCAATCTTACACAGACTTTTTCAGAAATTAGAGGATGAAGGAACATTTTCCAGTTCTTTATGTGGCTAGCCTAACCCTTACTGGCAAATCTGACAAGGACACTTAAAAGAATATTACAGTCTAATATCCTTTGGGAAACATAGGTGTAAAATCTCCAACAAAGTAAATTTGCACTATATAAAAAGAGTAATACATCACGAGCAAGTAGGGTTTATTCCAGAAATGGCAGGTTGACTTAGTATTTGAAAATCAATGTAATTTGCCACATCGACAGAATAGAGGGGGAAAAATGATCATCTCAGTAGATGCAGAAAAAGCATTTAATAAAATTCAACACCTATTCATGGTTTAGAGAAAAAAAGCCAAAACAAAATAGTATGCAGAACTAGAGCAAAGTCCTGAACTATTTCCTTCATTCCTCTTGCTAGGAATCACCATGATCTGACATGCTAGCTGCCTGGATAGCCCAGCAAAGGGCTCTGAAATCTCTAGGATGTAGCTAATTAATTGGATTGTGATTTGTATGTATTTGCTGTTTGTTAAGGAATTAGTATTCTAGCTCATATCAACTACCAGGCACTACTTTTGGTTAGTTTCTGTATCGATTTTGTAATCTTATTATTAATATATCATCTTTGTTCTTCATCTCTCATGGCAGCCTGTAATATAAATCTCCCACCTGTTTGTTTCTCCTTTTTTCTTATCCTAGCTACAGTTCCTAATGTTTCACTCCTAGATTCACATGTTTCCATGTAGATACATTAGTTTCTTTACATATCATACCATTGCCCTTCCTTTCCTGTGAGAGATCTCTTTTAAATCAAGTGAACCTTTCCATTGTTGAATTTTAGGTTTGAACATCCTGACTTAGGACATTTAATCCCCATTGATACCATCTAAGGAATCCACCATTCACCAAGTTTGCTGTGTCTTGGCGTAACTCTCTGGTTCATCTTGGATAGAAACTACCAGAAGATCCATATATACATTTTCCTTTCAAGTATAGTGACTCTAGTTTCTATAACTAGAAGTGTTAGTTTTTACTTATTTGTATAGAGCTGCTGGTCCCTCTCTTCCACGGTCCTTGGAAGTTGGTACTGCGTAGAATGATCTAGAATCACTCACCCTGAGAATGGTCTCAATTATTTTTAACTCCAACTGCACAGTTTCTTTCCTCCCTATTTTTCTTTCTCAGAATCTTTAGTTTTCTAAATTCCTTTTCTGATTCTTTCTTACAAAATATCAAGAATATTTTATACTGTAAAAAACCTGAAGGGTAGAGAAACTCCTTGTCTTTTAAATCTTCTTTAGCCAAAAAAATAGCCTGTGCTTGAAAGAGATAAGGAAAAGAAAAAAGATGCTTACCTTGCAGATCTCTGTACTATTAATCCTCATAGCTTGGGTTAATAAATGTTCTTGGCATCTCCTGGAAACTGTCCTAAAAACTGCCTGTTATCACATGTTTGTTTTGTTCCTTGTTAACTGCAGCTTCACCCTGAAGTTTCACTTTATAGTTTCCAGTTAATCTGCACTTCTGCAGCTGCTGTCAGTTGTATTATCTGGGCATTTATTGTATACAAAACGTATCACAGCTGTTAATTTTAATAAAGCTCCTTAGCTCAGACATGTCCAATGTATTTACTTAGGAGTCAGTGATGCTTAAATTTCATAATTGAGATTCATGCAGGATTTAAGAAATGGGAACCCGAGCAAGTACTTAAGGAACTCTTAGGTTGACCCATTTGAAAAATGTTTCTTTAATGTAAATGTCCTCAAATTTGGTAGTCCTAAAATATTAGTCTTGGAACCTTCCTCCACCAGTGCAATTTGCCAAAAAAGACAAAATTGATGTAGAGATGTATAAGAAATTTTTAAAATAACTGAAAAGGGAGAAAAATATCAGCTTAATGTGGGGGAGAGAGGAGGGTGGAATCCTTCAAGTTACTTGAAACAGCTATTCCATAAGAGTCAATCCTGAAACTTTCTTAATTTAAATTGTCTTTTGTAAAAAAAAAAAAAAAAAAAAAAAATTAGTTGTTTTAGATGAGAGGTGTTCCGTTTAAATCCTGAAGAGGACTGAAGGGCCCTTCCATGATTGGCAGAAACTCTGATCTATGTCCTGTTCCATCGCTTGAGGTTGTTGCCTTCCAACTTGAGACAAGTTTGAAATAAGCAAAATATAATATAAACTGTAAGACAGTTTACAATAGCAGATTCCTTTTCTACCTCATTTCTCTGATCATCCCACCTAAGTCAGAACAGGCTTTTTATTTTTTCTTACAGTCCAACATTCCGTAACCTGTTTAGCAAAGTACATGTGAGTCAGTGCTGCTGTCATCAGGAGAGCACAGTGGGTTGGAAGAAGATACTTGTTGGAGGACAGCTAGCCCAGGCCATGCTGCTCAGCTTCATGGGGGCCACCATGATCTAGATGGGTTCTACTTTTCCTCTTCATCTGTTGCTAGTTCTCTGAGTAATCACCTGGCAGTGACTGCTGACCTTCTGTCCAAAATGAACTCTAGTGACATAAACCAGAGGAGGAAATAATGTTTTCCTAGCTTCTCTCATTTCCTTTCGGAAACAGATTTAGACTTCATTTTCTGACACCTCTTATCCTTTCACCCAGAGGAAAGAGCTCATTCTTTTTAGTCCTATATTGCCAAGAATAAGAGAACTGTGCAATTGCTTTTGAGGTTAAATATTACTTTTCATTGCTTGGACTTGAAATTTTTTAAATGGATTTCCATTCCCCAAAATGTTTTATGGAGAGTTCAGTTTCAAGACATAAGGAAATTTCCAGATGCTCGTGAAAGCATATTCCTTTGAAGGAACCTATACTGGAGAGTCCCTACGAAGAGGACCCTCTTGCATCTCTTCTCAGGTTGACAAAGATGTACCTCCCACTTTGTAGGCGCAAACAAGAAAGGAGAAACTGTCTTTTAGTTAAGGAAACTCCTTCAGAAATTTTCTTCTGAAAGTCCAGAATTTAGACTTATACTATGAATTGGGCAATATTAGGAAGAATGTGCAAGGTATCATCAGTGCTATTTGAAAGAATATAGTAAATTTTCAAAGCTCTCACACATTGTGTCCTACTTTCCTAGTAGTAAAATAGGTCACTCAGAATTTCAAAACAATTTAGAGTCTGGGTCTGATGCACCAAATCTGTCAAAAAAGTGGAGATTTTTTTGAAGGGTGGGTGCACAGGACCCCAGGCATCAATATCTTTCTAAACATGTTTTAAGCTTTCAAAATTTATATATCTACCTCTTATCTCTCACCTAGATTTAGAATGGTAGATTTAGGAAACTAACTTTATATAGTTTCCTATATTTTCTGTCTTTTTTTTTTTTTTTTTTTTTTTTTGCGGTATGCGGACCTCTCACTGTTGTGGCCTCTCCCGTTGCGGAGCACAGGCTCCGGACGTGCAGGCTCAGCAGCCATGGCTCACGGGCCTAGCCGCTCCGCGGCATGTGGGATCTTTCCGGGGCATGAACCCGTGTCCCCTGCATCGGCAGGTGGACTCTCAACCACTGCGCCACCAGGGAAGCCCTGTCTCTTTTTTTATGCGTAGTTCTCATAAATTCAGAAAATCCTTTTGGGCATGTATCTGTCAAGGGCTCAGCAGAATATAGAAGGCACACTCAAATTGGATAATTTGAGGAGGTCCCACTTGGAATGGACAGGTTTAGGGAAAATAACAGAGAATTGTACTGTACCCCAGGGATAGCAGGTGAGCCACCCAGACCTCAGGGGCAAGAAACCGGGTGGTTACCTAACCCAAGAGAAAGAGCTGTTTTGAGGGGGCTTTCTGATGGTGGCTGTGGCCTTTAGTAGAACAATATAGCCAACCCACAGCCCAGCAGGGAGGGACACATGGGAATAAAATACCCAACCTCACCATCCCTCTGCCTTCAGATCTCCTGCTGGTGCCACCCATTGGCTGAACCCAGCTGGAAGCCAGAGGTAGAAGAGCGCCTTGATGCAGTTCTTGGGGGTTAGCCTTGTAGAGCACAGAGCAGAGCAGAAGGGTGGAGGACAGACCTGGAAGGGGAAATGGAAGACACCCAGCACTGGCTTATTGGTCAGTGTTCTCAGTCTATCCCAGGTCTGATATCTGTGTCTATCAGGGGAAAAGTTTAGTTTGTTATCTCAGGAGATTTTTGTAGTAAAGTCTGTCCAGACTTGCATATATGTTTCTTATCAAAAATTATTGAAGTTTACCAGGCCTTCTTTCACATTCTCTCACATTTTATGACATAGATTTTTAAAATCTTTTTTCTTTTGGTAAATATATATATATATATATATATAACATAGAATTGACCATTTTTATGTGTACAGTTCTGTGGCATTAAGTACATTCACATTTTTGTGCAGCCAATCACCACCATCCATCTTCAGAACTTTTCCATTGTCACAAACTGAAACACTGTACCCATTTTCCTCCCCATCATCCCCTGGTAACCACCTTTCTACTTTCTGTTTCTATGGGTTTTACTACTCTTGATACATCATATAAGTGAAATCACACAGTTTTTGTCTTTTTGTGACTTAGCATAATATGCTCAAGGTTCATCTATGTTGTGGAATGTGTCAGAATGCTCTTCCTTTTTAAGGCTGAATAATATTCCATTGTATGTATATGCCACATTTTGTTTACCTATTAATCTTTTGATGGACACTTGGGTTGCATGATATACTTTTTTAAGTGTTATTTTTATTTCTGAGTATTTTTTTTAAGATGTTGGGGGTAGGAGTTTATTAATTTATTATTTATTTTTGATGTGTTGGGTCTTCGTTTCTGTGCGAGGGCTTTCTCTAGTTGTGGCAAGCGGGGGCCACTCTTCATCGCAGTGCACGGGCCTCTCACTATCACAGGCTCTCTTGTTGCGGAGCACGGGCTCCAGATGCGCAGGCTCAGCAGTTGTGGCTCACAGGCCCAGTTGCTCCGCGGCATGTGGGATCCTCCCAGACCAGGGCTCGAAGCCGTGTCCCCTGCACCAGCAGGCAGATTCTCAACCACTGCGCCACCAGGGAAGCCCAATTTCTGAGTATGTTTTCATTAATACATTCTCTCTCATGGCTGTAACTTTTACATGTCCAGTCTGATGTCTCACAAATCTACAAGGTGAATAAGAGCAAGGGAGCTGAGACATGAAAGGTGGAGGTGGGCTTGAGCAAGAGAGAAGGGCATCATCTGGAAGCAGTAGAGAGTGGGGAGAGTTTAAATGTGTGGACAGACAGTGGAACCCCCCATGGAAAAAAGAAACAGCATGTAAACAAAGAACAAGTTCTGGACAGAAAGTGCTTTATGGGAGCAGAGAGCATTTCGATTGGCTAGAACTGCACAAGGACTATTTATGAATAAGTGGGGTGAGAAACAATTTAAAAAATTTAAAGTTTGACTTGAAAAAAGTGTGCTTTGCCAGATAAATTTAGGAAAGCTGGATTAAAAAGTGATTCTTGCCTGGATTGACTCAGTATTTATTTTTTATGCCCCTCCAAGAGAGAAATATGGCTTATAGCCTTTCCCAGGTTTATAATGACCATAGAGCTCTTGTATTTGGGTGCAATATGATTAGTGTCCTCAGAACATATTTTGGGGAAGTGGTGGAGACTAAGCTAAGCTTCTTGGGGGCAGGAACTACAGCTTATATCATCTTGAGTATTCCTTGGTACATCAGGGGAGCAAAAATGGATTAAGAGGTAGCTGCCAAGGTCTTCAGTCCATAGAAAGTGTTAAAGTATCCTTGCGGCACTAAAAAAAAAAAAATCACTGCAGATTTAAGAATCAGGGAACTTCCCTGGTGGTGCAGTGATTAAGAATCTGCCTGCTGAACACTCTATGACATAAATCACAGCAAGATCCTTTTTGACCCACCTCCTAGAGAAATGGAAATAAAAACAAAAATAAACAAGTGGGACCTAATGAAACTTAAAAGTTTTTGCATAGCAAAGGAAACCATAAACAAGACGAAAAGACAACCCTCAGAATGGGAGAAAATATTTGCAAATGAAGCAACTGACAAAAGATTAATCTCCAAAACTTACAAGCAGCTCATGCAGCTCAATATCAAAAAAACAAACAGCCCAATCCAAAAATGGGCAAAAGACCTAAATAGACATTTCTTTAAAGAAGATATGCAGATTGCTAACAAACACATGAAAGAATGCTCAACATCATTAATCATTAGAGAAATGCAAATCAAAACTACAATGAGATATCATCTCACACCGGTCAGAATGGCCATCATCAAAAAATCTAGAAACAATAAATGCTGGAGAGGGTGTGGAGAAAAGGGAACCCTCTTGCACTGTTGGTGGGAATGTAAATTGATACAGCCACTATGGAGAACAGTATGGAGGTTCCTTAAAAAACTAAAAATAGAACTACTATACGACCCAGCAATCCCACTACTGGGCATATACCCTGAGAACACCATAATTCAAAAAGTCATGTACCACAGTGTTCACTGCAGCTCTATTTACAATAGCCAGGACATGGAAGCAACCTAACTGTCCATCAGCAGATGAATGGATAAAGAAGATGTGGCACATATATACAATGGAATATTACTCAGCCATAAAAGGAAATGAAATTGAGTTATTTGTAGTGAGGTGGTTGGACCTAGAGTCTGTCATACAGAGTGAAGTAAGTCAGAAAGAGAAAAACAAATACCGTATGCTAACACATATATGTGGAATCTAAAAAAAAAAAAATGGTCATGAAGAACCTAGGGGCAGGACAGGAATAAAGACGCAGACGTAGAGAATGGACTTGAGGACACGGGGAGGGGGAAAGGAAAGCTGGGACAAAGTGAGAGAGTGGCATGGACATATATACACTACCAAATGTAAAACCTATAGCTAGTGGGAAGCAGCCGCATAGCACAGGGAGATTAGCTTGGTGCTTTGTGACCACCTAGAGGAGTGGGATAGAGAGGGTGGGAGGGAGGGAGAGGCAAGGGGGAAGAGATATGGGGATATATCTATATGTATAGCTGATTCACTTTGTTATAAAGCAGAAACTAACACACCACTGTAAAGCAGTTATACTCCAATAAAGATGTTAAAAGAAAAAAAAGAATCCGCCTGCCAATGCAGGGGACACGGATTCGATTCCTGGTCCGGGAAGACCCCACATGCTGCCGAGCAACTAAGTCCACGCGCCACAACTACTGAGCCTGCACTCTAGAGCCCGTGAGCCACAACTACTGAAGCCTGTGCGCCTAGAGCACATGCTCTGCAGCAAGAGAAGCCACCAATGAGAAGCCCACACACCGCAATGAAGAGTAGCCCCTGCTTGCTGCAACTAGAGAAAGCCCGCAAGCAGCAATAAAGACCAAACACAGCAAAAACAAACAAACAAAAAACCAAACAGTTTCTGCTCTTTAGATCTCTCCCTCATTGAAAGATAAGCCTGAGTATCTCCTTCTAAGAGAGTGGTCAGGTTATCTGCAGGGTCTTATTTTGTCCTGTGTAGGGTGGATACCTTGGGATAGGAGTTGAGTTGCTTAGGACAATAGAGGAGAGTTTAAATGCTCCTGTCAGTCACCAACAGAATTAGAGAATAAATATTTAAAGAATATGGGGTTAAAGAGTCATCAAATGATTAGCAGAGCCAAATTTTTAGCCTGCGTGGGAATTTGATTGACTCTGTTTGGCTTGATTAATATTTGTTGAATATGTGAATGAATTATAGAGAGTAGGAAAACCTTGTAAATTCTTAACAACTGTGTAATATGTAAAGATTGACAGTTTAAAAGATTAACCAGGTTCACTGACAGATGAGTGGGGAGAAAAGAATCTTTAGCCAAGAAGAGAGGAAAATGGTACTTCCCCAAAAGAAAACAGACAAACTGTAAACAAATAATAAACTCTAGTTAAGACATATGCTGAAGTACTGGGGGAAATGTCTGTGCTTTATTTTGAAATGCATCAAAAATAAAATATATTTGAAATGCATCAAAAAATAACATGGACTGATAAATGGATAAAGAGAGAGATGGTATGTGATCAAGTGGCTGCAGTAACCTCTTAATGGTAGACCCTAGGTGGTGGGTGTAAAATTCTTTCAACTTGGCTGTTTGAAGATTTTTGTAATACAATATCAGAGGACTAAGGAGAGGAAAAAGGAAATCTAGAGATTTTGGAGGAAGAACCAGTGAGATTTAAGAGAAGTAACATTTATAGTAAAAAGAACATGGGCATTGGAGTCAAACAGACCTGAACTCTGGTTCTGGTTTAGCTCTTTGCCAGAGAGCTGAGCCTGCTGTCTGTGGGCTGTAGAAGATGAAGAAGTGCAAGATTTTAATGTTTGATCTGAAAGATTTATATGACACTGTTACTGAAGCCGGAAGGTAAAACTGTGGAGAAGAGATGGTTACTTTAGTTTCAGGTAAGTGGAAGAAGAGATTTTGATATGAACAGTTCCATGTGTTTTCCTAAAGTTCAATAAATCATTTGCTCACCAAAAATTACTCATTGAGCATTACTCCAGACCAGTGAACAAAACAGACAAAAATCTCCTCCCTCATAGAGTTTTACATCCTGTAAGCGTTTGAAGAATGAAGGATCTTTACACCTCAAATGCAGTGACTCTGCAAAGGTGGAAGGGCTGGCATTCACCAGCAAGAGAAGAAGCGTTGTTTTCATAGCAAACTTTCTGATGTCCCAGACTTTATGCCATACAGGCATTTATTTCCTCTGCTTTCTCTCAAGCCCATCTGCTTTCTGATTTCCAATGTAGTTCTTTTTACTTCCATCTGAAGTTGGTGGAACAGTTCATATATAAGCTAGTTATGATTGAGTTTCAAAACATATGTTTTGGGGTGTTTTTTTGTTTTGTTTTTTCTTTCTGTTTGTTTTTTGTTTTGGCTGCACTGTGTGGCTTGCAGGATCTTAGTTCCCTGACCAGGGATTGAACCCGGGTCACGGCAGTGAAAACACTGACTCCTAACCACTGGACTGCCAGGGAATTCCCAGTCCCGGCTTCTAAAATGGCCCAGACCAAAACAATAATTGTTGCTTTTTATAGTGTATACAGGGAAGACAGATGAAACTCATGATATTCCACATAAAACAGAGGACATAAAGATCTCCTCTCTGGTCTCACCCACAAATCATGTAGTTTAGCCAGGCTCTGATTTCATCACCCTTCCAGGGTGTGTATTACTCAACGATTACACACTCCTTCCAATAGGGTGGGAGGTCAGTCAGTAAAAGTATTTATTGAGCCAGACCCTCCTCTGCTTCTGAGTCATATTCTGGTAAAGCAGGAAGGTTCTCAGGGAGAAGCTTTAACTCTTTCAAATAACAGAGGTTACTCCTCCATGTAACAGGGTAGGTCTCTAAGTTATCCTGTGGGACTTATGCTAATTCTTTACTTGATACTTTAGATAATGAGGTATATATTTAGTCTGATAGTGAGATGGAATTTGAGAAAATACAGTAGTAGAAGGAAAATAATATCTACCTGGCTCAGCCTTGAGGAATTGTTTTAATAACTTATAGATGGCTAAGGGTTTTGAAAAGTATTGTTTGTTTTAGGGAAAAACCATTTATGGCACCACCCTTATGTGGAAATTTGACATCTGGAAGACAGCCATAAAGTAAGAAAGGGGCCTCAGAGCACATAAAAAATAACTGTTGAAGGACTCTAGCACTACCACATGTACTTTACCACTGCAGAAGAGTTTGTTAGCCTCTCATTTGGCGCATGTTTACTTTTTATTTATCTGGAAACTTTAAATAATTTTGGTGGGGTGTGTGTGGTCCTCCCACCCCCTAACAGATTATAAACAACAATCTAGAAAGAGGTAGAAAAGTTGACAGAGGAAATAAAGTGATAGCAAAGGGAAAGCTGACATTAAAAGAGAAAGACCTAAAAGTTACATAGTACTGGTATTTTGTATTACAGCAGAGTACAGTAAGGTATGGTCTTAATAATGAACTTACTAAGTTCATGTTCAGTGTCTTTTCTTCTACTGAAGAAGGCAAGGGTGTATATAATGTGCCTATTTTAAAACATGGTCAAAGTTAACCACGTTTTGACGTGTTGAAATGGTAAATTCTGTAGAGTTTATATACTTGAAATATCACATTCTGGCGATGCTGTATTGGTGGCACACATTTGATCTTGTAGCTGATTATGGGAATGATGTTTAGTAATAACTGCTAACATTTATTGAGCACCTAGGTGCTGGCTTAGGTCCTTCATACTATTAGCATACTGGTTAAGGCTTTGGAGACAGGCAGATCTGGGTTCCTATTCCATGTCTGACTGACTTTGTGACCTGGACAGGTTATATAAGCTCTCTGACCTCGTATCCTCACTAGCAAAATGGGAATCAATTATATACAATAAGGTTGTTGTGAGAACTCAATGAGGGAATTCATAGTACAATGCATGGCACATAGTAAGTGCTCAATAAATGTTAGGCATTCGTATAATTATTTTTATCATTATGATCATCCTCTTGATGATTATTATGAAAGTATGATTATCTCCATTTTTCTGAAAAAGGAAGCTGAAGCCCAAAGAGTTTAAGTAATATATCCAAGGTGAAAAAGCTAATAACTAGTGGAGCTGGGAGTTGAACCTTGATTTCTCTGACTCAAGGAGCCTCGTACTTTGCATTCACATTATGCTGCCTCCTCAGTGCGTGATTTTAATTCTATATTTTTTTAATACTTAAAGAAAATATGTGGTGGGAGAGGATGTGGGGAATGGTACTAGCTACTTCTCTTCTCCATTGTGTACCCAAGTCATATTATAGGAAAAAAAGTTTCAGTAACTCAAAGATAAGCTCTTTTTACTCAACAGTTCAAATTAAATATGTAATATGTGTGTTGCATGTGCCATTAAAATCTTATAGGCCCTTCACATTAACGGACTGAACAGTTTCTTGTGTGCCTAAATGTTTGTCCACATCATTTGTAGACTGTAAACTTAGAGCTATAACTATCCTTTTTTGTAATTAGACACTTAGTGCTTTTTGATGTTGTTTATTGTTATATGTGAGATGAAAGTTAGAATCCTCATCTCTGCCAACACCAAATGATACTTGAGGCAAATAAAGAAAAATAGGCTTGGGGCCTGGACACTCTGGAGATCTTCTGCCGCTCCTTGCAAAAGACCTTGGAGAAGTGTAAGGTAATCATGGCTGAAGGTAATCATGGCTGATGGCATATGCCCTCTATTTATTGCCTCCCTTTCTATTGCTTAACATGTCCTTAGGCTCCCTTGACACAAAGTAACAGACGCATTGTCTTATTACAGCACAGACACCATAAGATAGTATGCAAGTTTGGGCCGTAGGCGTCCTTGAACCGAAAACACATTCTTGATCTGGTATAGTGTACTAAAGCTTGTCTGGAGGCGCCATCTACATAGCCCTTTCTTATTCTTCTTATGGATTTGTCTTTTTCAGTGCATTTTAAATCTGGGCCACTGAGGTATGGTCCTGCTGCTGTTCTTCAGGTCAAATCGTTTTTTTTACAGGCACGGTCTCAGTAGGTAGAGGCCGGAATGCACTCAGTCTGAATCCTGGCCCTGCTGCTGTAAGCTCTGTGATCTTGCACAAATTTTCTAACTTGCTGAGCCTCAGTACCCTCATCTTTAAGATAGCTGTGGGGAGGGACTACACCAAATTAAAAAGCTCTCAGTCACTCCCCCCAGTGGTTGAGAGTCCATCTGCCAATGCAGGGGACACGGGTTCGAGCCCTGGTCCAGAAGGCTCCTACATGCCGTGGAGCAACTAAGCCTGTGCGCCACAACGACTGAGCCTGCGCTCTAGAGCCCACGAGTCACAACTACTGAGCCTGTGTGCCACAGCTACTGAAGCCCGCACGCCTAGAGCCCATGCTCTGCAACAAGAGAAGCCACCGCAATGAGAAGCCCGTGCACTGCAGCAAAGAGCAGCCTCCACTCGCCGCAACTAGAGAAAGCCCACGCACAGTAACAAGACCCATGGCAGCCAAAAATAAATAAATTTATATTAAAAAAAAGCTTTTGTACAGCAAAGGAAACTATCAGCAAAACGAAAACGCCACGTACTGAATGGGAGAAGATATTTGCAAATGATACATCCAACTCAACATCAAAAAAACAAGCAACCCAATTAAAAAACAGGCAGAGGATCTAGACATTTTTCCAGAGAAGGCATACAGGTGGCCAACAGGCACATGAAGGAAATGCAAAGAAAAACTACAATGAGATGTCATCTCACACCTGTCAGATTGGCTGTTAAAGATAATAAATAACAAGTGTGGGCGAGGATGTGGAGAAAAGGCAAACCTTATGCAGTGTTGGTGGGAATGTAAATGGGTACAAACACTATGGAAAACAGTATGGAGTTTCCTCAAAAAATTAAAAATAGGACTACCGTATGATCCAGCAATTCCACTCCTGGGTATTTATCTGAAGAAAGCTAATTCAGAAAGATATATGTACGCCTGTGTTCATTGCAGCATTATTTACAAAAGCTATGGAAGCAAGCTTAGTGCCCATTAACAGATGAACGGATGAAGAAGATGGAATGGAATATTCCATGACAATGGAATATTATTCATAAAAAAAGAATGGAATCTTGTCATTTTCAATAACATGGATGGACCTAGAGGGTGTTCTGCTAAATGAATAAGTCAGAGAAAGACAAATACTGTATGATTTCACTTATATGTGGAATCTAAAAAACAAATGAACAAACATAAAACAAAAAAAGTCATAGATACGAAGAACAAACAGGTGGTTGCCAGAAGGGAGGGGGGTGAGGGGAGGAAAGAAATAGGTGAGAGAGTTTAAGAAGTAACCTCCAGTTGTAAAATAAATGAGTCATGGTATAGTGTGGGGAATATAGTTAATAACTAGTATCTTTGTATGGTGACATATGACTAGACTTATCGTGGTGATCATTTTGAAATGCATAGAAATATTGAATCGCTAAGTTGTGTAACAGGAACTGACAGTGTTGTAGGTCAACTATACTTCAAAAATAAACAAACAAACTCATGGAAAAAAAGATCAGATTTGTGGGGACCAGAGGCTGGGCGGGCGGAGGGGCGGGAATTGGTCAAAGACAGTCAAAAGGTATAAACTCCCAGTTATAAGGTAAATAAGTACTAGAGATGTCATGTACAGCACGATCAATATAATTAACACAGCTATATGTTATGTATGAAAGTTGTTAAGAGAGTAAATCCTAAGAGCCATCCTCATAAGGAAAAATACATTTTTTTCTTTTTCTTTCATTTTGTATCTGTATGGGGTGATGGACATTCACTACACTTATTGTGATCATCACTTCATGTTGTATGTAAGTCAAATCATTATGCTTTGTACCTTAAACTTATGCAGAGCTGTATGCCAATTATATCGCAATAAAACTTGAAGAAAAAATAAAATAAAATACATGTGGAAATACAAAGGGAAAAAGATAAGCAAAAAAGATAGTTATGGGGAATAGATGAAATGCCATATTTAAAATCCCTACTTTTTAAATACCATATTTTAAGAGCACCCTCTTGCCTGGTACCTTAAAAATGTTAATTCCCATGTTGCCTTCTTCAAGCATATTGGAAAGTCTGCATTTCCAAGTTGCATGTTTTCTATTCCACATAGCTATAAGTCACTTTTTTTTTTCAATTCCAGAATAACTTGGAGAATTAAATGAAAACATATGAGGAAATTATTGTTTTTAAAGAAATGAGACAGTATTTTGAAAGTACAAACTTCTTATTTGCTTAGCTTTGACTTCATTATAAGTAGTCTTATATATACTTTATATTTTAGTAATAATTTATTATTAATAAGATACTTTATATCTTAATGATAATTCTCAAGATACCAATCTATATTACAGTGTCTTAAATACTTATGCTTTCCCATTTCTTTTGACCTTTCTTTCCAGGTTATGAAAGATGGAGGCTGGCTCAGTGGTTCGAGCCATCTTTGACTTCTGCCCTAGCGTATCAGAAGAACTGCCGCTCTTTGTGGGAGATGTTATTGAGGTGTTGGCAGTGGTGGATGAATTTTGGCTTCTAGGAAAGAAAGAGGATGTGACAGGTAAGAGGTTCATAATTCCTCACGTACAAAATAGACCACAGACCCTCCCTTCTTTCCATATTAAAAATAAAGGTTTGGGCTTCCCTGGTGGCGCAGTGGTTAAGAGTCCGCCTGCCGATGCAGAGGACACGGGTTCGTGCCCCGGTTCGGGAAGATCCCACATGCCACGGAGCGGCTGGGCCCGTGAGCCATGGCCCCTGAGCCTGCGCGTCTGGAGCCTGCGCGTCTGGAGCGTGTGCTCCACAATGGGAGAGGCCACAACAGTGAGAGGCCCGTGTACCACACAAAAAAAAAATAATAAAAAAATAAAAAATAAAAAAAATAAAAAATAAAGGTTTAAGGGGAAGCCCAATAAATACACTTCAGATCCTTTTGTGTTTTCTGTGTGTGTTTACTGTGGTTTCTGCCAGCAAGGAGAGAATGTCTGTTATCACTGCCTCTCTCCTTACTGGTTCCTTTAAAAGGTTGACATGGTTAGGTACCAGCTGCCCTCCTAGATTCCTGGGTGTCCTAAATTTATTAAATCTGCCCTCTACCCTAGATGCACTTAACTCCCACTTTCCATGCAACTGGTTTCCTTTTTTCTATTCTTGAAAAATGTTAGCACCAGTTTCTTTTATGAATTTGCCAAGGGAAGGCTGGAAGTTTTTCCCCCACACTATGCATCTATGTTAAATCCAATCTTTAACTTATATATATTTATGGAAGTCTGGGCTGGAGTATATCATACAGTCCTTAGAACAGACTCTTATTGTTACTTAAGCCACATTTGGGAGATGATAGATTATTTCCCAGTAGAAGTGACATCTCAGCTGAGATAAAAATGGTGAGTAGGAGTTAGCAAGGCAAAGAGGATAGGCAGAGAGAATTATTCAGAGGCCCTGGAATGAGAGAGAAAGAACATGGAAGGACTGAGAAAGTTCATTCTGGCATATGGAGTGTGAATGGTGGAGCGGGGGGAGATGGCATGGGGAGATGAGCAGAAGCTAGATCATGGAGGACAGCGCATGCCATGGAAAGGAGTTGTGGAAACAGGATACTGTAAACGTGCTTTAAGCACAATCAGATTTGTCTTTTAGAAAGCTCGATGCTGCAGATTGAAGAATGATAGGAAAGGGCAAAGCCAAAGGCAGGGAGGTGGGATGGGAAGTGGTTGCAGTAATCCAGTGAGAGGTGCTGATGGCTTGGACCGAGGTGGTGAATCTGGAGATAAGTGGACATATGCAAGAGATAGTTAGAAGGTGGAATCAACTAAACTTTCCGATGTGTTCCAACTGACAGGCCCTGTTTGTCTATTATTACTTGTTAAAACCCTGCCAATCTTCAGATTCAACTGTAGTCTTTTTCATAAAATTTTTCATTTTCTTCCTGACCCATTTCCTACCTTCTCTGAACTTCCATAGCAATTTGTGTACCTAGGATGTGACACTGGATTTCAAACTGAATTATTGTTTATGTCTGAATTAGATTTTATGTCTGAATCAAATTTTAAGATTTTTCAGGGCCAAGACTGTCTTACTCATTTTCCCCTCTGCAGTGTGCCTTTGACAGAGTGACACCCAGTAAATGCTCATTGAATTGAATTGCACTCTCTGTGTTCTGCATGCACCTAATTTTGTGCACTGCATGTTTTCTACACTATATTCTCCAGTGATGAGTACTCAGTGAGTTTTCAATTCAGGGTTTATAAATGGGATCACAAAAAAGGTTTTTGTCCTGGTACACAGACAGAAAAAAGGAATTTTAATATTGGAAATGTTTGCTTTTATTTTCAGGACAGTTCCCCAGCAGTTTTGTGGAAGTTGTTACCATTCCCAGTCTAAAAGAGGGCGAGAGACTGTTTGTCTGTATCTGTGAATTTACATCCCTAGAATTGAACAGCCTTTCCCTCCATCGAGGTAAGTTGATCATCCAAGAGTAGACTGTTCAAAATAAGATTGGTGGAGTCAGTCCATTTTGACAACTAGATCTTTTTTTTTGAATTTTTATGTGACTAACCTCTAGAGAGTCTTCAATAATACCAAGATAGTGCTGACAATAATAATGCCTTATATTTGAGTAGCATTTCATAATTCCCACAGCATTTTCTCTCACAAATACACTCTCATTTCATTCTCAGCACAGACCTGGCAGGTAGCAAAGTGGGTATTATTAACTGCATTTAAAAAATAATGAAAATGACTTCCTCCACTTACCGTAAAAAAAAAATGATAATAATAATGAGAATGAGATTCAAAGAATGTTACCTGCAGTTGAGAAGTTTTGGCCTCAGAATGTGAAGTTACATCACCTGATTATTTGTAAGCCCGGTATTCTCTTTCTACTGCCCCAGATTGTAGCTACACTTCAGACTACAGTTATCTTTTTTCCCGTAAAAATTGATATGACTTTGCTAACAACATACTATTTATTAATGCATAATAGTAGAGCAGGAATTACAGTATGCAAATTAAGAGAGAGATGCAAAACAGCCCCATTGCTATTCAACTATTAGGTAATGTTATTAAAGTTCTCATCAGAACCAGTTTAAAGGGAAGTGGTTTAAAACGGATGGTCATAGCCATGTCTCAGTGATATTCCAAGTATTTCTCACTTCTTACACTCTGATAGACATATGAACGTCTAAAGAGTGACTAAACAGTTTCGGCACATGTACTTGATTAAGTCCATACATTTCTGCATAAGCACAGAAGCCAGTAGTGTTCCACAAACTGAAGCTTATGATCAGTGCAATTTTATGATGACTCACAACAGTCATCAAAATTGTATAATTTATTAGGTATGTTATTACTGTTGTTACTTACTCTTTTGAGTATGGCACTAAAGGGATAGGCTTAATTTCTTAAACTGTGTACACATATGGGAGAGAGAGTGCAGAGGTGGGGAGAGAGACCTAGCAAAGTCCCTAACCCTTAGTCAGTGAGAAGAAAGGAATATTGGGCTTTGACCTTAATCCTCAAAATCAGCTTTCAGAGTTTCTTGCCTTCACTTTACACTAAGCCTCTACCTCTGTTCTGTGTGCTTTTTTGCTAATCCACGTTGGGAAGACAGACAGAAATAGATGAAGATGTTATAGGAGGGAGCCTCATATGTCCCTACTCACATCTCTCCCATAGGGGGGCTGAGTCCATGTCAGACCAGTCAGAGGGTCTGGTGGAAGCCAAGGCACAGTGGCTTCCACCAGAGCTGTGCAGAGGATGTGGGTGGCCTGGCATTGTTTTTTCCTACACCTGGTTCCTGGAGCAAATACTGTGTATAACAATGTACTATGTGGGAATATACAGTATGTCTACAACATTTGAGGAATTTGAGGAAGTGGCTTCTGGAATTAGTTTTTTTGCTTCATAATATATCTTGCATAGTCAAGTCTTAGGTACTAAACAGATTTTCTGCTGAATGCCTCTCCTGGGAAGACTGGACTGATGTGTTCTGAACTTGATTTGAAGTTAAAATCCACCTCAGGAATCCCAGAGCCACCTGAGATTCTCAGGGAAACCCAGTTGTGGACCTTTCAGCCACAAGTCACCTCTACCAAGACTGACTCAAGGTCAGGCTGGGTCCTGGAGTCTGTAGATCTTATCTTGACTATCTTTTAACAAGTTAAGGCTGTGGAGCTGAAAAACATAAGCAGAGCTCAAAAGAAGAGGATGCAGGGCAGGGGGCATACATAGGAAAAGAGACAATAGAAAGAGATGTACTAATTATTAGTGGTTTTATCTTCTGTGATATTGTGCTGCCAGTAAACACACTGACTATTCAGCTCTCTTTCCTTCTATGCTGTTCACATATTTTAGCTCTGTATGTCTTCCGATTTGAACATAATAATAGCCTTTGAGGATGGGGAAAGTAGGTGTATCTATACAATTTGTCTTTTTCTGGGAAGTTTAGCTTGAGACACAGAAATGATTTTAATTCCTCTTGTTTTCTATATATATATAACAGATATTTTACTAGTTAGAAACAAAACCACTAAAAAAAATGAAAGTATTGTTTTATACTATATATAGTTTATGACTTGAATCTAAGTCTACTGCTTGGAATGGCCCTTCTACTTCTTAGACTGAAAATGGCCCTTCTGCTTTTTCCATTAGATCAGTGTCTCCGCTCATGAGTATATACATTCCTTTATCCCTGTCCTCTAGTACTATTAATCCAGTTCCCTGTTGTTTCTTTGCCTTTCCTTTGGTCCTTCAGTGTAGCAGTGAAGCTTCTCCTCTTCTGTGATTTAATATATGTCAGGATGGATTTGGAAACCTTTAAGAGCATGTGGGATAATGTTTGAGATCTGTTTTGTTTTACCATGCTGCCTTTAGTTGTTATTTACTTACCTTTCAGAAATATCGAGAGTTATAAGAGAAAAAATTATATATTTTAACTGAAAAATTATATTATTAAAAATATATATGTATTTAGGGCAGGCAGTATAGTTTAGGGGATAAGAATTCTGATGGCTCTAGATTTAAATCCAACTTCACAACTCAATAACTGTGATTCTGTACTAATTACTTAAGTTCTTTTGGCCTCAGTTTCCTTGTCTACAAATAATAATACCAACATCAGGGTAGTTGTGAGGATTAAATGAGGTTATACATGTAATGCATCTGGCAGAGGGTAAGCACTCAATAAAGATTAGCTATTTTATTATTCTCAACCTAGGATTCTTGGGGTTCATGGATGTGCTTCGGGGGACCTTATTTTCTGATGATTATGTGAAGTTTTGTGTGTATGTACATTTTCCCTGGGAGATTCTATTTCGAATCCAGACCACCAGTAGTTCTTCCAGCAGGTGTCACCCTTTCTCCTTTTCCCGAAGCTTTCTATTTGTTTTGGTCTGTTCCCTGTATTTTGAGTTATATTTAAATTCAGAAACAAGTTTGTCTCTTAGATCAATGTAGGTGCTGTCCTAGAAAATAAAGAGGGGAAAAAAGAGAGAAAAAACAAAAGACAAAAACAAAACAACAAGGAAAAGACAGAGAAAGAGGAGAGAAAAAAAATTAGTGAGAGCGATGAAATATTTAATTGCCTGACACAACACAGAATGCTTATCCCTTGCCTATAAGCTCATGCTTCTAGGCCACCTCTCAACCCCCAGAAAAGACCAATGAAAATTGATAAACTTATTTACAAATAAATAGATAAATGATAATTATCAGTTAAAGCACTTGTGTCATAAGTCTGTGGTGCCATGTGTGTGAGATATCAGGATTTAGGTTCTGATATGGCTCGTGTGGAAACCCAGGTAAAGAGTGGTAGGTCTGCATAGAGTACAGAGTCCCTGGGCAGTAGATTTCAGTGAGGGACTTTATCCTGCAGGGTCAAACTACTTATATTCAGATTCTAGGACGTTCATTCTTTCTTATCATCTTATTCTTAATGCATTTCTTGTTTGAATAAAAAAATCTAACCAGAAGAAACAAGCAGTGTGGTGGCTGGGATTAATCGTGCATAAGCAAAAGGCTCAGGCTGACCCTAAGAGTCACCCCACTTCCTATTTTTTTGTTCACTCTATTCCAGGAGTTCCTCATATTGTTGTTTTTGAAGTTTAGAAATGATCACTAAGCAGCCTCTATTCCTAAGGCATAGGAATGCAAAAAACTCAGTAACAGGGCTGTAAAATAAAAGTGTTCACCAAAATTATCTCTAAAGTGCTTTTCAGGGCCTAAATTGTGACTTAAAACAAACAAACAAAACCTTTATTATATAGAAATAATCAGCAGAATGACAATCTGCCAGGTAACAAAGCTTATCAAAACAGTCACCCAGGGAGTTCCCTGGTGGCCTAGTGGTTAGGATTCCAGCCTTTCATTGCCATGGATCGGGTTCGATCCCTGGTTGAGGAACTGAGATCCTGCAAGCCGCATGGCATGGCCAAAATAAAAACAAACAAAATTGTTTTCGGACTTCCCTGGCAGTCCAGTGGTTAAGACTCTGTGCTTCCAGTGCAGGGGACATGGGTTTGATTCCTGGTCAGGGAACTAAGTCGTGCCGCATGGCCAAAAGAAAAAAAAAGAAAGAAGGAAAGGGAAAAAACAGTCTGAAAAAAACAACTGAAAATAGGAAAACAAACCCTATTATAAGGGTTTCATGAAGATTTGGTAAAACAAGAAAATATTCTAATTCTGCAGGTTTAAAAAAGCCAGTTCAGGGCTTCCCTGGTGGCGCAGTGGTTGGCAGTCCACCTGCCGATGCAGGGGACGCGGGTTCGTGCCCCGGTCCGGGAAGATCCCACATGCCACGGAGTGGCTGGGCCAATGGGCCATGGCCGCTGAGCCTGCGCGTCCGGAGCCTGTGCTCCGCAACGGGAGAGGCCACAGCAGTAAGAGGCCCACGTACCGCAAAAAAAAACCAAAAACAAAACAAAACAAACAAGCAAAAAGCCAGTTCAGGGACCTCCCTGGTGGCACAGTGGTTAAGACCCCGCCTGCCAATGCAGGGGACAAGGGTTCGATCTCTGGTCTGGGAAGATCCCACATGCTGTGGAGCAACTAAGCCCGTGCGCCACAACTGCTGAGCCTGCACTCTGGAGCCCGCGAGCCACAGCTACCGAGCCTGCATGCCTAGAGCCCGTGCTCCACAACGAGAGAAGCCACCGCAATGAGAAGCCCACACACCGCAATGAAGAGTAGCCCCTGCTCGCCACAACTAGAGAAAGCCCGCATGCAGCAACAAAGACCCAATACAGCCGAAAGGAAGGAAGGGAGGGAGGGAGGAGGGAAGGAAGGAAGGAAAGAAAGCCAGTTCATTTCAAAGCCAGGAGAGTGGGAGTTTTGGCACGCTTTTATTCTTTTTTTTTTTTTTTTTTGGCTGCGTTGGGTCTTCGTTGCTGCACGCTGGCTTCCTCTAGTTTTGGCGAGTGGGGGCTACTCTTTGTTGTGGTACGCGGGCTTCTCATTGCGGTGGCTTCTCTTCTTGCAGAGCATGGGCTCTAGGCGCGTGGGCTTCAGTAGTTGGGTCACGCGGGCTCAGTAGTTGTATCACGTGGGCTTTAGAGCGTAGGCTCAGTAGTTGTGGCACATGGACTTAGTTGCTCTGCGGCATGTGGGATCTTCCTGGACCAGGGCTCAAACCCGCGTCTCCTGCACTGGCAGGCAGATTCTTAACCACTGTGCCACCAGGGAAACCCACGCTTTTATTCTTAATCACCAAAAGACCTACTGTGTCTGAACAGTAGCCATGTCTCCAGTGAATTCCCTCTGTGGTCCTGATGGAATGGCCTTAGAACTAGTGGGGGAAAAAGTCACTTGTAATTCTCAGGACCCCAAGCTCTGACCAATGGATATTGAATCAGGAATTAAAGGAAAATAGAAATACAGGACCAAGACCTATTTTCAGGGACATCTAAGCAAAACAGCATGAAATCAGTGAAAATGTATTGGGTGCCTACCAGTAAATGCAAAATCTTACATTAGAAGCTGTGTAGTATATAAAAATACAAGTGTCAAAATTGTTGATATAAGTGATAATTTCTTTAGTAGGCTACAGATGGCCAAGATGTGTGTAGGCTTCTAAGGTTTCTCAGGGAAGCATGCTAAGGTTTCAGATGGAGAGGAGAGGCTTCTGTAGGAGACAATGAAAAGTCCCCTTGTGTGGAATAGGGTCTCAGAGGTGAGATAATATTGGATAGCTGGGGATGGGGCAAGGGGAGGTTGTGACTGGATGTGAATACCAGTTTGCACTGAGGTGAAAACATAAGAGTAGCCTTTTGGTAGCTTAGTTAACTAAACCTCTTTGGAGAGTGTCCACAGCAAACTTATTTTTTTAAATATATTTCCCATAGTAAGAATAGGATAATTAGAGTAGAAGCCTTAGGCGGTAGGAAGAAGCCTTCATGCCTCATGGTAAACGTTTGAGCAGGGGAGGGATATGATAAAATGGGTACATTTGTAATCTTAGTTTGGCATGAATCATTTGGTAGACTGGAAGAGACAGTGTCTGGGGCGAGGTTTAAAAGAGTGAGATATGATGGGAGTTGGATAAGGTAGCAAAGAGTAAGTGACGAATGGAATAAATATTTTGAGAGAAGAAATTAGAGGACAAAAGGAAGTTAGAAGCGTGGAGCTAGTTAAAAAAGTTAAAACTGATGATCTACAAAATGAATAGTTCATAATCAGGTAATTAAAAGTTTGCTGCAAAACAATTTGCTGCAAAACTATAGGGTAATTTTTTAACTGGGACAAATCCTTTCCTCACCTTCTTCAATAATAAGGCAGATGCTAACTGTTTAGCTTATATTTTGTGAAGATAGCCTGAAACAACAATATTGGAGCTACTGGTTATTTTCAAAAACAAACTGCTGATTACTAGAACATTCTTCTAAGATTTCATTATGATGTATTTTCAGGATAAGGATAGTTCAAGAAGGGCTCTAACCAAGTGAGAGAGTGGCATGGACATATATACACTACCAAATGTAAAACTGAGCTAGTGGGAAGCAGCCACATAGCACAGGGAGATCAGCTTGGTGCTTTGTGACCACCTAGAGGGGTGGGATAGGGAGGGTGGGAGGGAGGGAGAGGCAAGAGGGAAGAGATATGGGGATATATGTATATGTATAACTAATTCACTTTGTTATAAAGCAGAAACTAACACACCATTGTAAAGCAATTATACTCCAATAAAGGTGTTTAAAAAAAAAAAAAGAAGGGCTCTGGAGAAAATAAATGAACAGTTTGTTGTCCACACCCTACACTTCCAACCCATTCCTGAAGATTCTTTCTTTGTTCGATTTTTGATATTGAATATAATTTAGTGTGAGAAATTAGATCCATCTATTCAAAGGACTGTAGTGGCCATGACTATATTCTTCATCATTTATAAATGAATCCAGTGGTACAGACTATTGCTGGTAGTAGCATTTCTCTAACTTTTTGATCTTAGGATGCCTTTACATTCTTAGAATTTTTTGAGACCCTAAAGAGCACTTGCTTGTGTGAGTCTATTGATATTTACCATATTAGCTGTTAAAGCTGAGAAATTTTTTAAATTATCAATTTATTTTTAAAAACTCATATTAGCATTAATAACATAAATAACAGTTTATGAAAAATAACTAGTTTCCTAAACAAAAAAAATTTAGTGAGAAGAGTAACATTGGTTTGCATTTTTTGCAGATGTCTTTAATACTTGGTTTAATAGAAGAAATCTAGATTCTTGAATCTATATTCAGTTTGCCACGTTACATTGTTTTGACTGAAGTATATGAAGTGTATGAAGAAAATATGATAGTTTTGACCTCACAGACCCTCTAAAAGGATCTTAGGGATCCACCCTAAGTGTCAAAAAGTGTTCATGCACTTAAAACTCTAGGTTTATATTCCCTTGAATTTGGTAGCTATTTAAGATGATGAGTTGCACTATTAGTTATACCAGTATCCTGCTGAGGTGGTAACCGAGGTCATTATCTTTGCTTCTCTTCTCTTTCTTCAGGTGACCTAGTGGTTCTCGATGGCACTCCCACTGCCGGCTGGCTGCAG
This sequence comes from Stenella coeruleoalba, assembly GCF_951394435.1. Lineage (NCBI taxonomy): Eukaryota > Metazoa > Chordata > Mammalia > Artiodactyla > Delphinidae > Stenella > Stenella coeruleoalba. Next base: position 28,230,573 of record NC_137162.1, read on the forward strand.
GGCCGGAGCTGCTGGGGTGCCCGGGGCTTCTTCCCATCCTCATGTGTTAGGGAGCTCTGCCTCTCCTCACAGAGTCGGCAGTGGCACTCACAGAGTGCCCTTCTCCAGATTCCCGAGTATTCAATGGGACAGGCCCGGGCACTGATGGGGCTCTCTGCGCAGCTGGATGAGGAGCTGGACTTCAGAGAAGGGGATGTGATTACCATTATTGGAGTTCCTGAACCAGGCTGGTTTGAAGGGGAGTTAGAGGGTCGAAGAGGCATTTTTCCGGAAGGTTTTGTAGAGCTTTTGGGGCCCCTGAGGACTGTGGATGAGTCAGTAAGTTCTGGAAATTGCGATGACTGCATTACTAACGGTGAAGTAGATACCAACACAGGAGAAGAGAGACAGCCAGAAGAGGAAGGCGAGCAGCCAGGCACCTACGGGATTGCCCTCTACAGATTCCAAGCCCTGGAGCCAAATGAGCTGGATTTCGAAGTAGGCGATAAAATCCGAATCCTGGGGACCCTGGAAGATGGCTGGCTAGAAGGATCACTGAAGGGCAGGACAGGCATCTTTCCTTACCGCTTTGTAAAGTTATGTCCTCAAACAAGGGTGGAGGAAACCGTGGATCTGCCACAGGAAAGCAGCCTCACCAACATCCCTGACACATCTTTGGATTGTTCAGAGGACTTCTTAGAAGTGGAAGGAAAAAAACATGAATCTCATGAGTATAAAGCAGAGAAGTCCAACTCAGTTATTTCTGAAACATCCACTTCCCCACTGGAGCATCTGACTTCTGAGTATGAAGAAGACAAAAACTCTCACTGGGACGTGGGCAGCTCAGAAGGGCCCCCAAGAAGCACAGGTTCAGGGCACGAACAGCTTCTTACCAAATACTCTTCCACAAAGGATCCTTCAGAGGTGGTAAATGGTGTTACGTCCCAAACTCCAGTACCTTTTCATCCTGAATTGCAGAAAAACCAGTATTATTCTATAGGAGGAGGAAGCAACCCCCGCCCCCACCAGTACTCTGACCCTCTTCCTCTAGAAGCAAGGACTAGAGACTACTCCAGCCTACCTCCCAGAAGAACATACTCCCAGCCGAAAACCCTTCAGAAGCCAGTGACACCTCTTCATAGCACCTTTTCCCGTTTAGCCTCCAGGGCAGTCAGACCCAGCCAGTTGAGCCCTCAGCTCCAGGGCATGGCGAGGTGTGTGAAAAAGCACCTCACACCCAAAGAAAATGCTTCCAGCTTTTGCTCTGCATCAGAGAAATCAGAGATGAAGCCTGGTCTGCAAGACGAGACACCTGCTGTGGAAGCAGTGGCACTTTCACAGGGAGACGGCAACACGGACCTGGATTCTAAGTTGACACAACAACTGATAGAGTTTGAGAAGAGCTTGTCAGGGCCCGGCACAGAACCAGATAAAATTTTGCGCCACTTTTCAATCATGGACTTTAACTCCGAAAAGGATATTTTCCGAGGTTCCTCGAAGCTGATCATCCAGCAGGAGCTGCCTGAGAGGAGAAAGGCTCTAAGGCCACCGCCACCCCGTCCCTGTACTCCAGCATCCACTCCTCCCCATTTGCCAGTGGACCAGAGCCTGAGACCGGAACCACCCTTGGCAATGCGACCTTCTCGCCCCGCTCCCCTGCCTCCCTCGGCCCAGCAAAGAACGAATGCAGTACCCCCCAAGCTCCTAACCTGTAACCGTCCTGGCTGGGAGAGCCTAGAAAAGGAGGGCCCTGAGAACATGGAGAAAACTTTGGACCAGACTTCCCAGTGTCCCTTAGTCTTGGTGAGGATTCAGGAGATGGAACAGGACTTGGATGTGTGCTGCAGGGCTCAAGAAGAGCTGAACTTACCGCTGGAGGAGAAGCAAGAGGAATCACTAAGGGCAGAGACCCCTGAGAATCTTGAGTTCTACGAGAGTAACATTGAGAGTTTGGATATGGAACTCCAGCAACTTAGAGGTGAGTGATGAGGAGATAGTATATACTTGTTTCTTGACACCCACAAGTCCAAGTAACAGCCTACCCAGGCTTTTAGCAATGTGTTATCATCTATGATGGACAATTAAGGAATGGTTTGCTTTTTATTACCTAATTTCTCACTCTGTCACCACAATTAGATGGCTCTGTCTGAATGTATCCTATGACCACTATAGCCTCCTAACTCCATTTGCTGCTCAGGTAAAAAAGCTCAGACCTCAGTGACATTTATACCTCCTATACCTCTGTGACATCCATAGCAGTTGTGCAGATGGAAGTCCCCAGATATAACTTTCTTTAACCAGACTCTGCTCAGGACTGAAGACTTCCAGGCTAAGACTCATGAGAAAACAGTATGTTGTATCTTTGTGGTCCAGGGACTAAGTTTCAATAATAATAACAAACATTTATTAATGTATTAATAAGCATTTGTCACAAAGAATCTTCACAGCTACCTTGAAGGTACTGGGTTAATTCATTTGGCTACTTTATAGATGAGGAAACCAAGACTTGCAGAGATTAAGTAGCTTGCTAAGGGAACCGGGAATCGAGCCCATGTCTTTAACTACTATGGTTTACTGTTTCCCACCTTGCATATTCAAAAATTGAAATGCTGTCTCTTAACTTGGGGGTGACCAGGCTCTGGAGACTTCATTTGTATTCACCAGCCTATCAAGAGAAATAATTTATAAAGTAGGAAGAAGAAAAGAGTGAGATAATAGCAACTGGTCTACAGCCTGAGGAGAGCATGACTGCATGCCCTTTGGCATGCGTGCCAGAGAGCTCTGAACCTACATGTCGTTAGGAAAGTCAATAATAAAAAGCACTCTGTGGATCTAGGAGTTGCAGGATCCTAATAAATAAAAACAAGGTAATGGTGGCCCAGAGAGACTAAATCAAGATGGCAGACCAAGTACACATACCAACTTCCCCTTGTCCTTTAGATCTCTAAAAGTGAATGAAAAAAAAAAATAATAAATTCCAAGAAGAAAGAGTATTATCAGAAGGCCAGAAGTCGAGTAACTTTCTGAAAGATGGAAAGCAGATGGATTACAGAAAGAGAGGAAACCTCTGTCTAAAATATGCTCAGGCAAGAATTGCTGTGCAAGTGGACACAGTTCTGCGGGAACTCCACACTCAGAGGCATGGCCCGGGAGGATGTCCTGGAGCACATGCAGGGTGATGAATTAGGGACCAGCCAGATCACTGGGCCCCTGGGTCATTTGTGCTCAACAGGACAGTGGTGACATTTGCTCTCAAGGTAAAGCACGAGGGTGAGCACCTAGACATGTCCTCAAGAGGGTGTTCATTTAATATGAGTATCTGAACTCTTGGGGAATGCCAGATGCCTTGACGATTTCAGAGTGCCTGAAAAGGAATCCTGAGGGAACTTTGGCTCAGCGCTACATCCTCAAAGACATAGCAAGCCCCAGATTCTCCATCACCTTCCATACATACAAGTTTTGAGATATACTTGTAAACTGTTCTTGCATTAGACATACAGGTGACAGAACAAAACTCTCCCAAATTCCAGGTAGCAAAAATTTCTCAATAATGATACTTATTAGAATTAGTAGTGTTCCAGAGAAATATTATGTCTTCTATGCATAAAAACAGTGTGCAGTGTTTTTAAAGGACTATATGGAGTAATGGACTGGTACTGAGGGATGAAATTGGTATTCTTTTTTATTCAATTGACCTTCTTTTTCAGGACTAATAATTCAGCTGGTGTTCTTACTATGTTTTTGGTTTTTTTTTAAGTTCTAAAAGTTTAATGCTGTGAAAGACCTGCAGTAGGTGGGTATAGTCTTAATCAGGAAACTGTTCTTTATTTGCATTCACCAAATACAGCATTGGCTGTATTAATATTGACTTGATTGCTTTTCAATAGGTGTATTATTTGTATCAATTGCTAGTATGATGAAATTACTTACTTCTTGCAATCACTGACAGTTCCTCTTAAGGTCATCTTTTTCTGTCTTCATAAAAAGTGTATCCAGCAATACAAGAAGTCCCTTGAAAGAGGCAGAATTAATCAGTTTGAGCACCAGGCTTTACCCCTCCAATCCAGTCCCATACAATCTCTAACCTTGAAATTTAAGGCATAAGATTTAAAGAACTTTTGATACAGTATTTATCTAATCCTGATTGATATTATATTTAGTTGTTTATATGCCTCTCGATGAAAATTTTAAGCCTAATGAAAAGACAGATACTGTACATTAGTTGGTTTGTCATTTCCCACACACCTGGTATAGTGTCCAACAGGTAGTAGACTCAGTAAATACTTGGTGAATTTAGTTTAACTGAATGAAGTTGAAGTTTCTGCTCTACCTTCCAGAACTTTCAAAGATCTCCTTCCTCCATTGTTATTTTGAACTTGGACTACTGGAGAGCTAAGGACTGTCAGTGCTGAGATGCTGGTCCCCTTGTCAGACACAGTCAATGGTAGCAAAATAGTCCAGTGCTGTGCCAGACCCAAAATTAGGTTCTTTATTGTAGCTATTGCTCCTCCTTCCTCTTCTTTTTTTTCTTCTTCTTTTTTTAAATAAGAAAATGTATGGACAAATGCCTAGCTATGCTTATCATGTGATAGGCATTTAATAGGGGTTTGAGAAATTAGAAGAAATATAATTAAGAAGCACTTCTAATTGCAAGACTTAAGTATAAGAAGAAAGGGTATGGCTTTATTTATTTGAACTGTAGTCAACTGAGGGCTCTGGTTTGTGCTTGGTGGTTTTAGAGCAGGATACACTTGACGGTTTGGTTTACATTCAGCTCCACCTTATGCATATAAGTGTGAATCTAGTTAGATCAACAGGGAATACATTGAATGGATTCAATTTAAGTATAGGATGGTATATAGATTTACATATAGCTCACACTTAAATATATATAGCCTTTATACTGTTCTTCATATTGCTCCTTAAAACTCTGGAATTATTACGTCATGAGGACTCATTTCCTAGAAGCTGTATTTTTTTTCAAATCTGATATGTTACCTTTTATAGTTTTCTGTTTCCTGTAGGTATCTTTCAGCTTGTTTTTTATTTTCTTTACCTATGGTAAGAATAGTTATTTTATAGTCTGCATATGATAATTCCAAGATATTAAGTCTTAGTGGGACTGTTTTTGGTGTCACATGGTTCTCATTCATGTGGTCTAGACTCCTTGTGTGTCTGGTTACCTTTTACTGTGTGCTAGTTCATAGTATTTAGAAAACATTAAGACCGGAGATGAAGGCACCTGTCTCCAGAGAGGATTTGCACTTCTTTCTGTCAGCTGCTTCTGGTCAGCTAATGTTTCCCAATTCCTGAAGAATAGTAATCTTTGAGATTCAGGAACAAGAAATTGGAATTCCTGAAATTATAAATTATTCTGTATTTAAAAAAAAACTGTTATTTACGTGTTCTTAAGTAATAACAGTAATGTATGTAATAATCAACAGTGAGCAATTTTCCTGTGTTAGGATTATACTAAAAGTTTCAGAGATTTTATGTATATATACACATATATATGAAATAAATGCATAATTTTTATTATTATGAACCAAAATATTATGAGATTATATATTTTAATGACATGTAAAATTATTCTCTACCTGATAATTAACTTTGAAATATTTTTTACTTTTTTTAAAAAATTTTATTTATTTTTGGCTGCGTTGGGTCTTCGTTGCTGCGCGAGGGCTTTCTATAGTTGCAGCGAGCGGGCTCTACTCTTCGTTGCGGTGCGCGGACTTCTCATTGCAGTGGCTTCTCTTGTTGCAGAGCATGGGCTCTAGGCACCGCAGGCTTCAGTAGTTGTGGCTCGTGGGCTCCAGAGCGCAGGCTCAGTAGTTGTGGCGCACAGGCTTAGTTGCTCTGTGGCACGTGGGATCTTCCCTGTCCAGGGCTCGAACCTGTGTCCCCTGCATTGGCAGGCGAATTCTTAACCACTGCACCACCAGGGAAGTCCCTATTTTTTACTTTTTACTTTAAAATAATTTTGGATTTATAGAGAAGTTGCAGAAATAGTAGAGTTCCCTTAACCCTAATATCTTACATAACTCAAAAATATTTATCAAAATTAGAAAATTAACATGATACTAGACATCTGATAATATAAAACATTAAAATAAGGGAATATTAACACAAAATAAATGTTAAATAAAAATAATTTAAAAACTGTAAAATCATACCACAAATATTTAGTATTTAAAGTGATTTTTAAAACAAAATTTTAAATACACAAAGTATTAGTTGCCCTGTCTGATGGGATTGATCTTTGTTTTGTGACTAATATTCCAGACATAGAAAAAAGTTTCCTTTGATGTTGGTTGAGTGTTAAGAATGTATCCAAAAACATCTTCAGGTGGGGCCATTAGGGTACATGTTGCTTTGCATAAGCTCATAATCTTTTTTTTTTTTTTACAGACAGGTTTTCTTTTTTTATTTTCTAGCAACTATTTGCATTGAATATTTCTTTTTTTAAAATTTTAATGAAGTGTAGGTGATTTACAGTGTTGTGTTAATTTCTGCCGTACAGCAAAGTGATTCAGTTATACATATGTGTGCTTATATTCTTTTTTAACAGTGAAAATATTTTGTCTACTTGCCCTGATTTTGACTTTGCCATTGGAATCAATATTGTTTTGCTAATTCAAATTTTAGACAATAAATTTATGACAACATTCACATCTTTGAAAAGTTTTTTAATTGAAATAATTAACATACAATATGATGTTAATTTCAGGTAATACAACATAATGATTCAATATTTAACATTCACATCTTCTCTGCATTTCTCTTGTTAAAATACTTACAAAGAACTATAGCCTATAGCAAATACAAACACTGGAAAACACTGAGCAAACATTTTTGAGTAGTATTAAAATAATGGAACATTTGCCTCTGAGCAAGATTCAGTGCTACACAGAATCATGTATCAGAATTGCCAATTTAAGGACTTATTTTACTTCTAAAATTTGATATTTCTTGGACCATCACTTACAAGGTTTATATAAAATATACTGTGCAAATACGCTTATTAGTATTTATTTATTTTTTATTTTTATTTATTTTTGCTGTACGCGGGCCTCTCACTGTGTGGCCTCTCCCGTTGCTCCGGACGCGCAGGCTTAGCGGCCGTAGCTCACGGGCCCAGCCGCTCCGCGGCATGTGGGATCTTCCCGGACCGGGCCATGAACCCTTGTCCCCTGCATCGGCAGGCGGACTCTCAACCACTGCGCCACCAGGGAAGCCCCTTATTAGTATTTATTTTATTTGCAAGAGTGACTCACTGTTAGCGCACAGGGCCATGAACACACGTGCTTTATAAACACATTCATAACATAGCAACAGTTACAAGCAATACTAACTGATTAGGTCCTAGTCACTTTTCTCCTATGTACTTTTGTCCCGGTCAACGTTAATCTTTACTCTGTGGGTCAGTATTTTCTGCTCTTGCTTTCAACTTGACACTGGTAGATTCTTTCTACCAGTAATGAGACCAGTAATGTCTCTACATTTATTGTTAAGCTTTATTCTCACAGAGAGTTATAGTATTTTCTCCTTTTTTTCCAGATTTCTCCGCTGATTTTTTCTTACGATTCAGAAATCGTAAGATCGTAATATAAATTATATAAATATTATCGTAATATAAATTCCCTAAGCAACGCTGAGGAGGAATTCCCACGTGGAAACGATATCATTCTGAGTCCACCTCCACCTTAAACTAATTTCAAGGCTTAAAGTACCTTGGACAGTGAAGGTATTAGAGCCCGAGATGTAATTTTGCAGGAGGGCTGGTCCAGTTCTGATTCTCTCTCAGGAGTCTCTGGAATCTTAGCTTATTTATAGAAAAGGTCTCCTTTTAGACTCCTTACCTTGCCTTGGGCTTTGGGTTATCAACCTCTTCTCCTCAGAGGGCCATTGGAACAAAAGCTGAGTTTTCTGGGACTGGTAGATGCCCCAGGGCATTGTAGTTTCTGTGGTTATTTACCCCTCTGGATTCTAGTTTTCCTTTTGGTTTTGGCCTGTACTCTACCGTCTTGTCATTGATGATAGTTTTAAGATTTTTAAATAGTTCGTCTAACTTTTTAAGCTTTCTTTCTGTGAGATGGTTGGCCTAAATGTCAATTATTGGAAATAGAAAGTCCTTTATTAGTAGTTTTAGATAAGCTAGTGTTTGGCTGTGTCTGAGAATTAGGAGTTTTAAGTCTGGAATTATCATGTAGAGTCAGGGTAGAATGCTAGGAGGCATTTGTGAGTATAGTGTGTTGGGGATGATATGTCATTGTAGGCTTCAGGATGCTATCGAGTCAGTCACTCATTCATCCAGCAAATGTTGGTTAAGTTTTTACCATGTGCCAGGCACTGTGTTAAGGGCAGCGTATATAGTAATAAACATAGATGTGTTGTCTGCCTTCCAGGAGCTTCTGGTCAGATGAGTTGCTAATTAACAAGTAGAAGTCCATATCTAAAACACAGTACCTTACTAGTTTGGGAAAGAATTCTTATACCTGAGGCATTCCAAGGAGTCTTCAGAATAATAAATTGCTTAATAATTTAAGCATATAATAATAATTGAGTTCCCTGGTGGCCTAGCGGTTAGGATTCCGGGCTTTCACCGCCATGGCCTGGGTTTAATCCCTGGTCGGGGAACTGAGATCCCGCAAGCTGCGGGGCATGGACAAAACAAAAACAAAACCAAAAATGATACCTTCAAATCTGATAAATAGTTTGGCTTCTGAAGCAGTAGAAACATTCAGCGTTAGTCCACAGACTTTTCAGATTTACCAGTACAAGTTACTTTTAGAAGCCCGTATTAGAACTACATCCTGTGGCCCTGAGAGAATCTCATTTTAGCATATAGTCCTTTTCTACCTCGAGGAGAGGTTCACATGCCTGAATTGGACAGTCAGGGTTGTACATTCATTTCTTTACTCAGCAAACATTTCTTCAGCACATAGTATGACCCAGGCACTGGCTATACACTGATTAATAAAAAGGATATAGTCATAGTATCATTCATATTTGTGTATCTTTGAAACTCTAGTGATCATACTGATATTGACCTCTGTATTTAATCACACTGTCTCTCTGTCTTGCTGCCTTTGAATTATGGCCATAGTTAATTTCTGTGTGGGCCAAGACCCTGTTGTTCTAAATCAGTGCCGTGGTTGGTAAATTGTAGAGTCAGCCTCTTCCGCATCAGGAACCTTGCTCCTGAACGTCTCCCCTTAAGGTAATGCCAGGAAGAAGGTTGGCCAGAGACACTCGGGGTAATTTTTAATTTGAATTTTAAATGACTGTTGCACATCAAATCAGAATGTTTTTCAGGAAAGTAACATTTTCCTGAAATGTTAGTAATGAAATGAAAGTAACCAAGATATTGGGTGAGATCTAAGGTCCACTAAAGAGAGCCATTAGGTTAACCAGTTGGAGAATGACTGATATGGAATAATAACATCTTTACACTGAAGTGATACATAATATTCCAGACAGATTTTTTAAAATTGAAGGTATGGTTTTTCTACATACAGAAGCAATTTATTATTCTGAAGACTCCTTGGAATGCCTCAGGTATAAGAATTCTTTCCCAAACTAGTAAAAGGTAATAGAGTTTAAAAGGTAAAACGTTTCGTGGTCTTTTAAGATATAAAAGTTCATGTAAAAGAAATAATGATTTTTCTTTCTAGTTTGTCAGTACATAAGAAAAAACCCAATATCCTCGGCTTTTGTAACATCTAGTTCAGGGTGCTGGCTCAGTAAAAATTAGCTCAGTTACTTGTAATGGATTTTATCTTGGTATATAAATCCATAAAACAGCAACCATAGTCAGAAGCCATTCAGAGTCCATGATGATTCAGGACAGAAGCTAGTTTTCCTTTTAGCAGACAGGGTTTAATGTATGTCAAGAACCGTAGCTAGGAATGGTTAACTTATAATTAGCCCGTGATGCACTAGTCTTTGCAGTTTGTAGTGTGGCTTTGTGAACATTTCTTCACCTCAGCTCCAGGCAGAGGGGTGGAGAAACTGGAATAGCTCCAGGGACTTCAAGTATGGGTTTCAGATTTCACCCAGGCTTTGCAGCACTTAGTGCTAGCCTCCTGCCTCAGCCACAGGCATTCCTGCTGCCACTGGCTACCTGAGCGTGTTGACTACTACTGTTCACTTTACCAGATGTAGCAAGACCCCAAAGATGAAAAACTCTGGGGCAGTCATTTATTCAATAAATACTGTTGAGCTCCTGCTGTATTCCAGGCAGCGTTCTAGAGTTATAGCCGCGATCTCTGCCCCCATGGGGAGAGACAAACAATAAGTAAAAATATGCGTATTATTAGGAGGCAAAAGAACCTATGGAATCAGGAAAGTGACTTTTGAGTGAAGATCTGAATGATTGTAGGAAGCCAGCCAAACCATTTTGGGGGTGGGGGAGATTATTTCAGGCAGCTAGAACAGCAAGTATAAGAGTGTGCCTGTTGTTTGAGGAATAGCAAGGAGGCCAGTTCAACTAGAGCAAAGGCATGGGCTTTGTAGCCCATCATTCGGAGTAAGACGAGAAGCCCCAGGAAGGTTCTGAGCAGGGGAGCAACATGATCTTAGAACTTTACAGAGTCACTCTGTCTGTGGCGTTGAGAAAATACAGAAGTGCAGAGGCAGAGAGACCAGTTAGGAGGCTACTGTAATGATCCAGGCAAGAGGTGATGGTAGCTTGCACCAGGATGGCAGAGTGGGGTTGAGGAGAAGTGCTCAGTTATTTTGAGCATCATATATAAGGTATATTTGAGTTGGAGCCAGTAGGACTTGCTGGTGGATTGGATGTGAGGTGAAAGAGATGAGGATGACCCTGAGATTGAGCAACTGGAAGGACTGGGGTTGCCAGTAATTTCTCAATTAATAGTGAAGAGTGCAGGAGACGCTGGTTGGTGGGGGAGGTGGGACAAGGCAGAGGTCAACCGAACAATTTGATACACAGGCCAGAGTTCAGAGGAGTTAGGCCTGGAGACATAAATTTGGGACAAATGAATTTTGACAGCACATAGACAAATTCTTTCAGCACATAGACATTATTTAAAGTCATGACATTTAATGAGATTACTTAAAAAAACAAAAAAAGTATAGATAGAGAAAAAGAGAAGAGGCCCAGGGAGTGAGCTGTCTGGAAGATAGGAACGGAAAGAGTAGGATGATGACAGCAATTATAAATAATTGAGTGCTTATACTTTGTCAAACAATGTGCTAGGTGCTTTTATACACTTTTTCCAGTTCCCCAAATTGTCCACAGCTGACAGATGAGAAAACTGAGGTTTGCCGAAAGTCTCACAGTTGGTAAGTGGGAGAGCCAGATTCAGATTCAGGTGGGTTTCACTGTACAGCTTTATGTACATTCTCACTGTGCCACAGCGAAGTGGCAGCGTGTTTTGACGTAAGGAGGGATTGCTTGACCTCTGAGAGTGGGTGGTAGAAAGCAACAGTTGGAAAACTCAGATCTACAAGTGCTCAAGGTGGAAGGATCCCAACTGACTCTTGCCAACTTACTTCCAAAATAATTTATGCCAACAGTAACATTTTTAGTACTCTGATTGGTTGAAAACTATTTGCTAAATTACATATATCTGTGGATTTAAGAGCATATATGTATGTATTGACATATATATTTTTAAAATATTTAATCCTTCCTCACAGATACACTTTTTTTGTGGTACGTGGGCCCCTCTCACTGTTGTGGCCTCTCCCGTTGCCGAGCACAGGCTCCGGACACGCAGGCTCAGCAGCCATGGCTCACAGGCCCAGCCGCTCCGTGGCATGTGGGATCTTCCCGGACCGGGGCACGAACCCGTGTCCCCTGCATCGGCAGGTGGACTCTCAACCGCTGCGCCACCAGGGAAGCCCCAGATATACTTCTGACTGTTGGCTTATCATGAAGTTATTTAAGTTTCCAAAGTGTTCACTCATTCATACTAGTAACATCCCCAAGCTGCTCACGGTTTCCAGTTTCTCTATTTGAACCCTCACCTAACTCACCTTTAAGTGCATCATAAGGTTTAAACTCTAAAACATCTTGAATGCTTCTCACAGCCCTGTCCATTTAGAACATCCTTCAAAGTATATCAGATCCCCCCAACACCTCTTATTTTCCTGTATTGCAGTCTTTATTTTTCTTTTTACAGTGCTCTCAGACTCTTTTCTCTGTTTCTGCCTTCCCCTGTCCCAGTCAGTTGTCTTTTCATTAGTCCACAGTCTCTTCCTTTACTGGGGAACTTACTTTTTGATCTTAAGTATCTGTCTTCTCCCTCATTTCCAGACCCTCTTCCCACTTAGCTGGAGGCTGTTGCTGTATTGAGATCCCTCAAGTTACTTTAACCTTAATGATAGGGTCTTCTTTACAGCTCCTCCTAATTAACCCTTAGGCTGAGAGGCAGCTGCACTAAGAGTGGAAACCACATTCCTAGTCAAGGAATTTCTTGAATTCCTTCTGTGTGCTAGGTAACTGGGTACAAAGGAAAAGACCTGGGGCAGCCAATGTTGGGAATGTGGAAGACAAGGGAGATGAACTAGCAAAGGAAAAGGAGCAGCCAGTTAAGTGAAGGAAGAGCTTCAGGAAAGAGGAAGTGACTCTGTCCAAAAGCTACTGAGAAGCCAAGTAAGATGAAGTCTCAGAAATGACCATTGGATTGGATGACCTTGTCAAGGGCAGTTTCAGTAAAGTGATAACAAAGGGATAAAAGCCTTATTGGAATGGATTAAAGATAGAGTGAGAGGTAAGGAAATAGAGGCATTGAGTATTTGGCTTGCTCAAGTCTTTCAAAGCAGAAGTTCTTTGTAAGATGGGAAACAGGACTTCCCTGGTGGCACAGTGGTTAAGAATCCGCCTGCCAGTGCTGGGGACACGGGTTTGAGCCCTGGTCTGGGAAGATCCCACGTGCCGCGGAACAACTAAACCCGTGCGCCACAACTACTGAGCCTGTGCTCTAGAGCCCGCAAGCCACAACTACTGAGCCCGCGTGCCACAACTACTGAAGCCCGCGTTCCTAGAGCCCGTGCTCCACAGCAAGAGAAGCCACCATAATGAGAAGCCCGCGCACCGCAACAAAGAGTAGCCCCCGCTCACCGCAACTAGAGAAAGCCTGTGTGTAGCAACGAAGACCCAATGCAGCCATAAATAATAAAATTTTTAAAAAGATAGGAAACATTCATAGGCTCATGAGACTGATGGTTAGAGGGGGCACACTGAAGTGCAGGAGAGGGAGGGCCTAATTGCCGAAACAAAGTCTTTGAGGGGTCAGGAGGGAGTGGATCAGTGAACCAACAGAGAGAGAGATTGGCCTGTTATCAGAGCAGAGACAGTTCTTCCATTCTAACAAGAGGGAAAGCAGAGCAGATGGGTACAGATGCAGGTAGGATGGTAGATTTGATGGTGAAAAGATGAAGAAACAGGCTTAGAGAGCTTAAGTAACTTTCCCAAGATGATACAGCTAGTTAGTGGCAGAGTCAGGATTCAAAAAAAAACCACAGCCTGTGCTTTTAACTTGTAAGCTCTCCTGCCCTCTGCCTCGCATCTAGCATGTGCCCAATAAATATGACCACCATCAACTCATTAAACATGGGAGTACCTCTTGTGCCCCACGTACAGAGCTGTGCTGGAGATTGGACTTGGTCCTTGCCCTCAAGCTTTCAGTGTAATAAAAGGAGGTAAACAAGTATAATAAAGTAACAGGTAAGATGAGAGGGATATTTGCATGGTGCTCTGGAAAATAGCAAGAACTATGGGAATCAGAGAGCGTCACTGGGGCAGAGTCTTAGAAAGTGAGGAGGAATTGATCATCAGGCTGGAGGAACCACGTGGGCAGTTACAGAGATACTGTGAAAAGTTTAGGTAATTACCTGTTCTTACTAGATTGATTTATTTATTTTTACTGTCTCCTCCCTTTTGTTCCTTTACCTTTCCTCTACTTTCTGCCTCTTTTCTCTCATCCTTCAAATCCTGCTGCCCCACCTTCGCTTCTAGCATTATGTTCAGAGAATTTCTATCCAGGGATGCTCATTGTAGCTGATCACCCACCCTATAGTAACCAGTAACAAACATCATGGCAGAGTACTGCTCAGGGCTTTTGAAGAGGGCCTGTGGAATGTGACTGTTGTTTCAAGTGAAAGGGAAGATAACTATCTACAAAGTTGTATTTCACCAGCAGGACTAGGACTGAGAAAAATAAGAAAGTTATTTCTCTGTTATCTCCTCATTCCCTTGGGCCACATTTCTTTGCACACAGATTTATCACATGAAAAGTGCAACCCATTCACAGCTTTCGATTAGTTCTGGGTCTCAGTAATGAGGCAAACCTGAGGCAGTTTACATTTTTATACAGACTATATCTTTAAAGTCCCACAGGCAGTAGGGCTTAGAAAAAGAGAAGAGGGGGTAAGGTGGGGAGAGGGGAGCTCCATATTATAACCAGCTCATCACTCTCCACTCATCCAAAGATCATTTCTTTTTACCTTTGTGTAACTTTTACTACTGGATTATTTTTATAACTAGTATCCTTCTTACCTGTAATTTATCCTCTTTTTATCTGTTCTCTTGGTCGATTTACTAGGTGTGTTTCTTATCATGCTAGCTTTATCAAAGACTTTAAGTTGCCAAAGGAAACTCTGTTTTCCATAACAGTTAGGGAAAGATAAATCTTTATTTTTAACTTAGAAATAAGTAAGATCATAGAATTTTAGATTTAAAGTGGCAGAGAAACTATTAACTTCTTCATTTTACACTAAGAAAACTGACAGCCAGAGGTTAAGCATAGCTACAAACTGGTTATTAGCAGAAATTGAACTTCTAGAAGCTAGCTGTCCTAATTCCCCCTCCTATGTGCCCTCTTTTACGCTGTTCCTCTGTATAACTCATAGTCAAAGCTGTCCTCCCAAATTATGTTGTCATCCTGTTGGTTTGTGAACCAGACCACAGTCTTTATTGGGTTTAGGCAGTAGGTTTTAGATTATTGAGCCGGCCGATACTGGACAGTCCTTCTGTAATGTGCTGGTACAAGTGCTCATCGCGGTTGGGTGGTGAGGTTCAGCACTGGGGCAGGGTGGAAGTAGGCCAGGACTGGAGACAAAGAGGGAATGGCAGTGTGGGCCGAGGTGTGTGCACACTTGCCTCGGCAGTGGTCCACCCCTGAATTAGACCATGATAGAGTGTACTTGTTTGTTTACTTGGTTTGAGGGAAATTAAGGCTTTCCTATGTTTTTGAGATACTCCTCTGAGCCTAGTGCCGTGAAGTCAGACAGATCTGGGTTCAAATTATGGCCCCTCCTTGTACTAGTTTATGTGATCTTGGACAGGTTTTTCAAAGTCTCAGAGATTCTTTATCTGTGGTAAAATAAAGATAACATAATATCCTCCTTACAGTTAGTGAAGATCAAAAAGCATTTATATCAACTTCCTAGCCCCTCATCCTGATCCTGGCACTTAATACACACTTGACAACACGGCAGCTGCCAGGGCTGTTGCTACTACTGCAACAGAACTATGGAACAAAAACCTTTGCATGAAAATCAGATTTAACAATCTAGAGGTTCATTCAGTAACTATTAGTGTAGAACCTAAAAGGTGTGTAACAGCACATTAGGTATTTGAGGAAAGGAAAAAGGAGTTGCGAGGAAAATAGAGCATGGATTTTTAAAACTGGAGGAATCAATGATGTCATTGAGGCCAGCTGCCTCATTTTATAGATGGGTTGGTTGAGTCCCAGAGAGAATAAGTGGTTTACCCAAGAGTAAACATCTCATTATTATTATTATTATTATTTTTTTTGGCTGCATTGGGTCTTCGTTGCTGTGCACGGGCTTTCTCTAGTTGCAGCGAGCAGGGGCTACTCCTCGCTGCAGCGTGCGGGCCTCTCACTATGGTGGCCTCTCCCGTTGCGGAGCACGGGCTCCAGCTGCGCGGGCTTCATTAGTTGTGGCACGCAGGCTCAGCAGTTGTGGCACACGGGCTAGTCACTCGGCGGCATGTGGAAACCTCCCGGACCAGGGCTCGAACCCGCGTCCCCTGCATTGGCAGGCAGACTCCCAACCACTGCGCCACCAGGGAAGACCAACATCTCATTATTGATAAAGCATATAACCCTGGTCTCCTTAGGGTACTTACATTGTTTCACAAATAGGGATTAGATAAAAGTTCAAGGATACTTGATAGATGACCAGATAGCTAAAAGAGTAATCTTACTAAAGACTCTCTTAGCATGTCACTCCCCTATTCAGAAACCTTCAGTGACTCTTTATTATCCATTGAATAAAATAAGTGGCATTCGAGTCCCTTGGGATCTGCTGCAACCTACCCCTCCAGCATGATCCCTGTTACTTATTCTTCAGAGTGTTCCCCATTACCTAGTTCTCCATATGTGGAAAGTCTTTGGAAACCCTGCTTATGCTTGAAGGCACAGCTCAAATGCTACCACTTCCATGAAACCTCCAGTTGTCCTACCAGGGACTTCTGCTTTGTTGCCATTGCCATTTGTGTTTGTCAAAGCACTTTTCACATGCAATCTTACTTTATAGTGTGTTGCTCCTGCATGGTAAGAGACAGAGACCAACTTCATCCTTTTCTCTTCCACAGTGCTTCACATAAAATAATCTAATGTTTGATGAATTCATAATGGTATTTTTATACCCACCTTTCTGATTTCCAACCTCATTCTCCAGTTCCTAAATATGCTATATGAATTAGATAGGAAAGAGATTTAGGAGATGAATGGTTTTGATGCTTCTCTGGCATGACAAGTATCAAGGAAAGTGTGAAAGCATATATAACTGTATTCCTCTGGGAAAGAGTCTTTACACTATAAAATTCCATACACCAGATCAGAATAAAAGACGTACTTTTTCTTTCCTGAGTGGGATAAGCCAGTGTGTCTGCAGACAGGAGCTGGAACAGCTTGTGATTTGAGTATACACTAATGGGTAACCTGAATCCCATAAAAGCAAAGCTCTCAAAGGCGGAAGAGTCCTGCCGCTGACTAAAGGGAAGGGGAATCCCGAAGAGTTTCAGATGTCCAAGGAGAGTAGAAAGCCAGACTGGGAGGACAGGTAGTGGAGGTCCCGTTTGAGCTGCACATGAAAGCATTTATTCGTACCCCTGATTGATTACTAAAGGATTAAAGAGGCAGATGAGACTGTTACATGATCTTACCTCGGGCTTTTAAAGGGGGCTCTTTCTCTTTCACTCTGCGTTTTCTGCAAAAAGAAATGCTTCTTACCTTCAGCTCATAAAGCAGCCAAGCCAGTTTGACCAGCTTGAGGGAAACACCAAACAAAGCTGCCAACTCCAATCACATGAACGCTAGTTACTAATTACCTTCTGGGCTCCCTGGGGAAAGATAGAGCAGCCCACTGATTGGATCCTGAGGTCGAAATAACCTCACATCTCCCCGTGCTCCAACTGAAGTAGGAAGAAGAACGTTTAAAGGGCTTTGGGAGACATTTTAAGACACTTTAAGAAGGACAGATTCAGGCTTAGGCTACACTGCACCTGTTCACATCTCCGTTCAACCCAGGTCCATGGAAGAGAGTGATAAAGCGTGTGTCTTTGAGCACAGTGAATATGTGTGAAACTCATGAGATGAGGAAAGAAAGAGAACTGGAGGAGAAAGGGCACTGGAGCTCCAGCTGGGAGTATGAAGATTGCAGAAGTCTACAGAAAAGGAACCTTAATGCGCTGGATGGACTTTACAGAGAAGGTGACTTGGATTCCAGATACCAGGCCACAGGGCAGAATCGACCTTACAGAAAAAGGCATTGTGGATACTGGGATTTTGAGCAGAGTGAACCAAGCTATATAGACAATGAGGAATCAAAGGAAAGTAGAAAGGACT
This sequence comes from Stenella coeruleoalba, assembly GCF_951394435.1. Taxonomy (NCBI): domain Eukaryota; kingdom Metazoa; phylum Chordata; class Mammalia; order Artiodactyla; family Delphinidae; genus Stenella; species Stenella coeruleoalba. Next base: position 28,248,401 of record NC_137162.1, read on the forward strand.
GTATGCGCCACGGAAGTGTGACTCCAGGCTGTAATGATTATAAGAATTCAGAAAACGTAGATTATGGGAATCTGAACCCTGCGACTAAGGATGATTGGTTTGCAGGAAGCCCAGATGTAACCTGGAAAGCTGGAGGATGTGGGGAGACGAATGGCTGTGTAAATCGTAAGAATCGGAATCATAATCCTGAGGACTCTAAAGAAACTGGACAGTGGACTGGCTACAGGGGTCTGGATGATTCTGTGGAGAATTTTGGTCAACCTCAAAACCGGCATATAGACCGCAGGAATTTTAATTACAATCTTGAGGATTGTAAAGAAACTAATTTTTATTATAGAGACCTCAATGATTTATATCATGTTCCTGGGAATTATACTAATGGTCAGTCTGTGGACTTCCCAGACTTGAATGGTGTCAGTGAAGGTAATGAATTTGTCAAATACTGTGACAGGGACAGGAATGTTTATCAAAATGATAAAATCGATCTCAAAGTGAAGACTCATGCCGGGGATCAGAGTAATTTTGATATGGAGAATAGAGGCTCTGATACTCTATTTGCAAACTGTGAGTATAAATTTCAGAATTACAGAGGAACAGATTCTCTCCACCAAATGAAGACTTTGGAGTGTAATGGCATTGACAGACAAGGAATGATGGCACCTGGGAGCAGAGGGGTCATCCCGGAGGGTCTGCGGAATCAGTGGACCGGGGGCAACCAAGGAGAACATCATCGTGGCGTTCCTTGGGGCGATTCATTAGAGAAGAATAGCTGGCATTTAGAGGAAGAGAGAAAATTAAATGGCCCGGAGACTTGGAAAAGGAATAGCCGCTTCCGCAGCACAGCACCCAGCACCCTGAGATGCTCAGAATTTGTGCAAAACAGGAAGAGAGCCCAAGGTATGAACTCAGCCAGCCTTCTTAGAGGATAAGACCTGGACATAGATAAAAGGGGTGATGGTTCTACCAGGCACCGGGTACATTTGTATACTTAAGGAACCTGGCCCCCAAAATTCTTATTAAGTGTATCTTGAGTGAGAACAGCCTTAGAGATTTAATTCTTCTGGGTGGGACATCACAGAGCGAGAGTGTGCATAGTACTGTAAATTTGTGACATGGCTTTGAAAATCAGACTGTTGTCATGGGAACTCTCCTTTACCTTTCTTGGTTTTTGTCAGGGTCTCTAATCCCAGGTATCTTTCCCTTTTTACTTTAATATCTTTTGTTTGTCTTATGGAGACGGCAAGTCCTTTACCAGGGCACCAAGTGAAAATTTATTTTCCTGGTGTGTTCTTTCTCTCAATCCCTGCACTTTAGACATTAGGGGGTTAGAAGACTTAACTTGTTTTATAGTTTGTTCATTCCTTGACATTCAGGAATCTTAAGTGAATGGTGAGCACTAAAACCCTTGTGGAAATGAGAAGATTATTTATATTCTTCATGGTGCTTTGTACATGTTAGGTATTCAGATGGCTTCATCTCACTGAGCTTTAACTAAGGTATCTGTAAAATGGGGATATTAAGAGTCTTTTATCATTAGAGGTTCTTTCTTTCTTGCCAGTTTGTCTTCTCTTCTCCAGGTCTCAAATGAACTATGTTTATTTTATTTTGTTGTTCCTGTTAAGTCTTGAATTTTTTTTTTTTTTTAATATGTGTTATACTCATGCCAAACAGACTTTCTGGTTTTGGCCAGTTTGGGGGGAGTCCAGCATATGATGAGAGGAGAAGGATTAGAGTCAGAAAATGTGAACAATCTGGAAAATCCATGTCACACCTTCCTCCCAAGTGAAGCTTTCTCATCCAGGTCTCCTTCAGAATAGGCCCACCGGTTAGATTTGTGGTGGGGGCCACTGAAAACATAAGTCCCTGGTGTGATCCTGGAACTGCCAGTGGTTTATCCAGTGGTCTTTCAACACAGGCTTGACTTAACTTGAATTTCCAGGGCACCATTTTGGACAAAGCAGGCTTTCTACCTGTATTTATAAAGATAAAAATGAAACCCGGCTTTAGTTGGGAGGCTGAGATATTTAGCAGCTAGGTGTTTTTTCCTAGGTGCATTTTTGCTCTGAAATGATAGGGATTGGATGACTTCTAAATTCCTTCCAGCTCAAAAAAAAATCTGATTCTGTGATTCCTTAGGTTAGTTTTTGCATCGTTCTTTTTCCCTTCCCCCACAGCCGTTCCTTAGATGAACTTTGTTTCCTATCTTTAGTTCCTTATTGTATTAAACCTCCTAATTGTGTTTATTCTGTTTGACTTAGCAGTCAAACCCTTCTCTCTGGAGTGTTGTAATATGCCCTATGAGCTCTCTGAAATCAGCTCAGTTCCACTTTATACCATTTCCATTTTTACAACTCTCTCTCTACTTGAGGACTTAACTAACTTTTGATAGTATATTCATATTGACACCCCTTTTTATACCACTAATATCCTCCTTGACTTGTAACAAAATCTTAGTCTGTCCCAGAGATCTTTTTGTTTTCTAATGTTCTTTGCTAGCTGTTTTACAGCACATGTGCCACTGCCCTTCCTGAAAGTTCCACAGTTACAACAGTTAATTACAGAAAGGAAACAAGCTTTGGAGTTGGTCTTCTGCCTTGAATGCACATCTCAGCTCCACCATTTACTAATAGTGTAACTTTAGAGGAATTACTTAGCTTCTCTGAGCTTTGGATTTCTTATTTGTAAAATGAAGATGATCATACCTGTCTCATAGTAAGATAATATAAATAAAACAATCACATGTCTGGGACATAGTAGGTGCTCATAAGTTATGATTTCTTCATGTTTTATCTACCCACCTCTCATCCCCCTTACAAATCCTTCCGCTACCCCAATTGTCACTGCATGGTCCCCGCCCTGCTGAGATCCAGACTGACCCCCCTCCCCCAACTGGACAGACATCTGCCCTCGCACCCTGTGTTTGCAGGTGTAATTACCCAAGTGGAATGCCCGTGCCTTCCTCTCCCCCACTCTTCCCCACCCTCCACCTGCTGCATCTGAGAGACAAAGCGCTGTTCAGTGCCTGCTCCTCGACCATCTTCCAGGCTAGAAACCAAGTTGGTCTGCCAGGGTTTTTCCTTCCCCTCACCTTTCTTATCAGTTTCTCCTGTGAAGGCCTCAAGCTTAGATTTTTGTTAGGGCAGGTTTGTTACGGTTTTGCCCTTAGTCCTAGGGTATGGCTCCTGGGAGGTGGGCCTTACTCCTAAGGTGCGGCTCTGCAGAGGTTTCTAAGTGGAACACTGGACATATTTATTGAACTTCCTGATTTGAAGGGACTCAGATTTCAAACTGTCTTCCCAGCTGCAGAGAGTTCTGAATATCTGCCGGGCTCTTTAGCCTCCAGCTGTTATTGCTTTCTGCTGGGTTCCCTGGAGTCTCATCACTGCATGCACAGTTCAAGGATTTGAAGGGAATTTCTGCATAGATTTTGGGGCTGTCCTCTCTGCAGCATACTCTTTTGCAGGATTTCTCCCTTAACATCAAGCCACTTCAGAGCCCCAGAACCTTTTTGACTCTGCAGCCCAGTAAGATTACCACTTGCTGGCTCTCAGTTTTTGCTTTATTCTCCAGCATGCTGAAAGACTAGGGATTGCCTTGGGGTAGGGGGAGGAGGTATCAGGTAAATAGGGATCTTACCTAGTTTTCCAGCCATGTTTCGAGTCGTATCCCCTCCAGTGTCTGGCTGCTTTTGGTGGCTTTCTAGTGTCTTCACACAGTTATTTTTTAAAAAAAAATCTTGTCCGGGGGGCTTCCCTGGTGGCGCAGTGGTTGAGAGTCTGCCTGCCGATGCAGGGGACACAGGTTCATGCCCCGGTCCAGGAAGATCCCACATGCCGCGGAGCGGCTGGGCCTGTGAGCCATGGCCGCTGAGCCTGCGCGTCCGGAGCCTGTGCTCCGCAACGGGAGAGGCCACAACAGTGAGAGGCCCGCGTGTGGCAAAAAAAAAAAAAAAAAAAAAAATCTTGTCCAGAGTTGCTAATAATTTTCAGTAGGGAGGTTAGTACAATGTAGGTTACTCTACCATTACTAGACCAAAAGTCAACACTAGGATTTTACACTTGCTAATAACATAAATAGTTTTGATGGGAAGGGGACCTGGTGCTTCAAATTCCATGTTAACTAGGTTAATTTAAGTGATATTATGATATCTAAATGAAGAACTCTTACAGAGAGAAATAGAAAGCTGGAATCCAGATGTGAGTTAAGGCTAATGGTTCAAGGTTGGAAGGCTACAACACAAAATCCTCTTATATTATTACTAGAAGGAACCTGACATTTCAACAAGTCTAGTATTTTATACATGTGGGTAACCGCCCGTGATTGGGTTTTGAAGTCTATTTAGTGGGTTACAACTAGCATTTTTTGAAAAATAAAATAGAAATGAATAGAAAGTTTCAAGTACATCTCATGTAGTAAAAGTAAGCATGTAATACTTCTGAGTGTGTGTATATACACATACATACATGGATTAGATAAATGTATGTATGTATCTACTGAAGCACAATGTAAAATGTGAGTCACACTGTGAAAAAATACTTAAATCCAACTCACTCAGTTTATAAATGAAGAGACAGAGCTCAGAGAAGTTGAACCGTGTGGCCAAGGTAACTGGTCGATCCTTAGACCAGGAATAGAAACTGGGTCTCTTGATGCCCAGACCAGTGCTTTTACTACAGCACCACAGTTAAAGCCAGAAGTGCAGGTTTAGGTTCATTTCAAATAAATGAACATAGAAGAGCAGAAAAGTATTGTGTTATGGGAGCCAGAGAAGGGCTTCGAATGGAGTGGGTTCAACTGTGTTACATGCGGCAAAGCTATGAGAGGATGTGTTCTAAGTAAAGACCATTGGGACATGAGGTGAGGAATAGGAGCAACAGAGACACAAGGCATATTACAGGGAGTTTAGGAGGGAAGTGGTGATGAGGGATATATAGTCATCTCTTGGTATCTGTATCTGCGAGGGGTTGGTTCCAAGACCAACACCCTACCCCCACCTTCACAGCCTTGCAGATACCAAAATCCACAGATGCTCAAGTCCCTTCGATAAAATGGCATAGTATTTACAGGTAACCTAATGCACATCCTCCCATATACTTTAAATCATCTCAGTTACTTATAATACCTAATACTCTGTAAATGGTTGTAAATGCAGTGTAAATGCTGTTTAAACAGTTGCCAGTGTAGCAAATTCAAGTTTTGCTTTGGAACTTTCTGGATTTTAAAAATATTTTCTCTCTGCAGTTGGTTGAATTGGCAGAGGCAGAGCCTGTGGATACAGAGGGCCTACTGTAAAAGCGGTTCCTTAAAAGTTTGGACAGTAATTGCAGTGGAGCAAGAAAATCTTGTTTTGTTTTTCTCCCAAGATAAAAACCTGCGCAGATTTGAAGGCACTTTTCCCAGTGTTACACAGATAGTTCAAAGTTTTTAAGACTCTCAGAGTCAAGGTTTCTTTTCATTGCGAGTATGTGAATATATCTCTATAGCTACAGTCTGTATTCAGACTATTGGAATAAAATATCTGCCAGTCAATCCAAGACATTAACTTTTTTTTCTTTTAATATTTATTTACTATTTATTTGGTTGCATTGGGTCTTACATGTGGCACACGGGGTCTTCATTGTGGCGTGCGGGATCTTTCATTGTGGCACGCAGGCTTCTCTCTAGTTGTGGCATGTGGGCTCCAGAGCATGGGGGCTTAGTTGCCTCACAGCATGTGGGATCTTAGTTCCCTGACCAGGGATTGAACCACATCCCCTGCATTGGAAGGCAGATTCTTAACCACTGGGCCACAAGGGAAGTCCCCAAGGCATTAGCTTTGTATCCTTCTTAATTTCATAGGCTGCTTACAAGCCATGAGTATAGCAGGTGCCAAGAGGTCTCTGCCCCTCCAGAGACCAGGGGCCTGCTTCTAGGAATTAACTGGGCAGTAACAAAAGTTCAGCAGAATGAACTGTGGCATTTCATCATCAGCAGTAGTAATAGTGGTACCACTTTAATTTTACATGCTTTACAGTTTTCAGAGCCCTTTTTGCAGCTTTTATTCTAATTTGGTTCTGTTTTAACAAACATGAGCCATTCATGTATCTTTATCTAACAAATTTACTGAGTACCAAACACTGTACTATGTTCTGGTTAGACAGAAACGACCTTAAGACCCTGAGGAGGGCTAAGGCTGCTGTTGTAGTACAAGTGGACTGACGCCAGGTACCCCGTGGACCAGCTGTTCGCTTTCTCTGTATCCCTCTCTCACAGGCCATCTTTCCTCAAGATGTTTTTGCTGTTCTCTGAGCCTCTGCCTTGGTCTTCTCTAACCACAGACCAACACCTTCCACTTATATTTTCTACTCCTTCACTAGATTGCACATAACTATAGTTGTCCCAACACTCTCTGGGGCATTCTTGCAGCTTCTGCCTCTGTTCTATCTAATCTGCCTGGTAGTTCTTTTTTTTTTTTTTTTTTTTTTTTTTTTTGCGGTACGTGGGCCTCTCACTGTTGTGGCCTCTCCCGTTGCGGAGCACAGACTCCGGACGTGCAGGCTCAGCGGCCATGGCTCACGGGCCTAGCCGCTCCGTGGTATATGGGATCTTCCCGGACTGGGGCGCGAACCCATGTCCCCTGCATTGGCAGGCGGACTCTCAACCACTACGCCACCAGGGAAGCCCTGCCTGGTGGTTCTTAATTCAAATTCCCAGGAGAGAGTATAATTGACTCAGCTTGAGTTTTTTAGTTAGGCCTCATCATATGAATTAACCGTTCATTGATTAGGTATCCAGCCGTGGTCCAATGGCAGTAGTGAAGGCTGGGATGGGGAATCACCTAGCTTAAATCAGAGCTCTAGGGACTGTTGAGGTGTCGATTTGGTATGTAGAGGGCTCTGGAGGCGGCAGGCTTTCTGAGGCTTGGCGAGCTCAGCCCCAGCATTTGGAAATGGGTGGAGATATCTTTTGGTTGTCACAATGGCAGGGTGCAGGGGACTACTTGCACTTATGAGGCAAGGACCAGGGACACTAAATGTCTTCAGGGTGTAGGACCATCCTACACAGTGAAGAATTGTTCTGCCCCAAATGCAAGCCGTGTCCCTAATGAGACATTGGATAAGATGAATAAGACTTGTGCCTGCCTTCAGGAACTCACAGTTTTAAACAGAAAGCAGCATATAAGCAAATGATTCAAATACAATTTTATAACTGCAATAAGAAGAACTATTAGGTACCTTCCCCCACCTTGGCCCTGCTACCTGTGTAACTTTGTATAAATTATTTATTGTCTCTATGCTGCAGTTTCCTCATCAACAAAACCAGATAATGTACGTACATGATAGTATTATGAGGAATAGGTGAGTTTATAGATGTGCAAATATTCAGAATAGTGCAACAGAGCCTGGCACATAGTAAATGCTAAATAAACATGAGCTGCTATCATCATCATGAATCATACTATACCAGCACATAGATCCCATATCCCCTTTGAATGCAGTTCAACAGGTGTTTATTAACTAGTGTTTGTACTTAGCACTGTACCAAGCATTGGGGTATCCAGGGAAGGATACCTCCCCCTGACCCCTCCCCATCACGGGAGTTTATAGATCAGTTGAAGAGACAAAATGTAAAAATATGAATAATTAAATAAAGTAGAGAAGTATCTAGCATAGACAGTTAATGCTATGGACAATCAGAAGAGGAATACCTCAGTTTTTACTTGGGTTAATGGAAAAGACTTTAGGAAGATGTTTGAATTTGAGCTAAAGCTTAAAGGAGTAGTGGGGTTGAGATAGGAAGAGAGAAGCAAGGAGAAAATTCCCAGCTGGGGAAAGCCTATGAGCAAAGATGCAGAGTTGTGGTGACAAAGAGGAACACGGTGTGGGGAAGAACTAGCGTATTGAAATCTTACAAACCAGATGGGAGTTTGGACCAGAACCTGAGGAAGGAGTCAGAGCTGGACCTGCACGTGGTGATTCACCCTCTGAGATGTGATCACTGACACTGTGAGTGGATGACTTCTCTGAGGATGGGAATGGCTGGGGAAAGCACAAGCGTCTGAGAACTGGGCTTAGGGGACGCCCACAGCGTGGGACAGGAGGAGGAGAGATGGCAGGAACACTAGGGGAGGGCAGAAGAAAACCAGAGGACATAGAGTAGGAGAGAATGGCCAACACTTTCAGATGCTGCAGGGAAGTCAAGGATGATGCCGTGGGTTTGTTGAGGTTATCGGTTGACTAAAAAGGCAATATTATTGGAATATAGTGATGACACAATTAATTGCAAAAGATTTAGATGGGGGAGGGAGGTCATAGAGGGAGGGCATGAAGACCACTCTTTCAAGGCCTTGCATAGAAAGCATCAAAGAGGTGTGACTGTGGCTGAGGGGGGCACAGAGTTGAACAAAGTTTTCGTGTATTTACTTTTTAAAATCAGATGTCAGTGCTTGTTTGAAGATAGATGAGTAGGTAGGAAGCAAAGGAGAGGGAATGAGAAAATATGTGGAGGCAAAAGGGAATAAATGAAGGGCCCTATTTTGTCAAGAGTTGGGAGATAATCGAAGCTTTAGAGAAAGTAAGGCGGTCCTGCCTACTGGGATCATGTGTGGTAGTCTCAGTAAGCTAGACTGTCTGCTTTCTCCACAAGCTGTTACCTACATTATTTTTATGTAATGTTTCATCATCGATAAAGGAATATTGCTCTGGGAAGATCCCAGGTCTCTGTAAAAGCAAAAAGATAACCAGGAAAGGCAAGAAATTGAGGTAGGATAGGAAGAGGCAGTATTCTAGGGCATTGTCATTCCTGTGGACCTGAGGATGTTGAAGCGGGGGCAGTGGGAGGGGGGTGAATTCAAGCAGCTAACTTGCAGTGCCACGGCAGGCCCAGCCTTCAAAGGAGTGTTGGGCTGGGAGCTCAGAAACTTGACACTCCCACCCTAACACAGAGTTGTCCAATTTGATATTTCCTGAGAAACCAGAAAGTGCCCGAACTGTGTAAACATCAGGCTGTCAAGTCACAGGGGTGTGACAGTGCAATGCAAGTCATTTCTGGTGGGAAGATACACATTTGTGTACATGGCCACACAGCAGGGAGCTGGGCTAGATTCTAGATCACGGACCTCATTCCATGGTATCAAGAAACCCCTTCAAATCATAAGCTGAGAGGAGGCAAACAGATGAAATATATTGCATTTCGTTGAATCTAAAACACCATCTATTGTAAGACACTGAATAATTTATGTAGCATTAGAAAGAAAGAAGAGGAAATTCCCCAGTGGTCCAGTGGTTAGGACTCAGTGCTCTCACTGCCAAGGGCCCGGGTTCAATCCCTGGTCCGTGGTTGGGGAACTAAGATCCCACAAGCAGAGTGGCATGGCCAAAAATGAAAAAAAAAATTTTTTTTAATAAAAATAAATAAATTTTTAAAAATTTTTAAAAAGAAAGACTTCTAATTAGAAGCCTTTTTTTTAAACTAGTTCCTTTTAAAAATTAATTAATTAATTAATTTTTATTTTTGGCTGCCCCAGGTCTTAGTTGCAGCACGTGGGCTTCTTAGTTGTGGCACACGGGATCTTCGTTGTGGCATGCAGGATTTTTACTTGCAGCATGTGGGCCCTTAGTTGCGTCATGTGGGCTCTTAGTTGCGGCATGCGTGCAGGATCTAGTTCCCCAAACAGGGATCGAACCCTGGCCCGCTGCTTTGGGAGCGTGGAGTCTTATCCACTCGACCACCAGGGAAGTCCCTAGAAGACTTTAATTAACATGCTATTGATTGGAAAAGATATTTCCATTTCTGAAATGTTAAAATATGAAAAAGTACGCATCTTAGCATCTACTGAAATATGGAGATGCTTCCACTTACCATTGACCTCACAGCAATACTTAGGTAAAAATTATTGTAGAATTCCTCTAGTCCTTTCCTCAGTGATTTGGAGATATGGAATTCAGTTTCCTCTGCTCTCCACCCTCTGCCCCTCAGGGGAAGATTGAAACCTTATTTACCCCAGTGTCATAGGTATGGCAGCTAAGTACTTAAGACAAACAAAAATTAGGATATTTAATGATTTTTTAAAATCTTTGCATAGTGTTTTTCATTACAATCATGCAGAACAATGTGTAGGGCACTCTAAATAATAATAATAATTGGTGCCTTCTCTTAAGTGCTGGTTGCTGTGCTACCTGCTGTAAATTAGGTACAGATTAGGTATGCAGAAAAGTTCAGTAGACTCTAATCTCCATGATGGCAGTGAAGGTGGTGTTTCCAGACCCTTACATAGCATACAGTAGGTACTCAATGAATATTTGTTATCCAGTGAAATATTCTATTTGAGGGCACAGAACATGTACATCAAAAGATAAATAGTAAGTATTATTTTGTGTTGTTACTCAAGAAGTAAAGTTTAGAGAAAAGAGTAATCCAAGGACTAGAGAAGCCTTCATCTAACTGGGCTAAAAGGACAGTAGGTAAGCAGAAAAGCACAGAGACAAGCTGAGCTTGTTATGTTCAAGGAATAATAAGGAAACAAATACTTAAAATATGTTGTGCTATGTTCCGTAATAGCACAGACCTCGGGGAGGGGAAGCGACTAACTGCCCAGGTTAGTCACTAAGTGACACACTAAGTGACACTCCTTGTGGAGCTAGTTAGAGACTAGGGTAGTTATACCAAACCAAGAGGAGTAAGTGAAGTAACAGAGTAGGAAAGTACATAAGATTTTAGAGCCTGGAAGTAACCAAAGAGGCTCAACTGCTCTGTTATACACACCTGGGAACAACAGCCCAGAGAGGCTTGTGTAACATTTCAGGTAAGGTGGGGGCAGGGCTAGACCCCAGATCTTCTGACTTGTAGTCTGAGTACCTTAATTCACTGAGCCTGCTGCCCTCTCAAGATCTAGAAGCAGCTCCACATGTGTCCCTAGAAGTGGAAGCCTGGGGAGATATAGGGGAACAGAGTGACTATTGGGATGCTGAGAGCTCATTGAAGCCTGTACAGCATGAATGACTGGGGTCCCGGGGAAAACCCAATTTATGTTCCCTCATATTGAGGTTTTGTTTTTTTCCCCAGGTTTCAGCTAGAAAATAAGATAGTACTAACTGATATCCTAGGCTTAATCAGGTTTTACCATAAAAATATTGGATCACACTTGGAAAGAATCCTTATTTTGAAAGACTGGGTTCATCCTTTTAAATTAATGTAACCAAAATACGTAATGCTTAAGTTCATTCTATTTTGTATTATTGTTTTGTTTCATGAATTTATGTCTAACACCACCTAGTTTCACGCCACTTGGTTTGCTGTTCCTGAGGACCAGACAGATGAAATGACTTGCCTGAGACGGAAGAAAGCTTTAGAGGACTTTTCAGCTTTCTGTACTTTGCCCCATCTCCTAGCAGTCTGCTTGGTAGCTCTCTATTCAATATTTTCATATATTTTTGTAATTAAAACTTTGAACGGGATTATAACTCAGATCAACTGGTTTTTGTTTTGTTTTGTACACAGTTCTAAAAGATACATAAAATGTGAGAACAAGTGGAAGGAATAAAAGTAAACTAATAGAAGCTGAAGAAAATCTGGTTTTCTAGAGTAGGATAGAAAAATAACCAGAGGGTCCTGTTAATGAGCAAAATTTGAGACATCACTGTAATGTTATTATCAAAAATGGAAATACAGTGCAGGAAACAGCCACACTCATATCAAAAAGCCATGCAACCCAGAACAGGCCTTGACATTTGATGGAAAGCACCGGCTCGAGATGCTAGTTTTGAATAGTTATTAGCTGCGTGGTCTCAGGCAAGTCATTTCATTGCTTTTTGCTCTCATTTGAAAAATGAGAGCAATAATACCTTCCTTCAAGAGACCTGGTAAATAAAACATCAGATGTGTGTCTGAAAATAAAGTTTTCATGTAAAGTTTTATTGGCTGATTGTAATCAAAATTTGCTTATTAAACAGTGATGGTTTATTTCTAATTATTATTTTACAAAAACTATCTTTGCCTTCTTGGTTATTTCACTTCTGCTGCCTAAAGATTCAACAATAATAATAACCTCATAGTTTTAAGCACCCTAACAGCACACCTTTCTAGGATTTGGTGAGTGTTCAAAAATGGTGTTTCAGAGGATCTAGTGTTAATTTCGCTATCCTGGCAGCATAAGAAGTTGCAGACTCTTGTACTCTGGGCACTTGACTCTTGTTTGCTCTTCTTTTAGAGGCCAGGGTAGGCCCTGGTAGAAGAAGGGGGAAATGGGTTTCCCGAGGTGGAAACCCTCCCAGCAGGGATTGTGCTGGATGGAGGCTACTTGCCAAAATAGGCAAGGCAGTCCCTGAGCAAAAGGCACAGGGAAAGTTTTTTCAGTTACTGTTGAGATTTAGGACCAAAATATAATAGATTCTTCCCTGAAGTCTGGTGATCCGGGAAGAGTCTGCTATGAGTCCTACAGAAAAGTCAGGGACCACAGTGCTGAAAGTTTAACATTGAGCAGGATAAACTTTCTCCAAATACAAGTAACATAGGTGCTGAAGGAAAAGAAGTGGTGGGGCTAGGTGGGCCGGCTGGAGTGATGTGGTCACATGGAAAACCAGGACTTAATGATCCCCTACTTGGCCTGGTGGGAATATGAACAAATTTACAAAGATCGCTTCCTCTCAGAGTTTTCTAGACAGATTGCTAAGCAGGTGGGGTTTTTTTTTGCTTTTCTTATTAGACTAGCAAATTGTTATTTCAAGTGTTTTATTACCCATTTTCTTCAGCAGTTTGAAGGGATTAGGTCAGGAAAGAAATCTCAGATTATAAAAAAGTGAGGAAAGAATTTGAAAGGGATTTAACAGGGTAATTGAGAGAGGACTGAGTAGTAGAGTATTCTTGTTGTATAGCAAATGTTCTTTTTTCCACCTTATTATTTGTCATGTCAATATTATGTGTTCACTAGAGGAAAACTAGAAAATACAGTAAGTTGAAAAGAAAAGAAAAAAATCAGAATTTTGTCACCAAGACTTTTTCATTTTCAAATATGTGCATTGAAAATATTTTTCCCTTTTTAACAAAATTGCAGTTCTTTCACAAGCTCTTTTGTAATCTTTTTCCATTTAGCAACACACATGAGACAATGTTCTGTATTAATGAATATAAATCTGTATCTCAGTGGCTGTAGTAGCATTCTGCTATGCAGATACACAGCAATTTATTTAACAGGCCCCTTTTGGGAGAAATTTTGGTGGTTTCTAAATATTCTTTATGCGCTGATAAACATCCCTTCACTTGCACATAATTTCTGCCATAAATTGTCTGGAATACTATTGAATATTTACTGTGTATGACACTGCTAGATTTGATTCTGTCTGGGGGATTATTTATGTCATACTGAGTAGGGTTTTACAGCTATAATGATGTGAACATATGTATATGTGATTAAATACATAATTGTTCACAGTCTTAATGGTGGGTGACCTGTGGCTATACAGAGGTTAAGTGTGCTTTAAAATCACATCATTTTATCATTAGCTACCAGGTGGTCACCAAAACCCACAAGTAGATTTCCAGGTCACAGTTCCCAAGATTTGCCTGCCTGGAAAAAGCACTAGAGGCGGAGTAGCAATTGCAGGCTCTGGAGCCAGTGTGGGCTCACATCTTCCATATACTTGGCCAGTTACTGAATTTCTCTTCATTCATCAGTAGTGAGATGGGGACGATAGTAGGATTGTGATGAGGGTTAAATAAGCCAGTATTTGTAAAGTGCCTGAACAATGCTTGACACATAGAGTAAGTGCCATATAAATATGTGGTAAAATTTAAAGTTAAAAAGAGCTTCATTCGATGGTGGAGGGAAGCAACAACCCGGGAGTTAGGCACCATCCAGTAAAGCCTCAGGAGTCAATGGTGCCATCTTAGTGGCAGTGGGATGGCTCTTTACCAAAAGTTCTTTTCTCAGATTGCTTAAAATTTCACTAGTAGAGATGAATCTTGGCTAGCATGACAGTTTGTCTTAAATTACTGGCAATACATTAATAGATTCTTGTGAGATTAAGAAGTACTGATTCAGCTCAAGTCCCCATTGATCCTTCTATCCCAAATCCCAGTTCCCTCTCTGAGGCAAAACTCGCTGAGAAGTGTAGTGTATTCTCTTCCCAGACCTTTTTCTGTGAACTTACATATTATATGTGTGTATATGGAAATATGTAGAGGTTTTTGCATGTTTTCTCTCTCTTTTTTCCTCTCCCCTCCCCTTCTTCCACCTTCTTTTTTAAACAAAAATGGCATGTTGTTCGGCAACTTTCTTTTTCCTCACTTTCTTTTAAAATGTAAATGTTTGTGAGCTGTGAGCATGGCTCCCAATTCCAGTGAATTACTCTGTGCTGTTCTTGCTGTCCTGGGACCAGCCTGGTAAGATCTGCATTCTGATGGCGTTATGGTAAGGTACCTAGAGTACCAAGACCCCGGGGGGTGGGGGGGTGGGGGGAGAGCGGGGAGTGAGGCCTGTGCCTGGCCAGGGAGAGGGACTGCCTGCCGAATGAGAGGTCCTAAGGGCAGAAAAGTAGACAAATGCTGCCCCCTTAAATCCTTGCCTCTTACCATAAGACTGCTTCCCTGAAAAGAGTATCCAAAAAAACACAATATGTAGCAAGGCGTAGGAAAAAGAGATAAAACTCGTGATTAAAACTCCTGAAGTGGGCTTCCATGGTGGCGCAGTGGTTAAGAATCCACTTGCCAATGCAGGGGACACGGGTTCGAGCCCTGGTCTGGGAAGATCCCACGTGCAGCGGAGCAACTAAGCCCGTGTGCCACAACTACTGAGCCTGCCTGCGCTCGACAGCCCATGAGCCACAAATACTGAGCCCACGTGCCACAACTACTGAAGCCCATGTGCCTAGAGCCCATGCTCTGCAACAAGAGCAGTGGAAGTGGAAGCCCATGCACTGCAAGGAAGAGTGAGCCCCTGCTCACTGCCACTAGAGAAAGCCCGCACGCAGCAACAAAGACCCAACGCAGCCAAAAATAAATACATTAAAAAAAAAACAAACCTAAAAAAAAAACAACTCCTGAAGTGGAGTTTTGGCTGTTTTAGGACTAGGAAAGGAAAGCTAATAGGGAAAAGGCATTGAGTCTGAGCAGAGCTGGGCCCGCTCTTCTGCATCTCAGTCCAGGAATTGGAGAATTCCAGCTCCGTCCTTTAGAACAGGCCCTGTTGTGATAGCCTGGAGGACTCGGGACGATTCATATGTAAATATGGGAAAGCCTGGGGGAAATGCCTACCCTATTCAAAGGATTTTAGGGGGTTGTGGAGCATTCCAGAGCTCTGGGAAGATTCTGCTCTGGCTGCCAGCCCTTCCACCCGTGGGAACATTTGCACCAGAATTTTGGCGCTGCAGGTACGTTCCGGGGTTGCTGGAGCCTCACAAAAGCAGGTAGAACAGTTAGCCGCCTCATTCAAGTGCCGCTTGGGACCTCGCCGGGGTTCAAAGATTCTCCCCAGCAAAGACGGAGCCAGCTTTCAGAGGCAAGGGAAGAGTGAGCGGCTTTTCTCTTTAACTCTGCTTTGGAATGTGGTTGGTAGAGTTGTGGGAAGCTGCAGGTTAACTGAATCGCTTCCTAGGAACACTGAGGTATGAGCCTGGGACCATGCACTAACCTGAGGGGGTGAGGATATCTTGAGAAGGAATGGAATGGGGACTTTGCGGGGGAGGGGATGGGGTGGGACAAAAGAAAAAAAACAACCCATCCCTAATTGCTTTATCACAGTAGTAAGTTTGTGCAGTCAGCCCCAGCTCCTAACGCCTCCCGGGCCGCCCTAGGAAGAAAGTGGGGCTAGTCTGCAACTTTTATTGTTAGGCTGGTACTGGGCCTCAGTTTCCTCCATGTGCTTCCGCATCCCCAGATTTTATTGTTCTTATAGAAAAGTGGAACTTTATGGTATCTGAACCATTTCTCCTCGGTGCATTTTACCTTAACCTGGTACAGGTAGCATTTTCTGGCCCGTTGTGGGAGAACTAACTTGTGTTGAGTAATTACCTTGTTTAATTTGCTCAACAGTTCTGCAAAACAGGTATTATCATCCTCATTGTACGTATGAGGACGTTGAGGCCCAGAGGTGAAAATGGACTTTCTCAGGGTTCCCCCAGTTAAAGAGTGGGGGAGTGCGCGATTCAAAGGCTTTCAGGGTGAGGGGCCCCCTCTCTCACTTTGGTGTCCCAGATAGTAAAATTGTTGATCATTTTTCCCCCCTAGGGTATATTTGGAATAATGGAAAAACAATTTTACATTTGCAGCTATTTCAAGCCAGGTATTCCTAGTTTGATTTAATCCTTGAGTATTAATTCATGTGTGTGTGGAGCCTGGAGGTCACCTGCATCTTCAGAAGCACCTAGCATTTTGTTAAAACTGCAGATCCACCCAGATTTGCTGAATCAATCTCAGGGGTGGTGCCCAGGAAACACAATTTAGCAAAAACACCCCACAGGGATTTTTGATCGAGCTAAACTGTTTTCCTTTTTGTTTTTTAAAGTCTGTTCCAGAATTTATAAATCTACCTGCAGGGAAAAAATAGCATGCTGATATTTTAGAAGAATTGTTACCATTTCTTTTTCTCTTTTTAAATATAAATAAAAATCTAATTGTGTCTCTTAGGTTGTAAGTTGCTGACTTCTAATTGATGAGTGCTTGCTGGTATTTTATGCTTTCAAGTATTATAATTAGTAGAACTTTGATTCCTGAGAGATAATAGTTTCCAGGGAATTTTTAAGATTTGAAGCAAATAGGCCCTGACCTTTTTTTTTTTTTTTTTTCGGTACACGGGCCTCTCACTGTTGTGGCCTCTCCCGCTGTGGAGCACAGGCTCCGGACGCGCAGGCTCAGCGGCCGTGGCTCACGGGCCCAGCCACTCCGCGGCATGTGGGATCTTCCCGGACCGGGGCACGAACCCGTGTCCCCTGCATCGGCAGGCGGACTCTCAACCACTGAGCCACGAGGGAAGCCCCGGCCCTGACCTTTTTAAATTGAGATTCCAGGCTAGAGAGGCAGAATGGTGCAGGATTAAGTGGATTTAAATACAGGATTTGGATTTAAATATATTTAGATTCAAATTCCAGAACTGCCATTTACTCATCACATAGGCTGGGACAAGTTGGTCAGTCTCTCAAAGGCTAGGTTTTCTTATCTGTTAAATGGGAATAGTAATACTACTTTAGAGTTTTGATGTGAATATTAAATGAGTTCAGGGACATAACTCGTAAAGCACCTAGCACGTGGTAGGAATTCAGTGAGTGTTCTCCCTTTCCAGAGCTTTTTAGTCCTGTGTTTAAGGTGAATTTCTCTTCTCAACTTACAGCTTCTGAAACCATATTTGGGCCTGAAATTCTGTAGCTTTGAAATCACGAAGAAAATTTAAAATAAGGCCATTGAAAATCAATTTTTTGTACACTACAATTAATTTAATCATGATTTACTTAATTTCTGATGAAATAAGAGTTATGCTTGAAATTTTGTCATTCTACCAAAAAAGAGAAATTTTCTAATGTCTTTTTAAGTTTTATTTTGAATAATATCAAATTTATAGAAAATTGCAGTGGTACACAGATCCTCCTTTATTCACATTTGCCAGTATTTAACATTATGCCATATTTTTGTTTTCATTTTCTCTCTCGCTCACTTTCTCCCTCTCTCTCTACACACACACACACACACACACACACACACACACACACACGCACTTTTTTTTCTTTACTGTTTGAGACTAGGTTGCATATATTATGCCCCTTAGTAAGTGTCAGTGTGTAATATGGATATTTTCATACATGACCACCATAGATGTGCCATGTCAGGAATTTTTTTATTAAAAAATTTTTTAATACAATTTTTAAAGGTTACTTTCTATTTACAGTAATTCGAAAATATTGGCTGTATTCTCCGTGTTGTACAGTACATCCTTGAGCCTATCCTATACCCAGCAGTTTGTGCCTCCCACTCCCGCACCCTTTTATTGCCCCTCCCCGCCCACACTGGTAACCACTAGTTTGTTCTCTATATCTGTGAGTCTGCTTCTTTTTTGTTATATTCACTAGTTTGTTGTATTGTTTAGATTCCACATATAAGGGACTTCCCTGGCAGTCCAGTGGTTAAGACTCGGAGATTCCAGTGCAGGGAGCGCAGGTTCAATCCCTTGTCAGGGAGCTAAGCTCCCATGTGCTGCATGGAGCAGCCAAAGAAAAAGATTCCACATATAAATGATATTATACAGTATTTGTCTTTGTCTGATTTATTTCACTTTGCATGATGCCCTCCAAGTCTATCAGTGTTACTGCAAGTGGCAACGGTTTGTTCTTTTTTTATGGCTGAGTAGTATTCCATTGTGTGTGTGTATATGTATACACACCACATCTTCTCTATCCATTCATCTGTTGATGGACACTTAGGTTGCTTCCATGTCTTGGCTATTGTAAATAATGCTGCTATGAGCACTGGGGTGCATATATCTTTTTGAATTAGTGTTTTTGTTTTTTTCAGATATATACCCAGGAGTGGAATTGGTGGGTCATATGGTAGTTCTGTTTTTAGTTTTTTGAGAAACCTCCATACCGTTTTATACAGTGGGTACACCAGTTTACATTCCCACCAACAGTGTAGGAGGGTTCCCTTTTCTCCACATCTTTGCCAACGTTTGTTATTTGTGTTCTTTTTGATCATAACGATTCTGACAGGTGTGAGTTAATATCTCATTGTGGTTTTGATTTGCATTTCCCTGTGATTAGTGATGTTAAGCATCTTTTCATATGCCGTCTGCATTTCCTCTTTGGAAAAATGTCTATTCAGTTCTTCTGCCCATTTTGAAATAGCGTTTTGTTTTTTTTTTAATATTTATTAATTTATTTGGTTGCACCAGCGGGCTCCTTAGCTGTGGCATGCAAACTCTTTGTTGTGGCATGCATGTGGGATCTAGTTCCCTGACCAGGGATCGAACCCGGGCCCCCTGCATTGGGAGCGCAGAGTCTTCTCCACTGCGTCACCGGGGAAGTCCTGCGTTGTTTGTTTTTTTGATGTATAGTTGTATGAACTGTTTATATATATTGGATATTAATCCCTTATCGGTCATATCATTTGCAAATATTTTCTCCTTTCAGTAGGTTGTCTTTTCATTTTATCAGTGATTTCCTTTGCTGTGAGAAAGCTTTTAAGTTTAATTAGGTCCCGTTTATTTTTGCTTTTATTTCCTTTACTTTAGGAGATGGATCCAAAATATTTTGCTGCAATTTATGTCAAAGAGTGTTCTGCCTGTGTTTTCCTCTAAGAGTTTTATAATATCTGGTCTTACATTTAGGTCTTTAATCCATTTTGAGTTATTTTTGTATATGGTGTTAGAGAATGTTCGAATTTCATTCTTCTACATGTAGCTGTCCATTTCAGGAAATTTTTAATTGGTTTAATCATACACCCAATCTATAGTCTATATTCCAGTTTCATCAGCTTGTCCTATTAATGTCCTTTGTAGCAATTTTTTCCCCAGATCAGGATTCAGTTCAGGATCACACATTGCATTTATTTGTCATCTCTTCAGTTATCTTTTCTTCCTTCTTTCTTTCTTCCTTTTTTTTTTTTCCTGGCTGCACCATGTGCATGTGGGATCTTAGTTCCCCAACCAGGGATGGAATCCACACCCCCTGCCGTGAAAGCTTGGAGTCTTAACCACTGGACTACCAGGGAAGTCCTTCAGTTACCTTTAATTGGGAATTGCTCCTCAGGCTTCCTCTGTCTTTTATGACATGACATTTTGAAGGATGCAAACCTCTAGGTTTGTCTGATGTTTCCTCAAGATTCATTTCAGATTATGCATCTTTGACTGTCTTTCTATATAGGGATATTGTGTTATTTCTAGACCTGACATTTGGTAGCACATGATGTCTATTTGTCCCTAATTGGTCGTGTTAATTTTGATTACTAGGTTATGGTGTAACCCACTTCTCCACTCTAGAGTCACTTTTTCATTTTTGTAATAAATAATTTTTAATAACTAGTTCAAAACTATGTAGATATCCCGATCATCATCAAAACCCTACCACCAACACCAGAATCATTCACTGATGGTTTGTTCCTGAACCAAATTTTATTCCGATGATTGCAAAATACTGATTTTTCTAATTCCATTGTTCTATATTTATTAGCTGACATTCTACCATAAGAAAGAGCTTTCTCTTCTCCCCCATTTATTTATATACTTATATACTATCAATAAGAGCTCGTGGATTCTTATTTTAGTCAATGGATTACAATGCTTTGCTGTGCTTAGTTATTTTGATACTCAAATTGTACAGATTTGGCCAGTGGGAGCTACTTCAAGTTGGCTCCATGCCCTTTCCACATGAAGAATTCTGGTTCCTTTTACTGAAGAGTGGTTTTTAGAAACCAGAATCTGGGTTACACTTTTTAAACATTGGAATTCCTAAATTCTTAGAGAAGGAGCAGTGGGGAAGGTTTTTGGAGACTAAAATCTGCTGTGAAAGCCTAGTTTTCCATAAGTAGTTTGAACACTTGTGTTTTTGCTTCTTAGATCTGGGTAAAAATATTCTTGTAATCATACTCAGACTTGCTAGTATGTTTACTTACCAAATTTGTCATTTTTTAAAGTGGATCTTAAGGAATTTGAAGTAAACAGCAGAGATTGCTTCACTGTTGAAATTTTCTCAGTTGTTTATTTTAGCATTTAACTTTCATTTTAAATGAACAAATGCCATCTCATGCATAATAGTTCTCTCCTCATATGTATCTAAGTAACAGGTATTTGTAAAAGCTAATGACAAAATACATATTTGTTTTCATTCTTAGATCATGTGGTGTGGTTTTATAGAGGTTTTTTTAATTGAAAATACTATTAAAGAACTTCCTACTTATAGGACATTTGTATCTTCCAGGACATTTGAAGTAGCAAAACTTGCTTGTGAGTCTTCATTAATGTTTTTTTGGTTGTTGTTGTTGTTGTTTTATAAATTTATTTTATTTTTTTATTTTTGGCTGCGTTGGGTATTTGTTGCAGTGCGCGGGCTTCTCATTGCGGTGGCTTCTCTTGTTAGGGAGCACAGGCTCTAGGCAAGTGGGCTCAGTAGTTGTGGCTTGCGGGCTCTAGAGCGCAGGCTCAGTAGTTGTGACCCATAGGCTTAGTTGCTCCGTGGCATGTGGGATCTTCTCGGACCAGGGCTCAAACCTGTGTTCCCTGCATTGGCAGGCGGATTCTTAACCACTGAGCCACCAAGGAAGTCCCCTTCATTAATGTTTTGATAGGGAGAATCTAAACAGTTTTTACATATTTTATTACATGCTAATATTAATCCACCATCACAGTAACTGGAATAAGGTGGGCCCTACAGTCACCCAGATCTCAGACAGATAATTCCTACCTAATTTTTGTCTTTCCCTTAGTTGGCATTATTATGTTCCCCATAATATTATTTTTAATGTGCTGTATCAGTATTTGTAACTTCCAGCTTGGTATTTCTGCTGCTAAGTTCATGAAACGGGTTTTATACCTAACTAAGTGAAAGCAGTTCTTTTTATTTATTTATTTATTTATGGCTGCATTGGGTCTTCGTTGCTGCACGCGGGCTTTCTCTAGTTGTGGCAAGGGGCTACTCTTCATTGCAGTGTGCGGGCTTCTCACTGTGGTGGCTTCTCTTGTTGCGGTGCACAGGCTTCAGTAGTTGTGGTGCGCGGGCTCGGTAGTTGTGGCTTGCAGGCTTTAGAGCACAGGCTCAGTAGTTGTGGTGCACGGGCTTAGTTGCTCCACAGCATGTAGGATCTTCCTGGACCAGGGCTCAAACCTGTGTCCTCTGCATTGGCTGGCAGATTCTTAACCAAGCAGTTCTTTTTAAGAACAGCACCTCTTTCCACCTCTTTCCCAAGGAGGTTGTAGACGCTGATTTGTCCTCATAAAATGGGCCAGCTACTTGTTTTTAGGACAGATTCTAGAAATGGTATCGCAGATGGGAGAAGTTCTTTCTGCAGGGATGGCTTTCTAAGCTCTTCATCTTCGTGATTAGAACTGACTTGAGGATCAGATTTCCTGATGATTGACAATTGCGAGACCTTTGGTTCTCAAAGAATGTGTTCTTTTCAACTGAAACTATTGCAGAGGTCTGCTTTTACACCCAGAGCTACTGACCAGTTCTCTTTTCCTTTCTAGAAATGACACTCCTCTCCTCCCAGTCTTCAGCACTAGTGGCCCCTTCTGGGTCTGTGTCCACTGAAAGCCCAGAGCAGAGGATGCTGGAGAAGAGAGCCAAGGTGATAGAGGAACTTCTTCAGACGGAGAGAGACTACATTCGGGATCTGGAAATGTGTCTGGAGCGGATCATGGTACCCCTGCAGCAGGCACAGGTGGGAACTGTGGGAGAAAGTTAGCTTTGCCTTGAACGTGGTTCTCCAAGCCTGATGCATTAGGGTATGGAAGCTTTCACCACAAAGATTTATTGGGTTTGAAATAAAATTTATTGGGTTTGCTGCTCTTAATTCAAGGGCCCCAGTTTACATTTGTCATCAACTTAAGCGTTCACCATCCTGTCACTTATCAAGTCCAATATTAACTTATTAACTTAAGTTACTGCAATAATTCCTAGGACATTTCCTGTTTCTGTGGCTCCTGAAAACAGTTCCAGTGAGTCTGGGATTGTCACTTTACTGGGAGGTTGTGCAATAATATAATGAAGTCTGGGGATGGTGGGTTACCTGGCTGTAGCACCTGATTGTATAAGGTTTATTCCAGAAAGTCTTACTAATATGTGTATGCTAGACACTCTCTTAGATGCCGAAGACAGGGAAAAAACGTTATTGGTATCCCAGGGATTTACAATCCTATTGCTTGTTACTTGACCACTGGGCTCAGCTTGAGTGTGGACTCCTGGAGCAGTCACTCACAGAACTTCTCTAGGATGTGGACGGTGCCATCCGATTTTGGGTACTGGGTGGAATTTGTGTCCCAGTACAATTATAGAAATTGGTTCTACGGTCATTTTACTATGGTAGTGGGGGAGGGGGGAGCAGAAAGTAGTTGGATCAAGGACAGATGGTGACACTAAAGGCGATGTTAGATGTTCCCATTCTGGAAACTTCGTGAGAGTGAGTGAAGATAACCTTGAGCAGCTTTTGTATCATCCTTTGAAGAGATGTTCCTAATGTGAATGATATGCCGTTAATTTTATTTCTCTGCATCTTTGTTTTGTTTTCCTTTCTCAGATACCAAACATTGATTTTGAGGGACTTTTTGGAAATATGCAGATGGTGATTAAGGTCTCAAAGCAATTATTGGCTGATCTGGAAATCAGCGATGCCGTAGGTATGAGCCCCTGCCATTGTTTCAGAAGCAGGTTTTTTTGTTTGTTTGTTTAATTTCATAGGTAGGAGGCAGGGGAAGAAGGGCCCAGCTGGTACTGAGTAGTTTTGTTAGGAAAATTAAGTGTTAATTACTTAGTTCGAAGGTTATTTGGCCCCTGCTTCTCCTTTTATATACCTTGAGGTGATAGAGGATGCTTGCAATAGAAGAAATTTTTGTTGTCACATGATATGATGTTTTTCAGACCAACAGTTGCAGCCTGTTAGTGGGTCATGAGATCAGTTTAGAACCCAGTAACACAGTGGGTTTATCTTACAGCTAAGGAACCAATCACACTTAGATAAACCGCAGTATTATAGCAGGCTGCTGGCAGATTCGTCCAACTTTGTACAGGAAGAAGACATTGTTATTCTGGTCAGGAACAAACCTGCCGTCTGTCCAGGAAGGAGAATCTATCTCTATTTTCCAAGGCTTTCTGTTTTTATTAACATCCTTGGAAATATTATCTGGGACAAGAGCTGTCCCAAGTCATGTAGAAATGCCGTGGAGAATTGATCTTCAAAAAGTTGCCTTTCAGGCTTCCCTGGTGGCGCAGTTGTTGAGAGTCCGCCTGCCGATGCAGGGGGACACGGGTTCGTGCCCCAGTCCGGGAAGATCCCACATGCCGCGGAGCGGCTAGGCCCGTGAGCCATGGCCACTGAGCCTGTGCGTCCGGAGCCTGTGCTCCGCAACGGGAGAGGCCACAACAGTGAGAGGCCCGCGTACTGCAAAAAAAAAAAAAAAAAAAAAGAAAAGTTGCCTTTCTTGGGAATTCCCTAGCAGTCCGGTAATTAGGACTCTGAGCTTCCACTTCAGGGCACCTGGGTTCGATCTCTGGTCAGGGAACTAAGAATCCCGCAAGCCATGTGGCCAAAAAAAAAAAGGATGCCTTTCTTTATTTATAGTCTTATTAATAAAAAAAAAAACTACTGAATGGTCTCTAAAAAAAATTAGCACCCAATATATATTTTTCCAATAAAATAGAAGATATCAGAATGTACTGTAAATAATAACTATAGTTTTTTGAAACTTTTTTCCAATTCTTTGTATATGTATACTGAGTCACGATTTTTTTTTTTATTAATTTACTTTATTTTTGGCTGCGTTGAGTCTTCATTGCTGCACACGGGCTTTCTCTAGTTGCTGCGAGCAGGGGCTACTCTTCGTTGCGGTGCGGAAGCTTCTCATTGCGGTGGCTTCTCTTGTGGAGCACAGGCTCTAGGCTCGTGAGCTTCAGTAGCTGTGGCATGTGGGCTCAGCAGTTGTGGCTTGTGGGCTCTAGAGTGCACGGATCTAGAGCTCAGCAGTTGTGGCGCACGGGCTTAGTTGCTCTGCGACATGTGGGATCTTCCCGGACCAGGGCTCGAACCCGTGTCCCCCGCATTGGCAGGCAGATTCTCAACCACTGTGCCACCAGGGAAGCCCTGAGTCATGATTTTAAATGTATTTATTCATGTGGGTCATTGTCAAAATGTTTGAAAAACAATTATTTCTTATAAACAAGGGAATTGTGTTAGTTATCTATTGCTGTGTAATAAATTATACTAAAATTTAGTGCCTTAAAACTAGAAACACGTTAGATCACTTTCCTGTGGTTCAGCAATCTGGGAGTGGCTTAGCTAGGTGATTCTGGCTCAGGGTCTCTCATGAGGTTGGAGTCGAACTGTTACCTGGGCTGCTGTCATCTGGGGCTCCATCAGTGATCCAGTTCCAAAAGCTCACTCAGCTCATCAAGCCTCGGTTCCTTGTCATGTGAGCCTCTTCACCATCTTCATGACCTCAGGCTTTCCTCAAAGTGAGTGATCCAGGAGGAAGAGGAAGCTCAAGATGGGAGCCAGCGTCTTCTTTTTTTTTTTTAATTTATCTTTATTTTTGGCTGCGTTGGGTCTTCATTGCTGTGCGCAGGCTTTCTCTAGTTGTGGCGAGCGGGGGCTACTCTTCGTTGGGGTGCTTCTCATTGCAGTGTCTTCTCTTGTTGCAGAGCATGGGCTCTAGGCTTACGGGCTTCAGTAGTTGTGGCTCGCGGGCTCTAGAGCGCAGGCTCAGTAGTTGTGGTGCACAGGCTTAGTTGCTCCCCAGCATGTGGGATCTTCCTGGACCAGGGCTTGAACCCGTGTCCCCTGCATTGGCAGGAGGATTTTTAACCACTGTGCCACCAGGGAAGTCCCCCCAGTGTCTTCTATAACCTGATCTCAGATACTACATACCATCACTTCTGCCATATTCTGTTGGTCATACAGACCAGCTCTGGTGCCTTGTGGGAGGGGTCATCTTATCACTTTGCTATATTATTGGAATCATAGTGACAAGTTGCTACCACAGTTCTAGCCATTCCACTACACACATCACAACGTCTAGCAGAAGGAAAAATTGACCCTGTGTCATTTAATAGTAAGCAGCCTTTCCAGAGCCCCCTCACCAGAATCCTCTTTGTTTCTCATTGGCCAGAGCTGGGTCACATGCATATGCCTACACAGATCACTAGAGAGGGGAGTAGGCTCATGATGTTGACTTAGGCTAGGTGGTATTGACCTGACTTACCTGGGAGAGAAATGGACATAAGAACAGTCACGGCTCTGCCCTCCTGCAGGAATGGCTGTGGGATGTTAGGTGATAGTGCAACTTACATTTCTCTGGTATTTATTGTACTCCACACACCCTTTCAAGGTATGTCAAGCTTTATCACACTTGTTGCCTACAACAATCCTATGAGGTTTAGCTGCTATTAATCTTACTTTACAGACTGGAAACTGAGACTTACAGCAGGAAGTAATTTGCTCAGGGTCACATGGCTAGTACTTGATGGGACTGACATTCAGACTCAGGTCTTTTCTGTCATCTCTGCATAGGCTGTTAAATTCTGTACAGAACAGCTGCAAGAGAAACTGAAGCCTGGGGTCCTGCTCTCAGTTTAATTGGAGAGGTCAGAGGTCAGGGGGGTTGAGGAAGAAGAAGCACACATTGATTAGAGGTAGCCATGGTGACCCCATTTTTATAGAGGTCACCCTATAAAGCATAAAAGCCAATTTATAGGATTTCATAAGGCACTTGAAATAAGTATCTGTAGGTTATTAATTTGAATTATGAAAGAAATGAGAGAAACTGGTATCTGAAAGGAATTAATTATTAATCAAACATTTTTTCAATTTATTTTATTACCTGTGTATTATGACAACAATAAAAGAGGAAATGAAAACAGAATATCCATAATCTCACCCCCATACAATATCAGCTGTTTATTTTTGTTTTTCCCTTCCCCTTCTTGTCCCAAGACAACCGAGGATTTAGGTAGCCGACTGAGATGAGCTGAAGGCGTGTGGGGGATGGGGGAGGAGAGGGCCTAGGAACCGCTGGCTCAGAGCTTTACAAGGAGGGACAGTGTGCAGTGACCGTGGTATGCAATAGGCGAAGCCGAGGTTGGATGAGAGCACCAGCCTGGGAGCTCCAGTCTTGGTCCACCAGGAGGCCAAGCAGTGCATTCAGTGGAGAATTAATAAAGGACAAGGTTTTGAATGTCTGATAAGGGAAGGTTCTGAGAAGTCAGGGAAGGCAAATTAAAGCTTCGCTGAGCCACTAGCAAAGGGCAGATTGACATGAATTGCATAAGCAATGTTTTATTTTGCTTAAGTTTATTTTAATATATGATACATATTTTATATATATATATATATATATATATATATATATATTTTTTTTTTTGCGGTATGCGGGCCTCTCACTGTTGTGACCTCTCCCGTTGCGGAGCACAGGCTCCGGACGCGCAGGCTCAGCGGCCATGGCTCACGGGCCCAGCCGCTCCGCGGCATGTGGGATCTTCCCGGACCAGGGCACGAACCCATGTCCCCTGCATCGGCAGGCGGACTCTCAACCACTGCGTCACCAGGGAAACCCTGAGTATATTTTAAATGTAACTTATTTTTAATACATTCACATGGCACAAAATTTGAAAGGTACCAAGAACTGCTTAATGAAAACTCTTCTATCTGTCCCCTGCCACCCAGCTCTTCTCAACCAGAAGCAACTAATGTTACCAGTTTTCTTACATCTCCTTCCAGAGATAGTTTATCATAACAGCAATTACATATGTATTTCTCTACCCTGGTCCCCCATCCCCACTTTAAAAATTTATATAAACAGTAGCATACTATTCAAACTGTTCTGCACTACGCCTTAACTCCCCTTTTAATAAAAGTATGCCTTCCAAGCAGTTTTTATGATCCAGGAATAAAAATGGAAAAGTATACAGTGAGGGGATAACTTGGTGAAAATCCAGGGTAAACCAGGATGCTGGAAAAAGCATCATTGAATTAACTTATAAGCCTGATTGGAGAAGGATTCTAGTTACAGCCAGAACAGGGTCCACAGGGAAGGAGAGAATGGTAGGTGTTCAGGGCTTGGATGATTTAGAAGACGAGGAGGTTGAGATGAGGAAGAAGTACCAGGAGACTCTGGATATGTAGTAATATCTAAGGAACTGGCTTTTTTATTATTTTAAACATGTCCCACAGAAAGAAATACATTTTACCTAATGACCAGGATACATGTTTGTGTGTGTGTGTCTGTGCTTATTTTTACTGTGTTCAATGTTTTCTGTTCTTTTCTATTCCATTTTATTTCCTCAAAAATGTGTTGATCATACCCATAAAGTAGATTCCATGACCCATTCATGGGTTTTGACCCAAATTTGAAAGACACTGTAAATTAAGTTGTAGCTTTGTTAGTTTGTAGTTGATGTAGAAGAGTCACCATTAGGGAGGGTAAAACCCATGAATGGAGGACGTACAGTGTAACTGGTGTGAGAGTGAAGGTTCTGGGAGTGCTGGTGGGGAATGGAGACGTAGGGGAGAAGACAGGCAAATACCGGCTGGTGAAACTGGATAAAGACGTTGGTGGCTCAGGGATTCCAAAGGGGCCCTGAACGTCAAAAGGAAGCAGCCCCACTCTTAACTCCTGTGCCTGTTGAGTCACAGGATTAGACAAAGAAAGGCTGCCAGTTGGACGGCAGCACGAGTGTGGTTTGTATGGACACAGTCACGACTCTCTTTTGGAAGGAGCTATAATCAAGGAAATACATTTCATTTAAATAGAAAGTGCTCTGCATGAGAATAGGGAATTCCATAGGACACAACATGGAGGGAACAGAGGTGACCTTGTAGAGAAAGGGATGGGGTTCCCTGAGGGAAGGGGTTTATGCCCACAGCGGCTGGGAGAAATAGTTATAGGGGAAGCAGTAAGTAGGGTCCTATTTTGAGGGAGGAGCTCAAGGATGAGAGGACGTTGTTTTTTGGGGAGCAGTGCAAGCTGAAGAAGGAAGGACCAGGTACACAGAGGGAAGAGGGGCAAGAGGAAGAGCAGTTTTAACAATTCAGGGAATCGGCACATTCAGGCAGCTGATCTAAATGAAATTGCTCCGGGGAAGTTTGCTTAGGAATTATTCCTATGCCCAAATGGTGTAGACCAGGGGTCCATGAGTAGATTTCAAGTACTCCACCAACTTGTATAGAAGTTTCTTTATTTATAACAGAAATTTAGCATTGATTTAAGGTATGACTGTAGGGAACAGTGACTTTGTCACCAACTGAAGTCACCTGCTCGTATCACATTTAAGTTGTTGCATGCAGTATCTCGAAATTCCATCAATGACCAGAAACAACACGTTATACCAGTTTCTTGTGTCACTCATCATACTTTGAAATTATGGTGATTATTAGATTCATTGCTATGTTTTGCTATTCAGTGCTTTATCAAGAAGTACATATATTATTATAGATTCAGAGGGTTTATATTTATATAATATAGTATTAATATATTTATATATAATTTATATTATAAATTAATATATTTATTAATATGATAAACTTCATAGTCTTGTGTATTTACGTGCAAAGAAAAGGTTGGAAGCTGCTGCTGTAGAAGGATCTCTTCACCCCTGTGGAGATTTGGGGCTTAGAGAGCTGAGGGGTCTTTACAGGTTCTGATCACATGCCTATATGGAGAGTACTTGCAAATGCCTTACTCTGCCTGACGGAAAAGGGACTGGACTCTGTTTCAGGGACCAGCTGTGTGTGTGTGCATGCACGTGTGCATGTGTATGCATTCTGAAAAATAAATACATGGATGAGATAGTTCTCTTAAATTTTGCTTTAAATAAGTAGAATTTTAAGCTGTTACATGGAAATATCATATTAATTTGAAGGATAGTCTTATTCTCATTTCTTGTGATAGGATTATCTGGTATTAAAGTTTGGTTATATACCTTCCATTTAGTACGCTGAGAAGAAAGTTACTAAAAAACACTGTATGTTTGTGTATATTCCAAAGGACCGGTGTTTCTTGATCACCGAGATGAGCTTGAAGGAACATACAAGGTTTATTGCCAGAATCATGATGAGGCCATCTCATTGCTGGAAATATATGAGAAGGATGAGAAGATCCAGAAGCATCTTCAGGACTCCTTGGCAGATCTTAAGTAGGAGTTTTGAGCACTTCATTCCATCATAGCTCTTCAGTTCTGCCTTTTGGAAGTCACTCCCATGTCTATGTTATGGATCTATCATATTTTAAACATAAGTGATACATTATCGTAGGTCCTATTATGTAACTTGCCGTTTCCCATTCTATATCATGGAAATCTTAAGTAGCTTCCTGCTTGTAGTTTTATCCATTAAAATCACTTTTATCTATACACACAAAGTATTAAGTTAGCATTTTCAGGTAAGAAGCTGCCAGGAAGATAGTTTGGTCCAAATGAGAGAAAAGGTAAGAAGATAAAGTCAGTTATTCTTGACCATCAGGTGAGAGTCTCCTGTCTTAGGGAGGCAGGCTATAAGGATATAATATATGTCTAAGTAGGTCAAAGTGAAGTTAAGGGCTTATTGACTTTTTTTAATAGACTAGATATGCCACCATAGACATTCACAATTCCCCTTCTGTCCCATGTGGTTTTTGTCTGCCCAGCTAATAGGCATTAGTTGGACTAATATGTTCTGAGAGGAATGTGAAAATCAGCATCAGTATTTTCTTTAATCTGTTGTTTCTTCTTTTCATGCTCGCTGCCCTGTAGGAGCCTGTACAATGAATGGTAAGTTCTTGCCACTTGATGCAGAAGCTCATTTCATTATTTTCTTCCTTTATAGACAGAAACCTAGAAGTAGACCTGCCTTGCTGTACTTTCCTCCGTAGCACTTACCACCTAATGACACTTCATATAATGTTTGTTTGATTATTGTCTGCCTCTTTCCACTAGGGCAGGGACTTTTTTGGGTCACTACTAAATCCGCAGCACCTAGAACACTGCCTGGTGATTATTAGGTGCCCAGTAAATGTGAATGAATTAAGTTGGGAAGTAGGGTGAAAGAACGGAGCTATATTAGGAATAACAAATACTACCTGTAGGCCCTGTGTTACTGACAGTTGACTGAACTCTCTGTTTTTCCTTTTCTTGAAGGGGATGCACAAATTATATTAACCTGGGCTCCTTCCTCATCAAACCAGTGCAGAGAGTAATGCGCTACCCACTGCTGCTGATGGAGTTGCTGAATTCCACCCCCGAGTCCCACCCAGATAAAGTGCCTTTAACCAGTGCAGTCCTTGCAGTCAAGGAAATCAACGTTAACATTAATGAATATAAACGTCGAAAGGACCTGGGTAAGAAAAGCATACTTGCTGAGAAGGAGGTATACCCTTGAGAATGTTCTTCTCAAAAGAATTAATTACTTCACCAGAGGTGGACAAGCAGATGGTAGGTCATAGGGCTGTGATGAAGAAATGGTAATAGAATTTGGGGAAAATGAGATAATGAAAGAAAAAAAACAGTGATCATAGTAAAAGCACAACCATGCATGTTGGAAATAAGGCACCTGTGATAAAGCTTATAGCAGTGAGTCTTTCCTAAGAGATATAAAGACCTATTAGAGAATGGCTGATCAGGAGAGTTCCTTCAAGCATGAGTGATGGCCTTCTCAACTCACTGAAGGCAGTCCTCTTCAGTCCATGCTTATATGTGTTTGCTCCGCACGTCTGGTTGGATATTTCAGTGTTTCCACTTAAGCTAGAACTTTTTTGTGTTCTTTCAGAAGACTCGGGTTTGCCCACCTCCCTGGTCCCATCAGTCCTGCCTCTGGTCTGTGCCCCTCCCCTCCCCCACAGAACTGTGCAGTCAGTTGCCAAACACCCTCTCTTTCTTTATAATATAGAACAAACTGAACCGTTTCTTTTGTCTCATCAAATCTCTTGTTGAGACTTTGAACACTCAATGAGTATAGCACGGTGACCATGCTAAACTGATTTATTATTCATATCCTCAATCTATAATATAGCCTCTTTGCCTGTCTCTCCACTATTGTCCATATTTATCTAAAATCATTTTCCCCTTCTGCTTCAGCCATGACACCCGTGTTTAATGTTGACTGTGGATGTTAAAGCTCTCTGGCCATCTGGCCCTTTGTCTTGGTTCATATCTCCTCATGTAATGTCATCTTCATCTCCTACAACAGTAAAGTGTGCCTTTTTGCTACCACCCAGCCTTCCCTTGCTACCCTTCTACTCTTATTTCCAGGCTTTTCTGCAGACTGTGCCTGATGCATGACACATAGATTAATCAAAAACTCCTGCACAGCATTTCAGTATGAGACGATTGTATATAAATATCTCGTTTGTATATGAGACCATTTAAGGTGGTCTTATAAGTCAGGTACTGTTACTTTCTACATCTTATTGGAAAGGAAAATGGGGCTCAGAGAAGTTAAGTGACTTATTTAAGGCCACACCTTTTTTTTTTTTTTTTTTGGCCGTACCCCATGGCTTGCAGGACCTTAGTTCCCTGACCAGGAATTGAACCCAGGCCCTGGCAGTGCAAGTGCAGAGTCCTAACCACTGTACCACCAGGGAATTCCCTAAGGCCACACCTTGATGAAATGACAGACCCAGGCACTGAACTCAGGTTTCCTTGACTCCAAATCTTAGGCTCTGTTCTTTACACCTCTGCGACCTTCCTTCCTCATCTCTAACCTTCTCCAGTCTGCGCACAGTCTCTGCTGTTCTCCAGGTATCCGATCTGTCCATAAATGGTGATTTGGATTAACGTTTTGTGTACTCAGTTATAAGCTCATTGAAAACAAGCACTAGCTCTAGTTTGGGTTGTTAGTCTCATTTGTAGTCTGTCCATGCTCAGAAGAGGGCTTTCTTCACTCACCAATTTGACTCACTTCCCAGTCCTCAAGTACCGAAAGGGTGATGAAGATAGCCTCATGGAGAAAATTTCTAAACTGAACATCCACTCCATCATCAAGAAATCCAACCGGGTTAGCAGTCACCTGAAGCACCTCACTGGCTTTGCCCCACAGGTGAGGTTCCTGCGCTTGAAGGTTCAGCCTGTCTTTGGCTGCTTTTCAGGGCTCCACGGGGCAGCCTGCATGGTGTGAATTGGCAGGATTCCCCTCTTAGTACCTCCCCTGGTGTTTGCTAGCTGGTGGATACAGGACCCTGCAGCTACTGTTCATTTAGATCCATCCACCCAACCCTCCATCCGAGCCTTGGTGAGCTGCTTACAGTGTGTATAAAGGCAAATCAGGAGGCCAAATCGGTCACCATGTAATAGTTATCATGGTTTTAGACACCCATAAGGAGCTTATAATCTATTTGGGGAGACAAAATTAAAATTGTAGACATGTTAAGCTAGAAGGGATTTCAGAGATCACCCTGTTCAACACCATATGTCACACATGAGGAAATGTAAAGTCTAAGGTTTGAGTGATTTGTAAAACAGTTATCAACAGAGTAGATCCAGTCTCCAGACTTCATGCACTGAACCATGTGTATGTGATACAGTCAGTGGAAAATACCAGCTAAAGAATCAGTTGCTAAGCTTTGTAGTTTGTTCTCTACACGCTGTGGTACTTAAAAAAACTGGAGCTCCGTGAGAGTGTGCTTCATGTTGGCAAGAGATTTAATCTGAGTCTTAAAGGAGAGGGGCAGGTTTGGCATAGGGAGAGAGGAGGGCAAACCAGGCAAGGCAGCAATACTGGTGAAGCAAACAGCCTGACCAGCAAAGGGTTTCCATCAGGAACAGAGGGGGTCAGTTAGAGCCAGGAGGGCCTGTGTGTACTTATGAGCTCTGTCAAATCCAATTCATATGATTCAGGGAAACATCAAAGGCTTAAAATTTAAACAAAAGATGCTTTAAGAAAGATGCTTTTGCCAATAAGATCTATTGAGGGAGAGTCCCAATTTGCTAACAGCACTTTTTTATTTTGAACAGATTAAAGATGAAGTATTTGAAGAAACAGAGAAAAACTTCCGAATGCAAGAAAGATTGATCAAATCTTTTATCCGAGACCTGTCTCTCTACCTCCAGCATATCCGGGTGAGTAAAGACATCACTCTCATTAGAATCATGTACAGTGGGGAATTCCCTGGTGGTTCAGTGGTTAGGACTCGGTGCTTTCACTGCTATGGGCCTGGGTTCAATCCCTGGTCAGGGAACTAAGATCCCAGCCAAAAAAAAAAAAAGGAATCACATATGGTATAATTCCATCCGCTCTCCTGTTCATCCAGCATATTGCTTAATGAATGTGGAATAACCTGGACTCAAATGACCAGTATGCCATGACAGACTTTTTATTGGGATTCTTACAGATATAACTACTGAACGAATATCCTCCTGTTATTGTTTTATTTATTTATTTGGTTGCAGCAGGTCTTAGGTGCGGCAGGTGAGCAAGTTTTGGCTTGTCAGCTCCTTAGTTGCGACACATGGGCTCCTTAGTTGTGGCTCACGAACTCTTAGTTGTGGCATGAGTGTGGGATCTATTTCCCTGACCAGGGATCAAACCTGGGCCCCGTGCGTTGGGAGCGTGGAGTCTTAACCCCACTGTGCCACCAGGGAAGGCCCTCTTACAGGTTATTTAAAAGTTAAACAATGTCAGAAGATCAGTACTGTTGTATTCATAGTAAAGGGACCTAGCTCTTTCCTCCCTCTCTTTTGAGCTTCATCACCCTTTTTTCCCCCTGTCTCCTGTACCCAGTTATAGAAGAAGCACTTGTGACAGTTCATTTTGTCAAAATCATTTTGAAGATCAAATAGTAAGAGAATGGTTCCTGTGGGGTGTGCTTCCTAATAATAATATTTATTTACAACTGTACATAGGCCTCTAAGGTTGTTAGAGCCACGAATAGGTCTAGAGAGTTGCAAGAACTTGGGAGATCAGGCGGGCCCTGGTCTTCCTTCGCTCAGGCAGTGCTTCCTTCATGAAATCAGAACCAGGACTAGAATCCTTTCTCTTAAAACCTGTAATTTCTCTGTTGATTTAATAGAATAGTGTTTATGTAAGTATACCATGTACCCCTGTCCCTCACACAGGAAAATCTCATCCCATGAAACAAATAATTTCCTTTAAAAGAAATCCTTTGCTTTTTAAAAATCATTATTATTATTATTATTTTTTAAGTAAAATGGTACAAAATTCAAAAACTACCAAAGGGATAAGTATAAAGTAAAATAACTCCTCCCCCTCCCCTGTCTCCTAGTCATCTATAGAGGCAGACACATCTATCAGATTCTTCTGTCAGAGATATGTGTGTGAGGGAGAGAGAGAGACACACACACACGCACTGTTGAGCACCTTGGGTTTTGCATTTTGGAAATCGTTCCATATTTGCACACACAGAGCTGCCTTGTTCTTTTTTACAACTGCATAGTATTTAATTGTTATGGACATGCCATAATAAATTTAACTAGTCCCCATCGATGGATGTTTAAGTTGTTGCAAAAAGTTAGAAACATTGGCACGAGAAATATCTTTGCATGTAGATCATTTTTCTGATCTATGTGAGTATATCTGAAGGCCAGAGTACTAGATTTTCTGAGCCAAATCATAAAGCAATGCAAATTTCATAGATATCATACCCGTGAAAACTCCCCACCAGCAATGTATGAAACAGTTTCCCCATCCCTTGCTAACATACAGTGTTATCAAAATCAAAATGTCTTATCTTTGCCGGCAAGAAAGGTAAAAATTGCTGTTTTAATATAGTTTGAATTTACATTTCTTATATTATGAATGAAGTTGAGGATAGTTTTGTATGTTTAAATCATTATATTTCTTTTTCTGTGATTTGTCTGTATTTGGGGGCACTTATTTATTGATTTATTGTTCTTTTTCTTATTGACTGGTAGTACCTTTGTATATGTTGGAGAAAAGAGCCCTTCTTCTGAGATGCTGGCTTACAAATACCCCCTGCCCCAGTTTGTTGACTTTTGAATTTGCTTAAAATGTTTTCTGTGTGTAGAAGAGTTTTATTTTTGTGTAGTCTAACTAAACTTTTATGGTTTCTTAGTTCTGTGTCATACTTTAAAAGGTCTTTCCCATTCCAAGATAATTTTAAAAAGATGTCCTATGTTCCAGTACTTTTATCATTTTATTTTTTTATATTAGTCAATCTAGCTGGAATTTATATTAGTATATAGGAATCCAACTTTTTGTTTTTTATCTAGTTATCTGTCATTATCATTTATTGAGTAATACCCACTGATTTGAAGTGCTTCCGACACTTCTTTTAAATAGCAAACTCTCTCCATTCTTGTTTTGAAAATGTGATCAAGTAAAATTGAGGGCTTATAAGACTTTCCAGGAACACATTGGCTTAAAGCGAGAGATTTGACCAAGTATGGTTCCCTTGCCTTAGGACTTTAGCCTACAATTCCTCTAATTTTGATATCTCCCTATTGGCTATTTTCTCCCCATGTTATCTAAATGTGTAGCAAGTATACACCTGAGCACCCAACTCTTAAAAAGCCTTGTCTCCCTAGCAATGGGTGACAGCCCTTGGACGGGCAGGTCGCTTTGGTTCTGACTGCTAACTGCTATCTAGGATGAATGATGGAGGCTAGAAGTTCTGTCTGGTCTTACCTGTGTTTGTAACTGGCTGCAGGAATCCGCATGTGTGAAGGTGGTGGCTGCCGTGAGCATGTGGGATGTGTGCATGGAGAAGGGACACAGAGACTTGGAACAGTTCGAGAAGGTGCATCGCTACATCAGTGACCAGCTCTTCACAAATTTTGTAAGTGACTCTTCAGCCCAATTTTTTCAGGCTGGGCCTCTTCCCGGGGTTCTCTGTAACATCCAGCTCATGGAAAAGTTAATTCCATAGAGATACGCTTCCATGGACCAGGAATCCTAGTGTTCTTTAGCTACGTTCATATCAGAATTTTATATTCAGAACCTGACTTTCAATCAGCTGAAAGGACAAATAGGACCTGCATGTATGCAAACAGATTTTTTTTTTTTTTGCGGTACGCGGGACTTTCACTGTTGTGGCCTCTCCTGCTGCGGAGCACAGGCTCCGGATGCGCAGGCTCAGCGGCCATGGCTCACGGGCCGAGCTGCTCCACAGCATGTGGAATCTTCCCGGACCGGGGCACGAACCCATGTCCCCTGCATCGGCAGG
The DNA here is from genome assembly GCF_951394435.1 of Stenella coeruleoalba. Lineage (NCBI taxonomy): Eukaryota > Metazoa > Chordata > Mammalia > Artiodactyla > Delphinidae > Stenella > Stenella coeruleoalba. The sequence continues at coordinate 28,285,170 of NC_137162.1, forward strand.
CGGACTCTCAACCACTGCGCCACCAGGGAAGCCCTGCAAATAGATTTTTTTATAATTGTGATCAGCCCAGTTTCAGGGGATAAAGGAAAACCAGGAAATTTAATCTGGTATCACTACTGATAACTGATCAAAAGAAAACAACTAAAGAACTAATAACTTAAAACGGAATATTTTTGCATAGTTAAGAGATTAACAAATAGATTTTTGAAATGGCACAAACTATTTTGTAAAGACTACTAAATGCCAAATTGCTTGGGAAATTCTAAATATATATTCTGTATTCTCCTGAGTAGAAATGGGTGGGCTTTGATAGCTTCTTGGAGATCTCTGGATGCTTGAAGCATCTTTAGAAAACATTGGGGGAACTTGGGGGAACATATGGTTATTCTAACAGTAGCATCTTATTAAAAGTAATTTACTAAGCACCTATTTATGTTCTTTTGTGTCAATATTGTGCCCTCTATGTCTATCCCTCTAGAAAGAATTAGACAAAAACTTTTGAAAAGTGAAAACAGAGTATTACTAAGTAGTTATGAGTAGAAGAGGTATGATGGGTGTGTGAAAGTTTCTCTACCCCAGATTATGTAACAACTAAATCTTTTTAAAATTTATTTCTTATTGATGTATAGTTAAATTACAATGTTATGTTAATTACTTCTGTACAGCAGAGTGACTCAGTTATACATATATATGCATTCTTTTTTATATTCTTTTCCATTATGGTTTTTTTTTTTACACCAAAGAAAAATTTATTAAAGTATAGATTACTGGTTATTTAAAAATACATGAGAAAAGACAAACATACAAAGGCATTATCATACAACTGATTTCTAAACTCAATACTTTTGAAATACAAAACAATGATCATTACCTCCAAAAGTCAGTTTGAAACAAATTGACTTTTAAGTTGGCATTATAATTCTTTTCACTCAGTTTTGCTTACAAATGTTCTAGGTTTTTCAGTTTCATCACATATCAGAACTTTTTTTTGACGTGTTTACTTCTCAAAGTAGAATATAGTTATTTCTTGCAATTAATGTCAGCAACTATAGAAAGCTTCTCTTAAGTCACAAGGATTCAATATGGTTGCTGCTTTGGAAATAGTTACCATTCTGAGTTATCTATACTAAGACTCGTGCATTGACAGGCAAAATATTAATGGGCAAAGTATGGAGACTGAGAGCAGGAGGACTAAGGAAAGATACCTTTTACTGCAGACCTGCTAAAAAAAAGACTCCATTATTCACTCTGATAGTATTGCTAGAGAAGCAGTTTCTGCCAGATCGCAGGTTGGCTATGTAGTTGTCCATTTTAAATTTCCAATGCTAAAGAATGGCAGACTTCAACAATTAGATTGCTCAACCAAATCAGCAGAACTTTAAGTTACCATATACTTTAATTACAAGAAATAAATTATTTTCTTAATTGGTTTAGCAGCCTTGTACCTGGAAAGGCAGCAAAACCCACTTTGTTCCAAAATTAGAAGGCTGACTCAGAGGCTGCTTCTAAGATGCCTAACTATCTTCTATCATCAATCAGTCATGAAGGTGGACCTTCATGAACTCAGTAACTTAATAAATGTAAAAATGAACTCATCTATCAACACAATGTTGAGCCTGCAAAACCAAAAAAGTACATTCATAAGGTAGGAATTGGTTTGTGTAAAACAAGAGGGTATATATCCTCTTATATAACACAAGAGGAACATGCATGGTAATAAAAACAATCTATAATAAACTTGTAAAGAAATGATTCTGGTTTACATGTAACTCTGCTTAAACTGACCATGACTGAATGATTAAACATTTTCTTCTCCTAACATAATGCCCATTCATTATAAGCTAAGCTGGACTTAGTTTCTTATAAATCTCTTATTTCCTTGGATTTATCTACTACACCCTTACTTTATAGCCATTTAACTAAAGCCCCTCGTCAGAAGGATACCAGATTCATTAAAGAGAGGCATCTTCTCGTAAGAATCTGCGCTTCAAAACAGCATATGAAGAACCAGCAGTTGGCTCTCCAATGTAGCTACCTCTCATTTCACATTATCACAGAAACAGTGCAGTTTACTAACCACTCCTTCCTTACAGAAAACTCAGTAGCTGTAAAAAATTTTTGTTCATTTCAGAACACATTTCAATACTTATTAATTCCAAAGATCCGAACACCATGTAGCTGTGGCATTTTGGGAATTAGCACACTCAGGAGAGAAGCTGTGTTTAAGATGAAGTGAGTTGGATCATACTTCATATAGAAACTTGCCAGAAAATATAGAATTATTGGAGAAATTGTGAAAAACTTCCCTGAAGATGTAAACTGTACTCCATAGTCCAGTTGTTCCCAATGAGTTAGGAGCCTCGCTTTACCCTGGTCAGGAGTTTCAAATGGTGTTCCTTTTACGGCATGCAGAAATACATACATGCCCAGATTATGTATAACATTTGTTAAGGTCCAAGCAACAGGAACACTGAAGAAGGGAGTACTGAGTAAAACGATATGAAGCAAGCCAACTCCCAAAGCATATGTCAGCCACATACCCCGGCTGTTCATTACATGGGTATTTGGATTCACCTCACTGTGGGCAGCTCCAACATTCATGTTTGCACTGCCACCCCACTCCCGGCGGCTGGCTGGCTCAGAGCAGTATCAGCTCCGCGGTGGCTGCAGGGCTAACGGCGGCATCTCCTCCATTATGGTTTATTGCAGGATATTGAATATAGTTCCCTGTGCTACACAGCGGGACCTTATTGTTTGTCCATTCTCTGTATACCAGTTTGCATCTGCTAATCCCCAATCCCAATCCAAGCCTCTCCCACCTCCTTCCCCCTTGGCAGCCACCAGTGTATTCTCTATGTCACTGATTTTGTTTCTGTTTCATAGATAGGTTCATTTGTGTCATATTTTATTTATTTATTTATTTTTGGCTGCATTGGGTCTTTGTTGCTGCACGCGTGCTTTCTGTAGTTGCAGAGAGCGGGGGCTACCCTTTGTTGCAGTTCATGGGCTTCTCATTGGGTGGCTTCTCTTGTGGAGCACAGACTCTAGGTGCATGGGCTTCAGTAGTTGTGGCACGCAGGCTTAGTTGCTCCGCGGCATGTGGGATCTTCCCGGACCAGGGCTCGAACCCGTGTCCCCTGCATTGGCAGGCAGATTGTTAACCACTACGCCACCAGGGAAGTCCTGTGTCATATTTTAGATTCCACGTGTAAGTGGTATCATGTGTTATTTGCTTTTTCTTTCTGACTTACTTCACTTAGTATGATAATCTCTGGTTGCATCTATGTTGTTGCAGATGGTATTATTTTGTTCTTTTTTATGGCTGAGTAGTATTCCATTGTATATATGTACCACATCTTCTTTATCAATTCACCTGTCAACAGACATTTAGGTTGTTTCCATGTCTTGGCTATGGTGAATAGTGCTGCTGTGAACATAGAGGTGCATGTATCTTTTTGAATTATGGTTTTGTTTGGGTATATGCCCAGGAGTGGGATTGTTGGGTCATATGGTAATTCTATTTTTAACAACTAAACATTAAGTTAAATTCAAGTTATATATAGACACGTACACGTAAGTGATACCAGACAGATGGTCACAAATGGGTTGTAATGCAAACATCATGTTCATGTATGTAGTTTAGCATTTGTTATCAACTATGCAGCTATTTTGCACACTCTTTGGCATGAGCAAATAGTTGGGTGAAGAGTTATAAGCTGAGAAGCTTTGTAGAATATGTGCGTACATCTGGTGTCGGATCTGCATGGGTTTAGCTCGTGCACTAGGAGCAAAGCAGGTGGTACAGGACATAACAAAATCCACCTGAAGATAGTTTTGAGAATAACAAATTCGGGACACTGAACACCGTGCCTTTCTCTCCCCACAGAAAGAGAGGACAGAGCGGCTGGTCATCTCTCCCCTGAATCAGTTACTGAACATGTTCACGGGGCCCCACAAGCTGGTGCAGAAACGCTTTGACAAGCTTCTGGACTTCTATAACTGTACAGAACGGGCAGAGAAGCTGAAGGACAAGAAGACCCTGGAGGAGCTGCAGTCGGCCCGGAACAACTACGAGGCCCTGAACGCCCAGCTGCTGGACGAGCTGCCCAAGTTCCATCAGTACGCGCAGGGCCTCTTCAGCAACTGTGTGCATGGCTACGCCGAGGCCCACTGTGACTTCGTGCGCCAGGCGCTGGAGCAGCTGAAGCCGTTGCTCTCGGTGAGGCCCGCCCTCCCCATGGAGAGGTAGAATCCCAAGTTCTCCTGGAGTTTTTCTGGGAGTACACAGCCAGGTTGTCAGAGACATTATTAAACTAGGTAGATTAAGTATGTCACTGGGTCAGGCCTGTTGGGAATCAGAATTCTTGATCCCTTCATGGAGCCGGGGAACCTGTGGCCTTTAAATGGCTCTCTTTCCACCCTGAGAGATCCCGGAGGAGCCAGCCAGCTCGGGCTGTGGGCACTGGGCTGCGGTGTTGGTGGCTTACACTTGAGGAGTTTTAAGGAGACTGTGCCAGTCCTGGGATCGTTCACGTGTGTTCTCTTCTTTCCTCTGTCTCTGCTCTCCCTGTGCATGGACTCCAGTTACTCAAAGTCACCGGCAGGGAAGGGAACTTGATTGCCGTCTTCCATGAGGAGCACAGCAGGGTCCTGCAGCAACTCCAGGTTTTCACCTTCTTCCCAGAGTCTCTTCCTGCCACCAAGAGGTCATTTGACAGGAAAACTATGGACCGCCAGTCCACCCGAAAGCCACTCCTGGGCCTGGTGAGTGGAACTGGAGAGGCTCATATGGCCTGGTGGTTAAGGTGTGAACTCCTGAGTGAGACCGCCTGGGTTCAGATCCCAATTCTGACAATGACTCACTGTGTGTCCTTGAGCAAGTGCTTGATCGGTTTCCTCATGTCTAAAACACAGATAATAGTTATACCTACATCATAGAGTTGTTTTTTTGTTTTGTTTTGTTTTGTTTTGTTTTGTTTTAAATTTATTTATTTATTTTTGGCTGCATTGGGTCTTCGTTGCTGCATGTGGGTTCTCATTGTGGTGGCTTCTCTTATTGCAGAACACGGGCTCTAGGCACGTGGGCTTCAGTAGCTGTGGCACACGGGCTCAGTAGTTGCGGCTCATGGGCTCCAGACCACAGGCTCAGTAGTTGTGGTGCACGGGCTTAGTTGCTCTGTGGCATGTGGGATCTTCCCGGACCAGGGCTCGAACCCATGTCCCCTTCATTGGCAGGCAGATTCTTAACCACTGTGCCACCAGGGAAGCCCCATAGAGTTGTTTTGAGATTCAAATGAGTTAAAATATGTAAAACACTTGGACGTTGCCTGACACCATTATTAGTTAGCGTTATTCAAGTAAGCTATTATCATCATCATTATTATTATTAATATTGATGGACTCAGCTCTGTCTCTACAGATGAGCAATTTAATAGGAGTTTAAATATTTTATAATAATTGGAGAATAAAGGTTATTGAGTTCAAATCTATCATGCTCTCATTCATTCCTTCACTCACTATCACTAGGCACCACTAGTGTGCCTCCTGGTACAGACTTCAAAATGCCCTCTGAAAAGCATTCTTGGATCCTATCCTATACAATGAAAGGAATTATAAAGGATTAATATTAGTACTTTGATCAGTGAAAGGAACTGGCTTAAGGGTATGTTAATTCTGCCAGGCTCCCTATTTTTGATCATGTATTGGAAAAGGTGGTTATCTGATACACTGCCGAACAGTTAATGGCTGACCACTTTTTAACCTGGAGTTATTTTCTTTTTGAACTCGATTCTTGCATATTCTGAAAAGTACGGTAAGATATACCAGATTATATGGGGTAAAAACCTAAAAGACTGCTGATTTATCTGTGCTTACAATATTTTTGCCCCATGTAATCCCATAGACATTAATTTATATGATCTAAAAGAGGGAATCCGATTTTTTAATCACGTTTACTTTTTCTTATTTTTATGAATATTGTTTTTATAGATACGAAGTCTAGATAAGGAAAGTCTCAGTTGTTTAGATTCATACAGTAAAATAAAAGAAGCCCTACTCATGTTACTTAGATATTTTGATTCTTTAGGTGGCACTTTAATCACGTATTTTTGTCACAGGATAACAGATATAAAACTAAGGGTGTGTTAAATTTTCTTACTACAAAGGCACCAAAACGTGACCCAAGAGATTACAATTTTTACCTGTAGCCACATGGACTGACTCAGGCGCAAAGGTGTCTGATGGGAGTAGGGAGCTGGCTGTCATTGCCTCCACTTCTGAGACTGACAGCATATGGGATTAAATAGAGCTGCTGGGATAACGGCCAGGAAGGGGTTTTGATGATTATATTTCTTTTTTTTTTTTTTTTTTTTGCGTTATGCGGGCCTCTCACTGTTGTGGCCTCTCCCGTGGCCTCTCCTGACGCGCAGGCTCAGCGGCCATGGCTGACGGGCCTAGCTGCTCCGCGGCATGTGGGATCTTCCCGGACCAGGGCACGAACCCGTGTCCCCTGCATCGGCAGGCGGACTCTCAACCACTGCGCCACCAGGGAAGCCTGATGATTGTATTTCTTATATTGCCTTTCAGCCAAGTTACATGCTTCAGTCAGAAGAACTCCGGGCCTCCCTCTTGGTAAGGTATCCCCCTGAAAAGCTGTTCCAAGCAGAACGGAACTTCAATGCTGCCCAGGACCTGGATGTCTCACTTCTGGAAGGTGACCTGGTGGGCGTGATTAAGAAAAAGGACCCCATGGGCAGCCAGAACCGCTGGCTGATTGACAATGGAGGTAAGAACAGTAGGCGACAGATTACTGTAACTCTAAATGAGGAAAGAGTGATTTGGACTGTGCCTGAATCCTGGGTAGGCCAGAGAAAAATATGAGAGTGTTCGGTTAAAGGGAAAAGCAACCTTAAAAGTTCTCTCCATCTCTAGAGAGTGTAATGCTCAAGTCATTACTGAAACAAAACCAGTCTTTGATTTTGTTTTTGTTCTTTTAAAAATTCCAGAGGAGACTCCATTACTTACCTTGCAAGATCTTGCCTTGCTTCACCTTTACAGGCAGTGAATCCTGCCTGAAGGGTCCTTTGCCCTCTCGATCCTAACCTGAGTGAACCACAAGTTCTGTAGGTGTGCTCTCCAGACACATGGAGAGCATATGAATTTAAAACCTTTAAGAAGGGGTTGTTTGCTTTTTGAGTTACCCCTGCTCCCAACCAACAAACAATTTTACTTCATGACTATTTAGGGAATGACTTTAAAAACAGCTTACAGCTTTTTTTTCTGTTGGGAGTGGGGGTGGGGAAGGCATACAGAATTTTTTTTTCAACGTACAAAGAATAATAAAGAATAACAATTCCAAAATCTGAAAAGCTTTGAAATATCAGAGGTTTTTTTTTCAGAACTAATTTGCCAAAACCTGCCCTGATCTGAACTCATTTGGTGACAAAACCTGAACAAATGATGTGAGGCTGTTTATGATCATTACTCTTCCATTTTGGTGGGACTGGTCGCATACGTTTTGCTACAGAAACATGAATGGGTTTGACTATGGGGTGTTGACCCAGACCCTGCTGGGTATATCATGAAATCTATAGTATACTTGATTACCTTTCCTAAATCCCCAAATCTGAATTCCAAAACACATCTGGCCCCGAGTGTTTTAGAAAAGGATTGTGGGCCTCTATAATAAACATCTGTGTTCATACCACAAGAACTGAAAATTTTAACATTTCTCAGTTTCTTTAAAAGTGTTGTGTGGATTTTTTTCTCCTCCCCCAGCCCCCTGCTCTGCTTACCCAAAATAATAAAGATTGAAGTGGGAAAGGAAGGACGAAGGATGGGGCCCCCAGGGTGATGACAGGTGAGAGCCACTGATAGACAGATGAACTCCTAGTGAAGATCCAGGCTGTTTGAGCCCCCCCTGTCCTTGGGGTTCTTCCTTATCTACTAAATCCTGGTGAGTAAAGTGGTAGCCAGAAGCTCATAGCATCAGCTCTTAGACCCTCCACCCCTTGGCATCTGCTCAGGGGACTCCTCCCTATTGCCCAGCAGATAGAACAAGTGCAGGCCGGCCTTTTTTTTAGGTCCAGGAAACACTCTAAAGATCAAGACAGAGATGGCCCTTGCTCAAGTCGAGGTTACATACTCTGGGTCCCTGCCTTAACAGATAATTCTTTCCTAATAAATATAACAATTTTTCCTATGGATTAGGGATCTCAATCCCTAATCTATGCTTAAAAGTTTTAGCTGAGGGCCCTCTCTGTCCTCATCTTAGGCAATTTATTGATATGAACATGTGTTAGATGTGTATTCTAACTAATATAGGCAGCTAGTTCTCACAGTATTCCCACCTCATTCCTAAACCAGGAACAGAGATTCAAGTGTGTGGTTGGAGAGGGCAGGGAGGTGTATCCGAGGGGCTCTGTCATGCTGAGGATGGTTTTTAAAATCCCTTTTTACCACACTCGATGGACAATTGAACACATCCTTAGTTAAGTCTTCCCCTTAGCCTTTGTTCCCATGGTCTGGCCCTTCTGGTCTGTTTTCTTCATCTACTCATGCTCACTCAGACATGTGGTCTGTGGTTGTTTCTGTTACTGTCTCTTAATTCTCAGCAAAGCCCCTTGTCACTCACCTGTTGTGCGGTTGTAATAGGTGTGAACTGGCAGGAGGCCACAGCATCTTGTCTCTACCACTCACATTGTGCCCTGGGATGGTGTCTGTTCTGTTTGTCTCTAGGAATCTTATTTTGTCTCACTATTGACCTTAAACCATAGTTTCTTCTCTCCTGATTTCCGCCACCCTCCTCCTCCCACGAAAAGCTCTTCGTGTTTGTTTTTCCTGCCCGCAGTCACCAAAGGCTTTGTGTACAGCTCCTTCCTGAAGCCCTACAATGCACGCCGCAGCCACTCTGACGCCTCCGTGGGCAGCCACTCCTCCACCGAGTCGGAGCACGGCAGCTCCTCCCCCAGGTTCCCCAGGCGGCAGAACAGCGGCGGCACCTTGACCTTCAACCCCAGCAGTGTGGCCGTGTCCTTTAGCTCAGGGCCTTCCCAGAAACAGCCTCCAGACACATCTTCACTGACGGAATTTGACCAAGGAACTCTCAGCGCATCTTTGAACTCAGAGAGCAGCCCTTCCAGATGCCCCTCGGACCCAGACTCCCCCTCCCAGCATGGGCCCTGGGATTCGGTAGACGCTGCCAGAGACCTTCAGCAGCCTGCTCCCACTCTGAGGAGCTCCCGAAACCCCAGGCATCCAGAAATGGCTGGTTACTCGGTGCCAGGGCGAAACGGGCAGGGTAGAGACCTCGTAAAAGGATGTGCAAGAACAGCCCTGTCTCTGGATGACAGAAACGGACAGCTGGAAAACAGCGAGGCGGAAGGCAACCAGGTGAGTGCGGGCTGGGTACTGTGGTTACTGCGCCTGAGCAGATGCAGGTGATGCCCTCCCAGGAGTGGGTGAGTCAGAGGCTTACCCAGGGCCTGGGGGTGACCTGGAGATGGGCTCGCAGACAAATGCTTAAAGCATTTGTGGAAACTCGCTGCTGTAGGAGTGGGCAGCTCCACCCCTTCTGGGCCCTTCCCTGGCTGACTTCACAGGCTGTTGTGTCTTGGGGCATTTACAGGGTTTTACCATGAAGCTTTTCCCACTCTTCCAGTGTGCTGATTTTTCCATTGTATAAAGTCTGCTGTTTAACTCGTCCACTTAGTTTTTTATTCAAATAACTATATGTTTATTTCTAGAATTCAGAAATAAAAGTCTGGCTCTGTTTCAGTTTTTCCTGTTCTTTTCATAATGGCCTGCTCTTGTCTTTGTATCTTAAACATTTTAAACCTACATATTTTAAAGCCACTTTCACATCCACAGCTGAGGAATCCCTGGCCACCTGCCTCTTGCCTTTGCTCACTTGCAGCAGTGAGTCTCTGTGTGTGTCTTACCTTCGTCTGTGAGCTCTCTGTGGTTCTGTTACAAACCACAGCCAGCTCTGGACCCACCAGCAGGCAGTTTTTCTAGACGTGATAAGAGAGGAAATGGCCCTTTCTTAGATTCTGACTTTGTGCAAGGAGCTCACTTCTAGCCTCATAAACTCCAGTTCCTGAGCAGGTCCTAAACCCCAGCCTTCGGGTGTGTATTCATCCCTGTGCCCCTGCGGGCCTCCTGACTTCTCCTTCTGATCACTGAATACCACCCTTGCTTTGCATGATAGCTTTGTTATGGGCATCTAGAGAGCATCCTTTCTTACTTTGAGGTTAGTTGTGTTTTGGGTTTTTTTTTAAGTTTTTTAAATTCAGAATTTCTGTGTTAGGGGTATGGAAGGGCATCCTCGTGTCTCATCCATCTTCCATGCTGACTGCAGCTTCTTTCACTCTTTAAGGCAACTCTGAAAGTAAAAATATGTGAATTTTGGTTTTCTTTAAATCTGACCTGTTCATTAGGGTAGCCACAAGCCGTATGTAGCTATTTAAGTTAGGTAAAATTAAACAATTTAAAATTAAGTTCTTTCATTTCACTAGGCATATTTCAAGTGTTCAATGGCCATGTGGCTAAGGGCTGCCATATTGCATGGTGCAGATACAGATGGTCCCCATCACCACAGGAAGTTCTGTTGGGCAGCTTTGCTCTAAGCTGTTTCCCATTTCCTAACTCACTTTCTCTTCCTCACACAGGTCTATTTTGCTGTCTATACCTTCAAGGCACGGAACCCAAATGAGCTGAGTGTGTCAGCCAATCAGAAACTCAAGATCCTGGAGTTTAAAGATGTTACAGGAAATACAGAATGGTGGTTAGCCGAAGTTAATGGGAAGAAGGGCTATGTTCCATCCAATTATATCTGCAAAACTGAGTACACCTGAACCTGTTCTGCCTCCCAGTCAACCTTGCTGCCTTTGCTTCCTTCTGCTGAAGGGTCCTGGTGTCCACTGAGAGGGCGCCTGCTCTTGAGACACTGGCCCTGCCTGCATGGCTTAACCATGGCACAGTGGGGCACAAGATAAGTCTTGCTCTCTTTGATTGGGTTGTCAACCTTGATGCTTGCTAGAATTTCTAGAATTTGAAATGGACCCTGGGGCTTGCAAGTGATTCAGTGACCGTGAGAAGAGAGGCCAATCCTGGGGTCAGCTTTTGGAAACGAGAAATTTCCATTCAGAAGACCAGTATCCAATATATGCTGGAAGCTGTGCTATAGCATTAGAAGAAGTTGGCGTTGGTTGTGCCATACTGAGTTTGGGGTGGCCCCACGCGCCATGATCGACTGACCGGAAACCGACTTGGATGAAAAGAATTCTCTGGGAGCCCTTTCAGGCTGCACCTCTGCATGTGGCAAGGAGTTTGTCGACCTTGTACCAAATCTCGTGTTTTAAAACCTCAGTGTCTGGCACACATTCACACACACACCCCTTATTTCTAAAAGTCCCTGAAACGCTGCCACCTGTAATCTTTTTCTTATTTATTTCACTGCACTTCCAGATTGCTTGGGCAAAATTCAACTTTCTTTCTCCTTTTAAAAAATGCTTAGGGTCTTTCTTTTCCTTGAACCTTCATCTGAAAGGTTCTCTTCCCGTTAGGTGCTATCCTCCACACCGTGCTGACAGTCATCCTACTTTGTATGGTCTGTGTGTGATAATGTCTCCTGGTCTCTCTCCTGAAGCTCAATATCTGATAGACTCTCCTAGGAGAACAGGATCAGAGCTCTCGCCATTTCAGTAGAGGGACTCATTCTGCGATGGGCTGAAGCCAGTCTAGCCTGCTGGGAGACTGGATGCCTCTCCTCTTCATCCAAGCACACTACTGTCCACAGATGCAGAAAACATAATGCGTGTGTCTTATTTGAATTCGGATAAGCAGTCCCAGAAGTAGCTTATCCTAGACTTGGAAATAAGCATTTCCTGTTTCATCAGCCCCCGTGCTTCAGAGACCATGGTCTAAGCCAAACAGAATCTAAAGTGCCTGATTGTGCCTCCCTCCACCTCAGGAAGATATTTACTAATCCTAACACTAAGAATCTCCCCCTGAAGTTTCTATTTGAGCAGGGCTCTGATTCTTAAGGTCTGCCCCAGACAAGAAAGCCTACCTTGGAACAGGAAACCGTGAATTTTGTCTTTTAAGAAAGGGAATTAAGAACAGCCTTACAGCCCTTGCTCCTCCAAATGCACCTTTGCCTTAAAGTTATGATGAATTGGGAGACACCTGTGAACTCCTTGGCCCCCCTGAGTCTGCTGGTTGGTCAGAAGGAAGCAAGGCAAGAGTCTCTTGTGAATAGTGTTTGTATCTAGAGATGTTTATATTTGAGTAGTTATTTTATAAATAAAAGCATTTCTAAGGGCCATGAGTATGTTTTCTTGATTTCCCTCCATGTTTAGCCTGAACCTTCTCACGTTTCTGGGGGTAACTTCTTGACAATCCAGTAATGCTCAGATCCCAAGAGATGGGAGAGACTAACTGAAGAAACTCAGGTCAAAAACTCATTTTGTCGGGACTTCCCAGGTGGCGCAGTGGTTAAGAATCCGCCTGCCAATGCAGAGAATATGGGTTCGAGCCCTGGTCCAGGAGATCCCACATGCAGCGGAACAGTTAAGCCCGTGTGCCACAACTACTGAGCCTGAACTCTAGAGCCCGCAAGCCACAACTACTGAGCACGTGTGCCACAACTACTGAAGCCTGCACGCCTAGAGCCTGTGCTCTGCAACGAGAAGCCACCACAATGAGAAGCCCGCACACCACAACAAAGAGTAGCCCCCGCTCGCCGCAACTAGAGAGAGCCTGCGTGCAGCAATGAAGACGCAGCCAGAGATAAATAAATAAAATAATTATTTTTAAAAAATTCATTTTGTCAAATATAATTTCAGCAGAATCACTGTATATTCAAAATATGTCTATGTTGCAGGCCTCTTCATTAAGCCATTTCCTATGATAAAATCCTAGCAAAACACAAAAGCTGGGATCTTGAAGAGGTAAGTATTTCCCAGCCATGACAGATGTGGAAACTGATGCACTAGTGATGAACTAACAAGTCCACACAGCAGTTCAAGCCAGATAGGGGGTGGGAGGGGGAGAAGTGGCAGGAGCACTAGCGGAGGTGGCACTGAGGACAGTGGGTGACAGAAGTATCACCTGATACTGTTAAGGAATAGGAAAACTAGGTGAATAGACAGACTCCGTGGGAAAGAAACAGGCCAGTGAAGCCAACTCTTTCATTTTATGAGGTAGGAAGATGGGGTCCAGTGACATTGTGACTTGCCCAAGTCTCACATCAATTTTTGATGGATCCTGAATTTAAACTTATGCCTCAGGCTGAGCCTTTCCACCTTGTTCTGGAGCCAGACTGACTTCAGACACTTAAGAGCTTTGTGACCTTGGCAACTTACCTAACCTGTGCTTCAGCTTCCTCATCTAAAGTAGAGAAAATACTACTGTCCGCCTTACAGGGTTGTGGTACGGATGGAATGAGTTAATACATGGAGAGTGCTAGAACGCTGGCACATAGTGAACAATAAACTGGAGAGCCCCGAGGTCCAAGTCAAGGAATTTAGATTTCAAGAGAAACTCCTTACCTAGGTGGATTCCTTGTTGTAGGAAAGCTAAATGATAGCAGGATGATTTGGAGGGAGGACAGATCGAAGGCCGGAAAAATCTAATTAAGAAAGAGTTAACTGATGGGGCTTAAGATTGCTTGAGAATGGAAAAAAGCAACGTCCTATAAAGAATATGAAATTGAAGAAATGATGAATCCCTAACAAAGGGGAGGTCATTGGGATGGTAGCAAGTTTATGAAAAGATGAGTATTGTTATAAACACTAGATGTCTGCTAGGTCTTGCTTTTTCTTTATTTTTATTTTTAATTTATTTTTTATTGAAGCATAGTTAATTTACAGTGTTTCAGGTTATACAGAAAAGTGATTCAGTTATACATATATATTCTTTTTCAGATTCTTTTCCATTATAGGTTATTACAAGATATTGACTCTAGTTCCCTGTGCTATACAGTAGGTCCCTGTTGTTTATTTTATATATAGTGATGTGTATCTGTTAATTCCAAATTCCCAATTTATCCCTCCTCCATTGTCCCCTTTGGTATACCATAAGTTGTTTTCTATGTCTTTGAGTCTATTTCTGTTTTGTAAATAAGTTCATTTGTATCATTTTTTTAGATTCCACACATAAGTGATATCATACAATATTTGTCTTTGACTTCACTTAGTATGATAATCTCTAGTTGCATCCATGTTGCTGCAAATGGCATTATTTCATTCCTTTTATTATGGCTGAGTAGTATTCCATTGTATATATTTACCACATCTTCTTTATGCATTCATCTGTTGGTGGACACTTAAGTTGCTTCCATGTCTTGGCTATTGTAAATAGTGCAGCTGTGAACATTGGGGTGCCTGTATCTTTTCTAATTAGAGTTTTTGTCTTTTCCAGATATGTGCCCAGGAGTGGGATTGCTGGATCATATGGTAGCTTTATTTTTAGTTTTTTAAAGGAACTCTCCATACCGTTCTCCACAGTGGTTGCTAGATTTTTTTTTTTTAATATTTGTTTATTTAGGCTGCGCCAGCTCTTAGTTGCAGCACATGGGATCTTTGTTGTGACGTGTTTAGTTGTGGCATGTGGGCTCTTAGCTGTGGCATATGGACTCCTTAGTTGCGGCATGCAGACTCCCTAGTTGTGGCATGCATGTGGGATCTAGTTCCCCGATCAGGGATCAAACCCAGGCCCCCTGCATTGGGAGCATGGAGTCTTACCCACTGGACCACCAGGGAAGTCCCTAGGTGATTTTTTAAGTGTGGTCTTCAGACCAGCAGCATCACCAGCCGTGTACCCTGGGAGCTCACTGGAAATGCAGGCCCCACCCCAGGCCTACGGCATCAAGTTACCAGGTGATTTGTGTGCATGTTAAATTTGAGAAGCACCTGTGTAGGCAGTTATTTTTAGTAGAACTTTCTACTGTTGGAAAAGTAGGAATTACAAAAACCAAGGAAGGAAAGGGTGTCAGATGTTTCCTGTACAACAGAAGGAAATGTTGAAGAAAATTTCCAAATCCGGTTTGCCTGCTTACTTCCTGTCATGAATTTGCTCCCTTTCCTGCCTGGAAGTAGCTCTTCAATTATGCTTTCTCCCAAGTGTCCTCGGAGAACAGGGAGTGGTGGTGGGAGTCTGTCATCATCTGAAACATGTAGATTTCTGACCTCTCTCTCAAGATTGTTGTGAGAACAAATAAGATGATTCTGCAACTTTTTGTGAACTGTGAGTTCTAGAAATACATGGTTTTAGTAAAGATTGAATTTTATGTCAGCCTTTTACTTAGTTGTGAAGCTGGAACTCTGTGCATTTTGTTTCAGGGTCAGGAGTAGTGTGCTCTGAGTTGTGTTTCATTTGCAGAACCCTAGGCCTGAGGACCGAGAAACCTTGAGCATCATATACTTAATTCTAAATCCTCTCTCTGGTCGCTACACACAACTCAGGATTTTAAACTCTCCCATCTGTTAGTACATCATATTGATGCAGTTTGTACTGTTTCACCTGGGCTGGGTGTGGCAGACATTCAGTGCCACAGAGCAGGGATGATCACCTCCAATCTCCAGTTTGCACTGCTTTGTTTCATCCAGCCCACTGTGATTGTTAGTGAAGATCAATAGTAGTGTTTTGTGAGTATCAATAAGGGAGTTTTCTACAACAAATTGCAGGCTTTGCAAGCTGCATAGGAATATCTATTCCTTAGTACCACTCAGAGGTGACCCTGAAGGAGCAGGTAGTGCTTTCCCAGAGGTAAGTTGTGATGTGGTGGTAGGAGCGGGCAATGTGTTCATTCAGGAAGATTTATTGGTAGCGGGCAGGTGCGTGGGACTCAGCAGCAGACCGTGGGGGTCTGCAGACTCAGCAGGACCATGTCACAAGGCACTGCCTGTGCACCACCCGCCTGGGTGTCCCCTGGGACTTCAAGAGGAGTCAAGCTCTAATCCTTCCCCGTGGCAGCCCTTCCCCAGCTCCAGGATCAGGGAAGCTGAGAGTGAAAGATTACCGATCTGTCATGGCCGCCTCCTGTCGTCAGAATCACTGTGACTAATTTGAACAAAGGACCTTCCTGCAGCCTCTCAGGTGAGATCAAAAGATTGCCTCCAAATAGGGTAAGCTGAATAAGATCTTTGCAATTTGATAGAAGGGGTGATAGCCATGAGCACTGAGACCATTTCTAGCTGGGCTTTAAAGATAACATAATCCTCTACAAATTCACACTGCAGTGGGATTCAGTGAAGATCAATGAATTGCTAAACTGACTTCAGTTGGAGAATGTTGGCAATTTTAATCAGAGCTGCTTGGGCTTATGGTATTGTATTAGCTGGCTATTGCTGCTTTAACAAATTACTGCTAATTTAGTAGCCTAAAACAACAGAAATTTATTGTCTTACGGTTCTGGAGGTCAGCAGTTTGAAATCAGTCTCACTGGGCTAAAGTCAAGGTTGGTAGGGCTGGTTATTTACAGAGACTTCAGGGGAGAATCTGTCTCCTTGCCTTTTCCAACTTCTAGAAGCTGCCTATGTCTCTTGGCTTGTGTTCCCTTCCTCCATCTTCAAAGCCAGCAGCATAGCATCTTCAGATGTCTCTGTTTCTGTCATCACATCATCTTCATTTTAACTCTGACCCTCCTGACTCTTATTAAGGATCCTTGTAATTACACTGGGCCCACTTTGCATAATCTCCCATCTCAATATCCTTAATCACATCTGCGAAGTCCCTTTTGCCATGTAAGGTAAATCCCCAGGGTTTTGAGGATTCAGACATGGACATCTTTGGGGACCATTATTCTATCTACTGCAGGTATGGAGCCACATGACATTTTTGAGGCAAATTGTCTGAGAATGGAAACATGATCCAGTCCAGACTACACTGTTGATTCTGGAGCAGGAATTGGCAAACCTTTTCCATAAAAGGCCAGATAATAAATACCTTAGGCCAGCGGTCCCCAACCTTTTTGGCACCAGGGACTGGTTTCATGGAAGACAGTTTTTCCACGGACGGGGCAGGGATAGTTCAGGCAGTAACGCGAGCAATTGAGAGCAGCAGTTGAAGCTTTGCAAGCTTGCCTGCTGCTCACCTCCTCCTGGGCGGCCTGGTTCCTAACAGGCCGAGGACTGGTATGGGTCCACGGCCTGGGGCTTAGGGACCCCTGCTTCAGGCTTTTTAGGCCATACAGTCTGTCACAACTCAACTCTGCCATTGTGACATGAAAGCAGGTATAGATAATACAGAAATAAGTGAGCATGGTTGTGTTTCAAAAAAACTTTATTTATAAACAGCAGGCCATATTTTGCTCTTATGCCATAACCCTACGTCCTGCTAAAACAAAAGGGTTCTGTGCCACCATTAACATTGAAGCCACGTATGTGAAAAATTAGATGCTTTGATGAAAGAAAATGAAAAGCTAGCCAAAGTGGAATTGGTTTACAGATTTGAACTAATGTATCAGTCTAGCAGATATTTATGGAACTATGAGAGATCTTTATGATGCCAGAATGTAAACCCTGACAAACCAGATCACAGTGTTCCTGCAGACTAACAGAGGAGCCAGCAGGCAAGAATGTTAGCACCAAGTACCAGGGGAGATATCTGTGCTCAGAGGTACAACCAGAGGACAACTCAATAGGCTTTTTTAAAATTTTATCTTTGAATTTTTTTTTTTTCCTTGCGGTACACGGGCGTCTCACTGCTGTGGCCTATCCCGTTGCGGAGCACAGGCTTCGGACGCGCAGGCTTAGTGGCCATGGCTCACAGGCCCAGCCGCTCCACGGCATGTGGGATCTTTCCGGACCAAGGCACGAACCCGTGTCCCCCGCATCGGCAGGCGGACTCTCAACCACTGAGCCACCAGGGAAGCCCCTTTTATTTTTTTATACAGCAGGTTCTTATTAGTTATCTATTTTATACATATTAGATATAAAAATATATATTTTATACATATATATTAGTGTATATATGCCAATCCCAATCTCCCAGTTCATCCCACCACCACCCACCCTCTACTTCCCCCCTTGGTGTCCATATGTTTGATCTCTACATCTGTGTCTCTGTGCCTTGCAAACCGGTTAATCTGTACCATTTTTCTAGATACCACATACATGTGTTAATATATGATATTTGTTTTTCTCTTTCTGACTTAACTTCACTATCAGTCTCTAGGTCCATCCACGTCTCTACAAATGACCCAACTTTGTTCCTTTTTATGGCTGAGGAATATTCCATTGTACATATGTACCACATCATCTTTATCCATTCGTCTGTCGATGGGCATTTAGGTTGCTTCCATGACCTAGCTATTGTAAACAGTGCTGCAATGAACATTGGGGTGCGTGTATCTTTTTGAATTATGGTTTTCTCTGGGTGTCTGCCCAGTAGTGGGATTGCTGGGTCATATGGTATTCTATTTTTAGTTTTTTAAGGAACCTCCATACTATTCTCCATAGTGGCTCTTATCAATTTATATTCCCACCAACAGTGCAAGAGGCTTCCCTTTTCTCCACACCCTCTCCAGCCTTTGTTGTTTGTAGATTTTCTGATGATGCCCATTCTAACTGGTGTGAGGTGATACCTCATTGTAGTTTTGATTTGCATTTCTCTAATAATTAGTGATGTTGAGCAGCTTTTCATGTGCCTCTTGGCTGTCTGTATGTCTTCTTTGGAGAAATGTCTATTTAGGTCTTCTGCCCATTTTTGGATTGGGTTGTTTGTTTTATTTAATATTGAGCTGCATGAGCTGTTTATATATTTTGGAGATTAATCCTTTGTTGATTCGTTTGCAAATATTTTCTCCCATTCTGAGGGTTGGTATTTCGTGTTGTTTATAGTTTCCTTTGCTGTGCAAAAGCTTTTAAGTTTCATTAGGTCCCCTTTTTTTTTGTTTTTATTTCCATTATGCTAGGAGGTGGGTCCAAAAAGATCTTGCTGTGATTTATGTCAAAGAGTGTTCTTCCTATGTTTTCCTCTAAGAGTTTTATAGTGTCCAGTCTTAACATTTAGGTCTTTAATCCATTTTGAGTTTATTTTTGTGTATGGTGTTAGGGAGTGTTCTAATTTCATTCTTTTACATGTAGCTGTCCAGTTTTCCGAGCACCACTTATTGAAGAGGCTGTCTCTTCTCCATTGTATATTCTTGCCTCCTTTATCAGAAATACGGTGACCATATGTGCATGGGTTTATCTCTGGGCTTTCTATCCTGTTCCACTGATCTATATTTCTGTTTTTCTGCCAGTCCCATATTGTCTTGATTACTGTAGCTTTGTAGTATAGTCTGAAGTCAGAGAGTCTGATTCCTCCAGCTCCATTTTTTTCCCCTCAAGATTGCTTGGCTAGCGTAGCACACAGAGACCAGCTCAGTGCTTTGTGACCACCTAGAGGGGTGGGATAGGGAAGGTGGGAGGGAGACGCAAGAGGGAGGGGATATGGGGATATATGTATACATATAGCTGATTCACTTTGATATACAGCAGAAACTAACACAACAATGTAAAGTAATTATACTCCAATAAAGATGTTAAAAAGAAAAAGATTGCTTTGGCTATTTGGGGTCTTCCGTGTCTCCATACAAATTTAAAGATTTTTTTGTTCTAGTTCTGTAAAAAATGCCATTGGTAATTTGATAGGGATTGCATTGAATCTGTAGATTGCTTTGGGTAGTATAGTCATTTTCACAATATTGATTTTTCCCATCCAAGAACATGGTATATCTCTCCATCTGTTTGTGTCATCTTTGATTTCTTTCATCAGTGTCTTATAGTTTTCTGAGTACAGGTCTTTTACCTCCTTAGGTAGGTTTATTCCTAGGTATTTTATTATTTTTGTTGCAGTAGTGTATGGGATTATTTCCTTAATTTCTCTTTCTGATCTTTCATCATTAGTGTATACAAATGCAAGAGATTTCTGTGCATTAATTTTGTATCCTGCAACTTTTACCAAATTCATTGATTAGCTCTAGTACTTTTCTGGTGGCATCTTTAGGATTCTCTATGTATAGTACCATGTCACCTGCAAACAGTGACAGTTTTACTTCTTCTTTTCCAATTTGTATTCCTTTTATTTCTTTGTCTTCTCTGATTGCTGTGGCTAGAACTTCCAAAACTATGTTGAACAATAGTGGTGAGTGTGGACATCCTTGTCTTGTTCCTGATCTTGGAGGAAATGCTTTTGATTTTTCACCATGGAGAATGATGTTTGCTGTGGTTTTGTTGTATGAGGCCTTTATTATGTTGAGATAGGTTCCCTCTATGCCCACTTTCTGGAGAGTTTTTATCATAAATGGGTGTTGAATTTTGTCAAAAGCGTTTTCTGCATCTGTTGACATGATCATATGGTTTTTCTTCTTCAATTTGTTAATATGGTTTATCACATTGATTGATTTATGTATATTGAAGAATCCTTGCATCCCTGGGATAAATCCTACTTGGTCATGGTATATGATCCTTTTAATGTGTTGTTGGATTCTGTTTGCTAGTATTTTGTTGAGGATTTTTGCATCTATATTCATCAGTGATATTGGTCTGTAATTTTCTTTTTTTAGAGTATCTTTGTCTGGTTTTGGTATCAGGGTGATAGTGGCCTCGTAGAATGAGTTTCGGAGTGTTCCTTTCTCCGCAGTATTTTGGAAGAGTTTGAGAAGTATGGGTGTTAGCTCTTCTCTAAATGTTTGATAGAATTCACCTGTGAAGCCATCTAGTCCTGGACTTTTGTTTGTTGGAAGATTTTTAATCACAGTTTCAATTTCATTACTTGTGATTGGTCTGTTCATATTTTCTGTTTCTTCCTGGTTCAGTCTTGGAAGGTTATACCTTTCTAAGAATTTGTCCCTTTCTTCCAGGTTGCTCATTTTATTGGCATAGTTGTTTGTAGTAGTCTCTTATGATGCTTTGTATTTCTGTGCTGTCATTGTAACTTCTTTTTCATTTCTAATTTTATTGATTTGAGTCCTCTCCCTCTTTTTCTTGATGAGTCTGGCTAAGGGTTTATCAATTTTCTTTACCTTCTCAGACAACCAGCTTTTAGTTTTATTGATCTTGTTATTGTTTTGTTTCTATTTATTTGTGCTCTGATCTTTTTCTTTCCTTCTACTAACTTTGGGTTTTGTTTGTTCTTGTTTCTGTAGTTCCTTTAGGTGTAAGGTTAGATTGTTTATTTGAGATTTTTCTTGTTTCTTGAGGTAGGATTGTATTGCTCTAAACTTCCCTCTTAGAACTGCTTTTGCTGCATCCCATAGGTTTTGGAGCATCATGGTTTGTTGCCATTTGTCTGTAGGTTTTTTTTTGTTTGTTTTTTTGCGGTACGCGGGCCTCTCACTGTGTGGCCTCTCCCGTTATGGAGCACAGGCTCAGCGGCCATGGCTCACGGGCCTAGCCGCTCTGCGGCATGTGGAACCTTCCCAGACCGGGGCACGAACCTGTGTCCCCTGTATCGGCAGGTGGACTCTCAACCACTGTGCCACCAGGGAAGCCCTGTCTGTAGGTATTTTTTGATTTCCTCTTACACTTCTTCAGTTATCTCTTGGTTATTTAGTAGCTCACTGTTTAGCCTCCATTTATGTGTTTTGTTTTGTTTTGTTTTACAGTTGTTTCCCTGTAATTGATTTACAATCTCATAGTGTTGTGGTCAGAAGAGATGCTTGATACGATTGCAATTTTCTTAAATTTTCTGAGGCTTGATTTGTGACCCAAGATGTGATCTATCCTGGAGAATGTTTCATGTCCACTTGAGAAGAAAGTGTATTCTGCCACTTCCGGGTGCAATGTTCTATAAATATCAATTAGATCTTTCTGGTCTAATGTGTCATTGAAAGCTTGTGTTTCCTTATTAATTTTCTGTCTGGATGACCTGTCCATTGGTGTAAGTGAGATGTTAAAGTCCCCCACTATTACTGTGTTACTCTCGATTTCCTCTTTTATAGATGTTACTACTTGCCTTATGTATTGAGCTACTCCTATGTTTGGTGCATATATATTTATAATTTTTATATCTTCTTGGATTGATCTCCTGATCATTATGTAGTGTCCTTCCTTATGTTTTGTAATATTATTTTAAAGTCTATTTTGTCTGATATGAGTATTGCTACTCCAGCTTTCTTCTGATTTCCATTTGCATAGACTATCTTTTTCTATCCCCTCACTTTCAGTCTGTATGTGTCCCTAGGTCTGAAGTGGGTCTCTTGTAGACACAATATATATGGGTCTTGTTTTTGTATCCATTCAGCAAACCTGTGTCTTTTGGTTAGAGCATTTAATCCATTCACATTTAAGGTATTATTGATATGTATGTTCCTATTACCATTTTCTTAATTGTTATGTGTTTGTTTTTGTAGGTCCTTTTCTTCTCTTGTGTTTCCCACTTAGAGAAGTTCCTTTAGCATTTGTTGTAGAGCTGGTTTGGTGGTGCTGAATTCTCTTAGTTTTTGCTTGTCTGTAAAGCTTTTGATTTCTCTGTTGAATCTGAATGAGATCCTTGCCAGGTCTTCCCTTTCATCACTTTAAGTATATCATGCCACTCCCTTCTGGCTTGTAGAGTTTCTGCTGAGAAATCAGCTGTTAACCTTACAGGAGTTCCCTTGTATGTTGTCATTTTTCCCTTGTTGCTTTTAATAATTTTTCTTTGTCTTTAATTTTTGCAATTTGATTAGTATATGTCTCGGCCTGTTTCTCCTTGGATTTATCCTGCTGGGACTCTGTGCTTCCTGGACTTGGGTGGCTATTTCCTTTCCCCTGTTAGCAAAGTTTTCAATTATAATCTCTTCAAATATTTTCTCAGGTCCTTTCCCTCTCTCATCTCCTTCTGGGGCCCCTATAATGCGAATGTTGTTGCCTTTAATGTTGTCTCAGAGGTCTCTTAGGCTGTCGTCTTTTCATTCTTTTTTCTTTATTGTGTTCCATGGCAGTGAGTTCCACCATTCTGTCTTCCAGGTCACTTATCCGTTCTTCTGCCTCAGCTACTCTGCTATTGATTCCTTGTAGTGTATTTTTCATTTCAGTTATTGTATTGTTCATCTCTGTTTGTTTGTTCTTTAATTCTTCTAGGTGTTTTTTCTTTAATTTTTCTAGGTCTTTGTTAAAGCATTTCTTACATCTTCCCAATCTTTGCCTCCATTCTTTTTCCGAGGTCCTGGATCATCTTCACTATCATTATTCTGAATTCTTTTTCTGGAAGGTTGCCTATCTCCACTTCATTTAGTTGTTTTTCTGGGGTTTTATCTTGTTCCTTCATCTGGTACATAGTCCTCTGCCTTTTCATTTTGTCTTTCTGTGAATGTGGTTTTTGTTCCACAGGCTGCAGAATTGTAGTTTGTTCTTCTGCTCTCTCCCCTCTCAACTCGACAGTCTTTACAGATGGATACCAACAGGGTTGTTTCCCAGTGAGAACAAGTGACTATGGGTTTGAGCAGCAAATAAACATTCCAAAGCCTGCTGCTCCGACAGAGCCCATCATCCACAGGACAAGTGGATCTGAAATCAGTGACAGTGGTTATCTGAGGCAGAATAGCCAGATGGCTATCATGATGAGGACCAAGGTGACTAATCAAGAGATTACCAGTGTGTTAACCAGGGCCTTGACTTTTTTTTTTTTTACATCTTTATTAGAGTATAATTGCTTTACAATGGTATGTCAGTTTCTGCTTTATAACAAAGTGAATCAGTTATACATATACATGTGTTCCCATATCTCTTCCCTCTTGCGTCTCCCTCCCTCCCACCCTCCCTATCCCACCCCTCCAGGCAGTCACAAAGCACCGAGCTGATCTCCCTGTGCTACGCAGCTGCTTCCATCTAGCTGTCTACCTTACATTTGGTAGTGTATATATGTCCATGCCCCTCTCTTGCTTTGTCACAGCTTACCCTTCCCCCTCCCCATATCCTCAAGTCCATTCTCTAGTAGGTCTGTGTCTTTATTCCTGTCTTACCCGTAGGTTCTTCATGACTTTTTTTTTCTTAAATTCCATATATATATGTTAGCACACGGTATTTGTCTTTCTCTTTCTGACTTACTTCACTCTGTATGACAGACTCTAGGTCTTTCCACCTCATTACAAATAGCTCAATTTCGTTTCTTTTTATGGCTGAGTAATATTCCATTGTATATATGTGCCACATCTTCTTTATCCATTCATCCAATGATGGACACTTAGGTTGCTTCCATCTCCTGGCTATTGTAAATAGAGCTGCAATGAACATTTTGGTACATGACTCTTTTTGAATTATGGTTTTCTCAGGGTATATGCCCAGTAGTGGGATTGCTGGGTCCTATGGTAGTTCTATTTGTAGATTTTAAAGGAACCTCCATAGTGTTCTCCATAGTGGCTGTACCAAGTCACATTCCCACCAGCAGTGCAAGAGTGTTCCCTTTTCTCCACACCCTCTCCAGCATTTATTGTTTCTAAATTTTTTGATGATGGCCATTCTGACTGGTGTGAGATGATATCTCATTGTAGTTTTGATTTGCATTTCTCTAATGATTAATGATGTTGAGCATTCTTTCATGTGTTTGTTGGCAGTCTGTATATCTTCTTTGGAGAAATGTCTATTTAGGTCTCCTGCCCATTTTTGGATTGGGTTGTTTTTTTGTTATTGAGCTGCATGAGCTGCTTATAAATTTTGGAGATTAATCCTTTGTCAGTTGCTTCATTAGGAAATATTTTTTCCCATTCTGAGGGTTGTCTTTGGTCTTCTTTATGGTTTCCTTTGCTGTGAAAAAGCTTTGAAGTTTCATTAGGTCCCATTTGTTTATTTTTGTTTTTATTTCCATTTCTCTAGGAGGTGGCTCAAAAGGATCTTGCTGTGATTTATGTCTTAGAGTGTTCTGCCTATGTTTTCCTCTAAGAGTTTGGCCTTACATTTAGGTCGTAAATCCATTTTGAGTTTATTTTTGTGTATGGTGTTAGGGAGTGATCTAATCTCATACTTTTACATGTCCCGTTTTCCCAGCACCACTTATTGAAGAGGCTGTCCTTTCTCCACTGTACATTCCTGCCTCCTTTATCAAAGATAAGGTGACCATATGTGTGTGGGTTTATCTCTGGGCTTTCTATTCTGTTCCATTGATCTATATTTCTGTTTTTGTGCTAGTACCATACTGTCTTGATTACTGTAGCTTTCTAGTATAGTCTGAAGTCAGGGAGCCTGATTCCTCCAGCTCCGTTTTTCGTTCTCAAGATTGCTTTGGCTATTCGGGGTCTTTTGTGTTTCCATACAAATTGCGAAATTTTTTGTTCTAGTTCTGTGAAAAATGGCAGTGGTAGTTTGATAGGGATTGCATTGAATCTGTAGATTGCTTTGGGTAGTAGAGTCATTTTCACAATGTTCATTCTTCCAATCCAAGAACATGGTATATCTCTCCATCTATTTGTATCATCTTTAATTTCTTTCATCAGTGTCTTATAATTTTCTGCATACAGGTCTTTTGTCTCCTTAGGTTTATTCCTAGATATTTTATTCTTTTTGTTGCAGTGGTAAATGGGAGTGTTTCCTTGATTTCACTTTCAGATTTTTCATCATTAGTGTATAGGAATGTAAGAGATTTCTGTGCATTAATTTTGTATCCTGCTACTTTACCAGATTCATTGATTAGCTCTAGTAGTTTTCTAGTAGCATCTTTAGGATTCTCTATGTATAGTATCATGTCATCTGCAAACAGTGACAGCTTTACTTCTTTTCTCATTTGGATTCCTTTTATTTCGTTTTCTTCTCTGATTGCTGTGGCTAAAACTTCCAAAACTATGTTGAGTAAGAGTGGTGAGAGTGGGCAACCTTGTCTTGTTCCTGATCTTATGGAAATGCTTTGTTTTTAACCATTGAGGACGATGTTGGCTGTGGGTTTGTCATATGTGGCCTTTATTATGTTGAGGAACGTTCCCTCTATGCCTACTTTCTGCAGGGTTTTTATTCTAAATGCGTGTTGAATTTTGTCAAAAGCTTTCTCTGCATCTGTTGAGATGATCATATGGCTTTTCTCCTTCAGTTTGTTAATATGGTGTATCACATTGATTGATTTGCATCTATTGAAGAATCCTTGCATTCCTGGAATACACCCCACTTGATCATGGTATATGATCCTTTTAATGTGCAGTTGGATTCTGTTTGTTTGCTAGTATTTTGTTGAGGATTTTTGCATCTATGTTCATCAGTGATATTGGCCTGTCGTTTTCTTTCTTTGTGACTTCCTTGTCTGGTTTTGGTATCAGGGTGATGGTGGAGGGCCTTGACTTTTAAAGTTGAACAAAGGAGCAGTATTAGTCTTTTTTTTTTTTTCAGTGAGAACCACAGTAGTCTTTTTTTGGGCTGTGTTGGGTCTTCGTTGCTGTGCGCAGGCTTTCTCTAGTTGCGTCAAGTGAGGGCTATTCTTCATTCATTGAGGTGCACAGTCTTCCCATTGTGGCTTCTCTTGTTGCAGAGCACAGGCTCTAGGCATGTGGGCTTCAGTAGTTGTGGCACACTGGCTTAGTTGCTCTGCAGCATGTGGGATTTTCCCGGGCCAGGGATTGAACCCATGTCCCCTGCATTGGCAGGTGGATTCTTAATCACTGCACCACAGTGAATTCCCCCAAAATAGTCTTAAGAGAAATATTATATACTCTTTTTCCACTTCATTCCTAAATACTTTTTCACTGTAGCAGTTAAATTCTACAGCATAACCCATTATTTGCATACAAAGTAAAAAGGAATACTATGAAAATGGAGTGCTTCTTACAGCCAGTTCTTTCATGCATTTTTACAACTTTTGATTAGTCTTCAAACAATATGAAGCCTTTCAAAAACTGGTTTTAGTGTCTAATTTATGTGGAAGACTAAATCCACGTTGATAGTTGAATATGGTTTTTGCTAACTAAATCTAAGTTGCAGCAGTTTAGGGATTTAAATGTCAGTGTTTGTACAATGTTGTATGCTAATTTTTAGGTAAAGTCATGATCAGTGTGAATTTGTGATTAAATGTATTCATTTCTGTTACCTAAAAGGAAAAATTTCTTCAGAGGGTGTTTCAACAGATACTTTCACAAAATTAGCTGGCAAGAAATTTAGGTCTGATTGATTGGTATATTCTTTCTTTGTCATCTTCAATCCTGTTGCTGTACTCTTGGCATAAGTTTTTCCACTGTATTTTGTATAAATATTTTTTGAACACTCAAAAACAAGTGAGTAGCTACTACATTCTAGCCACTGGAGATATAAAACAGAGTAAATTATTTTCAAGAGGCTCAGAGCTTAGTGAGGGAGATACAAACAGAAAACTATCTAACAAAATAAATACAGTAAAAGCAAATTAAGTGTGCTGAGGAGCATTATTTAGTGTACACAATAATCCCCAAGTCGTAAACTTAAGCAGAAATGAAGTTTTCAGATAATAATAGGTTGCTCACTGACTCTTTGGGAGGATAAGCAAGCCAGATTTGAGTCTTTGAAGCCAGGAACGACTCTCAGTATCACACCACAACATCACTGGATCCTGCTCCTAATCACCACCCCTGCCTACCTCTGGACAATGACAGTGACTGTCACCTTTGCCAAAACACATTTCCCTCTTTCTTGTCTCCAGCAGCTGAATCAAAATCTGGCACAGGTGTGTCTGATTACTGGAAACTCATCACAGTGCTGCACCCTGGTCTCCCACAAAGAATCTTAAGTTGGAGGAGTCCATGTAGAACTGAGGTTCACGTGCAGAGCTGCCCAAAAGATTGAAAATCCACTGCAGTGCTGAAGCTAGCCTGGGGGTTGAGAGGAGAGGGAGTCAGGGAAGGCTCTTGGGAGAAGATGACTTCTGAGTCTTAATGAGTGAGTTAGAGGTAGTCCTGGGATTCCAAACAGAGGGGATAGATAAGGAAAAGGCTAGAGTCAAACAGTAATTGTGGGTATGGGGAATCTAAAAGCATTTTAATGTTGCTGGAGCTTAACATGAGGTACGGGAGTTGGAATAAATGAGACTGGATTGGATGCTGGGAGCTTCGTTATACCATACTAAGGAATTTTAACTTTATTCCAGATAGCTATTGAATGAAGGGTTTAAGCAGAAGAGTAACCTGGTCAGTTTTTCATAATAGATCACTCTGGTAGCCATTGGTGGGTATATTTGAGGAAAACAACACTGGAAGCAGGGATAACTATGCCCTCAGTCCAGGATAGAAGTGAGGAGAAACTGAACTATGGCAAAAACAGTAGGGGTGCAGAAGTAAAACTGGAATGGCTTGATGGCTAATAGATCTGGAAAGAAAAGGAAAAGTTGCGAGTGATACACAGGTTTTCATTTTGTAGGACTTGTATGGACAATGATGCCACCACTTGAGTTAGAAAGTACAGGCAAAAAATCTTTTTAGAGGGGAGGAAGAAATAGACAGGTCTGGGCAGACTCTGGGAGGGCTCACGCCATGGACTACTTCCCAGAACTTCTGCTGCTAGTGTCCTTGTCCCCATGGTGAGCCACAGCCACCTCCCAGCTCAGCAGGAGACCCTCCAACACTAGCAGAAAAGAAAACTTCTTCAAAGCATTGCAGCGACCAGTCGCTCCCATCAGGAAACTTACATAAGCTTCTTAGATAGCCTTATCCACCAGAGAGCAGACAGAAGAAGCAAGAATAACTACAATCCTGTAGCCTCTGGAACAAAAACCACATTCACAGATAGATAGACAAGATGAAAAGGCAGAGGGCTATCTACCAGATGAAGGAACAAGATAAAACCCCAGAAAAACAACTAAATGAAGTGGAGATAGGCAACCTTCCAGAAAAAGAATTCAGAATAACGATAGTGAAGATGATCCAGGACCTCGGAAAAAGAATGGAGGCAAAGATCGAGAAGATGCAAGAAATGTTTACAAAGGACCTAGAAGACGTAAAGAAGAAACAGAGATGAACAATAACTGAAATGAAAATTACACTACAAGGAATCAATAGCAGAATAACTGAGGCAGAAGAACGGGTAAGTGACCCGGAAGACAGAATGGTGGAATTCACTGCTGCAGAACAGAATAAAGAAAAAAGAATGAAAAGAAATGAAGACAACCTAAGAGACCTCTGGGACAACATTAAACACAACAACATTCGCATTATACAGGTCCCAAAAGGAGAAAAGAGAGAGAAAGGACTAGAGAAAATATTTGAAGAGATTATAGTCGAAAATTTCGCTAACATGGGAAAGGAAATAGCCACCCAAGTCCAGGAAGCACAGTGAGTCCCATACAGGATAAACCCAAGGAGAAACATGCTGAGACACATAGTAATCAAATTGGTAAAAATTAAAGACAAAAATTATTAAAAGCAGCTAGGGAAAAATGACAACATACAAGGGAACTCCCATAAGTTTAACAGCTGATTTCTCAGCAGAAACTCTACAAGCCAGAAGGGAGTGGCATGAGATACTTAAAGTGATGAAAGGGAAGAACGTACAACCGAGATTACTCTACCCAGCAAGGATCTCATTCAGATTTGATGGAGAAATCAAAAGCTTTACAGACAAGTAAAAGATAAGCGAATTCAGCACCACCAAACCAGCTCTACAACAAATGCTAAAGGAACTTCTCTAAGTGGGAAACACAAGAGAAGAAAAGGACCGACCAAAAAAAACCCCAAAACAATTAAGAAAATGGTAATAGGAACATATATATCGATAATTACCCTAAACATGAATGGATTAAATGCTCCAACCAAAAGACACAGGCTTGCTGAATGGATACAAAAACAAGACCCATATATATTCTGTCTACAAGAGACCCACTTCAGACCTAGGGACACATACAGACTGAAAATGAGGGGATGGAAAAAGATATTCCATGCAAATGGAAATCAAAAGAAAGCTGGAGTAGCAATACTCATATCAGATAAAATAGACTTTAAAATAAAGAATGTTACAAGAGACAAGGAAGGACACTACATAATGACCAGGAGATCAATCCAAGAAGATACAACCTATGTTGGAGGTGCTCCAACATAGGAGCACCTCAATACATAAGGCAACTGCTAACAGCTATCAGAGGAAATTGACAGTAACACAATAATAGTGGGGAACTTTAACACCACACTTACACCAATGGACAGATCATCAAAACTGAAAATGAGTAAGAAAACAGAAGCTTTAAATGACACAACAGACCAGATAGATTTAATTGATGTTTATAGGACATTCCATCCAAAAACAGCAGATTACACTTTCTTCTCAAGTACGCACGGAACATTCTCCAGGATAGATCACATCTTGGGTCACAAATTAAGCCTCAGTAAATTTAAGAAAATTGAAGTCATATCAGTATCTTTTCTGACCACAGGCAATCAAAAAATACCTAGAGACAAATGACAATGAAAACATGACGATCCAAAACCTATGGAATGCAGCAAAAAAAGTCCTAGGAGGGAAGTTTATAGCTATACAAGCCTACCTCAGGAAACAAGAAAAATCTCAACTAAACAATCTAACCTTACACCTAAAGGAACTAGAGAAAGAAGAACAAACAAAACCCAAAGTTAGCAGAAGGAATCATAAAGATCAGAGCACAAATAAATGAAATAAACCTAAAAGCTGATTCTTTGAGAAGATAAACAAAATTGATAAACCATTAGCCAGACTCATCAAGAAAAAGAGGGAGAGGACTCAAATCAGTAAAATTAGAAATGAAAAAGGAGAAGTTACAACAGACACCACAGAAATACAAAGCATCCTAAGAGACTACTACAAGCAACTCTGCCAATAAAATGGACAACCTGGAAGAAATGGACAAATTCTTAGAAAGGTATAACCTTTCAAGACTGAACCAGGAATAGAAAATATGAACCGACCAATCACAAGTAATGAAATTGAAACCGTGATTAAAAATCTTCCAACAAACAAAGGTCCAGGACCAGATGGCTTCACAGGTGAACTCTATCAAATATTTAGAGAAGAGCTAACACCCATCCTTCTCAAACTCTTCCACAAAATTGCAGAGGAAGGAACACTCCGAAACTCATTCTATGAGGCCACCATCACCCTGATACCAAAACCAGACAAAGATACTCTAAAAAAAGAAAATTACAGACCAATATCACTGATGAATATAGATGCAAAAATACTAGCAAACAGAATGCAACAACACATTAAAAGGATCGTACACCATGATCAAGTGGGATTTATCCCAGGGATGCAAGGATTCTTCAATATATGAAATCAATCAATGTGATACACCATATTAACAAATTGCAGAAGAAAAACCATATGATCACGTCAATAGATGCAGGAAAAGCTTTTGAGAAAATTCAACACCCATCTGTGGTAAAAACTCTCCAGAAAGTGGGCATAGAGGGAACCTACCTCAACATAATAAAGGCCATATACAACAAACCCACAGCAAACATCATTCTCAATGGTGAAAAACTGAAATATTTCCTCCAAGATCAGGAACAAAACAAGGATGTCCACTCTCGCCACTATTATTCAACATAGTTTTGGATGACCTAGCCATGGCAATCAGAGAAGAAAAATAAAAGGAATACAGATTGGAAAAGAAGTGAAACTGTCACTGTTTGCAGATGACATGATACTGTACATAGAGAATCCTAAAGATGCCATCAGAAAACTACTAGAGCTAATGAACGAATCTGGTAAAGTTGCAGGATACAAAATTAATACACAGAAATCTCTTGCATTCCTATACAGTAATGATGAAAAATCTGAAAGGGAAATTAAGGAAACACTCCCATTTACCATTGCAACAAAAAGAATAAAATACCTAGGAATAAACCTACCTAAGGAGACAAGACCTGTATGCAGAAAACTATAAGACACTGATGAAAGAAATTAGAGATGATACCAACAGATGGAGAGATATACAATGTTCTTGGATTGGAAGAATCAATATTGTGAAGATGACTATACTATCCAAAGCAATCTACAGATTCAATGCAATCCCTATCAAATTACCAATGGCATTTTTTTACAGAACTAGAGCAAAAAATCTTAAAATTTATATGGAGACACAAAAGACCTCGAATAGCCAAAACAGTTTTGAGGGAAAAAAACGGAGCTGCAGGAATCAGACTCCCTGACTTCACAGTATAGTATAAAGCTACAGTAATCAAGACAATATGGTACCGACACAAAAACAGAAACATTGATCAATGGAACAAGATAGAAAGCCCAGAGATAAACCCACACACGTATGGTCAACTAATCTATGACAAAGGAGGCAAGGATATACAATGGAGAAAAGACGGTCTCTTCAATAAGTGGTGCTGGGAAAACTGGACAGCTGTATGTAAAAGAATGAAATTAGAACACTCCCTAACACCATACACAAAAATAAACAAAATGGATTAGAGACCTAAATGTAAGATCGGACACTATAAAACTCTTGGAGGAAAACATAGGAAGAGCACTCCTTGACATAAATCACAGCAAGATCTTTTTTGATCCACCTCCTAGAGTAATGGAAATAAAAACAAAAACAAATGGGACCTAATGAAACTTAAAAGTTTTTGCACAGCAAAGGAAACCATAAACAAGAGAAAAGACAACCTTCAGAATGGGAGAAAATATTTGCAAATGAACCAACAGACAAAGGATTAATCTCCAAAATATATAAACAGCTCATGCAGCTCAATAGTAAAAAAAAACAACCCAATCCATAATGGGCAGAAGACCTAAATAGACATTTCTCCAAAGAAGATATACAGATGGCCAGGAAGCACATGAAAAACTGCTCAACATCACTAATTATTAGAGGAATGCAAATCAAAACTACAATGAGGGGCTTCCCTGGTGGCGCAGTGGTTGAGAGTCCACCTGCCGATGCAGGGGACACAGGTTCGTGCCCCGGTCCGGGAAGATCCCACATGCCGCAGAGTGGCTAGGCCTGTGAGCCATGGCCGCTGAACCTGCGCGTCCAGAGCCTGTGCTTCACAACGGGAGAGGCCACAACAGTGAGAGACCCATGCACCACACACACAAAAAAAAGTACAATGAGGTATCACCTCACACCAGTTAGTATGGGCATCATCAGAAAATCTACAAACAACAAATGTGGAGAAAAGGGAACTCTCTTGCACTGTTGGTGGGAATGTAAATTGATACAGCCACTATGGAGAACAGTATGGACGTTCCTTAAAAAACTAAAAATAGAATTACCATATGATCTGGCAATCCCACTACTGGGTATATACCCAAGAAAAGCATAATTCAAGAAGACACATGCACCCCAAGGTTCATTGCAACACAATTTACAATAGCCAGGTGATGGAAGCAAGCTAAATGCCCATCGACAGATGAATGGATAAAGAAAATGTGGTACATATATACAATGGAATATTACTCAGCCATAAAAAGGGACGAAATTGGGTCATTTGTTGAGACGTGGTTGGATCTAGAGACTGTCATACAGAGTGAAGTAAGTCAGAAAGAGAAAAACAAATATCATATATTAACGCACTTATGTGGAACCTAGAAAAATGGTACAGATGAACTGGTTTGCAGGGCAAAACTTGAGACACAGATGTAGAGAAAGTATGGACACCAAGCGGGGAAAGCGGCGGGGTGGTAGTGGTGGTGTGATGAATTGGGCGATTGGGATTGACATCTATACAGTGATGTGTATAAAATTGATGACTAATAAGAACCTGCTCTATAAAAAAAAAAGTAGACAGGTCTGTCAAAGTAGGGTGATTTGCATGTCAGACACCTGAAGGATATCCAGGTGATACTACCAGAAGCAAGTGAATATATGAATCTCAAAACTGGAGCAGAGGAAGAGGCTAGAAATGAGAATCGTATGTGTAGAAGTTGAAACCACAAGAGTGTATGAAATCTATTACAGAGAAAATATAGAGGAACTGGGGGGTCAAGGACAAAAGCTTAGGGACATTGTAATGCTTCAAGGATAAGCAGCGAAGAGGACCTCAAAAGGAAAGTAGGCAAGAGCGATCATGTTGTAAGTGGTCCATAGTGCGGATTGCATTACCGGGTCCTGGGCCAACAGAAGATCTGGAGGGGAGGAGTCATCATCAAAGTTTTGGATCCAGGTTGCTTCTGGTTCCCTCCACCTTCACTGGATGTCTGAGTCATCACTACTGAGAAAAAGATAACGCTTCCCCTCTCTTCATCTGCATCCACAGGAGAAGGTAGATCGAAAACCCTCTCCCATTATAGGAAAAAGAAGAAATCATTAGATCAAATCAGGAAGTTGGTTTCTGGCCCTGGCTCTGCCATAAACACTCATGTTTTGACTCCAGACATCATATAACCGTTCTCAGTCTGGTGCTTATCTGAAAAATAAGGGACTTGAACTGGATTATCTCCAAGGTTGTATCTATTCGGTTAGTCAGGAGACAAAAACCACAGGTTATTTTAACAGAACAATATAAAGAATCATTAAATAGGCATTGAAGAAAGGGCCAAAGGAAAACAAGTATCAGAGAGCTAGCAAGGGCAAAAGCAAACATCACAGGGCCACGGGAACAAAAGGGAAGAGGCTGGCGTCGCTAAAACTGAAACTGAAACCCAGACTTCCCAGAAGGGGGCGCTGCTCTGCTGGTGCTGGCAAGACCACACTGGTTTTGTGAGTATTGGAAAAACTGCCACTGCAGGGAAACCAACATTGCTAGAGTGATGCTGATGGGAATAGAGCAAATAGGAGGTAACAAGTCCCTTCCTCATCCTGCCTTGCAGCTGTGTAAGACCCTCATTTAGGAAGTTTAAGTCTCTGAGCATCTCGTTCAACAAATAGATACAGTGATGAATAAATAAAAATCTTTCATAACTGTATCACTGAAATGGAGGTAAGGAATATGCTGAACCCAAAATGATGTGACACAAGAAACCCTAGAAGGAGAAGAAGGGTCAAGGCTTAGGGTGACTTCTGAAACCTGGAGACCTTGACCTTTGTGGACAACAGAGGATACTGAGGCAAGAGAGAACGCCAAGGCTTGCCAAAGATGGAGAAGCTACAGGAGACCCTCTGACGAACCCAAGCCTGAAAGGGCTGTACCGTGGTATACCAGTAAGTGAAGACTAAACGCCGCCACGCGGAAGGAGTCAAGGCCACACATCCATCTCCAACCTGCTGCTAGATCAAGGGGACGAAGCTCCCTTGAGATTCTGTAAACCACAAGCTGGCTCTCGCACAGGACTGTGGTCTGAAGTCCCACTAACTGTAAAGTTTGAAACCCCTTAGTGAAGTATTTAATTCAGATTGGTTCTGGGTAGTGCCCCCAGGTGGCAGGCAGAAGCTTTCACAATTCCTCTTAAGAGAGCTCAGATTCAACTCAGGCCTCAAAGAATGTCCACAGGCAAAATGCTAACACAATATTGCAAATCAGCTACACTTCAGTTTTTTAAAAAATGCTAAGGAGATTGAGCAACTTAAGGTAAACATTCACAAGGTATCCAAGGAAACGAAGCACTGTGAACAAGAACCAGCAGACGCCGCATACGGAAACCTCAACGGTCACCAGGGAACTATACATTTAAAAGCCTCAAGGAGACACCAGTTCATACTCATCAGATTGACAGAAATGTTTTGAATTGGCATTAACAGTTTGGCGTTACCTCCTATATGCATTTAAACATATGCACACTTCCCATTCCTTTACGTTATGCCTAAAGAAACTCTTACACATGTATCTTAGGACTTATGTACCAGAATGTTCATAGCAGTACTGTTCATAACAGGGAAAAACAACAAAGCCTGGAAATAGCCCCACTGCTGACCAACCTAAATTGGATAAACTGGCGTTTTCACACACTGCCGTACTACAGAGCAGTGAGAATGAACCAGCCTCACGCATCGACGTGGATGAATCTCCAATATAATATTGAACAAAAGAAGTCATAGAAGAATACATGCAGTATGAGTCAGGCCGTTCGCATAAGCTAAAAAAATGGTACATGTTGTTTAAGGCAAGTGGTAAAACTCAAACAAAAAGCAAAGGAATAATTATCACAAAAATTAGGATGGTGGTGCTTTTTGTGGGGGGTGGGTAGCAAGGAGGTACGATCAAAGTGGATCGTCAGGGGTTTTCTGATGTAGCTGGTAATACTCATTAAAAAAAATCTTGGCTGGCAGGGACGTGGGTGTTCACTTACGATCCTTATTTAAAACATACATTTTACACACACTTTTATACGTATGATATGCTTCACAAAAAATAAGGAATGATCCTAATAGTCCTTCTCTAACCTGTAAGACTTGCTGTCAGAATGCTGTGCAGTTCGTATTTTCAATGCCAGCTTCTTGGGCCATAAAATAAAAGGGGCCAGTGTTTTTCAGCAGTTCTTCAGGGCTGCCATACTCTACAATCTTCCCGTTGTCTAGGACCATTACCCTGAAACAAAAAAGAGAGAAGTCTTAGAAAGCAGTGTCTCAAACCTTGGCATTTATAATAACCAGAACTAAGTCTCGATATTGTTACCAAGGCTGTTGCCCCAGAATCATACCCCTGCCCCTCCCTCAAATGGAAACCAAGTGCTCATATCTAAGTTTCAGGAGTAAGCTGCAAAGAGAAAAACAAGAACTGGTTAGAACAAGCTAGGCCCAAGGTGGTGGAAGATTTGATTTCCAGTAGACCTTGGGCCTCGTTATGCTCATTGTAATATATCAGCATGCTAAATGACACACCTACCAGCACCGTGATATGGACAATTGCCATGACAACAACCGGAAAAGCCCAGACAAGGACTGAAAAGGAGGGTTGCATCAGTTCCCGTTCAAACCACACCCCTCTTCTCAGATTAGTCATAAATATTCCTCCTACTCTTTCCAATTCCCTCCCTTTTCCCCTCAACCCTCCTATATAAATGGTGTCTCCGCCCAGATCGGGTTGAGAAAGTTGATTTGTGAACTAATTCCCACTTCTCCATTCTTTGGCCATTGAATAAAGCCTGTGCTGGAAAGTCTTAGCATTGGTTTTGTTATTGGCTGTGTGAATCTGAGCGGAAAAAGAAGCTCCCTGGCCAAGATGAGGGGTCTCTAGGCTAGGACACCAGCGCGGGTCCAGGTGACCAATACGATAACAGTATGTTTATTCATACTAGGCTACAATGCAGCGAGAATGACCAAACTGCGGCTGTCTGCATCAACATGGATTCCTTGTGGAATACTGAACAAAATAGACTTATACTGAATATATTCTTATACTATTTACGTAAGTTTTTTTCCTTTTTTTAAGGATACACATTAAGGATACGTTGATTTAAAAAGGGAGCCTTCCCCTTGGTCAAAAAAGGGAGCCTATTCTCTTCAGTTTTAAGATTACTGACCCCCCCCCCCATTTTGAATTGTCAGATTGTCAGAGTTAGAAGGAACAGAAAGCTTGTTTACAGGCAGAGCAGCTGAGACCCAGCTTAGTTGGGAAGGTCAATGGAGCAATATATATCACTCCTGGCTTGGGCCTCCTCCACCCCTCATACTCAGTTAATAGTTACAGTTTCCCATTTTACCTTCAAGACAGTTCCCTTAACCCTGTTGGCCTTCATTAGCTCGATGTATAATTTTGGGCAAATTACTTGCAATCTCTCAGCCTCCATTTTTTCATCAATAAAATGATGGTAGTTAAACCTGTAAAGAGACCTCACGGCTGAGGCTATCGCTGTTGGCTCTCAAGCTCTGTCCCGCGACTCACTTGTCACTGTCCATGATGGTGTGCAGCCTGTGGGCAATGGTGATGGTCGTGCAGTGGGAGAACTCAGTTTGGATGGTTGTCTGGATGAGGCGATCTGTCTCTAGATCCACCGCAGCAGTGGCCTCGTCCATGATCAGAATCTTGGATTTCTGAAGCAGAGCCCTGGCCAGGCACAGTAGCTGCCTTTGCCCTATGCTGCAGCCAGTGGAAGAAACAAAGCATTAGCCCCTAAGGACCAAGGGATAACCTGGGTTGGCGGTTGGAGGGGCAGATTTCATGTTCCAGATCAGACTTCCAAAACCCACACTTCCAAATTCCCCTAGAATGCCTTAGCCTCTTCCACTAGCTGTTTATTGTTACCAAGGGCAATGTTTGCCAAACTTTCTCAATTAATTGGAAGACCCACCGCAGGTACTTAATTTAAAAATTCCTATTTCTGGGCCCTGCTCTCAGTCAGAATGAGGAGGAGCCTAGGAACCTGTATTTTGAATACACCCCAGGAGATTTTCATGTTTAACAAGTTTGGAAAACACTAACCCTGGAATAGTGCTTTGCATTTAGCTACAGTGATGTCTCAGTACCCGACTTCAGCAGTATTTGACCTGACACCATTAGTATAGGGTGAAACCGCATGAGAATGCCCCAGTGGCATTTCTTAGTGGCCTTAGCAAATTCATTTGTTATTTTAATGTGTAATTCTAGTCTCAAGGCTAATTATTTGTTCAGGGCCTTCTCCCTTGATTAGAAACCATTGCTATCTAATGAACATGATGTCTTGGTGGGAGATGCAATGTTTGTGGAATTCGAATATGCCTGTAAAATGCAAATCACTTTAAATTGCTAAAAGCCAGTAATGAAGGCTGGACTTCTTACTTACATAAAGAACATTTGGGAAGTGATGTGGAGGAAATATTCGTGAATTTGGAATTGCTCTTTCCTGCTGTGGCCATTAGGGAACGTATTAAACAGGGGGTGGCTAAAGTTCTGTAATTCTCTGTAAGAAAATTTACGCAGGAGATGAGAAGTCACCCAAGATGAACTTCCAGTTTTTCTCTGTAACGTCAGAACAGAGACACTGAAAAACTATTTACTTAACGCTTCCCAACTCCCACCTCGTTCAGTTGGACTTCATAGTAACAGGCTGTTGCTAAGGTATCAATTTGGCTTTCAGCTGCTGACTCTCCCGAAGCTGACTGATCTCCAGTCGCTGATCAGGGAATTTTAGGTTTCAGCAGCCCACCAGGTCTGAAATCAAGGCGCTGGTAATGCCAGGTAAGTTTCTCCCAGCATTCACAGAGGATGGTGTGATTCTGTCCTTAGGCCCCTATCACATCCTGCTCACATGGCCCTGCACACCTGCAGCATTTACTGCACAGAATTTACTCACACGAGGTGTGTCTTCTCCATCACACTGTAAGTGCTAGGAGGGCATGGATGGGTCTGTGGCATTTTCCTCTGTATTTCCAGTAGGTGCTCAATATATGTTGACTGAATGTTTGAATGGCCTTTTTAATAGGCCTGAAGACCTACTTCAGTCCTGCTAGTTCCTAGATCTGTCACTGAGGGAAAACAAACATGCTGGTGTTCTCTACCAAGGCTCACAAGTGTTCCCTGGGGCTACACACTGAAATCACCTGGGACCCTGATTCAACCGGTCTGGGGTACAGCCTGGGCACTGGGACTTTAAGTTTCCCGAGTGATTCTAGCGTGCAGCCTACTTAAGACTCAACCTTCTAGGCAGTGCATCTCATGCTGTAACGTGCACACAAATTATCTGGGACTCTTGCTAAAGGGCGGATTCTGAATAGTAGGGTAGAGCCTGAGATTCTGCATTTATAACAAGCTCCCAGGTGAAGCCAGAGCAGCGGGTCCATTAATTGAGCTACTGAGCCTTCCCTTCTGAGCTCCAACTGCTAATGTTGCATGCCCTGCCCACCACTCTGAAGGCACCAGCGCTGCAGCAAGGCCGGCCCCTGAGCCACCAGCTTTGACTGAGAGCTGACCATCAGTGTGTGGAGGGAGAAAAGAGGTTGTTGTAGGGAAAATGCCAGGCCAACTTGTTAACTGACAGAAAATGTGAAGTGTCAACATATGAGGAAACACTTTGAAAAGGTAACAAGAACTGTGAAGCCAAAAGAGTCTTTGTGCTGGTTTATGGTGTTCCAAGGACCCTGCGGACAGCACATCTCCATCATCCACGTGCTCCTTAGATCAGGGCTTCTCAAACTGAGGTGCCTGTAACAACCCCTGGGATCCTTTAGAACTCCCATCTCCAGCAATGCCACGTACCAATTACATCAGACTCTCTGGGGCTGGACCAGGCATGGAGATTGTTTTCAGCCTGATTGCAGAGTGCAGCTGAAAACCCGCACAATGGTGGGATCAGCAAGCTCATGTTTGTAATGTCCTGTGAGGGTATGTTTACTGACAAAGGTTTTCAAGAGTTTCCAAGCACATTCACATCTATTTTAATCTTCACATCAAGTTCGTTTTACGCATTAGGAATTAGACCTGGAGAGTGAAAATTCTTTGATGCCAGGCACCACCATGCATGAGTAACAAAAGTAGTGGTCCCCTCGCTTCCTACACAGCCTGTGGGGGAAGTGGGTTATGAAACATTACCTCAGGTTGTCACCACCCTCTGTCACTTCGTAGGACAACCCAGCTTGCAGGCCGTCCACGAAAGATTTGAGGTGAGCAAGCTCCAAGGCCTTCCAAATCTCCTCATCTGAGTAGTTGTTGAAAGGGTCTAGATTCATCCTCAGGCTCCCAGAGAACAGGATGGGATCCTGCAAGTCAAGGGACAAGGGAGTTACTGGGGCTAATGTCAGAAAAGGAACAAGTAGGGACTTCCCTGGTGGTGCAGTGGTTAAGAATCTGCATGCCAATGCAGGGGACACGGGTTCGAGCCCTGGTCCGGGAAGATCCCACATGCTGCGGAGCAACTAAGCCCGTGTGCCACAACTACTGAGCCTGTGCTCTAGACCCCGTGAGCCACAACTACTGAGCCCGCGAGCCACCAACTACTGTAGCCCACGCGCCTAGAGCCCGTGCTCCGCAACAAGAGAAGCCACCGCAATGAGAAGCCCACACACCGCAACGAAGAGTAGTCCTGCTCACCACAATTAGAGAAAGCCCCCGTGCAGCAATGCAGCCAAAAATAAAATTTTAAAAAATTTTTAATAAATAAACATCTGGCTTTTAATATATATACACATATATATACATATGTATACATATACACATATATATATTTAAAATTTTTTTATAAAAGAAAAGGAACCAGTAATTCCTTGTGGCCAAGAAAGTGAGCAGGACTGGTCTGAGATGGAAAGCTGGTTAGTTAGTGGTCCAGCTTCTCCAAGATTTCCCCACTGCAGGCTTGGAGCTAAACACGGGGAGCTAAACACAGCATTAAGAGGAGTCCTTGGTTTTGTTTGGTTTTTCATTCTGAAGTTTATTTATGGATTTCCAAATTTGCCTTAGCATCCCTTAAAAAGATGAGAGGAACATCCCACATCCCCAAATGAAAACTCATGGAGGGATCAGGGGCAGGCAGGGGAAGGGGTCATATAGTTACAAGAGAAGAATTTCTTACGCTCTTGAAGAGGCTGGTGAAAGTGTAACAAAGGGAGCAAACACCAGACAAACCAAAGCCACCCCAGAGACTTGGCTGCAGCAAGCAGAGGACAGGTTCTGATGAGGACCCACATACCCCGAGAGCCTCCAGGGCAGTCCTTGTTTGGAAGGGTCTGGAGAGGAAGCTGCAGGGAAGACTTTCTTGCTGATGTGCTAACTATTCCGCTTATTGGCAAAACATTGCCACAAATTCCCTCCTCTGTCTTTTAACCATATCAAATGGGGAGTACAAAGCTTAATAGTTTCAAGCTTCAGCAGCAAAACTGCTAATGCTGATTGCAAAGGTCCTGCGAACCTTGATGGGCTATAGAAATGCTAAATAATCATCTGCTCCATTTGAGTCCTGCTGTGTTGCTGCCACCTACTGGTTAGATACTGACAGTCACACAAGCATATTACCAAAAAAATGTAAGATTTATTTTTGTAAGTTCTGGAAGCAATGTGTCTTAGGGAACTAGCTTAGGTATCCCAGGCAGACAGCAGAAATGACGCCACCAGATGAACACACATCAAGAAGAAGATGCACATGTTTCCTGTAGAACAAGCTGCATGTGACAGAGTACGTCCTACAGCTTACCTGGGGGATGATGGTCAGTTTCTCTCGGAGGTCGTGGAGCCCAATGGAAGCAATATCTACCCCATCAATGGTGATCTGGCCTCCTGCAGCCTCTAGGATTCTGAAAAGGCTGTTTGTCAGGGATGATTTCCCAGCTCCTGTCCTGCCCACCACGCCAATCTGTAAATACAGTTCCTTGGCATGTTAGTTCACCATGTAATTATTGAGGGCAACAGTTTAGCCAGGGACATTCATAATCACAGGTGGAAAAAGACAGTGACTGGCTACTTCATCTCTAAGACGTTAAACTGATTTTGGTTTTGGTGGGGAAAAATGTACTTGGATGTCAGAAAAGGATGGCTTTCCCATCCTACCTCCTAACTTGTTGCTTGCTGAGAACTACATTGACTGCTGGAAATGTACACATCTGTTGCAGTTATTCTTGGAAATTACAGATTTTTTAAAAATCCTTGTTAAAAGTGAGGAGAAGGGAAGGATTGGGTCTGCCATCAGGTCTGAGAAGCAGACCCTGACCTGGACCTGAGCATCAGTACCCAGACATATTTTTGGCCCGCCCTGCATCAGACCCCAAGTCCTCAGAGAACAAGAAAACCATACCAGGACTTTG
Organism: Stenella coeruleoalba; assembly: GCF_951394435.1. Taxonomy (NCBI): domain Eukaryota; kingdom Metazoa; phylum Chordata; class Mammalia; order Artiodactyla; family Delphinidae; genus Stenella; species Stenella coeruleoalba. The sequence continues at coordinate 28,327,584 of NC_137162.1, forward strand.
CAGACCAGAGGGAGAACTAGGCCATTCTCTCTGCAGGGACAAACCTGCACACAGCTGTTCCCACCAGTTCCTTCCCCAGGCCGGTGCTTCCTCCTGACTTCCCCTCTACAAGCCTTGGCGCTTACAGGAAATGAGCCCAGTCAGCAGACAGGGAGTTAGGGGAGGGCTGAGCAAGAGAGCCCTTACAGGCTTAAGTCTGTTTGATCCTGTGTGGATATCCTGCCCTCTGATGGTGGCGCTGTGTCCCTACACCTCCCCAGGGCAGAGGAAGCGCCCCAAACCTCTCACTTCCACCCGATTAATGAAAGCCCAGAGTCCACTGCTCTCCACCTCTATGTTCACAAGGACTCACCCAGGCCTTTCTTTAGCTCCACCTACCTTCTCAGTGCTCTTAATGTCACAAGTGATCCCCTTCAGTACCAGATCCAGCTCAGGCCGATACCGTACTTGGTAGTTGCTAAACTGGATCTCCCCTTTGCTGGGCCAACCTTCTGGAGGCCTCTTATCAGTCACCCATGGTGCCTGGCAAGGTGACAGGAGGAAAAGTGCTTTACACAGTGACAACTCGCTCAACAGTCCCCACAGGACTCATGTCACAGAACAGGGTAGCAGTGTGCCAGCCACCCGTGAGCATCTGCATTGAATAGACTGAACTAGACTGGTACTTCCAGAAGGGTCCTACCTTATTCAATTAAAGAAACCCTATCCCACGAGGTTGTTCTGTGCATCTCCAGAATGAAGCCACCATTTAACCTGGTGCATCCCAAGACCTGACTTCTCCCAAACCATTACCTATTTTAGGTTTCAAGAAATTAGGTTCTTTCAGTTAGAGCAAGGGAAACTTCCAGAGAACCTTTATGACCCCATGTGAAATCTCTAGATAAGGTGAAGATGCATTCTCAAAGCGGTGGCTTTTTTTTTTGGCCTTGTCCCTGGCTTCCTCTGATTCCTCCTTACCTCATTTTCCACGTTTATGTACTCATTTATTCGCTCAACAGCCACAATGTTGGTCTCTATTTCTGACGTCATCCTCACTAGCCAGTTCAGGGTTTGTGTGATCTACAGAAAAACTGGAAGACTAAGGATCATCTCAGGCTCAGAAACCAACCCAACCAGTTAAACCACAAGGTCAATCTAGTGCCTACTCTGCACCCAGCACTATGCCGGGCTCTACAAGAGAGCAAGGAGAAGTATAAGAGACAATCCACACCTTCTTGGGGGAGGAAATGAGGCCGGTGCATTGAATGGTGGGAGGACAATTAAGTGCTCAACTGTGTGGTGCTCACAGGAAAGGCACTACTAGCTTGGAGTGGCCTAGGGCCAAAGCTGAGGCTGGAGAGGCTGGCCGTGGGTCTCCTGCCTGTAAGCCCTTAGGGGTTAGGGGTGGCATTCTACCAATGGGGAAAGCATAAGGAAAGACACAGGGTAGGAGAAGGCCTTCCAAATAGCTGCCAGCTCTACTCTCAACAACAGCTCCATTGAGAACCCAGCCCTCAAGGTGGGACATCCACATGGACCCCTGTCCTGTTACCCCAATGAACTCCAGGTGCCTTCCTGCCATTACAGAGATAACATCTAACCACTAGGAAGATGATTGTCATGATCTGGGCCAGAGTCCAGGGAATCCATGGGTTACTCAGGCAAGCTGCTCACATGCAAGCTTTTTTCAGGCAACAATGTAGTCCTGGCACATACACACAGGGAATCTTTGTAGAGCACATGGTGGTTAGAGAGAGGGAGAGCACAGGAGGCTGGGGACTACAAGTGACCACTTGGTGAAGCCTGGACCGTATGAACTGTTGATATTTGAATGTTTTTATTTTGGTTCAGTATAATAGTTCTCCAACTCTTTGCCCCATCTGTCCTAGGTTAATAAGCCTAGAAATGAGGGGATGAAAGGGCAGTGGCACAAGGAACCCTGTGATTCTGGTAAATGACAGAGTCCTTTTGGGTGTCCCGCCATGATCACCTTGGGCCTTATTAATGCCAACTGAAAATAGCACCATATAGAGCCTGCTGGTAACTGTGCAGACCCCCAGTATATTAGTTCAGAAAGAGTCCACAAAAGATGGCCAAATGACTCATTAAATGAGTATCATTCATTAAACATTTACCATAGTGCCAGTGGTAGCAAAGTGGCTGAGTGGTAGGAAATAACGTCTGATATCTATCCCTTAGTCAAACAGGGGATGCATTATATAGTTCTATTAGACTCTATATTCTTTATTAAAATTAACTCCAATTATTCTGTGATTTAACAAAATAAACATAGAAGTTATTTGTTCAGAAGAGTTTCTGGTTACTGCTGCATTATAATAGAAACTCATTTATTTTCTCTTTTGATTATAATCAAGCAAAGAGACAGGAAACTATTAGATAATCATCTGAGATTGCTTCCTTAACTACCCAGGGCAACACAATTTATGTCCAGTTACCCAGATGACACTGGTACCTACTTAGAAAGGGAAAGGAGCCTGTCCATGGGTTACACAGTTAGTAAGAGATGGAGCTAGGGTTTGAACCTCAGTCTCCCCTGGTCCCTCTGGATCTAGAAAGGAATCAAGAGCACAGACTCCACGGTATACCCGAGGCTCCATTTAAGAATAATGCATTAATTCAGCCAAACTCCCAACCTTCAGACTCACACTGAGTGCATTGGACAGCACAAAGCCCACAGTGTCCCCACTTAGGGTATCTCTATAAATAACCATCATCAAGGATGAAAAGAAGACGATCAGGTTCCCAATCAGCTCCAGACGAATTGCAAGCCACCTGGAGGGCAACAGAACCAGAGAAAGAGGTGTCACTGAGAGGTGTCCACTTCCTTACCTTACCCAGCAACCTAGGTGTTCCTAGAACATTCTCAGAGGGCTTGAGTTGGTAGGGCTGCATTCTTAGGAGGTGTCTCAATTTGACTATGCCATGTGTTCCTAAAGTCTTTTAAATTGGATTTTAGAACATAAATCGCATTTTAAAAGATACTAGAAGAGTTTGCTAAACTAAGGGAATCCTATAGTCCAATGTCTCCCAAACTTGCCAAATCTTAAGAATCATCTGGTGGCAATTGTTAAAATTACACAAATTCATGCAAAAAATTCCTGGACTCTTCCCCAGGAGATTCAGGGAATGGGTTTTAGGAATCTGCATTTTAACAAATGTTCCAAGTGAGTTCTTTTGATAGGCATGGGAAACAATGGCATAAAGAATCCAAATGTAAGGTTAGAAAGAAATCACCACAGGAAGGTTCAATGTACCCTGTCTGATTTCGTGATTTTTAAAAAGGTAGAGAAGCAGCTGGAGGTGGAGGGAAATTAGGTGTGAGCTGATGACAGGGAGGTATGTCGGGCTTTGTAGAGAACTGAATAGTGTGTAGATTGATGTAATTTATGAAAACTGACTTTCCCAGTAAAATGTATTTAACTAAATTTGAATAATTCTAGCACGTGTACAAATAAATATACATATTTTACAATGGGGGGTCCAAAAGAAAATTGACTCTTATGCCTGTTTCCTTCTTGGAAAGTATCTAAGATATAAAAAATCTTTACAATCAAATTTCTGACCTCTCCATGTTCCAGATAATACTAAGCATCATTAGCCTGCCCTTCACACCACAAGACAGTGTAGAAGCCACTCAAGAGTTTCCACTTCCTGAAAAAGACCTTCCTCCTCCAAGGACACATGACTTCTTGCCAGGGTCTAATGAAACTGGAGAAATCAAGAATGCTCACCCTTTTTGGATTCATCTCACAGGATGTGAGCTTTTCATTTCTGTCATCATTGATTTTGCCTAAAATTTCCTCCCTCCAACCTCTGCTTCTTTCACCACCCTACAAAGAGTGTCCTGCCTATGGAGAATCTCACATCCATTCTCAGGGAAGCAAACAGAGAATATCCAGTTCACCCAGCACGTGAACAGTACCTGGGTTATCAAATGCTCACAGATGTCATGTGACTCCCTCAATAAGCCTATGAGGTAGGTTGTGTTCCAGCCATCGTACAAACAAAGAAAATGAGATTTTCCTGAGAGGGGTCAAGACAATTCACCCCGCTTGGTAAGTGGCAGAGCAGACAGAGGGACCCCCAGTCTCTGACTCCAAAGCTCATGCTTTCTCCTCTCTACTCACGTGACAGGCGTGTTTGGCAAGAGTGAATTTCACAACACTGGCCATGCCTGCCCTCCCACAGCTAATGTCAAAAGTGCAGAACCCCGAAGCACATATTTGGGTGAATATCCAGGGGCAGCCTCACCTGTTGGAGGTAATCCAGGAAAAGACACATTTCTGGTTGGTGTCCGTCACCATCTCATTGTGCTTTAGAAACCGCTCCTGGTGCTCAAAAGCACGGATAACAGACAAACCTGACACAGTCTCACTAAAGTGAGAGTAGATTGGGGACCTGGTGACAGAGTCCAGTCGTCTCAGCTGGCGGGAAGTAGCCACATAAAATATCTGGACCCAAAAAAGTGAAGACTCAGTCATACAATCATATCACATACGCTGTACCTCTTCCTTCATGGCCGTGACCCAGTATTCTTTACGTTGAGGCCACAGCTCACATCTGAACAGAGAAGCGGCTCTGGTCTCATCTCTGACTAGAGGAGAAATGAGAGAGGCTCAGAGGAAGAGGATGCTGGGAAGATCTGGGGTTGGAGGGAACAGAGGAGCACGAAAGCACGGACACCACACCTCACTCAGCCCTAGAGGTTGGAATTTTCAAACCACATAAGGAGTTTTGTCAGCCTAATCCATATGGTCCCAAGAATCTGCACATATTGTCTAAATGACAGTTTTGTAGTGGTTAGAAAAACAGTCTCTAAAAGATTTTATAAATGCTGCTGGGAACCGAGGGGTGTGGAAAGTGGAGATGGGCAGTAAATGGTCCAAGAAAGGTATGCCAAGGTTTTGATAAAAATTAAATAATCAGGTAAGTGACCAAAATTGTGCTTTGACAGTGTGTGAAGGTAAAGATCGTTTGGAGGTGTGTGGAATGCTGAGGGTCTAAGAACTGGATGTAATAGCGCAGGCTGAAGGGGGAGGTTCAGTGGGTGGGTTAGTGGTGCTACTAGATTCCAAGAGGATTTGTTGAAACTAGGGAAGAACTGGGCATTTGAGTCAGAATCAAAATGTTATACCTGGAAATTTCCTCAAAGATCCTGCTGCTTTTTCTTTTTTTTTTTTTTTGCAGTACGCGGGCCTCTCACTGCTGTGGCCTCCCCTGCTGCAGAGCACAGGCTCCGGACGCACAGGCCCAGCGGCCACAGCTCACGGGCCCAGCCGCTCCGCGGCACGTGTAATCCTCCCGGACCGGGGCACGAACCCGTGTCCCCTGCATCAGCAGGCGGACTCTCAACCACTGCACCACCAGGGAAGCCCAGATCCCGCCTCTTATTTGTTGGTTTGTTACTGACAAAGATGACGATGTTCCTGAGGAACTCAACACAAACACCAGGTGGTGTCAACTTACCACAGGCCACAAGTCTGCCCTTGACTGAAGGGCTTCAGAATTGTTTTCTCAAGGTGATCAATTCATCCCAAAGGTAAATGGTGGAACAAGAATTCTCTCCACAGCTTCCCTCCCCTCCTCAGTTTTTATCATGGTCATGGAGCCCCTTACACTTGCTCTGGTTTTTCTGTGAGGCTTGGCTTTTAAGCTGTGTCCTCAAGAACACACTGGAATTGAGCCTAAGCCACCCACAGACACCCCAGTGAAAGGAGAACTGCCCTGAAGTGAAAAGAGACTGGGCTCCTGCTGAGGGACATCTCCAAGCAGATAATCCTAAGCCAACCAAGGAAGCAGCCTTAGCACAACTCCTCTAGAAGCAACCAATTACCTTACCATTGTGAAGGGTCTTACAGAGCTTCAAGACTTTGTCCAGAGCCAACCTCAAAGTAGTCTTGGATCCAAACATAAATATGCCCCACTTACACTTGTGGGGTGCGGGGCAGAAGTTAAGGTGAGATTGACCGTGAACTTCCACCCGCCCATCAGTGCTGACACTTCAGCTTCAGAAAGTGGCCTACGGGCTCCTTAGTATGTTATTATCTGGCTCAGTGACGAAGATGCTGGAGAGGGGAGAGTGACTAGCAATAAACACAAGAGAAGAGTCTCAGGAAGGAGCTTGGGCTTTTATGAGTAGAGAAGGAAGGAAACCTAGCCATTTCCAAACCTACCTGAACAGACACATAAATGATGCCAAGAGGGATGATGACGATGATGAAGACTGGAGTGGCCAGGCAGATCATGACCAGGGTGCTGATGATGCCCAGGAAGCACAAAATCCAGCTGCGCAAAGACATGGGGAGGGTGTCATCCACCGTGGAGATATCCTAGGGACACATAAGGAGAGATGGTGTGCTAATGAATTCCTATGACATTTTACATCTCGGTTCCAGCAGCGAATCTGCTCAGTCACATCAGAATGCAAATAACTATATGTCCAGGGTTGAAAGAAAAAAAGAAATCCTCACCAGCTATTAGTTCTATGCAGATTAATTTTGACCCTTACCTGGCACAGATTCTCCATCTTTCCTTCCTCCATCCCCTCCTTTATCTCCTCTTAAGGGCTCAGTCATCAGCTCCAGAGGACCCTAGGTATAATTCTCCTTTATGGTCTGAGCCACCTCCTCCGCAAAACATACTGTATAATTAATGACAGTTTCCTTTTTCATGCAGAAGCAGTTAGCAAAATATGACTGTTGCCTAAGTAACTCACAGTAAGATCTCTGTGTTTTTTTCGGAAGATTTTATATATATATATATATATATATAACAACAGTGGAAAAGAGTGTGCAACATTTGCAAAATTCCTGTGAGAAATCTCCCCATCCAAAATTGTGTACTTTTTTAGGTTCCATTTAAGAGCAGAAAGCCCATTTAAGTTGTCTCCAGTGACATCATGCCCACCATCTTCGTTCCACAGGAAGGTGACACGTGGGGGCCTGCCCACTTTTGAAGCAGTCACCATGTCCCCAGAACCTGCCTGTGGGCTGGGAGCTAGACTTTCTGTGTCTGCTCCAAGACCAAACAAATAAGGGCTCAGAGCTCCTCAGACATTTTTTTAAAAATGTGCACCCTCTTCTACAAACAGAAGACTGAAAATTCTGTTGGTGATAGTTGAATATTATTCAGAATTGTCTGGTTTCCTCTGTTCTTGAAATTTCCCCCTTATGTTCATTAAGAATCAACGACTTTGGTCTGGCCCATGGAAGAGAGCCATCTATATGATCTATAGCATTTACTGAGCATCCCAATGCCTAGTACAGTCCTTGGCTCATAGAAGGTACTCAATATATGTTGAATGAATGAATGCTAAGGGTCCCAGAATCTTCAGTCGATGGAGAACCCCATTAAAATTATAGGATTCCACAGTCCAGACCTTGTTTACTTATTTTTAAAGCATCAAAGATGGGAGATTCAGGGATGGAGGCAGCAACCAAGCAAAGCATTGTCCTGCTATCTCTTTTATTCACTGTCACACTAGTGATAGTGCTTTTACTTGTGTTTTTCCCTCTGCAGAACAATCCTTCACATCCTGCTTCTGCCACTCACCCATCCCCTACCCCCACCATCTCCCTGGCTAACTTCTATGAGTTAAGTCCCTCCTTTTCTGACATTTCCCACCCTCAATCACCCAGGTTGAGCTGGTATCTCTTTTCTCTGTCACTCTTTTGTACTCCAAGAATGCCACTGTACACATAGTTGTTACTGGTTTTCCTATATCCTATCATAATCCTTTACTTCCTTGGCCGTCCCCCTCACTAGATGGTGAGCTACTTAAAGGGAAAGAGTTGTTCATCCCTGTAACCCCAGGATCCTTAGGACCTCACACAAGGTGTTCAAGAATATCTGCATGCTGAGTGGACCAAAAAACTGGAACTGCCCAGTGTTGCCTAGGGACACATGAGAATTCTTTCCCTGTCAGAAATAAAAAGATCCTCAGCATATAAACACGTCTTACAACACTTGAGATACTTACGCCAGCAAACCTGTTCACTATCCGGCCAGTGGGTGTTGTGTCAAAAAAACTCATGGGTACTCGAAGGATATTGTTCAGCAGCTGCTTGTGAAGAATGCTTGCTGCGTGGACAGAACCATAGACACTCCAGAGATTTGCTATGAGCACAAATATACCTGGAAATGGAACCAGTTTAGTCAGCACCGTGCACAGGGATCCCTGAAGACTTGTGCAGGACATAATAGCAAATTTGTCATGAGTCCAGGCAAAGGACATGGACCTGACAGAGCGTCTCAGAGATGGCTGCCGTAGCTGTCACACATACCTTGTGCTAATCCCAGAGCTCCATAGACACCAACTCTCAGGTCCCTCTGAGAGGCTGGATAGTTGGTGCTATTGAAGGTTTTAGAGTCACGGGTCCAAGCACTGAGCCAGAGGTTCGATCCAATAAAAGACACGGAATGGAGCACAAACCCAAAGATAATGAAGAATATCGAACACCATCCTATTGCTTGTAGGTATTTCAGGTAGATGGAGAACTTCACCTGCAAAGCCCCCACCTCAATATTAGTAGAGTTCCTAGCGGCTTTTGGTGAGGAATTACCTAGAATACCAATCATAGGGGGAGTACAGTCCTTTGGAAAGTGGAGAGCCGGTGGCAAAATTTGGTAGTCTGTGATCACATTTCTGTACTGGGCCAGCATGATAATAATGCTGAAATATAATGCAGGGTAAATAACCATCAGATTATTAATGAGCTTCTAGATGCAAGTAAGAGGAAAAGATATAAAAACAGAGCGGGACAGATAAGGCTATACCACAGACCTTGGAATTTGTTTTATTAATGTTTAAGTTAAGATCTTAAATTTAAGAACTTGGTTTTAAGTTTTATTAATTTGAATTGTGTGCTATGAGCTTGATATATTGGTGTTCTCTGGCTCCCAGAATTGCATCTCAAAGCATTTTTGTTTTTACCACATATCAGAATGGAATCAAACACTCATGAAGTGTAGTATGAGGATATTCACAGGGAACATGTCATTCTTCATGGAAGTACAATTTGATAAAAAGCCCAGAGCCTCTGCTAACATTTCAATGATAAATTTAAAGACTGGCAAAGCACACAAGACATATCCCTCTGTAGATATGTAGTCAAGTCATCAAACTTAAAAATGTTCAAATCCCAAGCCTTATATCACCTCTAATGGTACTTTTTACTGTGGTGTTTACCTTTCCAGTTTGTATGAATTCCTTCTTAATTAGTTTTTGCCCTTTCACTGGTTCTTCCTCCTCCTTCAGGATATTCACATTCCGAGTTTTCAAGTCTTTTAAGGGCTTCAGACGCCTGCTACTGGACCTAGAACAGAGAGATTGAGAGGGGAAGCTTTCCTGAGCATGTAGATGCATCCCAAGGGTCTTCTTGCAAGCAGGTGTCACAGTAGCTCTGCTCACATCAAAGTGCATTTCAGAGCAGATGGTCATGGGGGAAACACCACCCCAACCCTCCTCCACATGCACAGAAACAAAAGAAGAGCTGGGAGCATCCATGTGGACACTCAGAAAAAGTCCACAGAGAAAAAGAGAATGATAAAATGGAACTATGGAAGTGATGGGGGATGCCAGCTGAATATATGACCAACCTGCGACTAAATGTTCGATGAAGACTGTTCTCTCTTTTCATGGACAAGGAGGCCACATCTTCAGGGATTTCCTCCACACTGGGCATCAGCCCATAGTCATCTTCTTCACTGTCCTCATTGACTAGGAGACACATCAAAGGTTAGGGAGATTGCTGCATAGAGCTGTCATAGCCCTATGAACAAGAAGAAAAGTCTTTTCTGATCTTGTTGGTCTTAATAAGAGATCCCAGATGTACACACAGGTTGGAATCTTTTACTCCAGAAATACTGTTTATTAGGACATCTCATTGAAAAATACCAGGATAAAGGAGAGGTGAGTTAATATTCCACTGGAAGAGAAACGGTCAAAAAGGAGAAGAATATTCCCAGAAGCTTGTAAGTTCCTTTGGAGCAGGAAAGAACTTTTAAGGATTACAGTAGACAAACAAAAGTGTCATAATCCCCAGAAATGTCTAAAAAGGTGAGCGTAAATTTAAAATGTTCTGCTTGAAATTCAAATAATTTGAGAAATTTTATTAATTTCAAGCATTTTAAAAAACATATCCTGAAAATAAAAGGTAAAACAGCTTGGTCTGTGAAAATGGTAGAGTTACGACCTCCAGAAATTGGTACCTCTGTAAAAGCAGTGAGCATACTAGCCAAAAAATGTCAAAATCAAATTTTCCGTAACTTTGAAATTAACCAAAGGCTTGCCACAATCCAAGGAGTATTTATTTAAGAAAAATAGCTAAATCTCAGAAAGAAAAGTAAGTTTTGTAATAGTTTAATTTACCCTATTCCTATTCCCCTCTCCTTAGATCTGCTGTAGCCTAGAAAACCAACAGCCACACATTCATTGTAACCATGAAAATCACCAGCCTAGCAGCTGCTGGAAGGAACAGACTGGGTTCAGAACATGCTCAAAACCTTACTTCTGGAGAAGTGTCATTATTTGACCTGTCTGGCAGTTCCCTGGAAAACTCCATTCACAGGGCTTGTCTTTATAGAACCTGACTTGGAGTTGGCTCTAACAACCAGCAGTAGTTGTTTAACATCACAGCTGCCTGAGGCAGTGATAACAGTTGGAGCAAAGGAGAAACTGACCAAGAACTTAAGAGGAAAAAAAACCTGGGGAATAAGATATCCATAGGGAGCTTTGATATCTTCAATATATTCCTGGCAATCGAGAATGTCATACACATGTGTAGGGTTGCACACATGCCAACCCAAGAAAAACTTGAGAATGTCCTATTCTCTTACCCCTGGCTTACCTTCAGACTCTGTGCAAGCAGGGGAAAAAGGCTGAGGCAGAACTATAAACTGCCTGCTGGCATGTTAAACAGACATGTCCACCCCCACCCCCCATCCCCACAGAGCCCCTCAGCAAAGGCTGAGTGACGTATCGGTTCCAGGCACTTGAGGAAATCTCTGTCCAATCGTTATCTGACCACTAAGCCAACCAAGCAGGGACTTCTATGGCCACATGAGACAAAGAAAGTAGACTTAACAGAATCAGTTCAGGAAACTAAACAGGAGGAACAACAAAAGCAAACCCTGGTTGAGGATGGAGGGGAGAGAGATCATATTTCCAGAATTGTTATGCTATTTAAAATGACCGGTTTTCAGTAATCAAGACAGTATGGTACTGGCACAAAAACAGAAATATAGATCAATGGAACAGGATAGAAAGCCCAGAGATAAACCCAGGCACATATAGTCACCTTATTTTTGATAAAGGAGGCAAGAATATACAGTGGAGAAAAGACAGCCTCTTCAATAAGTGGTGCTGGGAAAACTGGACAGCTACGTGTAAAAGAATTAGAACACTTCCAAACACCATACACAAAAATAAACTCAAAATGGATGAAAGACCTAAATGTAAGGCCAGACACTATAAAACCCTTAGAGGAAAACATAGGCAGAACACTCTATGACATAAATCACAGCAAGATCCTTTTTGACCCACCTCCTACAGAAATGGAAATAAAAACAAAAATAAACAAATGGGACCTAATGAAACTTAAAAGCTTTTGCACAGCAAAGGAGACCATAAAAAAGACGAAAAGACAACCCTCAGAATGGGAGAAAATATTTGCAAACGAAGCAACTGACAGAGGATTAATTTCCAACATTTACAAGCAGGTCATGCAGTTCAATATCAAAAAAAAACCCAAACCAAAAATGGGCAGAAGACCTAGACAGACATTTCTCCAAAGAAGATATACAGACTGCCAACAAACACATGAAAGAATGCTCAACATCTCTAATCATTAGAGAAATACAAATCAAAATCACAATGAGGTGTCACCTCACACCAGTCAGAATGGCCATCATCAAAAAATCTACAAACAATAAATGCTGGAGAGGATGTGGAGAAAAGGGAACCCCTCTTGCACTGTTGGTGGGAAGGTAAATTGATACAACCACTATGGAGAACAGTATGGAGTTTCCTTAAAAAACTAAAAATAGAACTACCATATGACACAGCAATCCCACTACTGGGCATATACCCTGAGAAAACCATAATTCAAAAAGAGACATGTACCACAGTGTTCATTGCAGCTCTATTTACAATAGTCAGGACCTGGAAGCAACCTAAGTGTCCATCGACAGACGAATGGATAAAGAAGATGTGGCACATATATACAATGGAATATTACTCAGCCATAAAAAGAAACGAAATTGAGTTATTTGTAGTGAGGTGGATGGACCTAGAGTCTGTCATACAGAGTGAAGTAAGTCAGAAAGAGAAAAATAAATACCGTATGCTAACACATATATATGGAATCTAAAAGAAAAAAGAAAAAAATGGCTGTGAAGAACCTAGGGGCAGGACAGGAATAAAGACACAGACGTAGAGAATGGACTTGAGGACACAGGGAGGGGGAAGGGTAAGCTGGAATGAAGTGAGAGAGTGGCATGGACTTATATATACTACCAAATGTAAAATAGGTAGCTAGTGGGAAGCAGCCACATAGCACAGGGAGATCAGCTCAGTGCTTTGTGACCACCTAGAGGGGTGGGATAGGGAGAGTGGGAGGGAGTCACAAGAGAGAGGACATACGGGGATATATGTATATGTATAGCTGATTCACTTTGTTATAAAGCAGAAACTAACACACCATTGTAAAGCAATTATACTCCAATAAAGATGTTCAAAAGAAAAAGATGTTTTCAACAAAAAATTATGAGACATACAAGGAATCAGGAAAGTATGGGACTGTACACAGGAAAAAAGCAGTCAAAAGAAACTGTACTCAAGGAAGCACAGATGTTGGACTTACCAAAGACTTAAATCAGCTATGATAAATATATTCAAAGAACAACAGGAAACCATGTCTAAGGATCTAAAGAAAAGTTCTCACCAAATAGAGAACATCTCTATTAGGCCCATTAGCATGGGCCCCTGATCCAATATGTCTGATGTCCTTGTAAAAAGGGGAAATTTGGACACTAATGCACATAAGGTATAACACCATGTGAAGATGAAGGCAGAGATTGATATGAAGGATGCCAGTGAATGCCAGCAAACCACCAGAAGCTGGGAGAAAGACCTGGAATAGATCCTTCCCTATTGCCTTCAGAAGGAACCAATCTTACTGACACCTTGATTTTGGACTTCTAGCCTCTAGAACTGTGAGACAATACATTTCTGTTGTTTAAGACACCCAATTTGTAGTGTTTTGTTATGGCAGCTAATTAAGAAATACACAGAGCCAACGTTGATACAGGTAACCTTTGCCCTCCTGACCTTCCCTTTATTCTACCGCCTTGTAGTCTGTACCTTGAGCCCCAGAGCCGACACACAGCATGCCAGGCAGTGGGGCTTATACAACTTCTCAGAAGTGCCCTATCTATGTTTCCCAGAGCAAGGGTTTAATGAGCTGTTTTGCAAACTGTCTTTTGTACACAAAAGATAGGATTTTTCAAAGGGGCTGTCTACCCATGGGGGTTTATAAACAGAACTTAGAAACTCAGAAGATCAAATCAGAAAAAGTTTAGAATTAGAAGGAGAAAACTGTCCAGGTTGTGGTGATGTGGTTGACTGAGCAGTAACTCAGGGGTATCCAGCATCAGACACTACCCTTTGCTGGAGATCTTCAGTCCCCAAGCAGGTACTTTTTGTTTTCTCCAGGCCTGTCCTGGAGCACATAAAGACTGATGGAAAGCTCTGACCCCTTCCTTTCTGTTGGAATCCCTGCCCCACTTTCCTGGGCTGGGTCCCAGTCCCTATAGCCCACACCATCGTATTCTTTGTTCCCGCCCTGTCCCACCAATGCTTACAGACTTCTTGGTTTAGGCTTTTCTTTCCGACTCTTGTGGTTTTAAACCATCACATGTCCTGACCTCAAGGCCTGACTGTGATCCCACTTGCAGGCTGTGTAGTTACTGCCTCTTCTGATTGACTTTCGGAATGCCCCTGTACCCTCCAGATCTTGCTTTCTCAGTCCTGACCTCCTGCTGATAATTGCTACCTGAAGCAGATACCCAGAACCATGCACAGGACTACTGCTGGCAGGTTCTTGAGAAGGACCCCAGAGACCAGGGCTAATCAGCGACCCCAGTGGTAGTGGTATTGGGTAGGGGCTATTCCTGTGGCACACTGTGAGACTATGCAACTGCCATGATTTTTTTTCTGGTTCAGAACACCCAGTGGCTTTTGGTGTATTCGTCAAATCCCTTTGTTAGGGCGTATCAACAATTCAGCAGTACATTATTAGTACCAGGTATTACAAAGCTGTCCAGGAAGTGGTTCTCATGAATTTGGGTAGATGGGGTGGAATATGTGACTTGAGTCAATAGAAGCAGGGCATTCCCTAAAAGGGGGCCCCTTGTGCCACTGGTGTCTCTTCCACAAGGGCTAATCACCCCAAATCTCCAGTCATCCTCTAAAGAGTGCCCTTTGATTGCATGTCAGAGACCAGATGAGCAGGATTATCCCCCAGTTTGGCTGAGATGTAAAGTTTCTATGTTTGTGTTTCTTTACAGAGACACAAAACACAGAAAGGACAGATATTGGATCTCTGGATAATTTATTTCCAAATTTAGTTCACTGGATACTGAACAGTTCAGGAGGTAAATAGTGGTGGTTTACTACTTCTACCCCTTCCCTACCCAAGTTCTATCCTGTTCCAATCCTCTTTACGTACCTGTGGGCTCGTCTTTAGGACCCGTCTGTTTTATGAATGTCTTCAGATTCTTCGCAAACAATCCTTTCTTGGCCAACAGAGTGCTGTAGGATCCCTTCTCCACGATGATGCCATTCCCCAAAACCACAATCTCATCCACTTGGGGAAGAAAGTGAATGCTGTGTGTCACCAAGAGTCGAGTCTGTAAAAATAACAGTAAGTTGTGCTGACTGCCCTGTGTCCACCATGTTCCTTAGCTTACTAAGGAAAAGGAAAAACAGAGTCACTGTGGGGCTTTCCTTCAAAATGTGGCCCTGACCACTTGATCTCTTACTTCCTCTTTACTTCCCAGCACCTCATCCTAAAACCTGACCCCATGTGTAAGATGAGACTCCTGTCATCATGGATATATTCACAGTTATTTTCCTGTAGTGACAATGAGGTTTGCCCCACACACGTTTTCCTCCAGCTTCCTGGTAGCCAAGAGTTGGGCTTAGGGACGTCACTTGAGATCAAGGGCTATCAGTATAATTGAGGCATGCAAAACTAACTGCCCCCCCACTAAACAGGTAACTGATCTAACAAGAACTGCCCAGATTGGTTTAGTATGTTAGAATCATTATAGGGCAAGAAATTGTGTCTTTGGCCCAGGCCCTCCCTGGCGTGGAAGACTTGGCATCCCTTGTATTCTTGTCTATTTATGGACTACATTGACTACTGAAACAGGGATTCCACTCAAAGAAAGATAAACACTCACAGATCAGTAATGAGACTCAGATAGGGTCTAGGGGGGTTGAGATGGGCCTCTAGAGAGACAGCCCAAGCCCACTGCCTCTGCTCTCTACTTCACAGCCCCACAGACACTAGGTTGCTCTTATCAGGAAGACTTGGGAGATGCTCATCCTTTGAGTCTCAGCTCAAAGCCAGCTCTTCCGGTAGCCTTTCCTGAATCCCCAGGCAAGAATTGGGTATTCCTCCAGTGTTTCCACGGTAGTTTGTATATTCTGCCATTAAAAATGATTCTTGTATTATATTATTATTGCTTGCTTTTTGGTTTGTCTGCCAATTCGATTGTAAGTTACTTGAGAGCAGGGATGAGACCTTTTTATCAGTGCGCCCAGTCTTTGCAATGAACCAGGCCCAGGGTGGGTATTCAGTTCATGAATGAATGGAGCCAATTAGCCTTATGGACAGAAGTCAGGACCAGGCATAGGAGGGAGAGTGAGTTCCTGTGGACTCACTGATCCAAGAGAGAGGCAAAAGGCCTCAGTGGGACAGCAGCCCAGTCAACCCTGCCACCCTCTGACTGGCAGCATTCAAAAAACCTTGAAGGGAAAAGGCCAAACACAGATGGAGTGCTGACAGCCCTCACACTAGACTTGCTACTGGTGAGAAGCATACTCAAACCCTCAAGGGGCACTGGGCTCTGTCAGCCCCTCTCCCATTCAGCCTACTGTGCTAACTTGCCTATGGTAAGGAAAGCCTATGACCAGCTCCAGTGACTTGCTCTGGCCACTTTATCTGTACTATCTCACAGGGGTATTGCAAGAATCAAATAAGACAATGCAATCAAAGTGCTTGGCACAGGCCTGCGACATAATGAATACCCAAAACATATAGGCTTATTTCTATATTCAGATTGAGTCATCCTTTCCAGGCATAGTGCTCCAACATCCTGCAAGAGTTCCAGGAAAGTGCCTTCTTAGAGTAGAGCTCTAATACTTGCAGGATGACCTGTGTCCCAGCAAGGTAAATTGTTGGGTCCTCTGGCATGTTTTCTGACACCAACCGGTTCTGAGTGTCCAACAGTTCAATTCTGACACCAGCTACCCAGAAACCCACAGCTACCCAGAGCCCACAAGACTGCCCTGACTTCTAATGCTAGCCAAAAGTCTTGGATCCCACCCATACTTCTGACCAACTAGCTATAAATTGAGGATTTCCATGGCCCCCTCCTCAGGTCTGATAATTTGCCAGAATGGCTCATAGATGCCAGGAAAATACTTTACTTACTGTTTACCAGTTTATTACAAAGGATACAACTCAGGAACAGTGAAATGGAAGAGATGCATAGGGTAAGGTTTCGGGGGTGGGGTGCTTGTGCAGAATTTCCATCTCTCACCAGGTGTGCCACCTTCCCAGCACCTTAATGTTCTCAGCAATCTAGAAACTCTCTGAATCTCCTTATTCAAGAATTTTTATAACACAATCTCCAGCCCATCCTCCTCTCCCATTGGTATGTGGGGCTGAAAGTTCCAATCCTCCCATCACTTGGTCTTTCTGAGGAACAGCCTTGTCCAGAGGCTATCTAGGGGCCCCTCCATAAGTCACTCATTAGCATAAACTCAGGTGTGATCTAAAGGGGCTCATTGTGAATAACAAAAGACATTCTTAGTATCACTCAGGAAATTCTAAGGGTTAGGAGCTCTGTGCTAGGACCTAGTGAAAAAGACCAAATATATTTCTTATTATACCACAGATCTCAAAGGACTTTTTATCATAATTAATCATCCTAAAAGGCTCAATGTTGGAGCCAGAGAATAAGACTCAAATTAGCCAGTTCCCACATAAGCTATGATCTCAAGAGGGGAGCCCTCACCAAATCATCTCCTGGGAGACCAGTCTGACACTGTATCTCCCCAGCAGCCCAGGGGGAAGGTAAATAAGGAAATCTGCTTCAGTACCCAGCAGTCCTAGGAGATGTGTTCCCCTCCTCACGTCTTCATCACTTTAAATAATTTCTCACCTTGCCTTTCAACAGGCCATTGGGACCCAAGACCTTATTAAAAATATGTTTTCCCACATGAGCATCCACAGCAGATAGGGGGTCATCCAGAATATAGATGTCTGAATTTTGATAGGTAGCTCTGGCCAGGCTGATCCGCTGCTTCTGACCCCCACTGAGATTTATACCCTGAAGAAGAAAATAATTTCTATTAAGTACTGAAACTGAGTCCCACTAAAATTCCTCCTCATAGATTCCTCTGGTGAATCTATGATTAACATCTCTATCCAAAACTTCATGACCTTTCTTCTCCCACACCTGTTCCCCTCAAGGGAGTATAAAAGAAAAGGGGGGATTGAAACCAAGCAGGACACTGCAGGGCCCTCCTGTGTACAAAAACCCCTCTGTGTCCCCCCTTTCTTGTTTGTAGAAAAAAACTTTAGTCTCCTAGGCCTTCCCTGAGTTCCAAGGAGCAGACTCAAGCCGTTACTAACTAGGGAAGTGAGGGAATGCAGAAACAAAGGAAAAGCAGTCAAGAAACAATAGTTCAACTATAAAACAGAGTCCTATCTCCTCTTCAAGGGGTATATGTAACAATTAGATGCATATCATTGAACTATTCTACAGAAACTAAGATTCTAACCCAGGTGGAGGATGGTTACTACATGTTGACCACAAGCACTTAGCCCCAGACTGTTTGGAACCAGAAGGTTGATGATTAAGATTCCTGAAACATCACCCTGCCACTTTACCACCAACCAATCAGAAGGAAGTCTACAAGCTGCAACCCTCACCCCAAATGTTGCCTTTTAAAACCATTCCTGGGGAATTCCCTGGTGGTCCAGTGGTTAAGAATCTGTCTTGCCAACATTAATCACACCAACATTCGAATTATAGGGGTCTCAGAAGAAGAAAAAGAAGGGGACCGAGAAAATACTTGAAGAGATTATACTTGAAAATTTTCCTAATATGGGAAAGGAAATAGTCAATCAAGTCCAGGAAGTGCAGAGAGTCCCATACAGTATAAATCTAAGGAGAAACATGCCAAGACACATATTAATCAAACTATCAAACTTAAATACAAAGAAAAAATATTAAAAGCAGCAAGGGAAAAGCAACAAATAACATACAAGGGAATCTCCATAAGGTTAACAGCTGATCTTTCAGCAGAAACTCTGCAAGCCAGAAGGGAGTGGCAGGACATATTTAAAGTGATGAAGGGGAAAAAACCTGCAACAAAGATTACTCTACCTGGCAAGGATCACAGTCAGATTCGACCGAGAAATTAAAACATTTACAGACAAGCAAAAGCTAAGAGAATTTAGCACCACCAAACCAGGTTTACAACAAATGCTAAAGGAACTTCTCTAGGCAGGAAACACAAGAGAAGGAAAAGACCTACAAAAACAAACCCAAAACAATTAAGTAAATGGTAATAGGGACATGCATATCGATAACTACCTTAAATGTAAATGGATTAAATGCTCCAATCAAAAGTCAGAGACTGGCTGAATGGATACAAAAACAAGACCCATATATATGCTGTCTACAAGAGACCCACTTTAGACCTAGGGACACATACAGACTGAAAGTGAGGGGACGACAATGTTTATTCCAGCACTATTTACAATAACCAGGACATGGAAACAACCTAAGTGTCCATCGACAGACGAATGGATAAAGAAGATGTGGCACATATATACAATGGAATATTACTCAGCCATAAAAAGAAACAAAATTGAGTTATTTGTAGTGAGGTGGATGGACCTAGAGTCTCTCATACAGAGTGAAGTAAGTCAGAAAGAGAAAAACAAATACCATATGCTAACACATATATATGGAATCTAAAAAAAAAATGGTTCTGAAGAACCTAGGGAAAGAACACAAATAAAGATGCAGACATAGAGAATGGACTTGAGGACATGGGGAGGGGGAAGGGTAAGCTGTGACAAAGTGAGAGTGGCATGGACATATACACACTACCAAATGTAAAACTGATAGCTAGTGGGAAGCAGCCACATAGCATAGGGAAATCAGCTTGGTGCTTTGTGACCACCTGGAGGGGTGGGATAGGGAGGGTGGGAGGGAGGGAGATGCAAGAGAGAAGAGATATGGGAACATATGTATATCTATAACTGATTCACTTTGTTATAAAGCAGAAACTAACACACCACTGTAAAGCAATTATACCCAAATAAAGCTGTTAATAAAATAAAAATAAAAAAAAGAAGATGTGGCACACATATACAATGGAATATTACTCAGCCATACAAAGAAACAAAATTGAGTTATTTGTAGTGAGGTGGATGGACCTAGAGTCTCTCATACAGAGTGAAGTAAGTCAGAAAGAGAAAAACAAATACCATATGCTAACACATAAATATGGAATCTAAAAAAAATGTTTCTGAAGAACCAAGGAGCAGGACACAAACACGCAAACATAGAGAATGGACTTGAGGACACAGGGAGAGGGAAGGGTAAGCTGTGACAAAGTGAGAGAGTGGCATGGACATATATACACTACCAAATGTAAAATTGATAGCTAGTGGAAAGCAGCCACATAGCACAGGGAGATCAGCTTGGTGCTTTGTGACCACCTAGAGAGATGGGATAGGGAGGATGGGAGGGAGAGACAAGAGGGAGGAGATATGGGCATATATGTATATGTGTAGCTGATTCAGTTTGTTATAAAGCAGAAACTGCCATACCATTGTAGAGCAACTATACTCCAATAAAGATGTTCAAAAAAAAAAGTGAGGGGATGGAAAAAGATATTCCATGCAAATGGAAATCAAAAGAGAGCTGGAGTAGCAATTCTCGTATCAGACAAATAGACTTTAAAATAAAGACTATGACAAGAGACAAAGAAGGACACTACATAATGATCAAGGGATCGATCCAAGAAGAAGATATAACAATTGTAAATATTTATGCACCCAACATAGGAGCACCTCAATACATAAGGCAACTGCTAACAGCCGTAAAAGGGGAAATAGACAGTAACACATTCATAGTAGGGGACTTTAACACCCCACTTTCATCAATGGACAGATCATCCAACATGAAAAGAAATAAGGAACCACAAACTTTAAAAGATACATTAAAGAAGATGGACTTAATTTATATTTTTAGGACTTTCCATCCAAAAACAACAGAATACACTTTCCTCTCAAGTGCTTATGGAACATTCTCCAGGATAGATCATATCTTGGGTCACAAATCAAGCCTTGGTAAATTTAAGAAAATTGAAATCATATCAGGTATCTTTTCTGACCACAATGCTATGAGACTAGATATCAATTACAGGAAAAAATCTGTAAAAATACAAACACATGGAGGCTAAACAATACACTACTAAATAACCAAGAGATCACTGAAGAAATCAAAGAGGAAATCAAAAAATACCTAGAAACAAATGACAATGAAAACACGATGACTCAAAACCTATGGGATGCAGCAAGAGCAGTTCTAAGAGGGAAGTTTATAGCAATACAGTCCTACCTCAAGAAACAAGAAACATCTCAAATAAACAACCTAACCTTATACCTAAAGCAATTAGGGAAAGAAGAATTAAAAAACCCTCAAAGTTAGCAGAAGGAAAGAAATCAAAGATCAGATCAGAAATAAAAAATGAAGGAAATAATAGCAAAGATCAATAGAACTAAAAGCTGGTTCCTTGAGAAGATAAAAAAAATTAATAAACCATTCACCAGACTTATCAAGAAAAAAACAGAGAAGACTCAAATCAACAGAATCAGAAATGAAAAAGGAGAAGTAACAACTGACACTGCAGAAATACAAAGGATCATGAGAAACTGCTATAAGTAACTATATGCCAATAAAATGGGCAACCTGGAAATGGACAAATTCTTAGAAAAGCACAACTTCCTGAGACTGAACCAGGAAGAAATAGAAAATATAAACAGACTGATCACAAGCACTGAAATTGAAACTGTAATTAAAAATCTTCCAACAAACAGAAGTCCAGGACCAGATGGATTAACAGGCGAATTCTATCAAACATTTAGAAAGGAGTTAACACCTATCCTTCTCAAACTCTTCCAAAATATAGCAGAGGGAGGAACACTCCCAAACTCATTCTACAAGGCCACCATCACCCTGATACCAAAACCAGACAAAGATGTCACAAAGAAAGAAAACTACAGGCTGATGTCACTGATGAACACAGATGCGAAAATCCTCAACAAGATACTAGCAAACAGAATCCAGCAGCACGTTAAAAGGATCATACACCATGATCAAGTGGGGTTTATCCCAGGAATGCAAGGATTCTTCAATATATGTAAATCAATCAATGTGGCAAACCATATTAACAAACTGAAGGAGAAAAACCATATGATCATCTCAATAGATGTAGAAAAAGCTTTCGACTAAATTCAACACCCGATTATGATAAAAACCCTTCAGAAAGTAGGCATAGAGGGAACTTACGTCAACATAATACAGGCCATATATAACAAACCTACAGCCAACATCATTCTCAATGGTGAAAAGCTGAAACCATTTCCTCTAAGATCAGGAACAAGACAAGGCTGTCCACTCTCACCACTAATATTCAACATAGTTTTGGAAGTTTTAGCCACAGCAATCAGAGAAGAAAAAGAAATAAAGGAATCCAAATCGGAAAAGAAGTGAAGCTGTCACTGCTTGCAGATGACATGATACTATACATAAAGAATCCTAAAGATGATACCAGAAAACTACTAGAGCTAATCAATGAATTTCATAAAGTAGCAGGATACAAAATTATTACACAGAAATATCTTGCATTCCTATACACTAATGATGAAAAATAGGAAAGAGAAATTAAGGAAACACTCCCATTTACCATTGCAACAAAAAGAATAAAATAGCTAGGAATAAACCTACTTAAGGAGACAAAAGACTTGCATGAAGAAAACTATAAGACACTGATGAAAGAAATTAAAGATGATATAAGCAGATGGAGAGATATACTGTGTTCTTGGATTGGAAGAATCAACATTGTGAAAATGACTATACTACCCCAAGCAATCTACAGATTCAATGCAATCCCTATCAAACTACCAATGGCATTTTTCACAGAATTAGAAGAAAAAAATTCACAATTTGTACAGAAACTCAAAAGACCCCAAAGAGCCAAAGCAATCTTGAGAAAAAAAACGGAGCTGGAGAAATCAGGCTTCCTGACTTGAAACTATACTACAAATCTACAGTAATCAAGACAGTATGGTACCGACACAAAAACAGAAATATAGATCAATGGAACAGGATAGAAAGCCCAGAGATAAACCCACGCACATATGGTCACCTTATTTTTGATAAAGGAGGCAAGAATATACAATGGAGAAAAGATAGCTTCTTCAATAAGTGGTGCTGGGAAAACTGGACAGCTACATGTAAAAGAATGAAATTAGAACATCTCCTAACACCATACACAAAAATAAACTCAAAATGGATGAAAGACCTAAATGTAAGGCCAGACACTATAAAACTCTTAGAGGAAAACAGGCAGAACACTCTATGACATGAATCACAGCAAGATCCTTTTGAGCCACCTCCTAGAGAAATGGAAATAAAAACAAAAATAAACAAATGGGACCTAATGAAACTTAAAAGCTTTTGCACAACAAAGGAAACCATAAACAAGATGAAAAGACAACCCTCAGAATGGGAGAA
This sequence comes from Stenella coeruleoalba, assembly GCF_951394435.1. Taxonomy (NCBI): domain Eukaryota; kingdom Metazoa; phylum Chordata; class Mammalia; order Artiodactyla; family Delphinidae; genus Stenella; species Stenella coeruleoalba. The sequence goes on from NC_137162.1 coordinate 28,350,693, forward strand.
AATATTTGCAAACGAAGCAACTGACAAAGGATTAATCTCCAACATTTACAAGCAGCTCATGCAGCTCGATATCAAAAAAACAAACAACCCAATCCAAAAATGGGCAGAAGACCTAGATAGACATTTCTCCAAAGAAGATATACAGATTGCCAACAAACACATAAAAGAATGCTCAACATCATTAATTATGAGAGAAATGCAAATCAAAACTACAATGAGATATCACCTCACACCAGTCAGAATAGCCATCATCAAAAAATCTACAAACAGATGAAGACTTGGAGATTGGAGTGGCTTGCTCAGAGAGAACACAGAACTTCTGCGCCCTTTCCTCAGACCTTGTCCTGTGCATCGCTTTCATTGGGCTATCCCTTTTTGTAACAGAAATAAGAGTGATTCCAGGGGATGCCTCTTTACAGGAGCCAAACCTTGGAATGCAACGTCAGAAAGCTATTTCCCTAAAGTCTCCGATGTCAAGGAGAGGTGGCATCCTTTAGTCCGTGAGTACTGGAATTGGAGTCAGATATCCTGAAGTCAAATCCCAGCTCACCAAGAAGAACATGCTTACTTCACAGATCTGAGGTCTTGGATGAACTCTTCTTGTTTCCATCCACCTTCCTGAACAGCAGCAATGAACCTGTGCCTCAGATACAGATGGATAAACCAAACTGATTAACATGGAACTTACAAAGCTTAGCAGGGGGTGATCACAGGAGGCCAAAGCTGTCTTTCAAAGTCTTTGAGCTCTGAGCCATATGGATGAAAGGTTCTTGGTGCTGCAGCCAGGAGTCAGTGCTGTGCCTCTGACGTGGGAGAGCCAACTTCAGGACACTGGTCCACAAGAGACCTCCCAGCTCCACGTAATATCAAATGGTGAAAATCTCCCAGAGATCTCCATCTCAACACCAACACCCAGCTTCACTCAACGACCAGCAAGCTACAGTGCTGGACACCCTATGCCAAACAACTAGCAAGACAGGAACACAACCCCACCCATTAGCAGAGAGGCTGCCTAAAATCATAATAAGGCCACAGACACCACAAAACACACCACCAGACGTGGACCTGCCCACCAGAAAGACAAGATCCAGCCTCATCCACCAGAACACAGGCACTAGTCCCCTCCACCAGGAAGCCTACACAACCCACTGAACCAACTTTAGCCACTGGGGACAGACACCAAACACAATGGGAACTATGAACCTGCAGCCTGCAAAAAGGAGACCCCAAACACAGTAAGATAAGCAAAATGAGAAGACAGAAATACACACAGCAGATGGAGCAATATAAAAACCCACCAGACCTAACGAATGAAGAGGAAATAGGCAGTCTACCTGAAAAAGAGTTCAGAATAATGAGAGTAAAGATGATCCAAAATCTTGGAAATAGAATAGAGAAAATCCAAGAAACATTTAACAAGGACCTAGAAGAACTAAAGAGGAAACAAGCAATGATGAACAACACAATAAATGAAATTAAAAATACTCTAGAAGGGGGCTTCCCTGGTGGCGCAGTGGTTGAGAGTCCGCCTGCCAATGCACGGGGCACAGGTTCGTGCCCCGGTCCGGGAGGATCCCACATGCGGCGGAGCAGCTGGACCCGTGAGCTATGGCTGCTGGGCCTGCGCGTCCGGAGCCTGTGCTCTGCAATGGGAGAGGCTGCAACAGTGAGAGGCCCGCATACCACAAAAAACAAAAACAAATACTCTAGAAGGGATCAGTAGTAGAATAACTGAGGCAGAAGAACGGATAAGTGACCAGGAAGATAAAATAGTGGAAATAACTACTGCAGAGCAGAATAAAGAAAAAGAATGAAAAGAACTGAGGACAGTCTCAGAGACCTCTGGGACAACATTAAATGCACCAACATTCGAATAATAGGGGTCCCAGAAGAAGAAGAGAAAAAGAAAGGGACTGAGAAAATATTTGAAGAGATTATAGTTGAAAACTTCCCTAATATGGGAAAGGAAATAGTTAATCAAGTACAGGAAGCACAGAGAGTCCTATAAGGATAAATGCAAGCAGAAACATGCCAAGACACATATTAATCAAACTATCAAAAATTAAATACAGGGCTTCCCTGGTGGTGCAGTGGTTGAGAATCTGCCTGCCGATGCAGGAGACACGGGTTTGAGCCCTGGTCTGGGAGGATCCCACATGCCATGGAGCAACTAGGCCCGTGAGCCACAACTACTGAGCCTGCGCGTCTGGAGCCTGTGCTCCGCAACAAGAAAGGCCAAGATAGTGAGAGGCCCGTGCACCGCGATGAAGAGTTGCCCCTGCTTGCCGCAACTGGAGAAAGCCCTCGCACAGAAAAGAAGACCCAACCCAGCCAAAAATAAATAAATAAACCAATGAACTGACATTAAAAAACAAAACAACACAACAAAAAACCAACTCCTTGCCAGTATAATACAACAAAAAAATTAAATACAAAGAAAATATATTAAAAGCAGCAAGAGAAAAACAACAAATAACACACAAGGGAATCCTAATAAGGTTAACAGCTGATCTTTCAGCAGAAACTCTGCAAGCCAGAAGGGAGTGGCAGGACATATTTAAAGTGATGAAGGAGAAAAACCTACAACCAAGATTACTCTACCCAGCAAGGATCTCATTCAGATTTGATGGAGAAATTAAAACCCTTACAGTCAAGCAAAAGCGGAGAGAGCTCAGCACCACCAAAGCAGCTTTACAACAAATGCTAAAGGAACTTCTCTAGGCAGGAAACACAAGAGAAGGAAAAGACCTACAATACCAAACCCAAAATAATTAAGAAAATGGGAATAGGAATATACATATCAATAATTACCTTAAATGTAAATGGATTAAATGCTCCCACCAAAAGACACAGACTGGCTGAATGGATACAAAAACAAGACCCATATATATGCTGTCTACAAGAGACCCACTTCAGACCTAGGGACACATACAGACTGAAAGTGAGGGGATGGAAAAAGATATTCCATGCAAATGGAAATCAAAAGAAAGCTGGAGTAACAATTCTCATATCAGACAAAATAGACTTTAAAATAAAGACTATGACAAGAGACAAAGAGGGACACTACATAATGATCAAGGGATCGATCCAAGAAGAAGATATAACAATTGTAAATATTTATGCACCCAACATAGGAGCACCTCAATACATAAGGCAAATACTAACAGCCATAAAAGGGGAAATCGACAGTAACACATTCATAGTAGGGGACTTTAACACCCCACTTTCATCAATGGACAGATCATCCAAAATGATAATAAATAAGGAAACACAAGCTTTAAATGATATATTAAACAAGATGGACTTAATTGATATTTATAGGACATTCCATCCAAAAACAACAGAATACATATTTTTCTCAAGTGTTCATGGAACATTCTCCAGGATAGATCATATCTTGGGTCACAAATCAAGCCTTGGTAAATTTAAGAAAATTGAAATTGTATCAAGTATCTTTTCCGAACACAACGCTATGAGACTAGATATCAATTTCAGGAAAAGACCTGTAAAAAATACAAACACATGGAGACTAAACAATACACTACTTAATAACGAGTGATCACTGAAGAAATCAAAGAGGAAATCAAAAAATACCTAGAAACAAATGACAATGGAGACACGACGACCCAAAACCTACGGGATGCAGCAAGAGCAGTTCTAAGAGGGAAGTTTATAGCAATACAGTCCTACCTCAAGAAACAGGAAACTCTCGAGTAAACAACCTAACTTTGCACCTAAAGCAATTAGAGAAAGAACAAAAAAAAAACCCCAAAGTTAGCAGAAGGAAAGAAATCAAAAAGATCAGATCAGAAATAAATGAAAAAGAAATAAGGAAACGAAAGCAAAGATCAATAAAACCAAAAGCTGGTTCTTTGAGAAGATAAACAAAATTGATAAACCATTAGCCAGACTCATCAAGAAAAAAAGGGAGAAGACTCAAATCAATAGAATTAGAAATGAAAAAGGAGAAGTAACAACTGACACTGCAGAAATACAAAAGATCATGAGAGATTACTACAAGCAACTCTATGCCAATAATATGGACAACCTGGAAGAAATGGACAAATTCTTAGAAATGCACAACCTGCCAAGACTGAATCAGGAAGAAATAGAAAATATGAACAGACCGATCACAAGCACTGAAATTGAAACTGTGATAAAAATCTTCCAATAAACAAAAGCCCAGGACCAGATGGCTTCACAGGCGAATTCTTTCAAACATTTAGAGAAGAGCTAACACCTATCCTTCTCAAACTCTTCCAAAATATAGCAGAGGGAGGAACACTCCCGAACTCATTCTATGAGACCCCCATCACCCTGATACCAAAACAAGACAAAGATACTCCAAAAAAAGAAGATTACAGACCAATATCACTGGTGAATATAGATGCAAAAATCCTCAACAAAATACTAGCAAACAGAATCCAACAGCACATTAAAAGGATCATACACCATGATCAAGTGGGGTTTATTCCAGGAATGCAAGGATTCTTCAATATACGCAAATCAACCAATGTGATACTCCATATTAACAAATTGAAGGAGAAAAACCATATGATCATCGCAATAGATGCAGAGAAAGCTTTTGACAAAATTCAACACCCATTAATGATAAAAACCCTGCAGAAAGTAGGCATAGAGGGAACTTTCCTCAACATAATAACGGCCATATATGACAAACCCACAGCCAACATCGTCCTCAATGGTGAAAAACTGAAAGCATTTCCACTATGATCAGGAACAAGACAAGGTTGTCCACTCTCACCACTAATATTCAACATAGTTTTGGAAGTTTTAGCCACAGCAATCAAAGAAAAAGAAATAAAAGGAATCCAAATCGGAAAAGAAGAAGTAAAGCTGTCACTGTTTGCAGATAACATGATACTATACATAGAGAATCCTAAAGATGCTACCAGAAAACTACTAGAGCTAATCCCTGAATTTGGTAAAGTAGCAGGATACAAAATTAATGCACAGAAATCTCACGCATTCCTATACACTAATGATGAAAAATCTGAAAGTGAAATTAAGAAAACACTCCCATTTACTATTGCAATAAAAAGAATAAAATATCTAGGAATAAACCTACCTAAGGAGACAAAAGACCTGTATGCAGAATATTATAAGACACTGATGAAAGAAATTAAAGATGACACAAATAGATGGAGAGATATATCATGTTCTTAGATTGGAAGAATGAACATTGTGAAAATGACTCTACTACCCAAAGCAATCTACAGATTCAATGCAATCCCTATCAAACTACCAATAGCATTTTTCACAGAACTAGAGCAAAAAAATTCACAATTTGTATGGAAACACAAAAGACCCCGAATAACCAAAGCAATCTTGAGAACGAAAAACGGAGCCAGAGGAATCAGGCTCCCTGACTTCAGACTATACTACAAAGCTACAGTAATCAAGACAGTATGGTACTGGCACAAAAACAGAAAGATACATCAATGGAACAGGATAGAAGGCCCAGAGATAAACACACACACATATGGTCACCTTATCTTTGATAAAGGAGGCAGGAATGTACAGTGCAGAAAGGACAGCCTCTTCAATAAGTGGTGCTGGGAAAACTGGACAGATACATGTAAAAGTATGAGATTAGAACACTCCCTAACACCATACATAAAAATAAGCTAAAAATGGATTAAGGACCTAAATATAAGGCCAGAAGCTATCAAACTCTTAGAGGAAAACATAGGCAGAACACTCTATGACATAAATCAAGCAAGATCCTTTTTGACCCACCTCCTAGAGAAAGGGAAATAAAAACAAAAATAAACAAATGGGACCTAGTGAAACTTAAAAGCTTTTGCACAGCAAGGGAAACCATAAACAAGACCAATAGACAACCCTCAGGATGCGAGAAAATATTTGCAAATGAAGCAACTGACAAAGGACTAATCTCCAAAATTTACAAGCAGCTCATGCAGCTCAATAACAAAAAAACAAAAACCCATTCCAAAAATGGGCAGAAGACCTAAATAGACATTTCTCCAAAGAAGATATACAGACTGCCAACAAATACATGAAAGAACTCTCAACATCATTAATCATTAGAGAAATGCAAATCAAAACTACAATGAGATATCATCTCACACCAGTCAGAATGGCCATCATCAAAAAATTTAGAAACAATAAATGCTGGAGAGGGTGTGGAGAAAAGGGAACACTCTTGCACTGCTGGTTGGAATGTGAATTGGTTCAGCCACTATGGAGAACAGTATGGAGGTTCCTTAAAAAACTACAAATAGAACTACCATATGACCCAGCAATTCCACTACTGGGCATATACCCTGAGAAAACCAAAATTCAAAAAGAGTCATGTACCAAAATGTTCATTGCATCTCTATTTACAATAGCCTGGAGATGGAAACAACCTAAGTGCCCATCATCAGATGAATGGATAAAGAAGATGTGGCACATATATACAATGGAATATTACTCAGCCATAAAAAGAAACGAAATTGAGCTATTTGTAATGAGGTGGAAAGACCTAGAGTCTGTCATACAGAGTGAAGTAAGTCAGAAAGAGAAAGACAAATACCATATGCTAACACATATATATGGAATTTAAGAAAAAAAAATGTCATGAAGAACCTAGGGGTAAGACAGGAATAAAGACCCAGACCTACTGGAGAATAGACTTGAGGATATGGGGAGGGGGAAGGGTGAGCTGTGACAGGGCGAGAGAGAGGCATGGACATATATACACTAACAAACGTAAGGTAGATAGCTAGTGGGAAGCAGCCACATGGCACAGGGTTATCAGCTCAGTGCTTTGTGACCGCCTGGAGGAGTGGGATAGGGAGGGTGGGAGGGAGGGAGACGCAAGAGGGAATAGATATGGGAACATATGTATATGTATAACTGATTCACTTTGTTATAAAGCAAAAACTAACACAACATTGTAAAGCAATTATACCCCAATAAAGATGTTAATAAATAAATAAATAAAAATAGAACTACCATATACCCAGCAATCCCACTACTGGGCCTATACCCTGAGAAAACCATAATTCAAAAAGAGTCATGTACCACAATATTCATTGCAGCTCTATTTACAATATCCACGACGTGGAAGCAACCTAAGTGTCCATCGACAGATGAATCGATAAAGATGTGGCACATATATACAATGGAATATTACTCAGCCACAAAATAACGAAATTGAGTTATTTGTAGTGAGGTGGATGGACCTAGAGTCTGTCATACAGAGTGAAGTAAGTCAGAAAGAGAAAAACAAATACCATATGGTAACACATATATGTGGAATCTAAAACAAGTGGTTCTGAAGAACATAGGGGCAGGATAGGAATAAAGACGCAGACATAGAGAATGAACTTGAGGACACGGGGAGGGCGAAAGTAAGTGGGACGAAGTTAGAGAGTGCTATGGACATATATATACTACCAAATGTAAAATAGATAGCTAGTGGGAAACAGCCACATCAGCTCAGTGCTTTGTGACCACCTAGAAGGCTGGGATAGGGAGGGTGGGAGGGAGATGCATGAGGGAGGAGATATGGGGATATATGTGTATGTATAGCTGATTCTCTTTGTTATAAAGCAGAAAGTAACACACCATTGTAAAGCAATTATACTGCAATAAAGATGTTAAAAGAAAAAAAAAGCCTCTGTTGCAATGCAGGGAACACCAGTTCGATCCTTCGTTGGGGAACTAAGATCCCACATGCTGTGGGAAAATTAAGCCCACGTGCCACAGCTAAAGAGCCCAGGTGCCACAATTACAGAGCTCATATACTCTGGATCCCATATGCCACAACTAGAGAGAAGCCTGCACACGCACCACAAAGAAGTGAAGAGCCCATGCGCCACAACAAAAGATCACACATGCCGCAACTAACACCCAACACAGCCAATAAATACATAAATATTTAAAATATTTAAAAATAATAATAATTTTAAAATATTTTAAAATAATAATAATAAAAAAACCATTCCCTGAAAGCTATTGAGTTTGGGTGTTTTGAGCATGAGCTGACCATTCTCCTTGCTGGGCCCTGCAATAAACACTGTACTTTCATTCACCACAACGCAACGTCAGTAGATTAGCTGTGCTGTGTGGTGGGCAGCCAGACCCAAGTTCAGTTCAGTAACACAAGTTCCTTTATACAAATAAATATCTTTGATTCAAATAAATAACTTTAGGCCCAATAATTAAAAAGCATGGCCAACTTACCATTTTATATCATATAATTTACTTATTTTGTTGTTGTTGTTGCTTCTTCCCCATGAGAATGTAGAGCTATATCAGGGTAGATTTCCTCTGTTTGTGGATGTAACTCCAGCACTTAAAATAGTGTGTGGCACATAGTAGGTACTCAATAAAAATATGCTGAATTAATGAACAAAATCATTCTAGAGCTATATCTTCACTAGTCTTCTAACATCTCAAGATCTTTCCCCCAAAAACTGCTATATTCATGTTTAGTAATGGGGAAAGAGTATAAAAACATCCCAAATATGTAGTAATCAGGGATTTCTAAACAAATTATACTATATTCATATAATTCAAAACAGTCATTAAAAATTAATTTTTAAGAAAGGCATTTGACAACATGAGAAAATAATATACTCTAAATTTCTGTGTGTTCAAAGCAGATTATTAGAACCATACTCTGGTCCTCACTGGTATACAGAAGTAGAGTCAGGACAACTAGGCTCTGGTCTGCCTCTGGCCCTCCACCTGTGAGGTCAAATTTGGGTCAGCTGCTTCTTAGTTAACCTCTCAGGTCCTAGCCTCATCATCTCTCCTTTAGGTTACACAGTTCCTATATTTGCTTCTAGGTACAAAATTTTAAATTTCTGAGTTATTTGCACAAAATATTGTGCAAACTCATGTTTTCTGGTGTTTGTTCCAGGCTTGACCATCAAAATTGATCAACTATTTTACTGTCATGTACTTCTTCATCACCCTTACTCTTTTCCTTCATTATTTCTTCACCCTTCAAGGCCCCTTGGTGTCCCAAGTACCTTCTCTCCAATCTCAGCCAGATCTCCCCCAGGCAGCACTTCCAAGTCCGGGAAGAGGGCACAGGCCTCCAGAACTTGCTGGTATTTCTTTTCATCCAACTCTGACCCAAAAAGGATGTTGTCCTTTATGGTGCCGTTCTGGATCCAGGACTGCTGCGGGACATAGGCTACAGTGCCCTAGGATGGGAAGGGTCAGACCATATGACAGTTTTGTTCCTCTGGAAATGCAGTGTTGAAGGAGGGGGTGGCAGGAGTTGGGAGGAACAAATGGAATGTAGATTTTTTAAAAATGTCAGGCTGACTGAGCAATTGATATTTATAAAGGTGCATGTATTTATTGCACCATCCAGGGAGAAAGATTCAATATCCTATGCATCATTTGAAGTCTCCTTTTTTGGACTATCACTCTCTAGCCATGATCCAAAAAATGGAGGATGACTGCACGTGCTGCTTCTAGAACAGGCTTTTAGTCAGACCCCAAAGAGTTTACTAGGACCAACAGAGGGCCAACACTGATGGGGGAATGGTGTAGACAACATCTTAGGAAGCAAGAACTAAGAGATTGAAATTTGGGTGCCAGGCTGATGCACAAAACAGATCGGGTCAAATGAGAGATGGAGCCTGATAAACACCTGTGTTTGAGGACAAACCCAGTTATGAGTTAGCAAGAAAAAGCTTCTTGAAAGGAGTTAGGAGGCAGTTAAATCTGTAGAGGCTGCTCTGCTATACTGCATGTTTATTTAATGCAAATTATCTCATTAGTAATCAGTAAGTCAGGGAATAATGTCAGTATAATGTGGAAGAAGTGTTGGTTCTTAAAATTTTTCCAAGCATGTCAGTGTAAAGCAATTAGGGGCAAGCTTTCTTATAATTAAGAAGAAAGGCTTAGCAATATATGAAGATCTTAAGAAAAGCTAAAAATCTATAGACGTGCCTCTTTTTGGTGCGAGTAGTGGCTGGTTAAATGCTTCCAAATACCTGTAATTTCCCCTAAATTTAGCTCTCTGGGGAAGCTGAGAGTACTGATGGAGATGCCATGAAAACATTTCCTATTTAAAAAAATTATAATTGACGACATCTATACTCTATGTCATGTTTTTGTACTGGAAGCAAGTGCCCTCAAACACCCAGCTCTCGGGCTTCCCTGGTGGCGCAGTGGTTGAGAGTCCGCCTGCTGGTGCAGGGGACGCGGGTTCGTGCCCCGGTCCGCGAAGATCCCGCATGCCGCGGAGCGGCTGGGTCCGTGAGCCATGGCCGCTGAGCCTGCGCGTCCGGAGCCTGTGCTCCGCAACGGGAGAGGCCACGACAGTGAGAGGCCCGCGTACTAAAAAAAAAAAAAAAAAAAAAAAAATCCCAGCTCTCAAAAGAAGAGGTGAGAGGCCCAGAACTGATTGTGAAGCTGGGTGTAATTGTCAGTGTAGATTTTACAGTGCTACTGTTTTTTTTTGTTTGTTTTTTGCGGTACGCGGGCCTCTCACTGTCGTGGCCTCTCCCGTTGCGGAGCACAGGCTCCGGACGCGCAGGCTCAGCGGCCATGGCTCACGGACCCAGCCGCTCCGCGGCATGCGGGATCTTCGCTGACCGGGGCACGAACCCGCGTCCCCTGCATCGGCAGGCGGACTCTCAACCACTGCGCCACCAGGGAAGCCCAGTGCTACTGTTTTAATTGTTATCGCTGTTGTTGTTTTTGTTGCTACCCTGTTTACAAAGTTACATATGTTTTTAATGATCTGTTGCAACTCTTTCCCCCAGGTCCTATTATTTTTATTGTACAGTTTCGCAGAATGTGAGGTTTTCAGAAACACAGATATAGAATTACCTATACTTTGATAGAAGACATCTCTGTTCAAGTTTTCAAACTTTAGTATGCATATGAGAATCACCTGGGGAGCTCATTAAAAATGCAGGTTTTTAGAATCTACCCCAGAGTATGATTATATATGTGGGGTGGGGCAAAGAATCTACCATTTCTCCACGACCTCACCTACAGCAACATGACAGGAGTAGTTATCAGATTCTAGTTCATTCTCCCAATGAGAAGGCAGCGCCAAGAGACCACATTTGAGTGTCAGAAGTCTTCTCCTTGGCATTCCTTCTCACCTTGACCGTGATGTGCCCGTGGACATTTTCCATTTCTCCCAGCATGGCTGACATCAAGGAGGATTTCCCAGAGCCCACAGTGCCCACCACAGCCACCAGTTGGCCTGGCATAATGTCTAGGTTCACGCTGAAAGACAGAAGTGCACTTGAAAGAGAAGGGCGTGTGGAGGGGTGTTATTCAGGAGAAGTTCAAGCCACTTCTCAGACGCTCCATAGGAAGTCTGATTATTAGGAGATTTTCCCTCAAGATTGGAAAATTTGTCTTGCATATACAATACTCCAAAGTATTTCTCTAATGATTTTTTTTCTGTTCTAAGAGTTTCGAGAGTAAGTCTTCATATATAAGTTGTTTGTGCCAAATGTGAGTTTCCACTGGAAAAATTATTTTAGAACCAACGTGGTACCACTGAACAAGACCCTATTGGTTCAAGTCCCAACTCTGCCACTGCCGAGCTGTGTGATCTTGGAGGGCCACTTCTCCTGGACTCTCGTTTCTAAACTAATGGGGTTGGACAAGATTAATGTATCCCAAAGTTGGCCATTCAATGAGAATAACCATTCAATAAAACACTTGCTGAAAGCACAGATTCCCTGCTCCCCTCCCCCGGAGATCTGGCTGAGTCTGACTGGGGAGGGGCCCACACTGGGCCAGGCTCCTGGAAACTCTCTGTTCTGGCCCTATTATTTGAGTCCCTAGAACATTAGGAACATGGGGAGCTTGTTCACAGGCTTTCTGAACCTGCCCCTTGAGCTGGACTCCTTCCAGACTTATCCTACTAGCAAAGTGGGAGCTATGTCCACTCTACTCTCTGCAAAGTGAGGCTTTCAGGTTGGGAAGGTTCAGAGGTGGGGCTTCTTGCCTGACACATGCTGGGCAAGCTCCAGAGTCCATGTTAAAGGATCTAGAAATAGGAGAGAAATGTGGAAAGTTCTGGGTGTAGCAGGGAGATGATCAGGTATACTCAGTTGTGAAGAAAATATCTGGCCTGCTTGGGCTCCCGGTGTGCTCTGTGGTGCTGTGCTCAGTGGCTGAGTTGGCCGTACCAGTACATACAGTGCTTAAGGAACACATTACATGCAGCAATGTGGCAAGAAAGGGTTGGCTTAAGGCAGGGGAATGTGAGAATGGGTTATGTAGATGAAAAATTCCAGATCTGAAGTTGATTATAGAGGCAGCTCCCAACAACCACTCTGGGCAAAGAAGGCAGATTTTTCTTGATTACTATTCGTAAGTGAATAAATGAACTTAAATTGAGTTCAGGTTCTTGTGTGTATCCACTACCATTCCCAGAGACCTAGGCTACCTGCCAACCCTGCACTACCTCCATCCAGTCTGGAGAATAAATGTCTTCATAGGCTCTCAGCTGGACGCGCACTGTCCCACAGTAGGAAAGCAGGGTAGCAGATGTAGTTACAGGGACAGGGGCTCAGGATCTTTGCTGTCAGTTCATCCCTCCAAGAGTTTAGCCTGCACTAGTCTCTAACTGAACACATGCACATAGCTCGTTTCCCCATGTATTATATTACATGGAATTTTTCAATAACAAGACTGGCAAGGAGAATCCTAAAAAACAGCAAGAGGAAAAGGAGGCAACTCACTCTTGGATTGTGACTTCCGAATTGTGGTCCCAGGTAAAGGATGCCTCAGAAAACTGCACAGCTTTGTCTGTTGAGAAAAAGTCCCCTCTTTAAGTCAGATGTAGGTCCCCACATGTCTGTCTGCCCTTTCTCAGCCTTCAGGTGTCCCTCACTGCTTCCTCCAGCAGAGCCCAAGATTGCCTCTGTCAGGTGCTGACTCCTGAGCTGACAAGAGGCAAATGAAAGGTCCTGGGATGATACCAAGAGTTGCCTGCATACGGTGTCTTTTTTTTACTTAGGAGTCCCAAGCCTGTTGGTAGCCCAGATTCTTGATCTACAGACAGTCTGGGTACATTCCCAGGCCCTCTGTTGCCTAGTCCCGTATAAATTCCACTTCTGAATATAAACTCAGCCATTCCCTGCCCTGGATTCCAGACCCACTGCTCCTTCTGGCTGTGATGCCCCCCAGTCCTTAAACCTTTAGAACTTGTGTGTTCTTTCACTCCAGCCTGTCTTCCCAATTCCACATGCTTGGCTCCATTCTGACTTGTTTTCTAGATCCTTTGCAGGATTCCCTGCTTATCCTCAGAATAGCTGCCCCAGCTTAGCTTGGCAATCTGGCTAAGCAATCTGTTCTAAATGAAAGCATAATTTAAGTAATAATGGTATGGATACTGTGCAAATATAGGTGCAAGGTAAGTCCCCTAGCTTTCCCTTTCCATCAGTTTCTTGCTGCAAAGTACTGGTGCCAGCACTGTGAATATATATGGGATGCA